>NC_045477.1:14512917-15112917 GCF_009650955.1 Corvus moneduloides | reverse complement strand
GTCATTCACAGAGTTTCTTAATGTTATGCTGCTTAATATTAATTTTTAATGTGATTTTTGTCAGAACATGTAATAGTGACAGAAACTAAATGCAGGAAAAATAAATGGGGAGTTGAAGTTTGTCTATGAGAAGAGAAATCATAGACAAACCTTACAATCAACTGTGTAAGAGGATGTATTTGTAACATGTATCCACAGCAAAACCCAACTTATTTTAGGACATTAGTATTGAGACTCTTACCTTTCTCTGTGTAGGTATTGCTTCTCTTAATATATGGGCTTATGCTTCTACAGTCCTTCATAAACTGTAGGGAAATCAGGCTTTCGGATGTAGGCTTGTGTTTCCTGTTACTAGTCTAAAGAGCTCCATGAAGTTTGTGATGGGGGCTTTTTATGTTTTGAGACAAGAAAATCTCTCCAAAACTAGATAACTAGCAAAATAATTTTGAAGAGTGTTAACAGATGTAGCTGGCTTCAACCCCCTTATTCCTTCCTGGAGATTGGAAACACCCAGTGTCATGGCAAATGAGCAAGTTACTGGGAATCATGTTGGTATTGTGGTATAATTATATACTGGAATTGCTGTATTTTATTCTGTGTAACTTACACTTGTATTGTGTTTTCATTTTTATTTTTAATATCTGCTAAATCAGAAATCTCATAGAATACCAAATACCTTCAAATTAGTAAATTTATTTTAAATGTTACACCCTCCCTGCATAGAATATGTCAAAGAACCTGGTCAAAGGGGAATTGGACCCTGATGTGGCATAATGAAGGAATGAGAAGACAGAGCTTTATCTAAATTTTTCTACCATGTTAAAGATACTTGAATAACTTTATCTAGTTTGCTTAACCATTCTTATATGTTTGTGCATGTTGCCTCTTTGATTTTCTGAAAGATGAAGCAAGGGTGAGGGTCCTGTAAAAGAGAGGAAGAAAGTCTCCAGTACAAGGTTGCAGCAGGAACACTTATTTTTTCTTAATTTCTAGTTACTATGTTTTAAAATACTTTGATCGGGTCTTAAATTTTTGTTCTTTCCTGAAATAAGACAACCACTTGATGTTTTATTGATAAAAGAGTGATAATTTATTGCTGTTGGCTTTTACTAAAGGAAACCCACATGCATTCTTTAATAATGTTATCAAAGGGATGACTGACAAAGTACTGTTTTACAAGGCCTGTCTCATCTTCCCACCTATGAAAACATTCATACGAATGAAGTGACATCCTTGCCTTTTCAGGTCTAATATTTTGAAATTTATTAGATGATTTACATTCAGGTTTTGCAGCTCAAGTCCACTTTTAAAAGGAAGAATGATAATCAATATTTGACAGTTCTGATGTTTTCTCTGTATGTACTCTTATAAATAACATTCAGCACTATGATGCTGAGCAAAATGGTTTTGGAGGTTCCTATTGTGTCAGCGTCTAAATTTGTCTGATACTCTTATGTCAAGAGCGGTTTTAAAAGCAACTGCCCACACATGTATGCATTTTCAAGCCTATTGAAAGTGACAATTTTTGCATCTGCACACACAAACACACACATATATATATGTATGGAAATATATATATTTTTCATCTATATGATTATATATTGCTGAGTGTTCTTATAGAGCTCCATCTTATGATTTCTAGATTTCTTCCATCTCACTTAAAAGAAAGTAAAAGTGATATGGCTAAGGGATTCTGTTAGTACTAGAGAATTTCCAGGTCTAAATGCCTTGCAAAATATTTCACATTAACTCTACAATATTCTCCTTATAGGAAGAGTCATGGGAAGTGATCAGAGATGGTGGGAAGAAGTTGTACAGTTTTAGATGTTAAACGTTGTTCCTATACAACTGGAATTATTCTCCATCTAGTTTAGTCTGAACAAAGTTCTTCTTCACAGGTCTGCCTGTAAAAAGAACTGGACTTGCTATTTTATAGCATAGTTGTTCAGTTTGAAGATTATATAGTCTCCACAAAATAGGCAATAGTAGTAAAAACAACCAAATAATATTCCCTGCCATTTCTTGTTAGAAAATTAAGCAGCCGTAATTCTGAACATGAAGTGGGAATAATGTGACCATTTTGCAGATGTTTCATGACCCAAATCACATTATTTGAGTCAGTTCTCCTTCTCTGCCATGAGCTGATGGCAATGGATGGCTTCATAAAACTTTCAGTGACAGGTACAAAAAGGTGATTTGGGGCAGGAAAAATATTTTCCATCACCCTAACGATGTCAAAAGCAAGACATGACTAGAAGAGAAGTTGAGGATAATGGGTAACTATTTTACTGGTCCATAGAATCTTGGTTTCTATGGCATTTGAAGGATGCTATGAACTACAGGGGTTGAATGATCTTATGGAACTTTCCATGGCTATTAAATCAGAGCAGTCATGGGGAGATGGGGGGAAGGGAATTACTTCAGTGCTGCTGATGGAAATTTTTTATAGGCATCTTGCTGTTTCCCATGGTGGGGGAAGATGGAATAAACTAATGACAGGCAAAGGGTCAAATACTTACAGGGTATAGGCATCCAACTGCTCAGATGCTAGTCTGAAGTTTACCCATGACTTTTTGGAATCTTTCTGGGATTGCAAAATTGTTTTATTACCATAAAGAGTAGCTTTTTTTTTTTTTTAGGTTTTTATTTGAAGATGTACTCATTATTTACTTATCAGGAAGTACAGTACTTACAGTGTTATTATAATGCTTTCAGTTCAAATTCCAGTCTGAGTTCAAAAATATAAAATTTAGTATGGATAAACAAATATTTTTTTACCATGAATATTCTTTTTTGGTGACTTTTTTCTTTAGGGTTCTGCTCATATGCTATACAATAATAGCACTTCTAATAGCTCAAACTGTGCTCCCTGATCTTAGAACATCTGGAATCACTGAAGTTTAAACAGAGAGTTTTTTCCCTTTCACTTGCATACTGATCCTGCATGAGTTGAATTACCTGACATAAAATAGAGACAAGCTGAGAGTATTGCACCAGAATCAATTTCTAGCTTGAATAATTGAACAGGTGGTGGTATATCCTTGCTTAATGGCCTGATCTTCAAAATATTTTGTATATGCATAAATCTACTGTAATAAATAAAGTCCATGCAGTCAATGTATGAAATCTGAGTTTCACAGAGAAACAAAAAGTAAACTCTAATTAAAGATCAGAATTTCATCCAAAAGGATTTTTGCCAGACCTTAGTGTACTTATATTTAACAAAATTACAGCATAGAAATATAAAATCTGTTGTAGTGCTTCTACATGGAGGTGATCTTGTTGTTTCTTTGTTGAAAAATATGTTTTAATACTCTTCCTGTAAGGAAGAGTATAGAACTTACATAGAGCTTTGGAGTCCAAAACTA
Organism: Corvus moneduloides; assembly: GCF_009650955.1. NCBI lineage: Eukaryota > Metazoa > Chordata > Aves > Passeriformes > Corvidae > Corvus > Corvus moneduloides. The sequence continues at coordinate 15,109,549 of NC_045477.1, read as the reverse complement.
AAATAAAACTTAGAAAACATATCCCAGTCTTAACTTGCAAGATGCCTGCAGTGAGAAAGGAGGATTACTTGAGAAAGTTTAGCAGAATAGCATTTATTCCTTCAGTTACTGTTTGAGAGTGGATAAAATGACAAAACTAGCCATGCAAACAAGTAAAAACTGTATTTAATTTTTGTTCCTTTGGGGAAGAACTTCCACCAGTAACAAATAATTTGTTTGGCTGAAAAACAAATCTTGTCTTTATTAAGTGATTACATATTGCTGTCATGATGATGGGGAAGCTGAAAGAAGCTCTCTGTGGATAAATGTGAAACTCCAGAGGAAAGAAATAAAGAAACTTGCCATTTTAAACAATTAGAGCTGTGTAAAAACAACACTTAGAATCTGTTATCTAGTGGCAATAATGGAATAGTAGGTATTCATTTAAGAAACCCTAAAAGGATTAAAAAACTGTAATAGATGTCAACCCCCAAAGTATCCAACACAGTGAAGATAATAATTTTTCTGTCCTGAAAAAAATGACACTTTGGATCTCATAGAGGTTTGATTACTATGAGATTTTCTACTTCTGGCTGTCAAAGTTTGCTCATATTTGTCACCAGGTGGATGCCAGCAACGTTTTTTACACTATTAATGAAAATTTGAGGTTTAGGTTAGATATTAGAAAAAGGTTCTTTACCCAGAGGGTGGGTGGGCACTGGAACAGGCTCCCCAGGGCGGTGGTCACAGCACCAGCCTGATGGAATTCAACAAATTTTTGGACAATGCTCTCAGGCACAGTGGGGGATCCTTGGGGATGGTGCTGTGCAGGGCCAGGAGTCAGACTCGATGATCCTTGAGGGTCCCTTCCAACTCAGTATATTCTGGGATTCTGTAATTTTGCTACATTTAAAAGAGAGAACTTAACTGGCTTAAGATCAGATATATTAGAAATTTAGAGCACTAATTCCATGTATGACAAAAGTCTTAATGTGCTTAATTTCCTCTACAACAAAGAACAGCTCCATGTATATGCTGGGGCCAGCTGACTGAAAAGTGGCTTTGCAGAAAAGGAGCTGGAATTCCTGGTGAAAAAGAGCCATAATGTGCAGAGAGAGCCAGTGGTGTCCTGGGCTGCACAAAGAGTTGTGCTGCCAGCAGGGCAGGGAGGGAATCCTTCCCCTCTGCACAGCCCTGGTGAGGCCACACCTGAAGTGTTGTGCCCAGTTCTGAACTCTCCAGTACAAGGGAGACATGGATATACTGGAAAGAGTCCAATGAAGGGCTATGGAGATGATTAAGGGACTCAAGCATCTCTCCTATGAGGAAAGGCTGAGAGACCTGGATCTTCTTAGCTTAGAGAAGGGAATGCTGGGTGGGGATCTCTTGTCAATATGTATAAATATCTGAAGGGACAGTGCAAAGAGGACAGAGACATGCTCTTTTCAGTGGTGCCTACTGACAGGACAAGAGGCAATGGGCACAAATGGAAGCAGGAAAACACTTTTTTTGCTGTGAGAGTGACTGAGAACTGACACAGGTTGCCCAAATAGGTTGTGGAGTCTCAATCATTGGAGTTATCCAAAAGATGTCTGAATGTTTTCGTGGTAACCTTCAAGCACTGGGTGGCCTTGCTTGACCAGGGTGCTTGACCATACAGTCGCCTGGCATCCCTTTCAACCTTAACCATTCTATGTGTATTCTATGTCCAACTAGAGAGAAAATGTGACATAATTTAAGATTTTATGCTGAGCCATCTAATAGGCTTTAATAGGTGGGTAATAAAGTGGTGAATATTATGGAACATAGCTATTCATAAAATTTAGTTCAGTTTTCCTGTACCTTTAGGGTTATTTTCACAGTGGCATTTGGAAAAGAGAATAGTCAAAGCAGAGAAATTAATAAAAATTCAAATAAAATACTCAAATGTGGAAAAAAGTTTATTACATCATATGAAATAAGGTAACCATCTATTGAAATGTACTTATCCATCACAAAAATCAAAGTGGCCCCTGAAAATAAAATGAAATATTTGAACCTTAGGAAAGCTAAATTCAAACTCTTACAGCCATGTAAGGAACAAATTCTGACAGAATCAAGGACAACAGGATAGTCCTACAGATTCTCAGAAAAATAGTAGCTTGCCTTCATACTTAGTGTTTGTATGTCAAAGCATTTCTCTGTGTTATTTTGTTGATCAATTTTAATTCCTTGCCTCTCCCCTTTTCACAAAACTTGATTCACCCAAGTAAGGAGTCAGGGCATCAGACTAGCACAAAGCAAAACTGAGCTGGTGGATGTTGTGGTAGTATGTCGATGCTGCCTATTTGAGTACTATTTTCATATGCCTGTCCCTAGAAAGTAAAAAAACTCTATTCCCAAGAAGACATTCAGAAGAGTATGAGAAACATATTCTTTATCATTAAATAGACCTCCAACTTCCTCTGCATTAAAAAACCTCCACCTTTTATTTTTAACAAACAGTGTCAGGGTCCAACCCATTTAATTTGTGAATTTATGGCATCTGTTCACAAAGAATATACATGAAACTTTTGTTACAGTTTAAAACTGAGATTGCCACAAATGGATTTTGTAATCCTGGAATATGCTAATTTTTATCCTTTTTGTTATTTTGTTTTTCAGTAAGTAATTTTTCATTTAGCAGGGCCATTCAGTTTATTCAGATAAGCTCATCTTTGGTTTTGTTACAAACGGTGTGGAACTACTGGTTGTCTTGGGCAAAACCAGATATTTCAGAGAAGACTGCAGCATTGAACAAATTGGCATCATTTCAGTACCCTGATAAAAAATATCAAAATAGAAAATCTGTTGTTAATGAACACATTGATATAGTTTTACATATAATTTTATTGGCTGCTCTGTTTCACAGTGTTGCTTCATACTTGCAATTAGGCAGTCAGATTATGAAGATATGTTGGGAATGATTCGTGTGCTTTCCACTTGAAGCAAGCCTAACCTGAGGGACTTCTCTGCAATCATTGACTTTCATCCTGTGCTATATGGTGTTGAGCATACTAATTTTATCTGTGGATATATAAGAAAAGTGACTTGCCTATATATAAAAATTGGCAGCCTGTCACCACCAATATATTTCTGTCATGTGGGCCAACAGCTTTCCTTGCATACCCTTGCAGAGATGCAGTGTGTGCATGCAAAGGAATAATTGGGTCCTCTCTATCAGCAGCACATGGTTGTTATAGTAGGATCCCCAATTTATTTTCTAGCTCTTGCATGATTACCAGTGGTAGACTTCATGCGAGTGTGATAAAAATGCAGTCGTTAACTGTATTGATCCTCTTTAAAACACAAGGAATCTAAATTGATCTTCAGGTTCCACTTTTATTTTTCAAGGTTGATGGCTGAGCCAGGAGGAATAGCAAATCTCTTGGTTTGTTAGATCAGAACACAAAAGGGGAGTAGACAGGTAACATACTGCTTTCTATGATTTTATTTTTTATTTGCTTAATAGTATGGTCATTGGGAGATTGAATGTTTGTAAATTAATTTGCAGATGGGTTTAACTTTGCCTATGGTTTGAATCTCATGGCATAATAAAACCTGATAATCCTTTGGGTCTGTCCTTAGCAATTGTGAAACTCTGTATAGTCTCTTAGACCTATTTGCTTTTTGTATTAGCTGTTTAGTTTTATGAATTACATCAGGAGCAGATTACAGCAGGTCCTACTGTGCTAAACACCACACAAACACAAAACAAGGGACAATGCCCTCCTCAAGTCCACAGTATAAATAGATTAAAATATTAACAGGAAAACACAGATGTGAAGCATCTTGTTCTTGTTACCCATCAGGCCAATAGCAAAGTCAGAATTGAACTGGTCCCTGTGTCCCAATCTAGTACCCTGTCGATCACACTGTGGTGCCTCTCGAAGTTAATGTGAATTAGTATTTCCAACATATGTATACAAATTTCTTTCAAACCTAGTCTAAAAGGCATCTTGGTGAGAATAAAGCCCCCTTGACAAGGGAACTGGAGGACACAGTCATACCAAAGGCATGTGTCGCTTTTTTCTTTTTAGCATCGTTCATCATCTTTGACAAGAAAATGCTTTGAATACAGTAGAAAGCTTTTCAGCCAACCCTTTGCAGCATAAGAAGAGGAAAGAGGCTCTACTTATTCTCTGTGTATTTACTTATGAAATTTTAGTCCAGAAAATTTTCGCTGCTTGAGGTCACCAAGAAAAGTCTACTTCCAGATGGGAGCCTCAAGGATACTGTGATCTGCTCCTGTGGTCCAGTATCCTATGAGGAACTGTGCAAGTTATCTGAGGAGAAAAGACCTAATCATCAAAGACAGAGACAGACTTATGAAGTTATAAAGTTTTCCCATAGAAAATACTTAGAAAGTATTTAATGAGCATTGACTTTAGCTGTGACTGTTCAGCTAACATTTCACATTAAAGCTCTTGGTCAGGAACATTTCAAATTAAAATTTAGGCCTCACTCTTGCAAGCCTCAGCATAGGCAATACTCTAATCTCATAGAGCACTGGACATATATTCTTTTAAGGTACTTGAGTAACAAACAAAGCAGATCCCAAATCCTACATTTTGTCTCTGTAAGCCTGGTTGGCTTTTTTCACTCTGTGGAACTATTGCAAAAACACATTTTAAGCAAGCAAATGTTGCAAAACCCATCTCCTATTTATTGATGATATGTATTGTAAGACATCATATTCAGATTGTCTCTGCTTCTAAAAGCCATAAAATTAACTGTAATCTATGAAGTATAGATTAAGAAAATTGCAACAACTTACTTAAAACAGTGTAATCAGAAACATACTTTCCTCCTACTTTTCCATCTCAATGAGAGGTTGAAGTTTAGATTCTTAAGTTGAAAATTTTAGCTATTGATTATGAGTGATAATTGCTTTTATCTTATGGAAAAAATTCAGCGATTTTGCATATGTATTTGCAGTGCATGCACTGGTTACTTTTTGCAATTATTAACTTTTTGATCACCTTTCCTTCAGGGTAAGGGTTGTATACCACAGTCTCAGGAAACTGTGAAGAAAACAAGAAGAATTACTTTTGACTGAACAAAAAATCAAGGAACACATCTGTTGCATTCTCTTTAGCTATGCTATTAGTAAAAAATTCATTTTGAAAGTCGCAGTGGGGGAAGAGAGGGTAGTGAAGTAAGCTAGCAAAATCAAGGAAATGCTCTGAAATAAAAACAATTTCTTTAAGAAGATTTGGTATTATATGTCCAATACTGTATAACTAGTCTGAATGGGATATGTAAGTTATTTAATGATGAATACTTTGATCACATTTGATGTAGTCTATACAGAGGCTTTCCTTTACCGGATTTTTTTTCTGAGAAAATATTGATAATCAATAACTTTGAAGAGTTGTGTTGGAGGTTAGGCTTTATCCTTTTTTTTTTTTCTTTCTCTCAGGGAATTTTGTCCCAATTATTGCCTAAGAGATGGCAAAGACCAATATGTAAAAGAGGTTGCTGGGGGAGGAGGAGGGGGAAGGGTGCAGCTGGCTACTCTCTAAGCTGGTGGGCTTTCTCTTGGAAAGGGCAGAGATACTGCGAGATTTTGGCCAGCGGGTGAGGAGCTGGGCTTAACTCCTTGCTCTCTCTTGCTCTCGGATCAAAGGGGAGATGGCCAGTCTGCAGTTGATGTGGGAAGAATTTGCTGCCACCATGGAATTCCATCTTTTACAGCTTCTGCCTTGAATGAGGCTTTGCTCGCAAGAGCAGCTGTTGAACTGGGACTTTATTGAACACCAGATTTCACTGGAAAGGACTCTCACCATCTACTCGGATGCCTCAAGGGAAAACCCAGGACCCCAATCCCCTAGTCCTGTCCTGAGGGAGCGTGTCCTGGCTGTTTGAAGGAGCCTGGCTGCTGCTGTCCAGCCCCACTGTTTTTCTGACGCTGCATCAGGTTTTTCGCTACACTTTAACCCAGCACCCTGTGCCTGCCTGGACATCCCACAGCTCCTGCGGCGTTTCTGCTATATTTTGTTTGTCACACCGGGTGTGTCCACCTCTGCCGTTCCAGCCACTGCTCCAAGGTTCCAGCTACAGCCCATTTCGCCCTCCAGAGGGACACCAGGATCAGCTGCCCCCGTGGGTTTGTACGGGAAGTCCCTTTTCCATCTCTACTGCCGGCTGAGTCGCCATTACCACATGGAGAGAGGCGGCCGAGCTTGCTGGCTGTGAGCGTAACTGCACCAAAGGAGAAAGGGCCCGACAGCCGAGAGAGGCTGTGCTTGGGTCTCTGGTTTTGTTTGTTGTTGCTGCCATTGTTATTTGTTTGTCTTGTTATATAGATGTACATATATGTATATACTAGTGAAGGACTGGTATTCCTTTTCCTGTATCTTTGCCTGAAAGCCCCATAATTTCAAAATTATAATAATTTGGAGGGAAGGAAGTCACATTTGCCATTCCAAGGGAGATTTCCCACCTTCCTCAGCAGACACCAGTCTTTCAAACTATGACAAGTTATAAGTGGAAAATTAAATAGAAGAAACCTCTACCGTTTAAGGAATGGAAACATACACTGATCAAATCAAGATAAATTGACATTTTAAACTTACTAAATTCTATGTACAACCTTCAGACCAAGAACTATTTTAATAGATTTTTTTAACATGTTATTGACCAAGAAATGCCTTGCTGTTTGTATTCTAGTTACTCTCCATGGTTAGGAGCCTTCCTGAGCAAAATGCTGTATGCATTTGCCATAATGTAGTTCTGGATTAGAAATTCTAATGGAGGAAAGAAATATGCAGCCCTGTGGCAACCTAGAAGACAATGATGTAGTTGAAAATCATCCATAATTGTAAAAGATTATCAGTTTCAATATCTTCAAGTTATTAAGAAAACTTACATAAATATTTCAATTAATTTTGCAAGTCAATATTTATTAAGCACCAAAAGGATGATCATTGTGATGTAATAATTTAATGAGACCTATTAAAAATAGTGACTTTACATTTGTGTGCTGCCATTATGCTGAATACTGTGTTTTGCAAAGGCTTGTAATTGATGAGAAAGGACTGCAATTGCAAACTTTTCCTTGTTACATTGTCTGCCTAACTGCCTACCTTCCAGTTTGCCTATTTGTCAGAAGTGGGCCTCTCTGTTGCCTTAGTCTGACATTTAAGAGGAGGCAAACAACAAAAACTTCTATCACACCTCAAGTCTTATCACACTGAAGAGCACCTTTACTGAAAGTTGTAGCAGGCATTTTATTAAATCTGGCAAGGGCATGATTTCTTGTTCTGATTTTTTTTTTTTTTTTTTTTTTTGCCTAACTCTCATGCACTTTTTTTACCCTGTTGGCCTTTGCTACAATGGGTAGGATTTGGTCAAATAATGGAAGTTGGACACATACTTGTTTGCTTGGTTTTTAACCTGGAAGCATAATTCAGGTGGTTTGGTTTTGTTTTGGGTGTTGTTTCTTTTAAAATCCCCAATGACAATGTTATAGCTCTCTAACCTCTCAAATATCTAAATAATTTTTCATCTTGGAGTCTAAGGTTTTATGAATTTACTTGCAGCTGTCTTGTCTCACTGTTTCAATATTAGTTTTCCCTGTTTCTCTGACCATATACTTATTTCTTCTGGTTGTTTCAAATCCATTTCTTCTATTACTTATTATTAGCAAGTATTAAAATTCCACATTATTCATACAGGTTTGTCTAAAAAATTTTGCATTGTCAAAATATGTATATTTGTCCTTTCTCTGATATGACTTCTCAGTCTTTATTATTTTGTTTTTCTCCCCTATTTCTACTGGGTCCAAATATATTCCTTAAGGAGTATGTTTAAAAGAATAGCTTTTCATAAAATTACCATTCTAGAATTTTTTAAAACTTAAAATACTGACATGCACTATGTGAAAGATGGCACTTGTTCCCCAGGAATATTGATTGGAATACTCTTGGTTTTCTACTTCAGAAACCTTGAAACATTAAATGCAATTATTTTCAGCATTATTTTCCAAAGCCTTATGATGCTCTGTAACACTATAATCCTATGATGCAGTGGGAGTGAAGGAATGTTTAGATCCAGCATTGAATGCCAGTGTGAAACTACAAGAGGTAAAACACAGTCCCACTACCTGCTGAGAACAGCAAGGGAAAGACCAGAAAAATAAGACACCCTTTGTCCTATATTTATTCTCTGTAGAGTTCTCTGAGAGTCTGTAATCTACAATTTGCAGAGGGATTGGAGGCAGTCAAAGATAGAGCTTTTTACTGTTATATGGAAACAAAAATATAGCAGGAAAATTCTGTCACTTTTTTCATATACTTTGGGTAGGCTGAAATTACTTTCCTAAAAACTTCTGGAAGTAAACATGAGACTAAAAGTCAAACACATTTGAAATGGATTTTCTCTGGGTTCATATTAGACCAGTTTGAAACTATGTACTTAAATGGACATTCAGTTAATATAATTTGCTTATCATTGTTTAAAAAGGAGTTAAAATTCTTAATTACCATTAGTGAAAAGATGCTCTAATGTGGGGGCTTTATTTTGAAATTTTAATTATGGTGCCTTTATATAATTCTAAAATATTTTTGGGCACGAACTTGGTGTTTGTCACAATGTTTTATTTGAATTTAAAAAATTTGATCCTGAAGTTGGCAATATTTGTGCACATCTGCAGAAATGTCCATTCGATGGAAAATAACTCTTTTGGAGGCAATGAGATGCTTTGTTAGAATATCTTAAACCAAAGGGGTATGTCTCAAAGGTTTTACTAAGTAAAGTTAAATTCAAAGTCTTTGAAGTCTTTTGATGGCATCATCTTTTGATGATGCCATCAAAAATATCTTAATTCAATAATGTGGCAAAATTGCTTTAGAGGAAAACATTATATGTCAAAATACATTAAAATGGTTTGGATTTTAGTTTATAAATGCTTGTGAAATCTCGCTTTCATTTCCTTATTGACTTGTCTTTTGCATGTTTTTTAAGAGGTAACTTATGTACAGAATTTTATGTGTAAAGCTATTATTTAAATTTCTTTTCTTTGGAAAAAGCAGTGAAGATGTTTTTGCTCTGTGAGTTGATCACTTCGATGATAACTATGTTAGTAAATGACCTAATAGGCCCACAGAGTAGGTTTTCTGTTTTGATGTCAGAAGCACACTTTAGACAGTGAATATTCCAGGCAGGCTGGGTGAAGGGTACTGTTTTAAAAATTAAATATTGCTTTTTATTGAAAAGTTAATATTGCTCCATTTTCAAATGTTGGTAAAGCTATTAATTTTGCAAAATATATTAAGTACTCTTCTTCTGCTGTGAAGAAACAAAATATTAGAAAGGTCAACAAATTGATAAAGGTGCCAAAATAACATGACAATAATAATCAGAGACCACAGCACATAAATCTCTAAACAAAGAAAAATTAGAACTTGGATTTGTGAAATTTCTGTCATAAGTAGATCTATTCACACAAGAAAGTAACTGTAGAATTTGATGTGCTTGTTTATGAAACAAAACTGTTGAAATAGATCTCCAATTTTTTATGGGTTCTGAAATGTCTCTTTGAACTGGGGAAAAGAGAAATTTTACTGATTGAGTAGAAAGAACAAAAAAAAGGTAGAAAATTTTCAAACATGTTATTTGAACATAGCACGCAGTCTTATTTCTATAAAAAATAGCATTTTTAATCTGTTCTAATCCAGTCCGGTTTTCCAAATTAAAGTGAGTCTCTGTGGCAATTCATCCTGGTTTGACAGAAGAGGGCAGTGTTTCTCTACCATTTTACATGGGAAATATGCATATTATTTTAAAAATCAGTCTCTAGAGAGTATTTTGAGCCAATGAATTTAAATGTAATAAATGCCCTCTGAATATGCTACTTAGTAAAAATAACAGGCAACGAAAAATCCAACATTATGGTTACTTAATTGTTGTCAGAATTGTACTGACCTAAGCGACAGCATGTAACCTTTAACATACTACATAGATGATTGATTTTTGTGTTCAAAGATGAAATCTATGAAACAACATCTTAGGTTGAAAATGGTAAAATGATTAAAAATTGAGACTAATACTACTGCTTTTCAGAATGTATTAAGGATATTAGCATTAAAAAAAATAGCTTTCCAGTAACTCACATGAATCAGTAGGGATAATCTTACATGTCAGGAGATGTCCATGGTTCTGTAGTGTCACTTCTTATAGAGCAGGAAAACTAAAAAAATACGATCTCAGTTTATTAATGGAATAAGAAAATTAAGTAAGTCTTTTACTTTAAAAACTCTGCCTAAGTGCTGGCTGGTTTCAAACTAATTACTTGTTTTGTTGGCCTTCTAGGATAATGATATTTGCCAAGTCTGGGCCTATCTTATTGACATATTTTGAGTGGTTTTATTTATTTCTGCCCAAAATAATATTACAGGGACAGGTTTCTCCCTTTCCTCCTTCTTCCTGTCAAAACCTTTCCTAAAGCTCTTTCTTCCCTATATTAACACTGTTCTTGTCTCTGAGCACTTTAATTCAACAGAGGATCAATGAACCTGATAGCTACTCTTTGGGGTGTACTGAATTTCTCCATATCCAAGAAAATGAGGTCTGTTCATATGGACATAGGGAACCAAATTTCTCCAATGTGTAATGAAAGTGATTATGTAAACAAGTATTGAAATTTGGTCTGTTCAAGGGTGGAAGCAATATCTTCTCTCATTTCCACACAGAATTACAATATTGCTGCCAGCCTCATTAGCCTCTTGTCCAAAGTAAATCTTAATTCTAAAAGAGTCCTAGGAACAAAATGGCTGTGCAGAGAACAAAGTGAAAGTTTAATTAAACAACTTATTAATGAAAACAATGGAAAGGAGTTGAGGAAGAAAAAGGCATTTAGAAGTTATTTCTCTTTTCTTGCTTTTGTTTTATAAGTCTGTTTCCTTTTCTTCTCTGCCTAGTTCTCAAAAAAATTTATTAAATTCAGCGGTTCGGGAAAGTAGTTCTGCAATCCAGACACTTTCCTGGAAAAGCAGTAGCATAGAAAGTGGTGGTATAAGAGTCTGCTCCAACTGCATGAAAAAATCCTGCCGTAGTATTCAGCTTTTGCTTACTCTGTTGCTCACAGAAATACAAGGTGTAACCTGCAGCAGGAGACAATCTATCAAGCCTGTACATGTGAGCTACCAGAAAAGTCCTTATGTTTTGTGGAACATGAATTTTATGTAACAATAACTTGAATGCCTTGGGAAGCAATGACCTGAAGTGAGAAACTCCACATCCTACTGCCAATTGCCCAAGCAAGCCTTTCCTAAAGCCTGGTGGGGTTTTTGAGGCTGTGGCAGCAGCAGTGAAGAGAGAGATTGGCCTCTGTGTTCTTAAAATGGTCCAATATCTTCTACTGCTGTTACCTTTTAGATGTTCATAGGTGTGAAATGACTCTTCATAGCAAGACTGCACAGCAAAACTCTTTTCCCTTAAGCCTATGTATCCTAATACAAAATTTCTGTGAGATATAGGTTGCTTGAATTTTTCTGATTAATACTTATCCTGCAAATGTCAGCATTCTTACTTACAGAGATGCTTGTCGAAGTTATAGAAGGAGATAATACGCAAACTGATAAAATGAAGCATTTTTAAATATAATTAATCATATTTGGAATAAAATTCTAAAACACTGATATTTGATATGGCACCAGGCCAAAAGATACACAAGATCAAGTATGAAATGAGATACACTCTTCCTGCAGGTTATCACTTCTGAATACTTTGGGGAATAAAAGTGTTCTTTTGGGGAATAAAAGTGTTCTTTTTCTTAGTTATAAGGCCTTTGGTTTTATAGCAGTTTACTTCATTGATTGTACATCCATTGTGCTTGTTTGGTTTTTACCGTTTCTCTTTATATTACTTGGCTTCTTTGGATTCATACAGCTTAATTCATGTGCAGATAAAATGGGAAAGTACTGTTTTACCAATCTTCTGCATTTGTTATCTTAAAATGAAGCTACAAAGTTGTTACTTTCTTTTGTAGTTGTTATTTTCTTTCTCCATAAGGTCCTTGATAAAAATTCTTGGCTTTTTGGGACTGATATCCCAGCTGATTTTAGCTTTGCTTCTATATATGAAAATAATCTAACGAAGAATTTTTATGTTCACAAATAAAACTGTAAAATAATCTGTCCAAATAATCTATGGTAAATAGAATGAAATGAGGCTAAAATTTGGAACAAAGTTGAATATTGAGTAATTAAAAATGCTATTTATTATTTAACACATTGCAAATTTGTCTTTCCTAAGATAAATTCAGAGTTTAAACACTGGTTGAATGGCAAAATTGTAAGGATAGGCCTATCATGTTTGTTAACTCTAGAGTATAGAAAGCTTGGAATTCTACCTTTTCCATTCATTTGCTACACACATAAATAATAAGCAATAATCATTAAATGAACATGGAAGAAAATGCTGTAGAGATACTTTGTAGTGAATATTGAGGCAAAAATACTGTATGGATACAGGTATGCATATGGAGCTAAATAAACCCTATTTTAATAGACAGCAACTGAAAAGATACATTGCTTTTGTGTTCTGTTGTGCAGTTGCTGTATGTTTACCTGATACTCATAATCCTGAAAACTTTACCTCTGAAATCCATGATGAAAGGCAAAGAAAATTGCGTTTTCAGATTTTTTTTTTTGCTGGAGGTGTGAACAGGGATAAACTTAATGTTATCACTTAATTGCATTACTCAAAAATTGCACTTCTCCTACAAAAATCACAAAGCAATTTGAAAGTACTTGTTTAAGTAACCAGCAGACACCCCTTGGAAAGCAGAAAATGTAGTTTAATCACAAACAGTAAAGTTAAATTGTTATTCAAAGCACAACAGAAATTTTAATGCTTCTTTGCTGGGGGAAATATTAGAAATCTGCCCAGTACTGAGATAAATATTTTAATTTAATTTTTTTTTTTTTTTTTTTTTGCCAATGACATAAAGTGTGCTTATATATCACAGTACTGACTTCTGCTTTTCATAAGTATATGAGAAAAATCTTGAACTGGCTGCAGTTTCAACAACAAATTATGTCACCTCACTCCTGTGAGAAGCTGGAAATGGGTGTTTTAATGAGCCAGGGATTGCCTTCAATTGCCATTTTTTACTGCCCTCCTGATACATCTTTTTGAAGGCAATCTCTGGCAGGATGCTATATCCATGAGCACGTAATTAGGCTGGTTTTCAATAAGATTTCAGGGTGACCTGTGTACCCTAATTTCAAGACAAAGAGGAACCAGTTACTTTCCAAGGAAGTGTTTGTGGGTGGGTGTTAGTTTTTAACAGAAAAGATAAATCTATTATGGACTAATATACTAGTTTGTGTTTCTTGAAACCTTTTTGAAATATAATATTTTTATTTTCAAATGATTGAAACTGATAATGGAGAAATTAAAAAAAAATTATATGCAAAACAGGTAATGCCTTTTCTTTGACGACAACATTTTGTGAAGATTTCTAAACAAGCTTCAAAACTAGGGCACTGTGTGCTTTCAACTTTATCCCTTTAACTTCTATTTTCTCTGCCTCCTAAATTCATGACTTTTTAAGAAAGTTACTTAAAAAGAAAGTATGTGCAAAATTACTGTTTCCTGTCTTATAGTTAAATTGAAGATGTTACATGGTATTTAAATCCTTGCTGTAACTGAAACCAAGTTGTGCTTATGATAATAAATTGAATTACATTATCCAAAAATTTTAGCTGGAAGGTCAGGCATTTTCTTCTTCCTTTTAAAGTTTATATGATTTTTATTAAATTCTTTGCATTTTGTAATGCAGATACATTTATAGCTGTATTGTTTTTGCTCTCTATGATTTAAAGGAAGTAATTAGTACAGTGACAAGTAGCACTTGAAATAAATTATTTAATCTGGCCAGGATATTAATTTTTGAAATAGTAATACAATAGCTCCTTGAATGACTGAAGATTTCGTAATGTTCTTAGAGTTATGGAGTTGATTTTAATGTGGGGGAAATTTTGGTGTGGGGGAAGTATTTAATTCTGTTGTCAAGATTTTAGGTAATCACTTAAAATAAATGTGAAGCAGATATGGGTATTTTCTGCTGCATCTGACAACAGCAATTTATAGAAATCTGACTGATAGAGATCAGTATGAATATGCCATTTGCAAAACATTTTTTTCCTCTTTGACCTTTGTCCAAGACTATTAGGGATTCCTCTCAACCTTCCAAAGGCTAGATCTGGAATACATTTTCTGACAGATGCAGAATGAGAACAATGAGGAAAAAAACCCCTTAAAGATAATGTCTTTTATTCTTTCAAATTACTATTTTTTTTGATTCTTGTAATTATTTTCCAAACTAAGTATTGTTTATCCATTCTTGTTGTATAAAATTAATTGTTATTTAGGTGAAGTCCACCACGAACAGTAAGGAAGTCTGCAGGAAATGATAATCCCAAATGTATATATGTAAAACTAATTTGAAAAATATGGATACAGTCATAATTATTTTAGCTCATGGATCCCTTTAACTGAATCAATTAAATGTTAAGGTGACCTGCTGTGTGTTCCAAAATGAAATCTGGATCCATGTGGGTCAGTTCTGCTCCATTACAAACCAGGCTGATGCTTTATAAAAGTAATCACTGTACTATATTTTTCCACTTCTAAAAAATGTGCACAAGCTATGGAGGACTCATTGGTTAAAAATTTCAAGCAGCCATCATGATGTTGACTTTTATACATACTGTGTTGAAGAGTATGTAGATGAGCAAACTGTAATGTAAAGAGCTGGAATTTATGACTGGTGTTGTTAGCTGTATATTCTATTATCCTGTCCTTGATGAAAAAAATTCTCTTTGATTTCATCCATGTTGCGTGTCAGCCTGTGAACAACACGAAACAGGCTTATTTTAATTTCAGCTATTTATATCTGGATTTATTTATTAGCAATATTTCAGGGTAGTTAACAACTAAAATGAAAAGTATGTTGTGCATTTTTGTCAAGATCATCTTGATACTTTACACTAACCAGCTGTGTCTGAAGGAGATCTCTAACTCTGTTCTGTTGCTGTCAGTTATGATTTGATACTGTCCACTAAAGAGACTGTAAATCAGCTTTTTGGGTTTTGTGAAATAGGGTGTAATAACTATCTGTAAGGGTTTGTTGCACTGTTTTGGTGGTAGAAAAGAATGAACATGATTTTCAGACCTAAAATATTAGAAAAATATCAAAGCATCCATGTTGATAATTTGAAATAGAATACTAGAACTCACATCTTTTTGCTTTGGGCACTAGATATTGATATTTCATATCAGAAAAACCCCAAAACCAAAACAACCAAAAGTTAAATCTACAAGTAAGTTGCACCTGCACATTCTTTTAGTCCAGTTTTTGTTGCTGAGGAAAGGTTAATATCCTTCCTTCTGTCTCTGGGTTATTAAATCCTTAAACTGCTATTGTGAAACTGCTGCTTGAAGTAAAATCTCCACTGGGGCACTGCTAAAGCAAACTCTGTCCATATTTACTGACAATTTTTTGTCTGTGTTTGTGCTGCCATTATCTGGAATTCTTTCTTGTGCTATGGTGGGTTTTCTTTTTGCTATATGATTTACAAACTCCAGCACCAGGAATTTCTATACCATGTAAAACCCCATATTTTCCTTGGAATTCTGCTTTGTTCATAATTGCTTCCATCTCTCTCTCTCTTAAATTTCTTTGATATCTTACAGAGCTATAGATACACAGATATATTGATAAAGAAGATGATCTAGTCCTGTTTCTTACCATAGAATCATTTAGTTTGGAAAAGACCCTTAAGACCTTCAAGGGTAACCATTCCCCCAGCAGTGCCAAGGCTACCACTAAATCATGTCCTCAAGTGCCACATCTACACATCTTTTAAATACCTCCAGGAATGATGACTATACCATTCTCTGGGCAGCCTGCTCCAGGGCTTGACAGTCCTTTCAGTGAAAAATTTGGTCCTAATATACAATCTAAATCTCCTCTGGTGCAACTTGAGGCCATTTTTGCCTGACCTGTCCCTTGCCGCTTGGGAGAAGAGCCCAACCCCCACCTGGCTACACCCTCCAGTCAGGAAGTTTTAGAAAGTGACTAGACTGCCTCTGAACCTCCTTTTCTCCAGGCTGAACATGCTCAGCTCCCTCAGCTGCTCCTCATCAGACTTGTGCTCCAAACCCTTCCCCAGCTCTGTTGCCCTTCTCTGGGCTTGCTCCAGCCCCTCAATGTCTTTCTTGTAGTGTTATTTATAACAAAGTCACAGAATAACTCAGTCTCCACAATAGCTATTGCTCAATGACCATTAATGAAATCTATAGCACTTTGTAACTCCCAATAGGCATTTCGGACATCTTAAATTGTATTTAATTATTTTTTTTTCAAATGTTGATAGCTTTGCTACAAAAGAAAGAAAATATCAGCTTTATGGAAGTATTCTATGTGAAATGTCAGTGTTCTAACTGCTTCACTCAATTTTTCACCTTATCATAGGGACTTTCCTGTCCTTCTCTGATCCCCACCAGAAATTCAGACCCATAATGCTGTTTAATGATTTCAACTTCTTTTTTGTTAATAAAATAAAATAAAATAAAATTTAAATAATAGAAGTGGTTTGTAAGTACTCCTCACTTTAATTAGCACTCTTCTCATCTATTTGACACACAGTTAGTATGTTTATATGTTCTTTCCTTCCTTGCCAGTCTGTCCAATGCTGATTGTTGCTTTTCTTGTAAGAGCAACAGTGAGTTTCAAATAATTATAAGATTATTAATTGCTATTAGCAGAAAATTTGCATAAAGATTTTTGTTTGTTGAAATGCTGAAGAAATATTTTTCTCTTGAAATGGAGGGGATTCATAATGAACAACCTCTATAAGCTTTCCCTAATCTAAAAATTGTAGTGGCTTTTGCAAAGGACCTTCTGGTCTTTTCTTAAGCATTAGATAAGTTAGTGTTTTATACACATTTTCATCTCTCAGGGTTTTCATTGAGCCAAATATTATTGAAACAATATTTACAGAATGTTCTTAAACACATTATCAGAGAGAAAAGAATTGCACAAATATATTCATAGAGTAACAAAATGTATAAAGTATTTTCATCAGAGATAATATATAAGACAATTTAGTACCTTAGATTCTGTTTACTATATCCCATAATTGTGAACTTTTTGGTCAGCAACAGCAAAAAACCTTTGACAATATATTGTTATGATTGTTTTTCTCTCTCTCTCATATGTCTTCTCTTCATAAAAGTATTATTTATTTTTCTGGAAAAGACAGATAAAAGCAAACAACAACCTTTATTCTATTGGAAATGCTGTTAAATAGCAAATGGAGAACTCATTGTGTACAGATCTTACTCAAAGTTATTGAGGCTGATGGATACCTGTCTTTTGGTTTCAGTATATTCTGGTTTAACTATTTATTTTATTAAAGGGAATATGCATAAATGGAATTGGACTTTGGCAATCAGCAAAAGAATTGAAGTTACAGAATCACAGAATCAAAGAATCACAGAATCACCAAGTTGGAAGAGACGTTCAAGATCACCAAGTCCAACCCATGCCCTAACATCACCTCAACTAAACCGTGGCACTGAATGCGACATCCAATCTTTTTTTAAACACATCCAGGGATGGTGACTCCACCACCTTCCTGGGCAGACGATTCCAGAATTTTATCACTCTTTCAGTAAAAAACTTTTTCCTAACATCCAACCTGAATTTCCCTTGGCACTGCTTAAGACTGCGTCCTCTTGTTCTGTCAGTTGTTGCCTGGAACACGAGACCAACATCCACCTGACTACAACCACCTTTAAGGTAGTTGTAGAGAGTGATAAGGTCACCTCTGAGTTGCTGCAGCAGGGATTTCTGCAACATGTATAGACAGCGAGGCTCGTGGAAAGAAATAGGGACTGATTCTTGATAGACGTTTCAGAGATCTTCTCCGGCCACATGGCTGGGGGACTGCCAAAGACTGAGCAATCACGGGACAACCAGGGTCCTCTCCCGTCAGGGGAATACAAAACAACCAGTGAGGAACAGGATTAGGGCACATGTGACTAGGGAGCAGGGAGACCCCGTAGGCCATGCCTCTACTCCAGGGTCCCCTCACTCCAGACCACACTCCAGGGTTTCCAGGCTAAACACCCCCAGCTCCCTCAGCTGTTCCTCATAGGGCTTGTGTTCCAAGCCCTTCACCAGCCTTGTTGCCCTCCTTTGTACACGTTTGAGAATCTCAGTGTCGTTCCTAAACTGAGGGGCCCAGAACTGGACACAGTACTCGAGGTGCAGCCTCACCTGTGCTGAGTACAGGGGAAGAATGACTTCCCTGGTCCTGCTGGCCACACTATTCCTGATACAGGCCAGGATGCCTTTGGCCTTCTTGGCCACCAGGGCACACTGCTGGCTCATGGTCAGGTGGCTGTCGACTAGTACCCTTGGGTCCCTTTCCGCCTGGGCACTGTCCAGCCACACTGTCCCCAGCCTGTAACGTTGCAGCGGATTATTGTGGCCAAAATGCAGTACCCGGTGTTGGAGTAGCTCAGTCTACTCTTGCGCTGAGACCAGCAAATGTCAGTCAAACCAGGGCCATCCACTGAGTGGATTTCGCTGCCCAGGACAGTGGGTTGGAAGGCGGACCAGAGGAGATCACTGAGGTCTAGGTCACCTCCCCCTGCGTGGCTCCTAATCCCAAGTTACCTCCCCCTGTTCCAGAAAGTTCTCCCTCTCTTAATTGGTTCCCTGTTGTTATTCCTGCCTCCCTGTTTTCCCCATTACCTCTGGAAAATTGTATCCTCCCCTATGCTTGTACCCCATTGGTTGCTTCCCTTTTCCCCACCTTGCTCCGCCCCCCCATAAAAGGTTGTGTACTGTTCTCGGGGCTTTTTATGGTCCCTGGACCCTCTGGCAAATAAACCTGCTGGAACACACACCAGAAGCCCCTCTGGCAAATAAACCTGCTGGAACACACACCAGAAGCCCCTCTCACCTTCTTTGCTTCCGGGCTGATGCAGGCCTAATCCAGTGGCCACCCGATGTGCCTCCTCCGAAGAGGAGCCAGCGTATGCGTCCATCTCGCACCCATCCCACTGAGTCGTCCAGCAAGGACGTTGTGGAGGCTAACGCTGCGTCCCCTCTGCCCGAGGGCACGCCGAGGCTTGTGATAACAAGCCTCCAATTGCGTTAACCCGGCACTTGGACTGGTTAGACTTCATCTTATTGGACTCTGCCCATCTATCCAACCGTTCCAAGTCTCTCTGCAGAGCCCTCCTACCTTCCATCAGATCGACACACGTTCCTATCTTAGTGTAATCTGCAAATTTACTAATAGTAGACTCAATACCCTCATCCATGTCATCAATACAAATATTAAACAAAACTGGCCCCAGCACAGATCCCTGAGGAACACCACCAGTGTCTGGCTGCCAACTGGATGCAGCACCATTCACCAGCACTTTCTGGGCCTGGCCATCCAGCCAGTTCTTAACCCAGCGAAGAGTGCACCGGTCCAAGCTGTGGGCTGCCAGTTTTTCCAGGAGTATGCTGTGGGAGACAGTGTCAAAGGCCTTGCTGAAGTCCAAACAGACAACATCCACAGCCTTTCCTGCATCCACCAGGCAGGTCACCTGGTCATAAAAGGAGATCATGTTGGTCAAACACGACCTACCCCTCCTAAACCCATGCTGGCTGGGTGTGATCCCCCAGCCATCCTGCAGGTGCTGTGTGATGGCACTCAAAATAACCTGTTCTGTTACCTTACTGGGTACCGAGGTTAGACTGACTGGCCTATAACTTCCAGGACCCTCCTTCCTGCCCTTCTTGTGAATGGGTGTCGCATTGGCCAGCTTCCAGTCATCTGGAACCTCACCAGTGAGCCAGAACTGTTGGTAAACGATGGAGAGTAGCTTTGCAAGCTCATCTGCCGGCTCCTTCATCACCCTGGGATGGATCCCATCTGGTCCCATAGATTTATGAACATCCAAATGGCTCAGCAGTTCTCTGACTGCTTCCACCTGGATAACAGAGGGACTCCTGTTCCCTGACACCATGTACCAGCCCAGCAGGACAGTTGTCCTGAGGACAAACCGTCTTTCCGATAAAGGCTGAGGCAAAGAAGGCGTTAAACACCTCTGCCTTCTCCCCATCTGTGGTCACTAAATTCCCTCCCGCATCCAGTAGAGAACAGAGGTTGTTCTTATCCTTCCTTTTGCCATTAATGTGTTTTTAAAAGCATTTTTTATTATCCTTCACATTAGTTGCCAAATTAAGCTCTAACTGAGATTTGGCCTCTTTAATTTTTTTTCCTACATGCCCTAACAACCCCCTTAAGTATTTCCTGAGATATCTGACCCTCCTTCCAAAGATGATACATGCTCTTTTTCTTCCTTAGTTCCTTCATAAGCTCCTTGCCCATCCAGGCTGGACATTTGCCTCGTCGACTCATCTTTCAGCACACAGGGACAGTCTGTTCCTGTGCCCTCAAGATCTATGTTTTGAAGCACGCCCATCCTGCCTGGACTCCTTTGTTTTTAAGGGCTGCTTCCCGACGAACTCCAAATAGGTCTCCTGAATAGGCCAAAGTCTGCCCTCCAGAAGTCTAGTGTGAAAGTTTTATTGATGTCCCTCCTTATTTCACCAAATATTGAAAACTCTATAATTTCATGATCACTATGCCCCAGATGGCCTTCAATCACCACATCTCCCACCAGCCCATCTCTATTTGCAAACAGCAGGTCTAGCGTAGTCCCTCCCCTGGTGGGTTCACTCACCAGTGACAAGAAGTTGTCCTCCACACACTCTAAGAACCTCCTGGACTGCCTCTTCTCTGCTGTGCTAAGTTCCCAGAAGATATCTGGCAGGTTAAAGTCACCTACAAGAGCAAGAGCTAGTGATCCTGAAACATCCTCCAGCTGTTTGTAGAATAAGTTATCCACCTCTTCTTCCTGGTTGGATGGTCGATAACAGACTCCCAGCAGGATGTCAGCCTTGCTGGTCTTCCCCCTGATTCTTACCCATAGGCATTCAACTTCATTGTCATTAGTTTCAATTTCCATGGCATTAAAAGCCTCCCTAATATAAAGGGCCACACCTCCACCTCTTCCCCCTCTGCTGTCTCTTCTGAAGAGCTTGTAGCCATCCACTGCAGCGCTCCAGTTATGTGAGTCATCCCACCACATTTCCGTGGCAGCGACTACATCGTAGCTTTGCTGCTGTAGCATGGCTTCCAGCTCTTCTGGTTTGTTACCCATGCTGCGTGCATTAGTGTACATGCACTTCAGCTGGGCTGCTGATTTCACCCCTGACTCTGGCTTACCACCCTTGGGCTTGTTTCTGGAGGGCCCAGTTGCATCCTCTTCCCCCTTCAAACCTGGTTTAAAGTCCTCTCAATGAGTTCCGCCAGTTGATGTGCTAAAATCTTTTTGCCCTTAACAGATAGATGGAGCCTGTCTGGCTCCAGCAGGCCAGGTGCCGTGAAAATTGCCCCATGATCAAAGAACCCAAAATTCTACCAATGACACCAACCCTTGAGCCACTTGTTGATAATGTGGGCTCGCCTGTTCCTTTCATCATTTGTCCCTGCCACTGAAGGGACTGAGCAAAACACCATCTGTGCTCTTGCCCTATCAGCCACTCGACCCAGTGCCTCTAAGTCCCTTTTAACTGCCCTGGTGCTCTTCTTTTCAATCTCGTCACTGCCACCCTGGTCTATCAACAATGGGTAATAATCAGAGGGCTGAATCAGCCCAGGGAGTTTCTCGGTAATATCCTGTACCCGGGCCCCAGGGAGGCAACAGACCTTCCTGTGGGATGGGTCCGGTCGACCCACAGGGTCCTCTATTCCCCTCAGAAGAGAGTCACCTACCAGAAATACTCTTCTTTTCTTTATATTGCTGGAGGTAGTGATCCGTCCGACAGACGAAGTATAATTGGGAGGCTCACTGGGCAGATTATTTTCTTCTATGTCATCTGGCTGGCCCTCTGGATCCAGGGCCTCATACCTATTCTGAAGTGGCACCTGGGTAGGTGATGGGAGTCAGGAGGAATTTTTATTACCTCCCCAAGTAGGAACCCATTTCCACTCCCCTTCATCCACAAGGTGTCCTCCTATTGCCTGACGGTAGGAGGCATGGGAGTCCTCTGACTCCTGGTGGGCTTCTCTCAAGGGTGAAACTCATGGAAGGCTGAAACTCCACCAGTCTATTTCCCTTTCACTTTCTCTAATGTTCCTTAGTCTTCCTACTTCCTCCTTAAGCTCGGCCACTAGAGAAAGGAGATCGTTCACCTGTTCACACCTCAGGCAGGCATCTTTTACAACATCCCGTGGTACTACTGACAGTCTCAAACACTCCTCACAGGATGGGGTCTGGACAGACGTGTCCTTCTTGGAGGCTTCTGTTTGGCTAGGTGCACTTTTACTAGCTGTAGCTTTTGATCATGTAAAGACCATTGCTGAAAAGACCCAACCAACCAAATCTCAACACAAAAACAAACTAAAAACCCCACTAGCAGGAGGATGCTGCAACCCTACCTGCTTGCCCTGCCTGTACAAACTGCCACGCAAACTGCAGTGCCACGCCCTCAGAGACATGCCACGCCCCTGTTTGCCTGCTCTGGGTCGCTACGCTCCCTAGAGCCCTTTTTTAATCACACTGCCACTGGCCAGAGGAAACCCCGCCCTATGACTGCATGAGAGCGAAGCACCCACCTGCTCAGCCCTCTTTCAAGTTGAGTGACAAGAGATGCTTTTGGTGAAGTTGAGTTTTGTTGCGAGATTGTTTGTTTTGTTTTTTCTTTTCCCCAGGAATGATCTGTATGCTGTGCTGGAATTTAAAACATGTTTCACCTAATTCCCTACTAGGGTAGGAATCCTACAGATTAAAAGGAAACTAGATTAATATTAATTTCCAGGTCTCTTTTTTTTTTCTTTCCCCAAAGTGTTAAAACTTCCTGTTCCAGAAACACATCTACTATGGTTGGTTCTTGACCAAAATCAACATCTATTTCTTTTTCCACTGATTATCACTTGGAACTGGGTCTTCACGATAGTTGTTCAAGGCAACAGTATCTATGTTGTCTATCAACAGTATCTAGAACAGAAGAGTCATCAAATTGAGCTGTTGAGATTCCTTTGTTTTTCTACCCATGGCATAGTACACTGTATCCTGCTATCCCAAAAAAATTTGAAATCCCCAACAAGAATCCTCCAGTCATACCAACTGAACAAATCTAAGATACTTTCAGTTCTTGAGTGTTGTATGTCAGAGCACCATTATCTTCAAATGAGGAAGATAATAAAAATTATACATACAATTTGTGATGCTCAAAGTTGACCCATTCTTTCAATCTAAGCATCATTCTTTATACTCTCAGAAATTAAATATTCTAAATACATGCAAATATAATGGTGATTTGTTCAGAAGTCAGGTTGTTCTCTGGAAGCCTATTTTCATATTTTCTTTGGACAAAAATACTAGGATAGTCTAATATAAAATAATATAATATAATATAATAGGACTATTAGTCATAATTATAGCAGCCATTACCAGCCTTTCAATGCAGAGGAATCAATAGTTTAGTACAAAGTGTGAATACTGCTGTTAAGGTTTGGCAGGATAGCTGATAAGAACTTAATAGCTCTTAGTGGAATTTTCTGAGTCATTGAAACTCTTCCTGGGGTGCCTCTGAGTCCTTTTTGGAGCAGTTCCCACTTTGCCCGGTCAGCTCTGGATGCAGCAGGCTGTGGGGGCCAGCCTCTGGAATCCGGGAGACCAGAGGTCTGGCTCGTGGGTCCTTCCACAGGACCGTGGCAATAGAGGCAGGTGGTGGAAGAAGGAGGCAGGCTCAATTGTGGATGAAATCCGGAAGGTTTATTGTGTCTCCGAACAGGGGACCTCGCCCCCCGGGGGTGTCCAGCAATGAGCAACTCTGAACACGCCTGCCAGGGGTTTTATGGGGGGGTGGCGACGGGGGAGGGATGACAACGGCATCGAATCAGGGAAGGAGAAGGATGGGTCTGCGGGATGAGGGACACACAAGGGAACCTATCTCGGGAAAGGAAGGGAGGGATCCTCCCCCCAAGACCAATCACTCGACGCCCCTGCCAGAACTTTCTAGAAGCTTGGGAGGGGTGCCAGGGCGATTGGCAGGGGTCTGGGAGGAGACAAATAGAGAAAGCAGGGTTATGAACACGAAACCAAGAGGGTATAAACTGAGATGGTACAATAACACGAAACCCAAAGGGGAGACCCGGACTGAACCAAACAAGACACACTCCCACATCTCCCCCTTTTTTGTTTTTTAAGATGGTTTAAAGTTCGGCTGGGGGTAATATTCAGAGTCCGGATAAAAGACCTCGAACTCTTGCAACTCAGGAGCCATAGGTTCGAGCTCCGGTTCCTGCAGGGTCTCTGCATCCGGGAGTACCTCGGCTCGGTCAATATCTGTAGGGGAGGGGGAGCTTGTAATCAACTTTACTAACATTCTCTTGAGGAGTCTAAACAAAATTAGGGCAACCAACAAAACAAAAAGAAAAATCAGTCCAGGTCGGAAAATAGATCCTGCCCATCCGGATAGTCCCCATTTGCTGAAGATGTCGCCGAGCCAGTCACCAGTTTCTTTCCGAATTTGCATCACCATGGCCTGCATCTTGTCTGTGGATGTTCTCCGCCCTTGATGTAAACATATGTGGTCTTGGCCCATGGTTTGTGCCAGGACTGACCACACGTTTGCTGCCCGTTGGGGAACTATCCACGGCGATGCAGGCCATGGGAGCAGCTGCAGGATGACAACAAGCTGCAGGCTTCTGGCGACAGCTCGGATGGACGGTGCAGGATCCATTTCTGTAGTCTCTAAACTAGAAAGAAACTCAAAAGGAAGAATATTAAAATTGGGAAGAATACCTGGGGGCGAACTTAGGGTCCAAAGGGGCGTAGGATTAACC
The DNA here is from genome assembly GCF_009650955.1 of Corvus moneduloides. Classification (NCBI taxonomy): domain Eukaryota; kingdom Metazoa; phylum Chordata; class Aves; order Passeriformes; family Corvidae; genus Corvus; species Corvus moneduloides. The sequence continues at coordinate 15,084,614 of NC_045477.1, read as the reverse complement.
CACCCCGGTTTTAGGGGGTGCTTGACTCCTTCCTCCGGTGGGCTGGGAAATACACGGTTTCACCCATTTTGATGGGATCCACCTGGGGCCCTCAGGGGTGGATATGCATGCATATCCCTTCCCCCATGTAACTAGTTCATGAGGGCCCTGTATTTCCCGAGTCTCCGGGTCTTTAACCAACACCGGAGACCTTTCTTTCATTTGCAGCTGCTGAGACCGCCTGAAGTGCCGCACGATCGGTGGATTCAGGTTCTCAAAGGCACAGTTGAGGAAGTTTAGTGTGAACAGTGCCCTTGAGAGCCTGACAGCTGGGGATTCTAATTTCTTTGAGGACCTTTGCCTTTGTAGCATCCTCTTGATATTTTGGTGAACCCTCTCGACTATCGCTTGACCTGTCGGGGAATAGGGGATGCCTGTCTTGTGCTCTATTCCCCATTGCTGTAGGAAGCTCCGGAACTCCTTGGAGGTGTAGGCTAGGCCGTTATCGGTTTTAATAACTTTGGGGATGCCAGGGTAGCGAATGCCTGCACTAAGTGCCTTCCGACATCGCTAGCCCTTTCCCCTGTGTGGGCAGAAGCAAAGACGGCTCCAGAGAAGGTGTCCACTGACACATGTACGTACTTCATTCTGCCGAATGAAGTGACATGTGTCACGTCCATCTGCCACACCTCGCAACTACTGAGTCCACGGGGGTTAACGCTGGTGCCAATGGCGGGAAGAGCTAATTGATGACATTCGGGACATGCGGCCACGATCGTTCTGGCCTGGTCATGCTTCAGATTGAACTGCCGGACCAGGGCAGGCACGTTTTGATGGAATAGCTGATGGCTAATTTTGGCCTGCCCAAATACATCTGGGATCGGGGCCATCGCGGCTGGCGCAGCAAGGGCATCTGCCTTCCTGTTGCCTTCCGCGATGAACCCGGGCAGGTCCGTGTGTGACCTGACGTGCATCACGTAATATGGTTGCTCTCGGTGGGAGACTAGGTTAACCAATTTCGAGAGCAACTCATATAAAGCCGTGTTGGAGACCTCTTGTAAGATGGCATGTTCTGCTCTGGAGACTCCTGCAACATTTGCAGAGTCGGTTACTAAATTTAGAGGTTCAGGAAACCTTTCAAAAGCCCTGACGACTGCGTCTAACTCAGCGACTTGAGGTGATCCTTCCACCTCTTTAATATCAGCCTCCCACCGCTGAGTTTGGGGGTTTTTCCAAGTCATGACTGACTTGTGAGACGCCCCAGACACGTCAGTAAAAACGGTCAAGACCTTTAAAGGTTCCTTGCTCCGAACACTCTTTGTGCTTAATTCGAATTGAACTTCCGAATTAAAAATTTTGTGGGCCGGCCTATGTAGAGAAATTTGGCCTGTGTAGCCTTCCAGAGCAAATTGCAAGGCTTCACAATCCTGAAGCAGGCTCTCCAACATTGCTTTGGTGATTTGGCCCGTTCGCATCCTAATTGGTACGTGGATGCAGTCAAAGTCACGTCCCGATAGTTCCCTGATCCGGACTCTAGCTTTCCGGATCAGTTCAGCCATCAGCTCCTGTGGCCGTGTCATCCTTTTGGACCTATTATGACTGAGAAAGACCCACTCTATGATCAAGAGAGGGTCCCTCCGGTCCTGGTCCTCCTTGCTCTTCCTTTTGTCTTCCCATTGGAAGACAACCCCATGTAGGTGCGGCAGATTACCCAGGATGATAAACCTGAATGGCAAGTCAGGCCTGTACCTGCTTGCCTGCCTGGTGGACATCAGGTGTTGCACCTTCTCCAAGGCTGTCCGTGCCTCTGGGGTAAGCGTCCGGGGAGAACTAAGCTCCTCTCCCCCTTTCAACAAATCGAAAAGGGGGGCTAGGTCTTCAGTGGACAGACCCAGCCACGGCCTTACCCAGTTTAAGGACCCACACAGTTTGTGGACATCCGCCGATGTCTTAATATCCGTTTGAATTGCCAATTTTTGCGGCACAATGGTCCGCTTTGTAATTTCAAGGCCCAGGTATTTCCAAGGTGGCATCCTTTGAATTTTTTCACTTTGGAGCTCGAACCCTGCAGCAACCAATGCTCCGATTGTCAGGTCAAGCACACTCGCAAGCATGTCATTGTCGGGGGCACACATGAGGACATCATCCATGTAGTGGAATATGATGGCCTCTTTTGCGGCTGCGCGAACTGGGGCAAGCAAGGAAGAGACATACCATTGGCAGATGGTCGGGCTGTTCTTCATGCCCTGTGGCAACACCTTCCAATGATATCTCTTTCTTGGGGCTCCTCGGTTGATGACCGGAACCGAGAAGGCGAAACGTGGCGCATCGTCAAGGTGTAGAGGAATTTGGAAAAAACAATCTTTAATGTCAATCACGGCCAAATTCCAATTTTGGGGAAGCATCGTCGGGGGCGGCATCCCTGGTTGGAGAGAGCCCATGTCCTCAATTTCATCATTAATTTGGTGAAGGTCCTGGAGGAGCCACCATTTGTCTTTGTTGGGTTTTTTAATTACAAAGACCGGGGAATTCCAGGGGCTGTTGGTTTCCGCGATATTCCCCTTCCTGACCTCCTCCTCCATGAGCTTCTCGAGCGCCTCTAATTTCTCACCATAGAGCGGCCACTGTTCTACCCACATTGGCCAGTCAGTTTTCCATGTCAATTTCTGGGTAGGGCGCTCCTCAGTGACCGCTGCGCAAAAATTCTGCAGGGGGACAGGAATGTCAATGGTGAGTCCCCACTGCTGCATGAGGTCTCTCCCCAAGAGGGGTTCCTTGCAATCCAATATGAACGGACGTATATTAGCCAATTGTCCGCTCGGCCCCTTAATTTGTACGACGCTTTTAGACTGTTTAGCCAATTGGATGCCCCCAACACCTTGTACGTGCCCTGCCACGTTTTGCAGTTCCCAGTGTGTCGGCCATTCCTGTGTAGGAATGATAGTCACATCTGCCCCTGTGTCCAGAAGTCCCTTGAGGTGAAGGACTTCTTCCCCTCTGTTGATTTTACAGTCTACCCTCAGCTTCCCTGTCCCTATTACATGAGTGGCACACACCATTGGGTGTGGCCCTCCTGCAGGGATAGCCTGGGCGACCATCTGACCTCTGGGCAGAAACAGAGGTGGACGGACACAGCGCAGCCAGAGAACGGGTCCTTCGGGACTAGATGTCATTAGCCCCGGAGCGACTTTGATCTCGGGTGGTGTGCAGTTAACATCTCCGACGATGACATACCTGTCAGGGCTCTGATCTCCCGCCCCCAGCTCACCACCGGTGCTCACCGGTGCGGCGTGCCACTCGCTATTCCTCAGGAGGAGCGGTGTCAACAGCTGCAACCTGAAAGAACCGTCGGAAAAGGAAGTCAAGTTTGGCTGAAGTGTCATATCCGGTGATTTTGTGTCATCGCTATCTGCCCTCCCCTGTCCCTCCTCCCTCTCGCGTCCCGTCCCTTTTTTGTCTTCACGCGGGGCGGGCGCGCGCTCCTCATTCAGTTTTTTTTGTTCCCGGCCCTCAAGCCCCCCCGACCCTTGTTCTCTTTTAAATTGATAAAACTGTCTCTTGAGTGGACAATCTTTGGTCCAATGCCCGGGCTGGTCGCAGAGGAAGCAGGTGTTCTTGGTCTGCTGTTGAGGGCGCTTCTGGCTGTTCTTTGCCGGAGGTGGTCTGTTGCTTCGGCCCGCGGTCCTCTTCTGGTCCGCAGCAGTATGGTGTGTTGCTGTTCCCACCGAAATCGTTCCCCGTGATCGCTGCTTATCCGAGCCGGCAGGTTGTAGATGTGGTGCCTTCGCAGCACAAACCTCTACCATCGCCTGTATCGTCGGCGTAGGGTCCGGGGGAGGCTCAGGATGGCCGCCTTGCACTGCGGGTTGGCGTTGACCATTGCCATCTCTGTGATGACCTCCTCTCTGGCCACCGGCTGCTTAACCTGCAACTCTACGGCTCGGGTTAATCGCTCCACAAACCTTAGGAATGATTCAGTGGGTTGCTGACGGACCTGCGAGTACGTTAGCACGGGTGCGTCCGGCCTCAGGCCAAGGAATGCCTTTCCGGCCGCTTCCTTGACCTGTTGCAGCACCTCTAAAGGCAGACCTTGGGCCTGCTTCGGCGCCAACGCCCATTCTCCCTCGCCCCTCAGATGGTCCATCATTATTTCCTGATTGTCGGCATCAACGGCCATATCCGAACTTTGCAGAAGCACCGGAAGGAGTCGACGGAGCTCCTTTTCCCATGCTGATTTCCAGAGCAGAAACTCTACTGAGGAAAGCAAGCACGAGAAAAGCTGATGCAAATCAAAAGGCGTCATTACTGCTCCAGAGAGATTTGCCCTTAAAAGACTGCAAAAATATTCGCTTTCTCTCCCGAACTCCTTCTGCGCCTTGCAAAGCTCCTTTATTGTTTGATGGGAGAGGGGTTCCCAACTGGCGTGGGTCATTCCCCCTGTCCGGGACCTCTGATAAAGAACCGGAGCGGCTGAAGGAATGGGGTCCAGTTCCGGGTTCCGGTCCTCAGGCCCTCCCCCTTCCGGCCACTCACCGTGGGAAGCGGAAGGCCAACCGTGAGAACCGGAGGTAGGGGCTTGAGAACCAGAAGCGGGAAGTGGATGGCAACCGGACACGGACCTACGACAACTTCTAGGGGCGGAGCACGGGGGCGTGCACTGATGACAGGTGGGAGGGGCAACAGGGGTGGACCCAGCTTGGGTGTGGGAGGAGTTAGGGTACTGGGAGGGGTCATGACGAAAGGGGTTGGGACTTGAGAGAAAGGGGTTTTGGGATGAAAAAACGGGGGGAGGGCAAGAGGGGGTTTCTGCCAGGTGGCACCTGCCATCTTGTCCTCGTCGGGCAGGGAATCCATTTTCTAAGTTCTCAATATAACTAAAGCGAACCCGGGGTCTAGCAACTGGGGAAGTCGGGGAACGGGATAAGCCCCGGGCAGTCTGGCCAGGACTGTCTGGGCAGGGGGGCCGAGAATCCTGAGGAAAGCCAGGGAGTCGGTAGCAACCCTGCGCAGCATCGCAGTTTGCTTCCTTCAGGACGCCCGGTTTAGGGACACAGGTTTAGGAGAAGGCTTAGGGGTAACTGGGGAACCCGGGGTTGACTGTCCTTCCCTCTCCCTTTTTTTGTTTAGAGCGGACCGAATCTGTAGATATAACAAAGAAAACTTATCTAAATCCTTTTCTTTTGCCAATTGAGATTGCGCCAATTTTGCTCCCACGGCGTTCCAAAAGGGATCGCTTAAAACCGAACTGTGGGAGCACTGAGGGAAGTGCTGGAACAGCCACTGCACAAACCGTTTTAAACACCCTTTAGAAAAACGTTTCCCCCCCCCCCTCCAGGAGTCCCGCAACTTGGAAAAATACCCCCTTTTGTGCTGTGGACAATTTTGCGCCCATAATCCACAGCACGACGTCTGGAGCTTTAAAAATAAACCAACCCTCGGACACCGATTCCCCGAAACAAACCGGAGGCAAGCAACACACTCGCCCCAGGGCTGCGCAGCCTACCCTGGGCTCCTACAAGCCGCGGACCGTGCGAAGCTGGCCACCACGCGCTGCGCGCGGCCGGGCGGGCACCGCCGGGTCCCGCCGCTCCCGCCGCGCCTCGCTCCGCCGCCGACACTGCGGCTCGTGTGGCTCCGCCCGCACGCGGGAACTGCCTCGAAAGGCCTTACGGTTAAGTTCCCCCACCCCGGGGAAATACTTACCCTGCTGGTGTCCAGGCGAGCTCCAGGCATCCCGATTTCCACCGAGGACGACTCTGCTGGCGCAGGCGGAGCTATCGTCCTCCTCCCCAGGAGCGCAGCTCACTAAAACGGAGCCTGCTGCAACTGGGGTAGCTTGACGTCCCAAGGACGCACTTGGAAGTCCAATCAGTCCCTTCCATGGGGTCCGGTGGAAGCGGGGGCCCCGCAATGGGCGCCAAGCTGCCTCTGCGTCCTTTTTGGAGCAGTTCCCACTTTGCCCGGTCAGCTCTGGACGCAGCAGGCTGTGGGGCCAGCCTCCGGAATCTGGGAGACCAGAGGTCTGGCTCGTGGGTCCTTCCACAGGACTGCGGCAATAGAGGCAGGTGGTGGAAGAAGGAGGCAGGCTCAATTGTGGATGAAGTCCAGAAGGTTTATTGTGTCTCCGAACAGGGGACCTCACCCCCCGGGGGTGTCCAGCAATGAGCAACTCTGAACACGCCTGCCAGGGGTTTTATGGGGGGGTGGCGACGGGGGAGGGATGACAACGGCATTGAATCAGGGAAGGAGAAGGATGGGTCTGTGGGATGAGGGACACACAAGGGAACCTATCTCGGGAAAGGAAGGGAGGGATCCTCCCCCCAAGACCAATCACTCGACGCCCCTGCCAGAACTTTCTAGAAGCTTGGGAGGGGTGCCGGGGTGATTGGCAAGAGTCTGGGAGGAGACAAATAGAGAAAGCAGGGTTATGAACACGAAACCAGGAGGGTATAAACTGGGATGGTACAATAACACGAAACCCAAAGGGGAGACCCGGACTGAACCAAACAAGACACACTCCCACACTGGGGAAGAAGCAATTTTAGCTAATTTCCTATCTCAAAATTGGTGAAAGTAGTTTCTAAGTTATCTTTAACCAAATGAAAGAGTTCTTTTAAAAAAAACTAGCTAAAAAAAGTAATAATTTATGAAACTGAATTGAAAAATAAGAAAGATCTGAAGTGCTCTGCCTAAAAATATCAGTATATTTTGTGTCTTGATTTCTTTCACAGCTTCTTCTGAAGGTTTTTTCTGTTTGATTTTGTAACTGAAAAAATACAGTGCATTGAATAATTATATATAACCGTGTACTGGTAGAAAAACTGAAATGTGTTTTTTCAGACTTATTTGACAAAAAAATTTCTCAATGGCTGGAGTTTTTGTGCTGTCATCAAAGTTTCAGTTTCTCTCAAAAATTCATGGGCTTATGTTTTCTTTCTTAACCACAGCAAAAAGCTTTTTTAAAATTTTTGCCTTTATTCCACTTTGATTTCTGACAAATTCTGGTTTTCTTAGCTTCCCGAATATGAATATCTCTTTCTTGCAAGGACTGCTTTTCTCACTCTTTGAATTCATCTTTTTGTTTTACTTTTAGGTTTACTACTTGTTGTTTGTTTTTTTTTTTTAATATATTACTACTACATTTCAGTTCCATTGCCAGTATTTGCTTAGCTCATGTGCTTTTCAGTTTTATTTCTTCTTTTGTATCTTAAACAACTGGCTTGCCTATTTTCACAGGAATATTTTACCACTTAAGTATCTGTCCATACTTTTTCCTATTAAAAAATAAGTGCAAAAGGTAAAAAACCCCATCCTCAGCCTTTTTACTAAAGTAAAAAGTAATGAAGAAGATCAATTTTTCTTTAGTTTTATCATATACAATATATAAAGTCATCTCTTTGAGCTGTATGCACAGACGTTGTCCTTTTAAAAAGACTGTCCCTTTAAAAGATACTGTCCTTTAAAAAAGCCTTTTAAGACAAGGATTTATAATCTGAGTCTCTTTGGAGTTTTTTTTTGCTGCATCTTCACTAATTTCCTATATTTACTGAATGTGGCCCTTGTACCAGAGGGGGAAGTTTTCTGTGTCTGGAAAGTGTCTACCAAATGGTGGTATAAGTAATAATATAATTTTATATTTAGACAGCTGTTAATATAGTAAGGATCTGTTAGAGTCTTATAGATACTTACAATTAAATAATAGCACTCAAAAGTTATAAGTATTTCTTGTACCAAGGGAAGAGGAATCTTGTGAAAATCACTATAAGATACAGAAAGTTATTTCCTATTCCTGTAGAAATGCTTTGTGAATATTATTCCTTTTAAGCAAATCATGTGTAATACAGGTCACTCATGAAGAATACACTGGCCTTGTGAGGAAAAATCCCTCTTAGAAACTCTTATACTTAATTTTTTGATTATTTACTTTCAAAGAACAAAATGGTTGAGTTTGGATTAAGTAAACCTATCTGGTTTCTTCTGGAGTGAAAACAAAAGTAACTTCTCTTCAGCAATGAATCTGTAGGCTACTTGAAACACTGCTTATTTGGTGATAGTCAATGAAATACTGTAACTGTATTATTGGTAATATGAATGTTTAACTTTTTTCCCATATGGTTTTGGTGATGAGTAACATGTTTTAAGTTATATAATAGAGCAAGAACTATGGTATCTAGGAAGAAAAAATGGAGACTACACAACAATAAGGTGTAGAGAGTACTTCTCAATGCTAAACATGATTAAAAATTACAGTTATTACACATGTGCATAGGACCAGTGTGCAACAGTGTATTAGAAGTAGGAATACACAGTAATGAATAGCATCTACTCAGTATTATTGCAAGATGAAAAAAACAAAAAAAATACAAAGGAGCTACTCCATGAATTAATGGACACACTGTGAGCAACACAGTAGCAGCAATTGCTTGTTCTGTGAACTGCTGTCTATGATGGGAGGCTTATCTGAAGGTTTAACCAATTTGAAAGCAAAGAAAGTGCCTCTGGGGAAAGGAAGATGAACCATAAATTAAACCTGAGAGGACACAGTCCTGGCTGCTCTGGCCAATGCAGAAACAGAAGGGCTGGCCATGAGAGAACTGCTAGAACTGCAGAATGCAAAGGGAAATAATTTTAGCTTTTTGAATATTACATTGCCGTGTTCTGTTAGATGATTTTTAGTTATTTTCATTTCTTTCTTACGCAGATACACATTTTTTTGCTTGATAGCAGGATCTTTGCAAAAATAGGTCAAGATCCTGCATGCTGACTGTAGGTGTAGCCAATATAGAAAGAAACGGAGAAAAAGATCATATGGCATAAGCAAAGAGAATAATAACAAAAAATTTATAGACTCCTGGTTTTACTGCTTCTGTTCCTAAAACTTGGATCTCTAATTGTTGGAGATTTTTTCACCCCAGGTAAGACAGTGGTAATTGTAACTGCATGTATTTATGTGTATACCTGTATGTATAAACTCAGATTTGTAAACTTTCAGCCAGGCTTGACAAGGCATAAACAGTGATTGATATTTTACTTGCAGGTATATGCAAATTGATCTTAAACTGAGAGAGAAGATAAATGGGCCAGGTCTTCTACTGATGCAAATCAAACAGCCCATTGACTGCAAAGGTGTTATACCAAGTTAAATCATGAGAGAATTGGGACCACTTAAGTTTCCAAAGTGCATCTGAAAAATTGTTGTATTTTAAATATTGGTGAAACCCCTCTGCAATTATTTTGGTTTCAAGGGAAAAAGCCAGAATCAGTTTGGGTTTATACTAGTATTGCAGCCTATTTTATAAGCAATACAGACAACACATCCTGGGCATCTACTTCACTTGTACTGAAGTCACTTGACTACCAGCTTTTTACAGGCACACTGCACTCTTCCTCTCCCCTCTGCCTGCAGAACCACAGAATATTCTGAGTTGAAAGGGACCCACAAGGATCTTGAGTTCAGCTCTGGAGTGAATGTCCCACACAACAGGCAATGCCATGGAAAAGAAAAAAGAACATTTCCTGCCACAGACAAATGATGAAATAGTGCTGCAGATGAAACTATACTGGTTTCAGTCTTAATCAGTCTTAAACTGTGCGTCACATGCTTGAGAAGAGGACACTCAACTGAGGAAATAGAGAACCCCATGAGAAAAACTTAAAGGCACAACTGGTGAGCTTGGGTTTTTTAATATATCATCCTAGTTATAATATGAGAGAATTTTTGGTTAGCTGAGAACTTGCAAAAATTGAGAAATTGCATGAAATCTTTTTTCATGGAGAAGAAAAATGGCAATAAAATTTTTGTGGCAAACTTTGTTTGCCTTTTATTTAAACAAATTTCCACAAGAGAAAAAATCTTGTTGCATTTTCATATTTGAATATAAAGTAACTCATCATTTGATATATTATGAACAAATATTTAAATATGGGGTACTTTTAATTTTAAATATTTAAATGAGTTACAAGGCATGTGCTGGCTACTCAAGAGATTAAAAAAATGGAAGCAAGAAGTCATACCTAAGCATTTCTCATCAACTCTATATTATCTTTAATTACATCAGTCCTATACTCTATAAATTTTCCCATTTCACCTCTCAGTAGTTACCAAAAATGAACCTTTGAGTTCTTTTGAGCAATTAAGACATACTCTGCATATCTTAATTTCAGTTTTACAGCAAAACAATTGGTTAAACACATTTTTATTTCTTATTCCTCTTCTAACCCTGCTGGATACTAGTGTGACTTAGAAATGAAATTTTAAAAAATGTTATAAAGGAAAAGATGGAAGAATGTGCTGCTTATGGATGGGATATAGTTAATTTTCTTTATAGCAGCTCCTAGGGGGCTGTGTTTTAAACCACAACAAATAAATTGCATATTCTTTCCCCAATTCAAATTATACAAAACAATTAATTTGTTTCAAAATTTGTAGAAGAACCCATCATTTTTATTCCATTCCAATATGCATTCTCCATATTCTCCTATCTGCTACAAAATCCAGCTTTTTCATTGTCCATTGTTCTCTACCTGAAACATGTCTCTATAACCACATCTTCTCCCAGTAATACACTCTCACTGGTTGTTACTTTCCACTCTTTTTCTATAACTCTTTGTAGGATGAGGCTTGGAGGTGCAGCAAGTAGAGGACTGCTGCAGAACACATTGCGGTCATGGCTGACAGCTATGTGAAATTGTACTAATAAAACCATTCATTAGGTTATGAATGCAATTCACTGCTGAAAATTCACCTCACTTTTTAATGATTCCCAGAAGAGAATATGATTCAATAAGGTAACTCCATAGTGGGCACCACCTGGAGGCCGTAGGATGCTCCTGTCAAAGTCTCCTCCACCGACTGGAGGTGGAACAGAGGGGGGAGGATCCTGTCCCAGCCTCAGTTCCTGAGGGTGTGCACTCCAGAAATGGCCAACTCTGCCTGTTTCTCCAGCTCTTTACGCTTTCTTTGCCACTCCAGTTTGACTAGACTCAGCTCTTCCTGTGTACCAGCTGCTTGTCTGAATGCAGTACCTCCTTATGACACTTTCTGATTATGCCTCTGTTACTTCCTCCATTTCATAATATGTTTCTGATCTTGATGACCTCAGCTTACTCAATACTGCTTCTTTCTCTTTTAATACTTCAGTGCAACTTCCCTCCCCTGCCCCCTCTTCTTGCCCCAGACTTTTTAACCATCCAGTTTTAGTCCATTCTCTTTTGTCTTGCAGCTCTACCAGTCCCTTCATTCATCTGTGGCCCCTTGTGCTGTCTCACTGTCTCCTGCTTTCCAGGCCTATATTTTTCAGCATATTTTGGCACTCTTACACATATTCTTCATCTCTGCCTACTTTCTGCACAGCAACTTTTTTCCCTTCTTAAATCCATTAATCCCAAGCTGTTACCACTATTGTTGATGGGCTTGGCCTTCGCCAGTGGTGGGTCCATTCTGAAGTTGGCTGGCATTGGCTCTGTTGGGCACAGGGGAAGCTTCGGGCAGCTTCTCACTGAAGCCACCCCTGTAGCCCTCCTGCTGCTACCAGAACCTGGCATGCAAACCCAATACAACCATTGATCACGAAGAGTTGTTCCTCTCAGTTTCAGCTGATGTACAGCCAGTGTAGACACATTGTTGGAAACATTGATGGTGAACTCTTACCCTGCCTCCCTCTACAAATATAGATTATTTACTTACTTATTTTAGAAGAAATAAACATTTAGAGTAAAGGAATTTCAACCTCATGTGAATGTTTATCATATATTACTCTTAATAGTGTAAGTCGGTGCCATTGTTAGCAACTGAAAATAGGTTATTCTGATAAATGTTGATGGGAAATTGTGTTAAGAAGCACATGTTTCTATTATGTTCTTTTTAGCCTCTTGGCTTTAGTGTGATTACAGGACAGTAACAGGGACCAAAACAGAGACAACTTTGGGGGCTATGAGTGCAGAGTTCTGAGGGCAATGGCCCATTGGAACATAGCAAATGGCATAATCAGTGTTTATAATGATTGTATAATGCTTAATAAATAAATTCCTTCATTCTGACTGATAATAGCCTTCAGCTAGAGGACATTTGCATTCTGAATACTTACAGAGAAATTGGTTTATTTGCTGCAACAATTCTACACCTATATAATGAAGAATATACATTTTCTTGCAGACTACACAAAATTATTTTATAATACGGAAGACTTTTACAAATATGAGTATCTAAGAATAGTACACTTGGCAATAGTACACTTGGCTTACAGCCAGCATTCTTACTAATATATTTTGTTTGAATACAAATTGTGTTGATTACCTTCTGTCAGAATGAAGAGTCCATAGAAATACACCTGATCCTGCTTATAAAAAACCTTGCTGAAGTGAAACTTATAGAAGAATGGAGGGTCTGAGAATAATTTATGGATTGACCAAAATAGTATGAATAGCTAAATTAAGTTTTCTGTGCATTTTATAGAACAGTTTTGGGGTTTTTTTCTTTTTAAGTTGTGTTTACCTGCTATTAGTGTTCTTTGAATTTCAGCTGTTCTATTTTAGTTTACCTTACAGAAAATGTTTTTCCAAACATATTGGGTTAACTGATGGACATGGTGAATATAGTCCAGATTTGAAGATTTTAGATTTTTTTCCTACTTACTTACAATCTCGTACAAAATTTGAGATAGCTTACTTGCTTTATAGATGGAAAACACATTAATACACACTTGAAAAACACCTTGATACCTCAAGATTAGAATACTGTCCTTCCAGGATTAGAAACTATTTTAGTATACACGAAACACAAAACAATGATGATGATGATGATGATGATGATGATAAGGATCCATTTTTCTTCCAGGTCTACAGCAACTGTTTTTTGGTTGTCCCTTTCTAAAATGTCTTATCACAAATAGAGTAGAACTCATTTTACTGCAGTATTCATGGATGGTGTACAGCTCTGTTTATGGGTGTTTAATATGCCATAAGGAATTTTCTGAGGTCAGTGAAACAGACAGAGATTATCAAACTCTACTGAGATGGATTTTGTTGACCCAGGAATGCTTCAGCTGAACTTTGTTCTCAGTATGCCTAAAATTTAAGATGTGCACCTGAGACTGAACTGTGGGAGACAATTAGGCCCATGGAAGAGATGGAAAACAACACTTTTCGCAGTAGGATTTGATAAGTAGAGAGATCAGGAGAAGGAATTACAAACCTGAGTTTTCTTCAAGGCAGACCTAGACAAGATAGTGGTGGTTTCACCCAGCTGTCATGTTTCAACTAACTGCTCAAAATCATTTTGATGTGGGCAAACAACAACACAGTGTTTACTCTGTTGTCATGGGTTAGCATAGCTATGGAAGTGATTCTCTTGCAAAGAGGTGTTTACAGCTTCTTCTATGACCTAACAGAACCTATCAACTGGCTAGTTTGAATATTGACAACTTTTTAAGCCACTTAAAGGGCTTGACACACCTCTGTGGTCCACATTTAAGAACGAACAGAGCCTGGGAAAGCTCCCTTGCCTTCTGGCTTTCAGACAGGTAGGAGGGAGGGACCTGCAGGCAGCCCAGCGAGGCCGGGCCGGGCCTTGCTTGGCCCGGCCAGGTCGGCCATGGCGTGGCCCTGTTCCATCCATGGCCCCCCCCCACAGCCCTGCTCTGTGCAGGTGGCCCCTGGTGCGGCCAGGGATCGTCTGAGACCGCTGCCCCTCTGCCTGGCAAAGATCATGTGACCAACAGCAATAAGTGAACTCCAGCTGCAAGGCCCTGGTGAGATTAACCCTTTTAGTGCTGTAAGTTTCCTCCAGAACAGATGAAGCCTGCAGATATTAATTCTCTTCTGAGTCTGAGGAAGAGGGAAGGTGAAGAAAACACCATAGAGACACCAAAGTCAGTAAAGAAGGAAGAGCTGAAACCCTGAGGAAGGAGAAAGAGGAGATGCTTAGAAGCTGAAGTTCTGTTGTAAAGCTTTGGTGGTGATGGACTATGATAAATCAGAGTACCCGTTGTAATTTCCTGAAAGCATGGGGGGGTGGAGTGTTCAAATTGCACTTGTGAGCAAAAGTCTGTGCTGAAACAAGCAAAAGACTGTAATTGTGAGCAAAAGTACCTGTGCTGAAATAAGCAAAGGCTGAAGCAGCTGTAATTTGATGAGAAGTTTTGAACAGGGAGAGATGAAAGTGATGAGGACTCTTGCTCCAAATCAGAAGGAGAAGACCTCTGTTCCTAGAGATGAAGATGCTCCCAGAGATAATCCTAGAGATGAAGATGCTCCCAGAGATAGGTGAAGAGAACCTTTGTTTCTGAACAGCTCATCCTTAAAATGGTACCCCAATAGCTCAAGATTGGACCCTCAAAAGCAGTTGTGGGGAAAGCTGTAAGTCGGGGGAAGGGACTCTCACATGCAAGCAGAGAGTCAACCCGGGCAGCTGTTTCGCTGTGATACTGAAGCCATGAGAGAACTTCTTGTGGAGATGTCTCCATAGCATGAGCAAGAGAGACTCCTCTCCGAACTGAAAAAGGTTATTATGGAAGTGGTAAACTGACTGAAAATCTCAAGGGTTGTCTTTTTTACATCGTCAGTGGGAGAAGGGAGAAAGGTGGGGGGAGGAGAAGTGTTCTGAAGGTTTGGTCTGATTTTTTTTCCTTCCTTTTAGGTCTGTTAATAAACTTCTTTATATTCTTTCAAGTTTCGTACCTGCTTTGCTTTCTTCTAATTCTTATCTCACAGAAGATAAATAAGTAAGTAATGAGTATTTTGGACCTAACTACTACACTCTAATTGGTGTTTCTGCCCAGTTTACGAACTGAACCCACTACATCTGTCATTTTTGAAATTTACTTATATATTTTTTAAAATGTCTTATCTTATTAATTTGGACATTTTCTTTCAAATGGGAAGAGTTATTTCTCCTCTTACTAGCTGCTACTTTGTGTATTCTAAGAGAATTAAGAAACTTTTAACTGCATCAGTGGGAATTATTTTGATGTTCTCCAGAGTGCCTTGTATAAAACAGTCATTCCAATCTTTTTATGTATATTTTTATTAACTTTCAGTGAATCCTGTAAGCTGTGATTTGCTCACAATGTCAGAAAAAGAGATAAAAAAAAGAAACACTCTATAATGTGTATTTAATGGTCATGTAATATATGAATTTCCTTCTTAATGAACACAATTGGAATGGGCTTCCCAGAAATCTTCCAAGAAATCTTGAAAACAATAAGGTACCACTGGTCACTTTTCATCATAGAAAAGGCTTTGTATAGCATAACTGTCAAAGTTTAAACCTATGGTCAACAAAATAGTTCCAAAAATTTATGGAAAATAGAATTGCATTCTAGTAAAATGATTGGTTTACGAATTTATTTTTGAATGTTTCCCATCCCACTTCTATGTACTCAAATTCCAGTGAGAAATGACACTTATAAATAGAAAACTAACAAGTAGTAGATTTTTTCACTTCTTGATAAACTTTTCATGACATATTAAAGTAAACTCTGGAAACTGCAACAGTTTTATCAAGCTTTTATCCAAGAATGTAATGATTTTCGGGTACATTTCCTTCAGAAATATATTGTTCAATCATACCTTAACTAATATCAACAAATATTACTTAGTTTGTAATGCACAAATCTCCCTTAACATAAACAGTACAGATTAATGGAGTATGCAACTCATCTCTCTTGTAAGTATTCCATACATAAAATTAGAGGAAAATAGTTTTTCTGTATAAAATGAATAATTTTAGTCTTAATCATTATAGAATAGAGGATCATTAAAAAAATGTAATTTTTCTGTCAGTAACTAATTCTTTGTTTAAAATTATGGCATATGTGATTAAATTCCAATTTACAACAGTTTCAGTTAGACTAATGAAAACTAATTGAGAGTATTTCCAGCCACATTAGGGATATCAGTTCAGTAATGTGTCTGCTGTATATTTTAAATCTCCCTTTACATTCCAAGATTTTTTTTTAAGGTTTCATGCTAAAAACCTGATATAAATTATGAGACAATCAAACAGAGTAAATAACTGAATGACCAGATAAAATGCTAATGCAGTTTAGAAATTCATTATGCATCTTGTGAATGTCCCTGCAGTAAATATTTCAATAAATGTCCCTTATTGTTGTGTAGGCTTGGCATTAAGTAATAATGACCGTGATATTTATAGCATGAAAGAAATGGACCATAGGAAAACAAAATAAGATTCATGTTCCTTGCAACTGAAATGCAAAATTACTATTATATGACCCTAACTGATTATCTTCTACTTTGAATTGATCAGTTGTCTGGATGTAACAAGCCTGAAGGGCTTTAATGTTTTTGATTCTCTGGTACACTAAATTACCTTTTTTTTATTGAGAATTTGTAACAATATTTTTTTTCTAATGGAAACATGATCTATTTTGCATTATAAATTGCTAGTAATTAAATACCAGATAATTTAATTGTACTTAATTTAATTCTAAAAATAGAAAAAAATTTGAAGTGCTTGAAAAATTCTAAACATATTCAAGAATAATAAATTCATCCCTAAATAGTGAAAACATTGGCTTATGGAAACACTCAAAGGAGATAAGGAAAACTAACAAGCCTATTAGTTTAACAAGTACCTCTCACTTGTCTGGTGTTACAGTGAAGTGCTATTAAAGTTATTTACTTTCCTTACATTTGAAATTCTTATAAGATCTTGTTAAGAAAATATTTAAAAGATAACCAATTTCCACTGAAAATCCCCTTTGAATGATCTGAAAGTTTTCATCAAAAATGGTGGGACTTGTCCATGACAAAAAATTTTACAATTTTTTTAAAAAATACTGAATGCCAGGATATATGTAAGGAAACAGTTGGGTTTTTTCCCTTGTTCAACTTGGTACAAAATACTTGAAATTTATTTTAGCTGTTGATGAGTTTACTCATCCTGATTAATGAAAAGAACTCTGAGTTTACCCACTGACTTTCTAGAAGAATAGAGAAATGTGTTGTTGAAGGTATTAACTCTTCAAGTGCACTGTTTTTTATCTGTCTGAGGCTGTTTCTGTGTGAAACTTCATGTCATCTTACTTGCTGCTTTGCCCTTACTAGTAGTACATAGAATCAACGAGTCCAATTTTTCGAGGACTTCTTACATTACTAATAGATCGTCATGTGAGTAGCTGTATGATCTCCTAAGAATTTAATGTTACATTAATTTAAGGGCAAAAAACATTTGGAGCAAATGTCACTAAGTTAAATGGTTTAACTAAAGGTTTTCAGGAAAGTGGCACTTACTTTCCACTTTCTTTGACAATGTGACTTTTCATTTTGAGAGAGAGCTAGGCAATTTTTTGTGTGAGGCCAGTGGGAAACTAATACACCACACGAGAGAGAATTAAATTCAGCTTAAGAGTTAAGAGCAATTATTATCTGTGAGAAGTCTGCAGCTTAGGAGAACAAATAGGCTGTTGTCTCTCAGTTAAAAGACCATTGAAATTGTATATAGGTATTTTCACCTAATGCTTAGAGGGACAAGAGTTCCCATATTAGACCTATTTCCATTTCAATCACTGAAACAGGATGCATGACTTCACTTGGATTAGAAAACTAATGGGAAAAAGTCAAAGGTTCAGCCTTTGATTTTATGGAGGTTACTCAAGGAGACCCCTTTTATATTTAAAGCCAGAAAGTATTTTTTGGATATATTAGTGCAGCTCATATATAAAAAAGGGATTTACATGTCATAAATGTGCATAGATATGAAACAAAACTCACACAGGAACAGTAGCATTACACACAAATAGATAACAGTAATTTATGAGTAGGAAAACACTGAGATCTTACTTGCTTTAAAGAAGTATCTATTAAACTCCTAAAGTTAGTTCACAAGTGGGCAAACCCACCACTGGCCAAAACTGAGCCCATCACCAGCACAGGTAGCACCTCTGCAATAATGTATTTAAGAAAGGGTAAAAAACATCATGCAGCAATTGTGAGAGTGGAGTGAGATTTTGTGAAACAACTACATAGACAACAAGGACAATGCAGAAGGAAGGGAGAGGGTGATCCAGGCACTGGAGTAGATTCCCCTGCAGCCTGTGGAGAAGACCATGGTGATGCAGGTTGACACCCTGCAGCCTGTGGAGGACAGAAGTGGAGCAGGTATCCACCTGAAGCCCATGGAGGACTCCACACCAGAGCATGGACACGCCCTAAAGGAAGCTGCTGCCTATGAGAAACCTGTGCTGGAGCAGGCTTCTGGTGGGAGGTGTGCCCTGTGGAGAAGAGCCCATGCAGGAACAGGCTTTCTGGCAGGAACAGTGGCCTGTGGAGAAACATTTCAGAAGCAGTCCACTCCTGAAGGACTTGCCCCGTGGAAAGGATGCATGCTGAAACAGTTCATGAAGTATTGTCTCCCATGTAAAGGACCCCACACTGGAGCAGGGTAGGACCGTGGGGAAGAAGGAGCAGCAGAGGTGACATTTTATGAACTGAATACAACCTCCCTCTCCACCAGCACTACTTATGGGGTGGAGGTAAGAGTTATGATTGCAGTTATGAGTTGAGCCTGGCAAGAAGGAGGTATGGAGAAAAAGTTTTAGTTTGTTTTTATTTCCTACTATCATACTCTGTTATTATTTAGCAATAAATTAAATTAATTTCCCCAAGTCAAGTCCATTTTGCCTGTGACACTGATTAGTGAGTGACCTCCCTGTCCTTACATTGATCCTAAAGCTTTTTCTATGGATTTTCTCTCTCTATCCTCTTGAGGAGGGGCGTGATAGTGTCTTGGTGAGTAGAAAGGTCAAACCACTACACCACATTATGTTTTCTGCACGCCCCTTTTCCACTATTCTATGCTGTTTTATCTTGGCTTTTTCAGGTAGGTGTTGCATGCTTCATGATGATGACAACCTCATTATTATAATGCCAGTCATTGTGAGGAAAGAGAATGCTCCACTTAGATCCATGTGTTGGGAAGAAATCCAGCATGCAGTCAACTGTCTGAAAGTTTAGTGTTAACATCTCAGTTTTTCTTCTTCAGTTCTAAGTGATGACAAAGAAAAAGAAATTGCATGTTCTTACTATGATACTCTTCATTCTGCTAAACTGCATCTAGCAACTCTTGTGAGTTTTAAACAGCAATTCTACTTGTGTTGGTTTTAGCATTATTTTTCCCCTTGTAAGACTTCTAAATACAATTAGAAAATTAGTCTGTAAAATAACCTGACACTAGGGCCTCAACATTATTTCAGTATTGAGAAGAGAACAGAAAAAAGAGTAGAATAGAATAGAATGTTTCAGAGTGTGTTTATACTTTTGTGGTTTTTCTCTGTCTTAAACAGAATATATAGTTTCATGAATATATTTAGTATATTATCAATATACACTGGAGAGAGACTGTGTACAAGGGCATGTAGAGACAGCATGAGGGGGAATGGCTTCAAACTGAAAAAGAATAGGTGTAGATTACATATTAAGAAGAAATTCTTTACCATGAGGGTGGTGAGGCACTGTCACAAGTTGCCCAGAGAAGTCATGGATGCACCATCCCTGGAAGTGTTCAAGGTCAGGTTGGATGGAGGTCTGACCAACCTGGTCTAGTGGAAAGTGTTACTGTCCTTGGCAGGGGGGTTGGAACTAAATGATCTCTAAGGCCAACTGTGCTCTGTAACAGAGAGGGCCTGGAGTCTCCCTCACTGGAGATATTAAAGAACCATCTGGATGCAACCCTGTACAATGTGCTCTGGGGTGACCCTGCTTGAGCAGGGAGGTTGGACTAGATGGCCCACTGTGATCCCTTCCCACCTGACCCATTCTGTGATTCTATGTTGTTTTGATTAGAACTTTAAGAAAAGTTTGGGAGATAGGCTGGGGAAGAATTAATACTTTCACAGATGACAAGTACAACTAGACTGCAGTGATACGAACCGACAAATAAGAATTATAAACAGCAGAGACATGAAGAATCTTGTCATACTCCTGATAGTGCTTTTCATTTGCTTCTGTGCTGTTCAGGGCTTTTGCTTGCTTATTTCCTTTTGGTTTATCCCTACATTTCCAAAACAAAATGTAAAACTAGCCTTTTCTGTTTTTCATCTTGGCCAAAACAGAGGTCACAGGGAAAAGTTGTTGATTCTCGGTTGCTTCTGCCAGAGTAGAAATCACATTGATTTCTTCAGGGAAAAAAAAGAGAAGCCAGATCCTTTTTCTGGCAGCATACACTGTTTTTGTGCTAATTTGTATCTCTGCACTGGTAATTGAGAAGTCTGCTATTAGACAGTAGGCTTTGAAGGCAAATTTTCCTGAAATGAAAAAAACAAGGGAGCAGATGGGAAAATACAGTATGACACAAATATAAATGACAAAAAGATTAGAAACAAATTAAATTAAAAAAAAGAAAAGCTGTACTTCTAAATTCTCTACTGTGAACCCTTGCCAGAAATTTGATAGGTATATTTTCTCTTTTTCTCTTTTTCTCTTTTTCTCTTTTTCTCTCTCTTTTTCTCTTTTTCTCTCTCTTTTTCTCTTTTTCTCTCTCTTTTTCTCTTTTTCTCTTTTTCTCTTTTTCTCTTTTCCTTTTCCTTTTCCTCCCCTCCCCTCCCCTCCCCTCCCCTCCCCTCCCCTCCCCTCCCCTCTCCTTTCTCTGTTCTTTTTTTTTTTTTTTCTTTTCACTTCAAAATCCAGGTACAATTGAGTAGAGTGCTCTTCATGACAATAAAGTCTAGTAAAAAGGCAATATTTAGAGTCATAGAGTATGTTTATCTTTTAGGTAAAGGCTGATCAATATTAACTTACTCAGATCAGGACTGGCAGACAGCACCTTCAGAATGTATAAGGAGGTTAAATATATTCTCATTCCAGTCATACTTACTGGTCTCTGATTTGACTTGTTTAGAATCTTCTGTTATCATGGATAATACCAGTGAAGGTTGTTTCTAAGTAAATAGTGATAAATACATGCTGGATTTAATATCATGATGATTACATCTTAAATGACAGTTTTGAAAGAGTCTTTTCAATAAAAAACTCTAATTTTTTGCTTCTTTAAATTTTATATTTTAAGTGATTACTGCAAAGCCTGAATCTTCTATTCTTACAGAAAAAAGCAGATGTTCCCATGCTGTAGCTGCTTTTAAAAAGCAGGTCATTATCTGCAGAAATGCCAAACATTTCCTTTGTTTTGTTCTCTTATGCTTTCATTTTATGTATACTTCTGGAATCTTGTACTAGAGAGTATGTATGTTTGAAGTATTAAGCGCAAGAGATACGGACTGATCTGTCATTCTGAATCACCTTTGCAAAAGAAGTAAAATCAAGTCACATCTGTCTAATTCCTGACACATTAGACACTCTTGCTTTGATAACATGGCCCTGCACAATTTTATCAGTATGTGTAGCAAGCTTGCTTCTTTTTTTTTTTTATCCCATTCTTCACAGAGAAAGACAAAATCTTACAAACAGTTCAGAAAAATGAAATTATGTCCACCTATAGTCAGGAAAACCAGTGTCCTCTATGGATTCAAGCAGTCTTGTTTCCCACAGAGGTTAGCATTCCAGTACGGTATGTTAGAAGTTGCATTACTAAGGGAACAAAGTTAAAGTTGAGTAGGGAAGTGCAACTTAAAGTTTGCTAATGAAAAAATTTTCAGTTATACATGTCTGATTTAGAAGGAGGTAAGATTATTCAGAAACAGTTCTTTGATATGAGGACATAAGGATTAAATAGTAATTCAGTGCATTTTTTGGTTTGTTACCTGATAATCAGATTTAATATAAAGAAAACTGACAGGGAAGATAATGAAAAAACATTAATGGGCTGATTATTTGTGTTCAAGCAGAAGGTTTTAGCTTTGTGCCCATGAAATATCTCCTGAAAATTTTGTTTTAATATCTTATTTTAATATATATTGGACTCATTTCAGTTTCTGTTGTTTCTACTTGGATGTTGCAGAGTGCTAGTTTATAAGAGAGAAGAAAAGAGTACTATTTTTCAGTTCTAAAAGTAGTTGACTGACTGAGTGTTTTGAAGTAGTAGAAAACCAGCATCTGGAGCAGGAAAATAAGGAAATGCTGAGAAAAATTGCCAATAGCAAAAAACCCCTCAAACATTTTGTGAAAATGCTGGTCCATCATTGGGTACATACCTGATGGTAAATCAGTGGGTTTTTTGGAGGTATCTGAATTCAACAGTCAAAAGCTAGAATCTTAATAATTACCATTTGAACTAGCATTGGTTGCTTTGTTTCTCAGAGATTATTGTTTATTTGACTGGATTTCAGACAAGGGTCAGCATCACATCATACAATGTCATCTATTGTCCACACCAGAAAATGGGTACTAGAGTATGGGTGGATATCCCCTTAACTGAAATTTTCTGAAAAATAATTATTTTTCATTCCAGTATCCAGAAAGGAAAAAAAGCAATAGCGCAATTATTTGTGCTACATCTATTAAGGTAGTTTTGTAGATAAGGAGAGCCTTAACTTTCCAAGTCTTTATTCAGACTATTAATTATAACAAATACTTAAACCTGACTGGAAAGAGTGTAAGAACACAAAAACTGGAACTTTCCTACGTTACAATGAAATACTATGATTTTGAACTGTAATTATAGCTCATAATTATTACTCAAAAATAATTTCAAATGTTTCCCAACTCACAACTGTAGGTGAAGTTTTCTGTCCAGGCCCATTTCCTTATGATATGCAATAATTTTCAGTTGAGTGTTAATTACCTGGATCTACAGCAGAAAAGAAGCCAAAAGGCTAAGTGAAAGTTGTGATTCTGTTCAGATGATTCAGCACAAGTCCGGAAAAAGATTACTTATTTCATACCTCTTATGAAGTGTTCTGCTGGCTTATTCAGGTGCATTATATCAACCAAATATGAAGTTTTTAAAATGATGTTTCTTATGATAAATCAGAAATATATCAAGAAATATCAGGAAAATAAACACTAAAAATAGAATTATGTCTTGAAAGGATGTTTCTGGACTTTTTGAAAAGAAAATGTCCTTTAGTGAAACAAAACTCTCAAACATGTGATAGACAGTCACTATAGTAGATTAACTTGTGTGGAAAATTTTTCACTACAGTGTGAAGGATTTGAAAATAATGTTGCGGGGCAATAGAGAATTTTCATTGCCCCATTCTAAAATAAGGACTTAAAATTTGTGAGTTAACTGTTAGAAATTAAATTTTTCAGGCACAGTGAGGTATGAAGGTTTTTCTAATGCCAAAATGTCACCCTATAATGAAGGAAAAGTTGCACTAGTAATGCACCCTCTTTTGTGGAAAACAAAGTTTATAGTCCATTATAAATGTGAATTTTTGAAATTAAGTACTCAAAGATGATTATCTTAGGGAATTAAACTGAGTTTCAGTGAGAATTGCTTCTGAATTTTCCCTTTTTTCTTAGAAACAGGACTGTATTATCTTCTTCATCTCTAATTTAATTAGATATGCTTCCATGTAAAATGATGCTTGTTCAAACTGTGTCTGTATATCCTGAGTAATAATGACTAGCAGAAGATGTGATGCCTTTTAATAGTGCACAGTCTCATTTTACAAATTAAGTTTCTATAATAGGGATGATGGGTGACAAAAGGGCATAAGGGATTTTAGAGCTAAAAGATAATTTAAGATTAAAAAAATGTAATATACCTGTATTTATAAGCCTTTAACATGGGAAAATATAACAATTTATTGAATAATTTTTGTTTCAAGAAAAAATTTTCTTTGTTTTAATAATAATAATTTTGTTTTGTTTTAATAGGAAAAAAAAAGTTAGAATCAAGGCTACCTGTATGTAGGAGAACCTGCCTGATGAATGAATATGTTTGCTAAAGCAAAACGTGTAATTAAAATATACATTAAGATTGAAAGCTTCTGGAGAAGCATCCTAAACATTAAAAGAAAAAGGAGGAGGAAGGAAAACAACTCCACAAAAACAAAAGAAAATGGGGAATTTCAAGAGAGAAGTATAAAAGCAAAATGTTCCATTACTGATATTAACTTTTTTTCTCTTGAAGTGCTTCAGCTTAATCTTTTTCCTCAGTGTAAATGACGCAACAATAGAGTGATTTTTAGGTGTATCCAATGAAACCTCTCTGATCCATTGACATCATAATCTGCACACAATGATGGCTGTTTCTTCTAACATCTCAGCAAACTTTTAATGGAAAAGATCTGTAATGAAGTTTTATATTTCTAGGCTTCATTACTTTTTATGAAGCAAAGCAAAGTACACTTCCTGAAGTAGAAAGATAAAAAAACAGTCTTAAAATGGTTACAGCTAAGTAATAACTGGAAATAAACCAACATTTTTAGTATGTACGATAGCTTCTTTTTGACTTCAATTTTAACTTACGTGCTAGTTCAAAACGTACATTTCCTCGTATATGTACTCCTACCTTTTATAGTGTTCTCGAAGTAAGCTTTCACTGTTCTGAAACCTACAAATTATCTGGTATTTCTTGTGCAATCAGTATTAATTCTCAGGAGAAACATCATGCAGCAAATTCTGACCAGAACTTTCAGTTTTCTAGATCAGCTGATAAAATTTTCAAATTCCAGAGAGACTTCAAACTCAGGGGTCTTCCAGAACTACCAATGCTCAACAGCCTATGACAGAGCATTCTTGGCAAGGTAGGTGATGAAAAGGATGCCTGCATTCTAGCAAAAGTACTTACAGGACTATGTAAAGGTAAGATTTTAACAAAAATAGGGTTTTATTTGAAAGTAGTTTACCTGTTTAAGTATTTAGTAAGTGGATCAATGAACTTAGTGGAACAACTCATGTCCATGTATGTAGCACTGAGATAAGTTATAATTATTTTCAATATAATTTTGAATATTATCCTCCAATTGCATACTGAATAATGTTCAGTAAAGCATAATTTTGACTTTATATCAACACAAGTCAGTAGTGTAAGAAAGAAACCAAACAAAACCAACAAAAAACCACAAAGTAGTTATGGCAAGAAAACAAGTTAGTATCTTTCTTAAGAGCTCAAAGATTAAACAAATCCAAAGAGATGAAAGATGTGTGTGAGAGTGGTGTGGGAGCTTGCAATGAACAAGTAGGAAAACACAGTGTAACAATGGATCAAACTAATTTGAAGTAACTTCATACAATTTTCTTCATGAGAAGCAAACTTTCTTGCAGGAAAAATAAGTTTTCTGTTTGCAGAAAAACAGTCTTAGAGACGTTGGGTGTATCACCAAAAATGTGAACATAATTTTGATTTGGTTAAAAGCCTGTCTCTTTATCTGCTCTGCAGTTTTTCTCCAGTTTTCAACTGCACCTCCAATTTTTACAAGCCAAGAGGATTTTCCAGATCTTGGCAGTCCGGCTTTTAACAGCCTGCATAGTTGTAAAATTGAAGGGCTGATAATAAGCAAAATATTCCTTTGCATTAAGTTACCTCTTTATATAACAGAGAATCCTTCTTACTGCATTGTTACTTACTCGTGATGGAATTATACTTTTTTAAAAATTCTTTTGTTTTCGAAGAGGAAACCTCTCGTATGGGATTAATTTTTAAAAGTGCTATCAATTCTGATGGAAATTTGCTTTGGTGTTCCACTGCTTAAAAGAGTAGAATTATAGTTCAATATCTTCATTCCTTTTGTGTTACTGCAGAGCCTGTCAACAAGGGTACTAGTGAGTCTCACTCCCTTTGGTTTATTATATGCTTCTGATCCTTCTGGCAGATGGCAAGATACTATATGAATAACAAATAATGACAGATTAAGATAAAAATGGCTTTAAAATAGCTTTAAAAATAGCTTTAAAAGCTATTTAAGCCTCTCTAAGGATATTCACCTTGTAAATGAGAAACTTTTAATTCATGCAGCCTATAAATCTTGACAATATCAAAACTAATCCCTGTGCTGAAATACTGGTATCAAAATGACAATGTTTATTGAGGTCATACACTACGTTGTGTTTGAATATTTTTCACTAGCTGGAATTTTTTCCCAGATAATGTTTGCTCTAGCTGGAATAATTATTTGGGGTTTTTTTGCTGTTGTTGTGTTTCTTTTTTCCTGGAGGTCCAATATATTTTATTAGATTTTCAGTTTTGTCCAAAATCAATTGTCAAAGGGAAAATGACTTGAGAATAGAAGCATGTCATCTGCAGTATGTACAGCCCAGCATCCCCAAACCCATCTGTCCCATGCCCTGTGGCACATCCTACAGTTTATGTCTGCAGGAACTTCAAACAGGCAGCAGTGTAGTTTCCTGGCTGATGATCATAGGTTGAACTGTGCTCCTGC
Organism: Corvus moneduloides; assembly: GCF_009650955.1. NCBI lineage: Eukaryota > Metazoa > Chordata > Aves > Passeriformes > Corvidae > Corvus > Corvus moneduloides. Next base: position 15,058,392 of record NC_045477.1, on the reverse strand, counting down.
TAGAGCTGACACTGGTGAACCTGTCAAAGACAACATCAGTTTCTATCACTGTCTCATGAGCAATGAATTATTGCTTTGATTGTTCTGTAGAGTTGCCAACTACGTGATGTTATGTAGGGTTGGGGGGGTTTTCTTTGGTTGGTTGTTTTTTTCCTCTTTCTTTCTTTCTTGCCCTCTGAGCTTGGAATGAGTTTACAGCTATCAATCAACATATACATGACAAGCTCTTCACCTGGAAAGTTTAGTAGTATTACTTTTGTTGGATTTTTTGTTGTCTGAGCCAACTTTGATGTGGTTTTATCCAGTTTAAGTGAGAAATGTTTATTTGGAAATCTTATGTTCCGCAATTCATATCCATCACAAAAAGAGTCCAGTCAACTTCTAAAATTTTATGAAATGATAAGGAGCCTCCTAAGAACACTCTTACATTTTAAATTTAGTTCTTGCTGGGGCTTTTTTTCTCCTTAAATGTGTGATTTTCCAGGATAAATAAAAAACATAAATTATACATGTTTAAAGCTGTTTTCTGTTTAATCTCTCTAGGAAACTTTGAAATGTTTTACAGTGAATTAATTGTCCAGGTCTTCTGCTGGTTTACCCTACTTTTAAATTTTCTGTTAACTCCAAAAGGTCCTGTGTCAAACCATTAAGTCTTTTGGTACTTTTGTGGTAGAGATTGGTGTTTTGAAAAGACATGAATTTGCCCAGATGATGTATTTAAATTTATTTGAATTCTATTCATGTAAAAATTCATGTCAGAGACCTGCCAACCACAGCAGTTGCAGTTCTCAGTGTGCCACTTTCAGTGCTATGAAAAAAGTTAACCTTAGTTATTTTTCAGTCTTTGGCTTTTATGTTGTTTTTGGGTTCTGCTTAATAGAAAGGTTTAGTCTACTCCAATAGAAAACTGAATTTCTGTTGAAGGCATTTTGTACAGAAATGCCCTGTTTCGTAGGCTTTACAAGAAAGGGCATCTATGTTTGTTGAATTTCTGTCTGGATATTGACTGGGATAGAGTTAATTTTTTCTTAGCAGATGTTACAGTGTTCTGCTTTGGCTTCAGTATGTGAATAAAATGGATAAAATGTAACAATACTTTGAAAATTTTCTCAATCAAATTGCCTTTATTAATCATCTGTATTTTGGCTTCTGTTAGTCTTCCTTTTCACATATAACAAAATGACCATGGTTCAATACTTTTTAACACGAAGGAGATAGGATGTGATGTATAGACCATTTGTTTTGTGCTCGCGTATGCTTTAAGGCACCTCTCTGTTGCAGTCTGACTGCAACTAGTTTCAACACTCCTTGGAAAAGATATGGAGATTGTCTCTACGAGCAAAAGGAGATCACTTTGGGTTCTGATCCATCTTTGCTGTTTCTTTTTGTTTTGCAGGAAGCAGGGAGGTTTTCTGGCAGAACGTATGTGTGTTTTCTAGAACTGCACCTGAATGTATATATACCACCCCTTCAGAGACGACAAAGGAAGGAATTTTGGCAATGTTCTCTCTGTGTAGAGCTTATTCCTTCACATATATTACTTCCTTGAATAAAACCAGGCTGTAAAACACAATTGATGCTGAAGGTACTAGTGCAGTTCTGCCTCAGGCAGTCATCATCCTGGTCATCACACATCTCTGTGAAACTAGTCGAGGTGGATAACATACCCAGAAAAGTGGAGCAGTCAGGGTATTCCTTCCTGGGTTTTTTATTTATTGCATGAAAAAAAGGAGAAAGGTGCTGTTCAGCTGTAAATCTGCTTTCAGATCCACAGAAACTTCAGCTATCTTCAGAACTCTGGAGGTTGATGTTGCAGTTATCTGGAGGGTTTGAACCCAAAGCACGTGGCAAAAAACACAGAACAGCTACAAAGTTGTGACATGATCTCTAACATATTGCATTGGGTAGTGCAGGGACAGAATAAAGACAAACTCACTGTGTCCCACAGTAAATTTGCAGTGGTTTTGAGGCTAATATAGATTCCACAGATATTTAAATATCTGGAGGCAGAGTTTATCTTGCTTTTCTACTTTTTAAACATTTACCACAATGATGGGCTGGCAACTGCTTTTAAGCACCTTTGTGTTTAGATCATATTAGTGTATGACAACAGAATTTCACTGCCCAATATTAACTTATTTCAATGCATATAAAAAAATACAAACAAACAAGCATTAATTTTTTCTAAGACTATAATTATTTTATTTTAATGAGTGCTTTACATGCTTAGTAAATATAACTTCTGTTTTATTTTATTTTTCTCTTCAAACTTGCTAGAAAAAAAGGAAAAGGGCAAGAGCATGATGAAGAGGAAAAGTCAAGGGAAAACCTCAAATGGATATGTTTCTTTGGACCAGATGCTGTGAGGTGCTCCTGGCCTGTTCATTTTACACTGACTGCAAAATGTGAAGTAGGTTTTTTGGATGAAATTTAAGAGAGAAACTGAAGAAACAAAGGTTGTACTGGTAAGATGCCAAAATACAATTGTAAATCTTGTAGACCCTGATTTTGCCTCCTGATAGTTAACTCCTAGGAAACAGGAATTGCATTCTTGCCTTCTCCTAGCTTCTTTAGATTTTAATTGTTTTTCCTAGTATGGTTGTTTAAAAGCTTTTTTTTTTTTGAAGATTGCTGGGGTAGAAGTAGATTTTTGGAAAAAAGACTATCTTCCACATAAGTTTCTGTTGGGTGCTCAAGAAAATGTCTGTTCATTTCTTAGCCTTGAGGTTTCCTGTGTCACCTTGGACAAATCATGTATGTGAGTGGGTGGTGTAATGTCTTCTGAAATATGTCTAGTACCAATTTGTCTTGCCAGAAAAATTTAACGTTAGATCTCTCAGTGCTGTGGGACTTGCAGAATAGGTTGAGAAGGGTGAGAAAGAGCAAGATGAGCAGTGGGTAGAGGAGAGCTGGAATAATGCTTCCAACATGAAAGAATGACTCAAGGCTTGATTTGAACACCACTGTAACTTTAGAGATGAAGAAAGAGCTTTGCTGGGTGCTAAGCACACAAAATTCAGTCCTTGCAGATAATCTTTTCAATATCAACTCCTGTTCCGGTCAGTTCAGAGGTTTAGTTATTGCAGTATGTGCAGTGCAATACTGCATTGCTCTTCATCCAAGAGTTCTGCTTTCTCTCCAAGTACTGTAAGATAGGAAGAGTCATGTGAGTGGCTTAGAAAACTTGAGCTGTCTCAAGGTTTTTGCTAGTCTGCCTTTATATCTCTGAACAATTTAAATAACCCTCTTGTGATTTGGTTTTCCCTGTAGGGACAATGGTGATTAATTATGGGAATTAGGCTCCAGATTCTTCTGTCTTTGGACAAACCTTGTGATCCTAGACAGATAACCTGTTGCTGATTTATTTTAATGATGATACTTTTTCACTATTGGTCTTTATAAGCTCTTCCAAATACATGGCAGAGTTTTGGACCTTTCTATATGTTTTGTTGTTTCAGAGCTCTTCTCATTATGCCTCAATATGGATATTTCCATGTGCACTGTATTGCTAGGGTTGTCAGTCAAAAGAAACAGACTAAACACTAAAAGAAGGCAGGTTTAATACAGAAGAAAAGAAGTTCCAGAACAATGGAATCTTGGGATATAATGTGAAAAAAGGTTGGGACACTAAACCCCTTGATATTTCAAAAGAATGCTTGAGGCAAAAACATAACATGGAATTTTACCAACAATACTTAGAGAACAAACATCTTCAAAGTACATGACAACTGTACTTTCTAAAAGTAAAGAACATATCTATATATTGTCATAACATATCTAAAATCTTTGTTCTTAGTAAAGCTATAAGTATTTGATACTTTTTAAAGTAAATTTTCCTGAAATTCCCTTTAAACCCTAAGATATAATCTTTATTTTGTCATTTATAGTACTTTGGGCTACAGAGTTATTCTGAGTTTCTAGAAGTAAAGTGATATATGTTTGGAATATAAATATTAAGCATTCATTATGATGAAAATTTCATAAAAACAATATTTAGGATTTATCAGAAAACACATGTTTGAAAGCTCTCAGTGTACTTCCATAGAAAATACTAGAAAAGCAAGTGATCATCTAATCTAGTAAAAGGAAACTTTAAAATCATGACATTTGATTGTTGATTTAGTTACATAAATACCAATGGAGGCTACTATCTCTGGGCTTTGTCTACTAAAAGGGAAAATATTTGATTCTTAAAAACTGTTCTCAGGTGCCTTTTTTTCTTTAACATGGAAGCAATCAAGAACAACATTATATCATATATTTAGAAGAATATTTTGCCATCTTTGTAAGAAGGCAAGAATCGTCCCAGGAATTCTGAAAAATTTCACTCTCCCCCTTGAAACTGTTTGCTGTTAATCTGAAAAATATTTTGTAATAGCTCAGAAATATTCTATTCAAGTCTGGAAATTGGTCTACTTGTTGCTTTTTTATTTTAAACCTAACTTTTAAATTAAAAAACCTATAAATATCATGGCAAATTTTTCTCCGAACATCCTAGCATTTTCAAAGCCCTGAAATAATATCTATATGGAAAGATTAGGAAAAGAGAGACATTCTTCTTGAAGTCAAGGCCAAGGCTGGATTGAGCTCTGAGAAACTTAGTCTAGTGGAAGGTGTTCTTATCCATGGCAGAGGGTTGGAATGAGATTATCTTTAAGGTCCCTTCCACCCCAAACCTTTCTGTGATTCTACAATTCTATGAAGTGACAGATTTGTAAAACCTCCTTTTCAGTTTAATTTAGAGAAGGCACCATATTTGTTTTAAAATAAATCAGTGTCAGTTAACTACTTTAAACTTGCCTTCTTAATTAGACATATGTAGTCCTAAGGAAATATTATTTTAACTGCAACATTGATGTGTTGAGATTACAAATTCCAGCTATTCTAGTGCAGTAGCTTATGGAAGACCCCATTATTAACTGTGGCTTCATTGGATTGCATAATGAAAAAAAATCTAAAATATAAGTAATTGTGAAACAGCATCTTCACAAAAGTAAAATAAAAAAAACAAGGGGGAAGACAAGATCTCATGACTCATTCATAATAAAAAAATAAATTCATTAATATACAACTGACTTGACACATTTGCATACCTAACTGAAGTTTATGATACTTGTCTCTTGACATATTTTCATCTCTGTGCATTTTACTTTGAATGAGAGATACATTAAATGTCTTGTTTTCCAGTCTGATACCACAGGTACACAAGCATGCCCAGCTACTCCCCTGGCTGTCACATATGTTCAACAAAGTTTTCATTTCATATCTGAAGCCCTACAGTTGTGATTTTAATGAATGTTTGAAATGACAGATTTAATCAATGGCTAGTCTCTCCAAATTTGTGTATTTCTACACATTAATGATACTCTTCTTTGAAATTTTGAGCATGGGAAAAATGTCCCAGAAAAATGTGACATAGTCTTTGCATCACAAAGCTGAAATTGTTTTGGCAAGTGCTGCTAGGACATGCTGTTGACCATGGCAATGATTATGACCCTCCTAAGCCTAATTCTTCTACAGGACACAGTCAGGAAGTGAGGGCTGGGCAATTAAGAGTCAGAAGTTTTTTCAGGCTGATCCCCACTTTATACAGCATCAAAAAAGTAGACACATATCTACACTCTGAATTGATGAGAATAAATGTTTATCCTGTGACATGGAGTTAGAGTGAACAACAGTAATCAAAATCTCAATGTGTATTTTAAAATCTCGGGAATGTTCAAAGTGAATTTTCACTCACAGAGGATAATTACTGTCTTGATTCTGGTGGAACAAGGTTAGGTTGGATGTGGCTCTGAGAAACCTGGTCTAGTGGAAGGTGTCCCTGCCCATAGCAGGAGATTTGGATTGAGATGATCTTTAAGGTCCCTGCTAACCCAAATCAGTCTGTGATTGTACGATTCTAGTTGGATTTCATACATGCTTCATCAGACATTACTCTATTCTGTAAATTATTGCCCTATTCTGGTCCTATTTTTTTCTATTTTAATATAGTTTATCAACTTCATTCTTTTCATATACAAATTTCTTTTAAAAGTGGTTAGATGGGGATAGATGGTGAAAAACACTGAGAAGGTTTCACCGTTTGAACTGTCACTTTGATGGTTTAAATTTTCAGCTGCTGTAAAGGACAGCAAAACAATCTGTATTTTAAGATCCCAGTATTGGAACAGTAGTGAAAATTGCTTAAGCTATTAGTATAAGCTGATACTTCTCTTTTTGGGATATTTTAGAAAAACCACCACTTGAGCCAGTTGGCAGTACCAGGGCTGGATAGAGATTTGTATCAGTAATGTTCAAGGGAACTTTGACAACATTTGAAACTTAATGGTGTTTGAGTTGGATATTAGGAAAAGCTGCTTCCTGCAGATGGTTGGGCACTGGAAAGGTCTCCCCAGGGAAGTGATCAAAGCACCAAGGCTGACAGAGTTCAAGAAGTATTTGGACAATGCTGGCACATGGTGGGATTATTGGGTCTGTTTTGTGCAGGACCAGGAGTTGGACTGGAGGATCCTTGTGGGTCCTGTTCCACTCAGGATATTTTATAATTCTAGGATTCAGTATTTTTTCCTCGAGTGGGTAGTTTTGAAAGCCACAGAACAAGGCAAAAGTTATTCTTTCATACTACCATCTGAAGGGTGTTTTTTGTACCTCGTGTATGTGTACCTGGTGTTTCATACCTGTGTGTGAGTAAATTATCACCCACCTTGTTTTCAAAAAGACTCTCAGAGCACCATCATCTTGACATTCCCTTTGGAGAAGATGCTATCAAGGATTATAGGGCTGCATTTCTCCATGCAAATTATTTACTTGAGTTTTATTTTGTAAAGGTTTAACACCTTTTCTTTCCTCGGGACTTGACTATAGTTTTTTTTTAAAAAAAAAGGTATACTGGAAAACAGTGCTATGCCATGCCTCCCAGCTTCCAAACTTTTGACAGACGCTTAAAGCCTTTACAAGATTTTTGAAGAACAAATAACTGGGTCAATTTTTTTTGTTCCCGTCTTCCTGAAATTTTGCTCTTTGGACAGATTCTCATTCCACTGCTTTAAGTATCAGCTGGAGTTAATTTTTTTCCTTCAGATGTGTCTGTTCTTCTCTTATCTCTTCTCTCTAGAGCCCTTTTTGTTGCGTCCCAGCATTGTATTTCTTCTCTAGTCATTTCCGGAGTTCAGAGGTTTTTGTTCCTTTGCTAACTGTGAGCCCCTTTTTTAACTGCCAAGGTCTTTCAGACCTGCATTTCTTTTCCCCTTCTCACATAGGAACTGCATGGAAAGAGAGCTGTAGAGGACCTGTAGGGCATCCACTTGTGTTTCTGCCACATGCTTGAAAATTTCATTATGGAGGTGAAATTAGAGGTGCTGAAGTTTCCATGATTCTTTTTTTAAGGATAAATAAATACCCTTAATATTCCTTAATAAAATAAGAAAAAAATGGAAGATTTTGTACCGTTTTTATGAAGTACTATTAGCAGTTCAATAGTTGATGGCCCATGTAATTGAACATAGGAAAAGATTTTGTTCCATGCATATAACATACATATTCATTCTTTCTGTTTCTCAAAAGTAAATGCTTCTTGAATGAATCCCACCTGCATGCCCCTATTATCCCATCAAAATAGACAAGAAATAAATCTCCAATGGAAATGCTGTCAAGATACTGTAATTGGGGAAATGAAATGCCACATAGAAAGAGACATTCTGATAGTGTAGATAAAACATGAACTAGAAGTAGCAATATTTCAGTAGGCAGTTTAAATCAAAGGAAGTGTACATTTTTAGCATAATTTCAAATGAACAATGATGCTGATTGTTGACAAACTGCACTAGTCTCTGAATTTTAGGATTAAGAAAGACTATTCTTTTATATTTTCTCTTACTTCTATTTACATTTAAAACAAACTTTATGGGAGGAAATCTCAAGTTAATCTTTAGATTTCTATTTAATTCAAGAGAGCTCCCTGTAGAATATTCCCTGGAGAAATATCCAGATTCCATATAAGTATTTGATGAAGAGAGTGATTAGACATAGAAGGCATATGCAGCAATAAGGAAAATATGCCATTAAAGTTTAAAAAACTCTTTCCCAGATATATCCAGAAATAACATCCTCCTATTCCTTGCAAAGAAAGTCAGGTACTATAACCAGTTTAGACTAACAGAATTTATTTTTTAAGATTATTCACTCTATTGGCTGTGGGTGACTGTCTCTTTAATTGATTAAATGGATTGTTTTATGATTCCTAGGAATGTGTGGCCAAAGCACACCAGTAAGATTTTGCACTTTCCAATCCAAGTTCCTGATCCGCACCTATACAGACATTATCCTAATTTCCTATATGCTGTTTCAGAGGCTGCATATTCATAAACGTGAACAGAGGAGGAAAAGTTTGCTGAATCAAGACCTACTCTCAGATAAGAAATTTGCCATACATGTAATTTGTATTTGTACCACAAAAATTGCTATGTAGTTCATTTTACTAAAAACAATAAATCATCAAGGGCAAGTAAAAATCTGGTAAACTGTAGGAATTTTTTTCCCCAGCAATCTTTTAGAAGTGGTGGTTTGGATAATTAATAGGGCTTGACATTTTTGTAATGTAAATGTCACTCAGTATTAGGTTCCATTAAAGGCAGTACTAAATAAATATTCATGGCGGTGTCTACTCATTGAGATAGGGTCACTTAAACAGAGTGTTCTATTAAAAATACATTTAATTTACTTGTAGTTGTCACCCAGTAGGTGTGAGAATTGATACTGTGACCAGTAGCCTTCATGGGGAGAGTTTGTGGGAAATCTATTGGTCAAAATGTCAATTAGCTTCCCTAATATATTATACCTGTGAGTGCTGCAACCCTATCTTTAAGTAAATGGATGGTCTATCTCAACAACAGGCAACCTTCATGAATATTTTATTGAATTTTCTAATTGAAGTAAATTACCAAATTACAGTGTGCATATAGAGAGATGCATTGGAGGTTCCCAGAAGCAGTCAATGGGATATAATAGTGGATTAAATATAGAAGGATATAACTGTTAATATTCTTAGGAAAAAAACCAGAAAAAAAGCAAGCTATTAAGAAAACAGATGCTGAGCTGATGATGTGCTTCCCATAAGCTGAGACTAAGGATTTGCCTGTAATGCTGGCTCTGCAACAAGGCGAAGAACTCCAAGCCAATGATAAACAAGCTGACTCAGTGTTACGGTCCAGTTTTTAAAGTTATTAGAAATGCCACTACCTGAATTGAGGTGCAAACGAGACCATATGCCAAAGTCAGTAGTATGGGTTTTATTTGATAGTGAATATGAGAGAGAGAGAAGGAAGAGTAAGAAATAGAAAAGAGGTGGGAGGAGAGAAAAAGAGTGACAGAGAAAGAATAAAGGAAGTGTCACCATTCTGTGGATCCCACCAGCATCCCAATGATCCTCTCCAGCTGGTCTTCTTGGTGGTGAGGACCCCCCAAAAAGCATAGAATCCAGTGGGTTAAAATATACTCAGGCCAGGTGGGAATACTCAGGTACCTCCCCCGCCAGGGGGAGCAGGCAGTTTGTCAGAGTCTCTTACAGAAGACTCTGGATCTGTTGCATTACACACAGTCCTGTGGTGCAAGGCCTCAGGAATGAGTCTGGGGAGCAGTTTTGGAGGTCTTTGATGGATTATGACCCTCTCAGCTGCCTTCCGCGTGAATGTCCTGTGGATGTACCCTGTGGGCTTGGGGCCCACAGCTGGGCCAGTTTGTTTAAGGGAGGATGGGTGTTCACTACCTCTGACCAGAGGTTAACCCATGCACCCAAAACCTCCTCCTCTTGCCTTGGCTGGCGGGGAGCCTGTGTAAACCTGGCCTGTCTGGGCTGTGGTCCTCCCCACCCCAAACCCAGTCAGGGAAGATTCTCAGTGCGGCTGCTGGGTTTGGCTTTCTAGTGGGTGCATTCTTCTCCCTCAGCCTTGTTTGTTTCTCTCTAGACCTGAGATGATTGAAAAAGAGCGTTGCCTTTATCTTATCTAGGCAGCTTAACTCATGGGCCAAAGTTCCAGTCAGGCTTCTTCAAGGAGGGGTGGGCTTCTGTGGTTGTAGCTTCTTAATACAGTTTTTGCTATAACGGGCAAAACTCCTTCATAACAAGGCATGAATCATTTCAGTCCCTGACACTCAGGTACTAGAATATGTTTTGATATGTGGAGCTCAATAAAATGTCTGTGGTGTTTTTTGCTTTACCTAGCAGTTCAAACATGCTATTAAAGTGGTGGGAAAAGGACACCCAGCACACTGGCCTTACAGCATACAGGGAACAACTATTCCAGAGTGCATGTCCTGGCAAGCTGATGTGGAAAAGGTCATTTTTCAGTTTTGCATGTGTCATAAATTTGTCCTTGCAGCTGTAACAAAAGCATAACATAATTATTCTATTTATAGAAGTACACTATGCTATGGGGTTTTATGGAGGTTAATTTCACCTTAAATTTTATCAGTGGAGCTTAGATAAAATCAAGGTAAAGCAAGAATGGTCAGGGTTAAACAGGAAAACTCTTACTGCAGGCCTGGGCCCTAGGGTATATCACCATGTCCCGCAGCCGTAGGGAGGAGGAGGAGAGAAGATCCAGCAGGCAGGAATTGTGCAGCAGGATTGATTTATTTAATTATTTTACAAACTCTTTTATAGACTTTTTTCTTCACAGTCTAATTGGACAAAGGACCAGCCACCCCTTGGGGGTGATTGGCTAAAATCCTAAAACATCCATTGTCAAAATATTTTTCTACTATACCATAAACAAGACTTTTCAAGGTTGCAAGTGGCTTGGTTGTTTACATTCTCTGCTACCTCTTCTGTGAGAGAGAAAAGTCTCTCATGGACTTAGAAAATAGCAAGAAAATTCTTGCTAGCAGCATTTTTGTATCTACAATTCCCCCTTTTTGTTTTATAAGATAACAACTCTACTATTAATCCTAAATAGAAATCTACATCAGTTATTAATTCTAAATATGTCCTTAAGGCTTTAACTATCTGACTCCATAACAAGAAATTTAAAGTTCAGTCTCTGCTTGTGGAAGGACCATCCCAGTCTCTGCTTGTAGAAGGACCATCTGCCTGATGGTCGACATCCTGGTCATCATCCGAAGAGTCATTAGGCTGATGATCTACATTCTGGTCGCCATTTGGATGGTTGGCGTTCTGGTCATCATTTGGAGGTTGCCTGTTCTGCCTCTGCTGCCGTAGGTCAGGGTGAACGCATTTTGCAGGTAGCCACCGTACCCCAGTATCTGTGGAAACGCAAGCATACCCACGACCCCAAACGATAAGCTCATGCGGGCCTTCCCACTGGTTAGTGAGTAAATTCCGCACCCAGACTTTTGCCCGGGGCAGTTGTGTGTCACCTGCAGACTGCAATGAGAGAAAATGATTCAGAATAACAGGATTATTTGAATTTTGTGGTACTGTAAGTTGATTAATTGTATACAAAGCTTTTTCTAGTCAGCTTCAGTAACCAAATTCAAAGGTTCCTGTGAGAATCATTGAAAAGCCATGATAACAGCTCTTAATTCAACTAACTGAGCAGAGTCTGACTCGGTTTGGTGTGTTAATCAACCACTGCAAAGGCAGTGTAGGATACTGTGCGCCCTTACACACAGTGACCCCTGCTAAAAATTTGTCCCAATCTGTACGCCCCAAGCTGCCAACACATCCCGTCCCCAAAGGTTAAGGGAAGTGGTAGCAACATAAGGCCTAATCATAGCTGGATGCCCCTCTGAGTCCTTCACTACCACAAGCCATTCGCTTAAATAGCTCTGTGTGGTTCCTCCTACTCCTGCGATGGCCGATCCCACCGGGGCTAAAGGCCATGCGGGAGGCCATGCAGAGAAGGAGATGACAGTTACATCAGCACCCGTATCAATCAAACCTCAAAGCTGAATCCGGGGTGGATGGGCGTTCGGCAGGACCAGGGTACATGTCATCTGTGGCCTTTGGTCAGAAATGTCTGCAGTCCAGAAGGCCTGCGGAAGTCCCGTAGATCCACTGCCGTTATCTTCCTGAGTTTGTTGTTCTATCCTGGGGACACAAGACTTAAAAGGCGCTAATTTAGCAAGGCAGGTCTTTTCAGGAATAGTTACAGGGGGTTTTTGTGTGGAGACCATAGCGCAAATCTGACCTTTAAAGTCAGCATCAATAACTCCTGAGTGCACTAAGATTCCTTGATGGGCAACGTCAGGTTTTCCCACCAGCATCGCACTGGATCCCTGGGCTAGGGGTCCATATGCATCCAAGGGAACCTTATAAATACCACTAGAGTCTAAGACGACTGCGGCTGCGGTGTGGATGTCAAACCCGTCTGATCCCTGGGTGCCGTCTGATCCCTGGGTGCTGTCTCTAGGGTGGCTGGGTAGGCCTGTGCCTGTACCTGTGCCACTCTCTGGGGGAGCGGCTGCATCGGAGAGCAATTCCCCCTCCTTGCACCCCAGCGGAAGTTTCCCAACAGAGGCCGACCATTGGCATGAGTCCGGGATCTACAGTAGCCCGTGCAATGCCCTGGCCTGCCACACCTCTTGCACTGGGGGATCGGTGTGTTTTCTTTTTGGCTCGGCTTAGGCCGCTTCCGTTTTTTCGCCTGTTTTGGTTGCTTTGGTTCATGACCAGAAGATGTGTGAACAGGCTGCAGGAACGCAGCCAAAGCAGACCTTTTCTGGTTCCCAGATCCCACCTTAGCACAGGCTTCGACCATGTCTGTTACCTCAGGATCTCCTGGTAAGGCATCTATGATTTTTCTGCACTCCTCGTTTGCGTTATCTCTCACTAACTGCCTTAACAACATCTGTCTTAACCCGTCATCCTTAACCTGCTTCTCGAGAGAAGCAGCGACTTTCTCTACAGAAGAGAGGAATGACTCTGATTTGCCTTGAACTATTTCAGTATATCGTTTTCTGGGTGCAGATATCTCTATGGTTTTCAACAGGGCAGCCATGCTGACCTGTTGTGCTTGCTGCAGGACGCTAGAGGACAAGGTACCCTGGAGACTGGGATCAGAGAAGGGACCAGTCCCCATCAAAGCATCCATTCCTGCTGTCCATCTAGGATCAGCAGCAGTGAGCTGCATATTCGCTAATGCAGCCTTGTTGGCCAGCTTTCTCCAGGTTTTCTCAAAAACTGTAAATTGTACAGGTTGAAATAGAATTTGACCTAAGTATCTGATATCAAATAGAGAAAGCAAATCTGTATTTATCACCCTTATTATCTGCATAACCTCAGCAGAACCTAGCCCATATTGTGCCACCTTGGATTGGAGGTCCTGGGCAACTTTCCAAGCAATTACCTCATGCTTGTCATGCTCCCCTGAATCTGGGAGGGCCTTATACACTGGGAAAGCTTGGATCTCCCCTTTTGGGGAACCACTACCATCCTGAACTTCTGGCACAGCCTGTGGATGGAGTGTAACAGCTCCCCAGTTACCCCCAGAATCCTCAGATCTATTTGGCATTCCAAGTGTTTCCAATAACCTCCAGTCACCCTCCTCCAATGCTCGCATCTTAACTGACTCTAAGAAGTGACTGTAGTGGGTTGGACGCAGTGTTACCGTGCAGTCCTGAAAGGTCCAGGGGCGAGACCGGCGCAGCCTTTTTCTTCGCCGTGCAGCTACAGCCGCCTGACGACCTGGGGCCAGAACCTCATCTGCCTCACTTCCTGATGAGGAATCATCAGGCAAAGGCAACTCTGAGGTGCTGGGAGTGAACAGAAATGGACAGAGAGGGGCACTTTGGCTAAGTTTGCTAGAGCCAGAACAGAGTGCACAGACTGCAGCTGGCTGCGCTGCAGTTTGGACAGCAGCCTCTTTATGGGATGCTGTCTCGGCCGGTCCCGATTGAACCGGTACTTGGACTGCTGCTGCCATCTCTGGGGCTACAGCCGCCCTCGGCACCGCGCTTGTCTCTTGCACCGCGGCTGCGTTCGGCGCGGTTGCCGCTTCCGCTTCTTCTTCTCGCTTGGCGCCGTCGCCAGCTTGTGCTCCGCGGCCGTGCCCGGCGCTGCTGCCCCCGGCCACCGCTCCGCAGCCGCCGCCGCTTCCGGGTTTTCCCGTGGCAGCGCTGCTTCCAGGTTCACCGCTGGCCGCACCGTTTCCTTGTTTGGAGCCGCGGCTCCCGCGGGTGGCGTGGGCTCGGCGTGCCCCACATGGCAGGGTGGCTCTGGCATCCACTGCAGTAGCAAGCTGAACAGGTCCTCCACCCTTCGGGATATGTTCGGTAACTCTGTCAGCAAAGGCAGATGCTGTATTAAAAGGTCGATGGCTCGGTTCTGCGACTACGCAGAACAGTCCAACACCAAGGAGGGCAGCGGAGCACACCCAAGCAGTCTCGGGGCAGGCACGCCCGGCGCTACACCGGCTAAGAAGTCAGATCCAGGTGCATATGGAACCGAGCTAGGAGCCGCTCTGGGGGTCCAAGTTGCTAAACTGCTAATCTGCAGCCCTGGATAAGCCGTGGCCGCCGCCAAGTTGAGTGGTAAGGCAGGCTATGCACACTCCTGCTGCCCCGACCCCCCTGCCTCTGCCAGCACGGGGTCCCTGGGGGCCGTGGAGTCCTGCTATTGTGCAGGGTGAGCTGGCATGGGCTCTGCCTGTGGAGCTGGGGGGGTTTTTCCAAATCCACCATCATTTGCCCTGGCAGCCCGGTCCGCGGGGTCCCCCTCGGACATTCCTCCATCACTCATCACCGAAATAGGTGATCTAGCTCTGCTGTCACAATCAAGGTCTGTCAGCAGAATAAATAACGAACGCCAGGTTTTGTATAATTCTAACGCTGCTGGCTCCCCAGTTGGGAGCTCGTGTCGGACAGCACAGCCAAGTTCCTGCCACAAGGCAAAGTCCAGGGCAGTATCTCTGTCCATGGAAATCCCTTTTAAGGTAGCCCAGTCTAATAATTCCTGAACTGAGTTTTCAGGAATGGAGGTGTGCAATATGCTAAACACACCTTTCCAGACCAGTACCACAGGGTCGGTTTGTGAGCCGCTGTTCGCCATTTCTCAGTCCTGTCGGACTTCCCGGTCCCGGGGGGAAAGGGGAACAGCGTACCTCTAGAGAAATTCGTCTTGGCTCGCAGCGTGCAGGACACGTCAGAGAGTGCAGATCACGTCGGGCAGCACCAAAGATTACCGCGATTGTGCAGCAGGATTGATTTATTTAATTATTTTACAAACTCTTTATAGACTTTTTTTCTTCATAGTCTAATTGGACAAAGGACCAGCCACCCCTTGGGAGTGATTGGCTAGAAACCTAAAACATCCATTGTCAAAATATTTTTCTACTATACCATAAACAAGACTTTTCAAGGTTGCAGGTGGCTTGGTTGTTTACATTCTCTGCTACCTCTTCTGTGAGAGAGAAAAGTCTCTCACGGACTTAGAAAATAGCAAGAAAATCCTTGCTAGCAGCATTTTTGTATCTACAGAAAACTAGCATAATGTCTTCCTAAACAAGATAATAAGTCTGAGTGAGCTTATTTGTCCTTCCTTTTCTTAGCAAAGAAGGAGGCAAAGATACAGAAATGACAATTGCTCTCTTAGTGGTACTGCAGGAGCATACCTAACATGTCTGGAAGTAAACAATTCTTCCTGGAAATTTTCCATGCATGCATAAGATTGTTCTAAAAATGTAAAACCTCACTCTAAATCCTACACTTTTTTTATAACAGAGCTTTACTGAAGTCATTTGGTAGTTGCATTATGGATGATAGAAAAACCATCCGACAGCAGGAGGTAGAAGAGACAGAAAGATGTGTCAAGTCAAAGGGGAAGGGTGAGGCTGCAGCAGCTTAGTGTAAGGGGCATTCTGCTGCAGCTTAAACTGTTCCACAGGAAGAACAAAAGCTCCAGCATACTGTCCCAGCTGATGAACTCAGTCTCAGACCTGTTAAGAACCTGATAATTAAGCTTAAATGAGTTTGTCACTAAAGCATTTCCTCAAGGGCTCTCATTTGAGAGATTGGGCAAAGCAGTCTGAGACAGAAGACAAATTTCTACTTGGTTAAGCTCGGGAAGAGCATTGAGCAATAGGACTTCTAGAAGGATAAAATAATCCCTAGCCAAAATAAGATAACTTATATTTTAAGACAGATCTTAAAAATGATAAAATAATCTGGACAAACATAGTATGCTTATAAACTGTTTTGAACTTCTTTTTAACTGAAAGTAGTGTTTCTTGACTGCTAAATCAAAATTAACTTCATTCTGTGTTTACTGCTTGTTAAACAGCATTGCCATTAAGCATTTTTTCCTGGGAGGAGAAGCAAAGTAGCTGAAGATAAATAAAGAATTTTATCAGATAAAATAACGAATTTTATGCATGGAGAGTGTCCTGGAGAATGACATCCAAGTCCTTGTATAAGTTGGAAGAATACTTCCAATACATAATGTTCTTCATTCCAGGAGATAAAATAGAAGACAGAAGGATCACCAATCCTGCAGCTGTGTTGAAGAGTAAAATAGAGAAGTCAGTTCATTAAAACGGTTATACCCATCTTTCTGAAGCATTTTGGGTAAAATACTTCTTTGTACTTTGGGCGGTATAATGTGGCTTCAAAAGCAGGAAGAAAGAATGACTGTTCCAATTAGTACGTACTGGAAGCTGTGTTGAATGGTTTATAGCTATAAATAGTTCCTTTGCCTACTGACCACTATAGCAGATGCTAAAATTTATAGTCAATTCATATGCCAGGATTTAGGACTGCTTTATAGGTAAGGAGTCTTTCTGAGAAAAGCAAATGGTAATTTAATTTATCAGAGGGTAATAAATTACTTTTCAGCCATGTTTCCAAAGAACAATCATCGAGTTAATTTTCTGTTTCTGGTGTCAGATTAAGTTTCTTGTCTTTGTAAATAGAACAGAGCAGTTTGGAAAGAATTCTGAATTTGCAGATGGAAAAGAGAGATTCAAAGTGTATTCTCTGCCTGGACTTCTGGAAAACAAAAATTACGAAAAGATGTAATTTCTCTCAGTCTTATGGCAGTTACTTTAAAAATTAGAAAGCTGAAAATACATGATATACAGTCTAGACATAAGAATTATTACTTAATTAATGTTGAATTTAAGTTCAACATCCTATAAAGCAAACACTTAACTGAGATACCAGATGCTTTTTCTTCACTCATTGCTGTTCCTCTTTAGTTCTTTAGCAAATGAAGTGCATGTGGTCATATTGTATGTGTCTCCCCACACTTTCCTGCTTATCCCCCTGTAGATACAAAAATGCTGCTAGTGAGGATTTTCTTGTTATTTTCTAAGTCCGTGAGAGATTTTTCTCTCTCACAGAAGAGGTAGCAGGGAATGTAAACAACCAAGCCACTTGCAACCTTGAAAAGTCTTGTTTATGGTATAGTAGAAAAATATTTTGACAATGGATGTTTTAGGATTTTGGCCAATCACCCCCAAGGGGTGGCTGGTCCTTTGTCCAATTAGACTATGAAGAAAAAAGTCTATAAAAGAGTTTGTAAAATAATTAAAAAAATCAATCTTGCTGCACAATTCCTGCCTGCTGGATCTTCTCCTCCTCCTCCCTATGGCTGCGGGACACGGTGATATACCGTAGGAACCAGGCCAGCGGCAATATCCCCCAGTAGCTTTTTCATCAGTTTCTCTCAGATATGTCTGCAGGATAGGAATCTTGGAGATCATTGATTTCCTCTACAATTTATGAGAATAGGTGGTCAGGCAGAGGAAAGAAACCTTGTAGGTGTTCCCTCTGAAAACTCTGACAAGTGAGAATCTCTTAAGAGTCAGAGAACACAGATGGATAAGTGCATTATAAATGCACCAGTAATAAGAAATCAGAATCAAGATTCACAAATTTATACAAAGCTGGTTTCCATCATGAGATGAGAGGTGAGCTTGCCATGTAAAAGGCAGGAAAATCAAGTTCAGAGTGAGCAAAGGAATAACTGCTGTGAATACTGGTGTTAAAGTATACACAAACCACTCTCAACTATTTTAGCCGGAGATAAAATATGAAAAAACCAAAGTCACAGCAAACAAGTAGTCTTGTTCTATAATATTACTACTTCAAGCTGTCCAAAACAATTAATATATCTGTTCTACCCTGTGTGCTAAGAAAAATTGGAGAGCCAGAGTTGTAAACAGTCAGTGTCCAAACCAAAAGAGATAAAATCACTGATCCTGTATTCCTTTTCTTCCAAGAATCTCTTGTTGTTGACAGAGGAACTGTAACAATATCATCAGATATAACTATTCGATACAGAAAGATGTCTGAGTGAGGAGAAAGATCTGCTTTAACAAATGTATATAATTTGATTGATTGTTTGAAATGCATTTAGTGACATGAGTATTAATGCTTTCATCTGTTCAGCCTTTACTATTGACCTACTATTATATTTTACCCAATATCTTGTAAAGTGAGATCATTTAAAGAATTTAGAGGTAGGAATAGCAAAACTAGCAGCAAAAATGTTTTTAGTGATAAAAATATGACAGTGTTTATTGAAATGTTTCTTGAAAACAACCTTTCAGGATGGGGAGGGAACAAAACAAGGCAGTAAGAGCCTTAACATATAAAACGAATAAAATAATTAAAACCTGACACATTTTTTCAATGGATGCCTTAAAATATAAATTTGTACTTGAATAACCTTTAGCCTGAATTATTTAGTAGCCAAAATAAAAACTAAGAACTGGATTTTTAAATGTCTTTGGAAAGCGAAAAAAGACCTGTTGACATTTTTTCAACATTATGTGGTAACATGTGGTAATATGTTTTCCCTTAAATACAAATCAGAGGAAAATATGCATGTGTTTATATTTTTATGCCAAAAATTCATATATGCATTTCCTTTATAAATGGAAATGTTTGGGTAGAAGTCCTATAAATTGTACATATAATTAATAAAAGAAGGGAATATATTTTAAAAAAAGGCAATTAATGTCAAGTTTGAAACAGGAAAACATAATTAAAAATTAGAAGTTATTAAGTAATGAAATCAAAGGGTATATGAAATAAATAGAAGAATGTGAATTGTTATAGATAGAAATGGAAATGGTAACTGAAAAGATTTTTCATTATTATCAAAGTAAGAATTAATCAGGGAAGAAATTAGAACTCTGGAGGATGAGATGGGAGATGGGATGGTGGATGATGGGGAATTATTGAAGTATTAAATTAGTACCTGCTTAATATAGTTACAAAGGCTAATGCTAATGGATCAATAGCTGGCAATGGTTTCACGCTTAATTCTGTGCATGTGCAGTTAGGCTTGTTTTCTCTTCCCATCCCAGCATAGTTAGATTTGCAAGTAAGTTAGATTTGAATCTTGTTAATTATTTTTTTAAGCTTCAGCAACACAGAATGGAGATAGGCCCTTTCTACCACTGCAATGCTTATTAAATTTGTATCATCTCTATTTAATGCACATGGTTCTCTGACATCCCCAGAGAAAATGTTCTACCCATCAGTGCTGCTGTGAACTTCCGCACATTATAAAGGAAAGTAGATACAGAGGATTGCACTGACAAACATTTCCCTGCTCCCATTTAAGTTTTTGCATAGTGTAAACAAATAAATGGTTCTCTTTATATGTAAAAATGCTGAAGTCAGACAGTAGACATTCCACTGGTTTCAGCTGCCTTTGATAGGACTACTGAAAATATAAGCCAGGGAAAGTAACTGAAATAACTGAAATAGTTTTACTTTAAAAAAATTTAAAAATTCTTCTCAATAGCAAGCCAGTAAATGAAGCAGATACTAAAAAATACCAAGTTTATTTGGAACGCTTTAATTGTACCTTCAGTTCCATAGATGGTAAATAGCTATTGAAATCACATTTCAGAGAATTAATTCTCACATCTGATACAGAAATGATCACATCTCATGTCTCATCTAAAGATTTCTACGCTCGTATTCTACACAGACAATGGGAAGGGCAGATACAATCCTTCTGTACTGTCAGAAATAACAAAGCAGATGTAAGTATGCTGGGATTTCATCTTTCACAGACTAGAATTTTAATCAGTTTTAATATATGTGTAACTAAGGAACTGCTTCTCTGGGTGTTTTTCCTTAAGTATTTTTAGAAATATATCCTCATTCATCAGTCAGATCAGCCATTTAGTCCTTAAACGGTCCAATCAAATTATAATTAACCTTTCAAATTAAACATGAGACTAATAGAACCTCATTCTCAGGTCTGGCAAGACAGCTCGGGACCAGAAAGAGGTTGATCCCTTGCAAGTAAATGCAGGCAGGGCTTCAGCCCTCTGCTGGCTGCCATTGTCTCTCCTCTTAGCAGAAGCCTTCATTGTCCTGAGCAGCTGTGTGTGGATTCCAATGGGCAATTTGGTTTTTCTAATGCTTCAGCAGACTTGGCAGCAGACTTGCCTGAGGTTTCTGCAGTGCTCCCATGCCTCTTGCCAGAGGGAGGTAGAGATTGAAAGTCGGCAACAATGTTAATCTCTTGAGGGGGTTACTGGCCTTCAGTGATAGTGCCAGTCTCACTGAAAGAGGGAAAACGATACAGTCCATAAGACATTTTCCAGTTTTGATAGTAAGGGTTCGTTTTGTTTGTTTGTTGGAGGGTTTGGCTTTTTGTTTCAGTTTTTCTTTACACTCTAATTGCTTATTATATAAAGGTATTTTTTTTTAATGAATAAGTGATTGATTTACATAGCTGTATCAAAGTCCTTATAACATTTGCAGAGACTAATTTCTCTACCTCTTAGCTGAAATATTTTCTTTGAAACTTTCCTCATAAATAGTGAAATTCCATTTCTCTGGCACTTTTAGTGGTTCTTTTCCAAGATGCTGAACACAGTCTCACAGGAATACCAGAAGTATAGAGAGGATGCCTCCCATTTAGCAACTTCCTCACATTTCTACATGGCAATGACTATCTAACCAAACTGTTTTCCAAAAAAACTACTCCCATCAAACAACAAAAAAAGCCCCAAACCAAACCTTTCCTTATATGCCCATAGAGAGAGCCCCGATACTCTAATTATTAAAGAAAGCATGTGGGTATCACATGAAACTTAAAATCACAGAATCATAGAATGTTAAGGTGTTGGAAGGAACCTTAAAGATCATCTAGTCCCAACCCCCCCGCCATGGGCAGGGACACCTAGATCAGGTTATTCGAGGTCTTATTCAACCTGGCCTTGAACAGTGCCAGGGTTGGGGCATTCACACCCTCTCTGGGCAACCTGTTCCTGTCTCACCACCTGCAAAATAAAAAGCTTCTTCCTAATAGTGAACCCTCTGTCAGTTCAAACCCATTAATCCTTGTCCTGTCAACTATTCATTGAATGTATCGAATTCATGTAGCCTCCACTCTGAGCTTTCAGAAATCATTGTCCCTTTTGCTGTGCTTTTGCTCTACACAGTATAGCAAAGGTTTGCTCACTGCCGTAATCACTAGTCAGGGTCTATTCTTTAAGTGAAATGTGTCTGGTTTAATTTAATACTTTGTTAATAAATATTTAAATATTTGGTCTACTCCTTAAACCATAAAAAGTCCCCAACAATCCATCAAGTCATAATTACAAAGAGATGTGGGATATGCCCAGCCATTGCCCTGGAGGGATGTCTGCTGAGATAAAAGATTTTGCAATCGCCCAGCAGGACTCCCTGGAAAGGCGACTACTTTTGAGTCATGGTGAGGAAAAGTAGACCCACAATCCTTTGGGAGACCCTATGCAGATCATTCTGTAACCCATTGGTCTGTCCCAGACCCTCTGTAATCCATTGGTCCCCTTGCTGATCCCCTGTATCCCTATAAAGGCAAGCTCCCTCGAGCCCCTCGTGAGAGAGCTCGTCCCTGGCTTCCCTTCGCCGGAGGGGACCAACAATAAAGCTACCTTTGTGCAGAACCAGCCACACGAGCCTTCTCGTCTCTCTCTCTGGTCTGGTTTGGCCTAGAAGCAGTCCTGCAGAGCTGAGCTGGAATCACGAGCTGATATCACTAAAGAGCTGACAGCCTCTGCAAGGGCTCCTCTGCCAGCAGCTGAGAGGAAGACACCGGGCCTCGGGAAGGCGATTCCTTTCGGGACCATCTCCCCGGACCGGTCATCTCTTCCTGGGTCACAGCCTCGGACCCCTTCACCAGCTGTAATAAAGAGATATTTATCTTTACTTCAACCATATTTATAAATGAGGAAATCAAGCATTAATAGTGAGGTCTGTGGGTCCATCCATATTTGTTATGTAGCATGGATATGTAGAATCCCTAAAGGATACATTCTTGTAACATATATACAAAACAGGGATACAGAGAAATGACTGTGATAGATGCAGGACTCATAGATATATTACTGTATCAGACTCAATGTGAAGGAGCCTTCCCAGCAGATGGGAGTTAACAGCCAATGCAGATCCATCTGGCTTGGTAATGAGTTGTTAATTGGAGAATACTTAAAGGAGAGTTAAGGGTGTCTTAACATCATGTGTATAATGATGTGCAGTAAATTGTAATGAAGATACTGCTACTGGACTGTAAAGTACTGTAAACTTCAGTCCAAGGGCTGTGATCAATTGCTTATATGCAGTAATGTATTGTCATGTGTTTGCCCAGCACCAGGACTACCTTCTGCCCTGTGTTCCAGTATTTTTGCATTATTGACAGTGCCAGATGAGATACTTAGTTCCAAAATAATTGCAGTAATATCGAATTTCACTTGTACAAATGAATACCTTTGGTATTTTACATTTTATTAAGTAGCAATATCAGAAACTACTTTACTCCACACATTGACTATGAATTTTTTCACTAAAGTGATTTTTTTGAAATTCAGAGCTAATGTTGTCTTTGATAGTTCATCTTTAGCACAAGTTTCATCAAGATATTAAGAATGTTACTAGAATTAGAACTTTTGTACCCTCTCTGTCCTTACCTTTTCACAATAGTCCCTATCAATTTTTACTCCTAAACATAACTGGTCATTAGTTTGCAAGATTGAATTGCAGTTGCTAATTTAAATCCACAGACTGGATGAGCCTTTTAAAGACTGGATGAGCCTTTTTAAGTCTCTGTCAGTTCTTGAACCATCTGATACTGTCCCAAAACAGAAATCAGTCTTGTTACCTGTTCTAGTAAACATGATAGACAGATAACATTAAATATGTAAATAAATCCAGTGATACAGTGCTAAAACATACCCTGAATCTTCAAGAAAATTATCTTGATAAAGTTCTTTTTTAATCTGTGGAGCAGAGTTGAAAAAGTGGAACTCATTATCAAAATAATCAACATGGTGTTCTAGATCCTTTTTTGTAAGAAATGTATTTAGAAAGAGTTAGTTTATGTGAAAAATGAAAGAAAACTTATTATGCTCCAGTTAGAAACAGATGAAATGAGGTAAGGTTTACTATTTAGCATTTTAAAACCTTCCTTTTAAAAGTAGATTAAGATAGTAGTCAGACGGGAACTGTCTATGAAATTCGCAACATATTGGAATAGTCTAAAGTAATTGGATCCATTATAAACATGAAGTGCCTGATGTGTGGGTCATTAGCATTCTCGTAGTTCAAGTATATGCACTGATAAAATTATGATGAGCTAGCAAAACTACCAACTTAATATTAATCCAGGGTTTAGACAAATATTGCAATAGGTTATCTGCATTTAAGGGGCAAATTATGCTCTCAGTATAAGCTATGTTTATCTAGGGTATTAATATTGATCTGCATTGAAAGAAATATACAGTCATAATCACAGTTACATTTGAGTCAAATCCATATACGACATGAAATTATAAAAAGACACATAATTTTTTTCCGTAGTTCTCAGAACATGAAATGAAGATCCATTTTTTTAATGTACTCTTTCAAAGGACTAAATAATGCAAAAGAAAAAGTGGTTGGGGGAGAGGGTTTATTATTTTTTATTTTTGCCTCTATCTGCATGGGTAATTTGTTTCTGTACTGTCAGTGCTGATTTACATTAATTACAGGTCTTAATCTTTATGTAGTGCATATACAGCCGAATTATACTACCGGCACACAAAGGTGCTGAAAGTAATTCTGTACTGAGTAGTTACTGCGACTGCAGGCTTGCTCTTCCTCTGGGGGCTTTCCCAATTCCCCCAGAGCTGACTGCCATTGTAAGAGGAAAGGATGAGTTTGACCATCTTGCCAGAGAATGTAGTGACAGGACAAGGGGGAATGGCTTCAAATTGAGAGTAGGTTTAGATTGGATAAAAGGAAAAAAGTTCTATACTGGGAGGGTGGTGAGGCACTAGAACAGGTTGCCCAGAGAAGCTGTGGATGACCCATCCCTGGAAGTGTTCAAGGCCAGGTTGGATGGGGCTCTGAGCAACCTGGTCTAGTGGAAGGTGTCCTTATCCATGGCAGGGGGTTGGAGCTAGATGATCTTTAAGGTCCCTTCCATCCCAGGTCATTCTGTGACTCTATGATTCTATGTTTTTAATTCTGAAATAGCTATCTTACAGAAAGGCAGCACTGAGTGAACAGGGCAGAGGTCCTTCAGCCCGCAACATCAGTACAATAGTCCTGGTGCCCCACACTTCGGTCAGGCAGTTCAGGGCTGCCTGACCATGTGGCCTCTCATTTCCTGATCCCTCATATTCATTTTGCTCTTGATCTCTGTGACAATGATAGGATTTAGTCTTTTGTCTCCTAAAAGAGGGAGAGGTTTGCATTCTGTTGGGTTTAAAGAAAAGAAAAGCTTGTGTCTCACTTTCCATAGATCAGAAATCTCTGTCTGAAATAATATTTTTGCCATTGTGTGCGCACCTCTGCAAAAAAATCCTCAGTATAGGATTGGGTCTCACTGTGAAGCTGTTTTGCACAGAAAGAGTGAACAGATTTTTCATAAATATATGTATTTACATTTATAACTGACCTTCTCTGAGACAGATTTTTTTTGTAAATATGCTTCTGTTTATGTTTGGAAGTTACAGCATGATTTGATATGTAAGAAAAATTTCTTCTTTCACCAATATTTCATACACAGATTATTGACAGAAAATTCCTATGGAAACTAAGCCTTTGAATTTTCTATCCCTAAGTATCAAGATTGTGATAGACATGAAAATAAAAATTTTATTATCCTTTGGTACTCTATGATTGTAGAAGGGCTTTAGAGGGAAAAATCACTTCCAGTCACTTGTCTCCTTGAAGCCTGAGCCTAGATATGATAAAGAGGACATGTAACTAGATTTTTTCTTTTCCCAGAAAGAGAAGATTGGAAGATTTAGGGAACATGGAATTTTCACCCAGTTCTATGAGAACCTGCTGGTATTGTTGCTAGGCGGATTATCTGATTTTACTTGTGTAAAAGCAGAATTAATTGACTTCTATATCTCTAGTGGTTTGCATTTGGCTGCTATCAATATAGACACAGAACTGAGCCTGTGACCCTTGGAACTAGTGGCTTTACTGTAGTTTCATAAATCCAAGAGTTGAGTTTAAGGGCTCTTACTCCCCTGAACAACACTGTTTTAACCTCCAACCTTGGAAAAAATTACCAATGATCAGACAAGAACTAGAAAATACAGTAGTGTGAATTAGGTGATAGACTACTATGTAAGATTGTCACAGGGTGGAAAATTTAGAGGTTTTGGGTTTCTCTTTGTAGTAAATAGATAAGAGTAAAAAATATCAAAATGGAGGATTGTTGTTGTTCTCTAAACCTTCTTTTTCTTCTTCTACTACTCCATATTCTGCAGTAAAAGTAGTTTGGAATGATTGGATAGAGAATTCCGCAGCTCCTGGCCGTGTTACTGAGTAATTGGTAAGAAAGTAAAAATAATATATGTTTCTAGTAACTATTGGTTAAATTATCTTTAAAAGGCCATGTAAGTCTTGATAATTAGACTTCTCTCCGGCTTCCTGTGCTCTATGCTGTACCTGGGTTACGCTAGTGGCTCTGTTCCTCTGATAAGACTTAATAAACAACTATCTGGCAGCATTGAAACTCAAGGAAAAGTCTCGGTTTATCTTTGAAACTCCTTGCAAGGACTTTTAGAAAATTCTCTCCTATCAGGAGGGATTTGATTTATGGCACAGTTCAGTGTCAGTTGAGCAATCTGCAGAAAACTGTGAAGGGGATGCAGGGATTACAGAAAAGTGAAGGGAAAAGGTATAAGAAAGGCAGCCTGCAACAGTGAATATCCTGAGCAGAGGTTCCTCTTCAATTAGCACTATTTATAACACAGAGAACTTCCAAAAATATCTTGTACTGTATTTTTCACCTATAAAAGTTGTTTTACGTCTTTTCACTAATGAAAATAGCTGAAGGAAAGTTGGTAACAAGTGCACACTTTAAATATTTAAGCTGAAAAAGGAAAATACTTGGTTGCATCTTTTTGGTATCCACCTTTCAGGTACTTATAGACATTGGTAAGAGACACTTGTTTCTCCACTCCAGAGCCTTCTCTACTAAGGCTAAGGACTCCCAGCTCTCTCAGCCTCTCTTCACAGGAAAGATGCTCTAGTTTCTTATCATTTCTGGGACCCTTTGCTGGATTCTCTGCAGAATGTCCATGTCTCTCTTGCAATGAGGAACCCAGAACTGGATACAGCATTCCAGGTGTGGCCTCACAAGAGCTGAGTAGAGGAGAAGACCCACCTCCCTCCAACTGCTGGTAACACTAGTCCTGAGTTTATCTCAGGATACCATTACCCTTGTTTATGACAAGGGCACCTTATGGCTTGTGTTCAACCTGGTGCTCACCAGGCCTTTGCCCAGGTCCTTTTCTGCCAAGCTCAATTACAGCTGAGTGGTCCTAGCATATATTCATGCATGGCATTATTCCTTCCCAGGTGCAGGACTTTGACCTTCCCCTTTTTGAGTTACTCAGCATTAAAGCTCATTATTAGTGTCCCTTATGCCTTCTCACTGGGAGAGGAGATGCCAAAATTCTGCCATTGATTTAAACTTTCTGCTTCTGAATTGTGTTCGCAGACAGCCACAGTATGGATCCAAAGATAGCAGGGTTTAAAGCAGCATATGTTCCTCCTCACACACTGGAAGAGTGACAGGAGGATCACCCCTGAAATGGAGCTATTTTTCTCCTCCATACCAAAGTGTAACCATCTGCCTTGTGAGCTTCAGTAAATTAATTTCAATAGTATCCTGGGGAGAAATTGCTTTACTTGTCACGTTGTCTTACTGTGGCCCCCTGCCTAGCTTGCTAATTTGCAGAAGCAGAGGGAATCTGTCTCCTAGGGCTCATGGAAAAAACATAAAGGGGTATGATGAGGAACCAACCAAAACTTGTATCCTTTTTCTTCCTTGGGAAACAAGGCTTATGTGAACAGTGGAAACAGAGGACAGGCAAAACGCAGTCATGCTTCTATATATAAATATCCCCAAATTGGCTATTTACAGTAATGATTTATCTGAATATCTTCACAAAGAAGTAATTTTGCATTAGTATTGCTAGATGATATGAAAAATATTTGATGTAAGATGAAAGAATTGATCGAGTTGTGGAGAATCTTGAAAGTTAATCTTTAACTTGTTGATATTGTTCTGTTTGAGTTTCAGATTCCTTTGGTGGGACCCTTATTATTTTAAAATAGAGAGACTTACAAACTTCCTGCAAGCTTGAGGTAATTAGTAGACAGAATAAGCTGATTTATTCCCTCCTTTGATAACAGGGTTGGTTTTTTTTTAATACAGAACAAGACAATCTTTATCCTTAAGATGAGATAAAAAACCATTGTCGTAAATCTTGCAGACAAAAATGTTGCATTAGTTTTAGTTTCATAACTCTATAGAGCATTTTTTAGTTGCCTTCTAGGGTATTTTAGCTGCTGGGAGAACAAAGACGACAATAGTAATCTTAAAAGTACTGCTGCAATATTAAATACTAACCTTTCGAAATATTTCACTCTGTGTCCAAAAATGCAAGATTCTATTTTGAAATAAACCAATAGATTCTTTGAACATTTAATTAGCCATTAGAATTTAGGGGCTTGAATTTTTATATTTATGAATATTATTAAGATGCTAATGATTCAGTTAACTATATCCTTCTTATTTGCAAATGCCTACTTGAATTAATTTTACACAAAAAGCTCCTGAAGTCCTTCCACCCATTTCCAGAAAGGTTTGGAAGAGCGGACTGTGCATGAAAACTGATTAGTATAGAAAAAGAGAAATTTGGCTCCAGGGCAGGGAAACCTTACCTGTAAAAATGTTCCCACATGAAGCCCAGGCATGAGTGCAGCTCAGGACTCCAGACACCTCATTATCTGGAACAATTCTGGAGCCAGGACTGGTAAGCTTTCTTTCTTCCCTTTGTCCTTTCCTTTCTTCCTTTCTCCCTTAATTTCTTCCTTTTCTTCCTTTCTTTTTCTCTCCCTCACTTTAGTTTCTCTCTCTTCTTTTTCACCCTACCCCTTATCCAAAATACACTAACAAGAGTTTATACTATAAGGGACTAACATACCAGTTTCCACTGGGTATAATTTACTAACGTAATTTTATACATTTTTGCGGACTCCCTGAATTTTGTTGCTCTTTTTTGACCATGATTATCTGCACACCTGGTTGCTCCCTTTCCCTTCAGGGTTGGCCACCACAACATCACACTGATAAACTATTGAAGAAAGATCATGTGAGTCTACAATTCCATATCAATTTTTGGGGATTTAATAAAACATTAGGAAAAAAAAAATAGTATCCTACATTTTTTTTGAATGACATCCAAATTAGACCAGAGGTAGATATTTATAGGTTCAAGCAGTACCAACTTTACACTGGACTCTGAGTCTAAATGCTCAGACAGTTTAGAAAGCCTTCCTACAATCTGAAACATTTATTAGAACTACTCTCACTATAAATAATGTGAGTTCTTTTTCACCAGCAACTCAACATAGGTTAGCACAGATATGTCACAATTCAATCCATCAAATGTCAATATTTTCTGCAGAAGCAAAAGAAGTTAAGTAGAATGACAGAATAATTAATTAAAAAGAAAAATTTATCTATTATCCTAATCAACTATATTGTCTTCTCTTTGTTTAATCCTGTTCTTTGGACTCCTAGATTGCTGAATAACTCCTCCTTTGCTCTCTACAAGAGCTCTTGCTCAGAGATATTTCCAATCTGGCCTTGAACACTCATGTCCCTGGATGGAGTTCTCAGCAACTGGTCTAGAGGGAGGTGTTCCTGCCCATGGCAAGGGGTTGGAACTAGGTGATCTTTAAGGTCCCTTCCAACCCAAACCATTCTATGATTCTCAAATTTTTGACACCTTTGGAGACCTATATTTATTTCCGTTGTGTTTATTGTGTTGAAATCCATTTTTTTTTCTTTTAAATCCTTTTAGTTTAAAAAAATTCCCTCAGTTCTGGAAACCTGAGAGCTTCATTTGTGGATTAGAACTTTATTTTCTATAAGAAAATAGACTTGTATTGCAACATGAACTAGAATATGTAACTATTATACCTCAGGAGTGAATTCAGTGGAGTGAAGTATCAAATAGGGAAATTTGATCTCTATAGCAACTAGAAGAATATAGTATCTTATGTTCTCATTTCTTTGCCTTAAAAGAGTGAAAGAACTTATGAAAGTCACAAATATTAATATAATGAGTGATATTATCAGTGTCTGAGGTATTTTTATTTCTTTCTTTCTTGTGCCTTGTTTCTCATAAAACAGTCATTTAATTCATATGGAAAAGTCATGTAAATAGATAAAAGTAGAGGAAAACAAATAAGAAAATAAAACATGCCAAAATATAATCCACATAAAGGCACAAAATTGTGTTGATAGCGAGATATTTTAAATAACCAGTGAAGACCAACTATTGCACTTTCTAGAATATTTTAAAAATTCATGAATACAAGGACACTGTAAACTGTATAATTAACCCAGCATAAGCCTCATAACATAATTTTTTAAAAAAAATTTGTGGTTATACAATTCTAAGAAATGTAACTGTGGTCTAACATGATTTGCATCCTGCTGGAGTTCAGGCTTTCTCAGATCACAGAGAAAATCAGTTTGAATTTTCTGTGCATTAAAACAGCTTTTTATCCATCACTGTTACCTTTCTTTTTTTGAATAAAGCATTGTGTATGTTTTGTTGCAAATGCCAGGCTTCAAGAAATTATTATTCTTTTGTTGCTTTTTATTGCCTTGATACTGCAGGGCTTTTTATGTCTGAATCTATTCTAGGTGCTAAAATAATGTTGGTGCTTTGCTTATTTTTTTAAAAGACTTTGCAAAAATTTGAGGGCATCGCAGCTGAACGTAGCTGAGCATTTGTACAGACTTTACCTGACTAACACATCAAGGGTAATATATTCTCAGAGTGCTTTCTTTTCTCTCAACATCCTCCCACACTGGTCTTCCCCCAAAACTAAAACTCAAAGAAAGTATAAAAAAGTGATTATGCATATATATTTTAAAATATTCGTGTAAACATTTGTAAAGTTTTTCCACATAAACACTTATTTCTGTCACTTCAAAGAAGTAACTTGGAAGAGTATTGAGTTTACATTAAAGGACTAAAACTCTTGTGGTTTAAATGACATTTTTATATGATTAGACAGATACAAACAATATATTTAATAATTCACATGCTAAAAATATTTTGAATAAACCAAAGCATATTAATTCAATTCAAATCCAGTTGTTATTGTCTGACAAAAAATAATCCAAATCAAGTGAAACATTTTTTTAATTTTACTATTTCCCAAAAGAATATATAGGCTTTCAATTTCAGAATAATATTTGGTCTTTGAAATTCAGATACGAAAATTAAAATTAAATGTATTAGAAACCAGACCTAGAAAAATACTGCTTTTTGTGTCAAATCAGCCACTAAATCAAAAATTAGGTGTTCATATAGTTCCATTGCTAATAAGCATTGTGTAACATGATGATTTACTTTAGTTTTTGACTGGCAGGATTTCTGTCTTTTTCTAAAAGTGTCTATCACCATGTTCTGAGTCAATGCCAAATCTCAATTTTCTGTTTCACATCATGAAAAGACATTGTTGGTCTCAAAGTGGCACAATGAAGAGTGAAAATGTTCTAAATCATTCCCCATTCTTTAATTTGATTTCAACAAGCTTTCAATAGTAACTTCCCTGTTTGTATTCATTACACTTTTGTAAGAAAGAAATGTATAGCCAAGTCTCAAATCTCAGGCAAATCTGTGGTAATTTATGGAAACACAGTGACTCAGGTGCCGTTGATTATGTGTACAAAGATCATGGTTCCCGAAACAGCTCTCCTGCATTTCCTTAAGTGTTCATTTTATCTAACTTGGTCTGATTTATGTCCAATAAAGGGGCTTTTGGGCCAAGGTGTTCCTTTCTTCATAATGTCCTTAAAAGGGAGTGCTGGGTGCCTTCAGGTGGGAGTTGTAACATATTTCCTAGTGAAAGGCCTAAATCTGTTCTAAAAGCGAGTTGGAAATGTCACATTCTTTTTAGAGCTGTAGTGCTAGTAAAAAAGATCCTGTTGGAGGCTCAGACCTACAATTTTCCACTTGAAGTCTCATATGTGTTTTCAAGGGACAGAGCTGCTTTGGCTACATATGAACCTTCTGGGTAAGGCACACACCAGCAGGTACTCACAAGTAGGTGTACTGAGATATATTAAATAAAAAACAAGGTTTGGTTGTACCAAACTAGTGTTGGTAGAAACATAAAGAAGGATGATTTGATTGATCTGCTGGCTGCTGGATACTTCTGACACAATCCCAGTGTGATTTGTTAAAACTGTACCAGTAAAAGCACAGAAATTTCACTGAATTGGTCAGGGATCCACAACAGCCACCCTTCTCAGCCTATGGCCCCCAAACTTCACTGTACACCTGGCTCCCATGAGGGGGAAGAGGAAAGTGCAGGCGTTAGGATGCTTTTCTGCACTTAGGGATGAGGCAGGAGGGCAGCAGTGCCCTCAGAGATCTGCTTTTTCTTCAAACCCACTGCTTCCCATCCCTGCGGGCAGGACAATCTGTAAAAGTATATATCTATATAAATTTGGTAAATGTTACATTATATAAGAAAACAGGGGTTTTTTGATATCACACTCTGCATGTATACTAGTGAGACTTTGTTGAGATAACAACCAATGGAATTATCTAATTGCTCAACCCTTAGCTCAACTTTAAACGAGTTATAAATTCAGATTTGAATTATTGCTTTTAACAAAAAATTCAGGCAGTTAAGTAAAATATATTAAGCAAGCAACAGTAAGTATGAAATAATTGCCAGTACATACTCCTAAACTATGTTGTTATTTATTTTGAAACCTTATTAAGTTTTAGCAGATTTTCCTCTTCTTTATAATAATTGTATTGCTAAAATTATAATATTCTCAAATACATTCAATAAAATACAAAAGCAGTGCATTAATAAGAATTCCATTACATATTTACAGCATCTTAAGTTAGCTATATAAGAGAAAATATTTCTTAAAGCATATATCCAAATAACGGTTGGTTATTTTGCAATGGAAAAGGTCTCTGTGGGCAGTGTTTTTCCTTTCTCATCTTCCTTAACTTCTTTTTTTGCTTCATAAGGTTTTGTGCTTGAATCATTCAAAGAACTACATTTACAATGCAGATACTTTAGATTTGCTTCTGTTGCCATGTGAATGCTGAGCACTTCTTTCAGTATTGGGCGTTTTCTTCAGTATTTTTGGAGAGAAGGCATATATTCTCATAATGGACAAATTATGAGTCATAAAAGTCTGAAGTTGCAATAATGAGAAAAAATGCAAGGCAGTAGACCTTTTGAATCATAGAAATATTGTTTGGAAGAAGTATCTGGAGACCATCTAGTCCACCCTCCTGCCTGAAGCAGGACTATCATTGATATTACAACTTCTTCCAGGACTAGTCTACCTTCTTCATTGTAAAATGCTTTCTCTAATTTCTAGTCTGAACCTCTCCAGTCAGTTTGTAGCCATTTCTCCTTGCTGCATTGTCTCTTCTGAGAAGAGTTTGTCACCATCCTCTAATACCAGCAGCAGCAGACTTTCACTAGACTGCCCCATAGTCCAAGCCCAGCTTTCTCAGTAGGAAAAAGTGGTGCTGAATCACTCTGGCAATCCCAATAACTCTCTGAAGGATTCCTGATAGTTTCTCAATATTCATTTTGAACTGCTGGTGCTTCAAAGTAGTATTCCAAAGGCAGATTCAGCAGTACCTTGAAGGAGGCGATAAGATTTTGTCCCTAGATGTGCTAGTTGTGTGGTGTAGCCCAGAATTAAGTCTGCTCTGCTTGTGAAAGGAGACCACAACAGGCCCATATTCAGCCTGGTATTCACTGTCATCATCACGTCCCTTTTATCTTAGCCTGAGTTTCTGGTGCTGGGTTATTCTGTACAGCCTTTTGCATTTCTCACTGTTGATCTTCATCAAATTAGTTCAGACCTCAAGTTTACCAAGGTCCCTGTGTGAAGTGAAGCTCTGCTGTTTATTCTCAGTTATTCCCCATAATTCAGTGTTGTCTGTAGGTGAATTGCGAACATCCATGTCATGGATGAACGTTTTGAACATGGTTGGACTCTGCACCATCCTCTGGAGTACTCTGCTCATTTTCATCTGCCAGCTGAACATTAAGATTTGGTTAAGACCACTGAGCCCAGGGGTCCAGCCAGATTCCAGTGCAACTGCTAGCCTGTACTTCATATTCCAAAGGAATATGAACATGAAGCCTTACTGAATTCAAGGTATGTCATATGCACTGTACATTCCTTATCCACAGTTAGGCGGTAACCACTGCTCTCCCCACAACCACAGAGACAGAAAAAGGTACTTCTGCTTGCAAGGCCATGTGGTATTTGTACCAGTGAGCTAATCTAGGGTAAAACTATGGAGAAAAGTAGGTGCTTTTCAGACTAGATCAGTTCACTACTCTCTTTTCTGTATACAGTACTTGTTACCAAAACTCAAAGAATGGTGGAAGGTCAAGGCAGTGACTCAGAATTTAATGACTTAAAGAAGTCATTAAAGAAGAATGAAATAAAACAATACCACACATTACCAGTTTCTCAAAAGAATCATGGATGGATTGGACCACTGGCCCAGCTGGCTACTATTTAACCTACCTTTTCATGTGGCTTTCTTGCACATTACAGAGGGATGGGAATGAGCTCTATATATGCTTTGCACTCATGCAAGAACACAGACTGTCTCCTGAGCAAAAGTCATTAAAATTATTGATTATACTATAAATTATTTTGAAATACCAGAGTTCTATAATTGTAATTTATCATCATAAAATATCTGACTATTAGCCAGATCTCACTGAGCTGGGATCCCTGACCAAACTGCATTAGGAGTCAAATTCCCGTTCCTAAAGGAGCTTATTATTAAAAGAAAAGATCAAAGAAAGAGAAGCCACAAAAATAGAAGTACATCATTTGGAAGGTAATAGAAAAAAGTCTTATGTCTGTGAGAAATGGCATATCCTTTTTTCTTGGAATATAGGTGACATTTTTGGCTACTTTTGTCACACACACATGCACAAACAAAAAGAAAGGTGTGGAGGTGAAAGGTTTAATTCACTTTAGCAGATCTAACTGAAAAGCTTTAAAATAGTTAAGTGTACTTCTGAGTGTTGTGGCTTTCTGCCAAGGCCATAAAAGAAGGTTGTGATATTTACTTTCTGTCCAGAAAAAAATGAGGTATAGAATGTTTGACCTTGCTAGTTCCCCCTGCTTTTTTTATTTTGAAAAAAGAACTATGAAAAAAAAAATCTCAAAAAACTCTCAAACTCATTAGAAAGAGCATTTTAAAGCAGAATGCTCGTAAATTTTGGGAGTTTTTTCTTATTTACATAATTTCTCAGTCTAATGTATACTTTTGATTGTTTTGAAGTATTAAATATTAAAACCAACTACAATGAAAATCGAGGGAATACAAAAAGGAATTAAAATACTTTTATGCCCTCATCCAATGCAGAATTTGCATACATCTTCCTTTTTAGAGATTTTTATTTCAGTGGTCTGGCAGTCAGTTTGTCACATTTCACATGAATTTTATAATATATCCTCAACTTTCTCTGAATACAGAATGAATTTTTTTGGAGACCTATTCTAGTTCATATTAATTGCTTTCTATTTTGCCACATTATATAGTTGGTGGCTTTATGATATGGATGTAAATGTTTATTAATTGTTCAATAGCTTTGTTTATCTGACCTTGTGTCATTTGTGTTGGTCTTTGAAAAATGGAAGAGCACTTACATCTTTGAAAAATGTATGGTCAGTAAAGAGAGCTGTCATTTGAAAACAGGCCAAGGACAATAGATTTTCAGCAGTTCTTTGCCCTCTCACAACTTATTGCTCACTCAGCACCTACAAGAATTAGTTTCAGTTTCAAAGTTCCGAGTCCCCTGAACCTTAAAACAGGCTAAGATTTCCAAGTGCTTTGAGGGATTTTGAAAAGTTAAGGTCCTCTGTTTTATCCAAATACTGTACAAGTATTAACAGATTTACAGATTCCTGTACTCTAACTTGAAAACTTCACCTGAAAGGTGCTATGAATGGATTCATCCTTGTTCAAATGAATATTTAGAGAAAATAAACCATAGAGAAGTTTTTAAACTAAGTAGGAAATCCTGTTTTGTACAAGAAAGAGGATAAGACTGTTCAGTGGGTGAACACATACTCTGTATACATGAGAGAGACAGACTTGTCAAAGCAGTATCTTGAGATAAAGTTTCCTCTGTTATTGAGGAACTGTAAATCACTGTGTGATAGAGCTGCCCAGTCTGAGGACCAGTTAATATTACCTTATTTAAGCAAAATAGAACAGTTAATGAATAGAAGAGAAGCTTACTCGCAAGTGTTCATCACATGGCTTACCAAAAAATGAGAAAAATTAACTGATTTTTAAAAACTTACCATCAAAATATTTTTTTAAAACAATTTCTGCAAGTCTAGGTGAGTGCCATAATTTTCTAGACAACAGAACATTTTTTTTCTCTTTTGCAGTTTTAATTGGCACACAAAAAGTGTTTCTGATCAAAACTATCCTTTTCGTCAAGAAAAATGTTTTGTTGATTATAAATCACAGGGATTTTCCTGTAATTTCTAACAATATTTCCTGATTTCAAGCAGCCAATATGCTTTGAAGGTTTTTTCCCCTTATTTTATTTATTTTTTACTACAAGTGTTTTAATCTATAAGACAAATTTAAACTACACTACTAATCACCTAAAAATTGAACTTTAAATGCAGATTCAATAGCTCTAGTAATTTTTTGCAGTGTTTTGTGTAATCAGTTTATTCAGTTCAACTTTTGCTTATTGCACCATTCTTTTTTTATTCTCATGCAACACAAAGCCTATTTTGTGTTCTAATATCAACCTGAGGTAAGAAATTTAAATAAAAATGTTTTATTTAATGAAAAATAAATCTTTGGTGTTAGATCCAGCTGAGATGTTGCAATATATAACCAACATCCTGTTAAGAAAATTTTCCTTTGCTATAAGAAGAATTTAATCAATAACCAAGTTACGTATGTCTTGGCTTAGTGTTAGGGCAGATGATCTGTTATGTATTCCCTAAGGCTGAGTTTTTATTTTATGAGGTATTTGTGCCTAAAGCTACAGAATGCAATCCATGGAAGAGATCAGAATCTTAAGATCTGTTTGAATCTATGATGAGACCATACTTTTTCTCGCTTTTAATGGAAAAACAGTGACATAAGAAAACAAATTATTCTTACCATTAATTATTTGGTCTTAACCTCCCTTTTCAATCAGTTTCTAATTTGTCTACCCTCATAGATATATTTGTGTTCAGTCTGTGCAATCACCACGATTACAGTACTACTACATGTAGATGCATTACCCTGGTTTTTCTCTCCTCAATATTATTTACAATTTTCTTACCCACCTCTAGGATGAGGGGAGTGTTGGCACATCTATACTTTTGAATGTAGTATCTAAATAAATGATAAATAAGAACTGGAATTTCAACTACTCACAGATTGGGTAAAATGATCTACTGTAAAATCAACCACAGAATGTAACACATATTTCAATTTTAAGACAGAACCAACAGATACACCGGAATGTGTGAGTATGTGGAAAAGTACCATTATTTTCTGTTATGCAAACTTAAATCCCACTTATATGAACACCTGTTCTTGCTATGGTTTCCAGCTTAATGAGTTTAGGGAGGCTCGTATGTCTGAACTGAGAGTAGCTCGATCATTTTGACATTTAATTTTGTTTGTCTTTTTTAAATGTCTTATAAAATAAGAGAATCATTTAGCATCTGTTATATTATCTCCTAACATCTGTTTCCATTAGCCATTGTTAAATATATACACAATACATTAAAATTCAGTTGATTTTTCTCCTCTTAAATCAGAAATAGATTTAATTATTGATGCAAAGTTTTTACCATAACAATTGCTCATTGAAGATTTAATGAGTTCTCACATTTAGATTGGATTTACCAAGAGTTCTGTCTTTTTCTCCTACAGCTATTAGGGAATATTTAATAGCTAGTTCTTTGCTTTGCTTGTGCCTGTTTAAAACACCTTTTTTTGTCTTCCGAGTGTTCCCATATAGCCATTCCAGTAAATAAAAATGCAGTAGGGTACATTGCTGTATTACTTAAAAAAATATATCGGAGGGGAGTGACAGCCTTTTTAAGAAATGATGAAAACAAGTTAGGAGAACTGAGAATAGGGAGTATAAACGTTGTCCTAGTGCAATGTAAAAGAATACAGAGCTGTACAGCTACATTCTGCCTAAGTAACATCAGGATTAAATAGTTACATACTTGCATAAACAGGTTGAATTCATGAGTACAGTAGTTGCACTGTGAACTGTCAAAGCTGAAGTCGAAGTTCTTGGGAATAAGATTATAGTCCTTATGCTTGGTTGATTGGACATAAAGATACTAACAAATCTTTACTTTTACCCAGTTGTCATTGGGACAATGTTGGGTTGAATTATATATTATCATTGATGATGAAAGAAGTTGTAAATAACTGTTCATTCAGACCATGAACACTTCAATCCTGAACAGTTCAGCAATCTGAACTATCCAACTTCTTGTCCAAAAGACCTAGAGAAAAAAACAGAGGGAAAACCATTAATTTTACATTAATCCAAACCTAGTCTTACATTCATCCAATTACTGTATGTTTACTATATATTATGCAACTAGATCATATATTTCCAAAAATGATTTTTTCACTCCCAAAAATGGTATGTTCCTGAATGCAATAAAAGCAAACTGCAGTGTTGGAGATTATTAATTTATTAGTCCAAGAAAATCCACATCAAATAATCCCAGCAGGTACATAGGTGAGTGGTATTTTCAATGTTTTTAATATAATTTGGGAAACTTTGTTTAATTTTATTTCTATGAACAGTTATTATATATATATTTTTTATACATTTTGGTGGATTAATGCTGGCTGAACACCAAGTGCCACGCAAAGCCACTTTATCCCTCTCCTCCCCAACTGGGCAGGGAAGAGAAATTACAATGAAAGGTTTGTGAATCAAGAACACTCACCAGTT
Source organism: Corvus moneduloides (assembly GCF_009650955.1). Classification (NCBI taxonomy): domain Eukaryota; kingdom Metazoa; phylum Chordata; class Aves; order Passeriformes; family Corvidae; genus Corvus; species Corvus moneduloides. Next base: position 15,019,926 of record NC_045477.1, on the reverse strand, counting down.
ACAGTCATGGGCAAAACAGGCTTGACTTTGAGAAATAAGTTTCAATAATTACCAATGAAATCAGAGTAGCATAATGAAAAATAAAAGCTAAATCTTAAAACAAAAACACCTCCCCCTATTCCTCCTTTCTTCTTAGCCTCAGCTTCACACCAGTTTTCCTCTGCCTCCTCCTGGCAGTAGTGCAGGGGGACAGAAAATGGGGATTTTCTTGTGTCAGGGATTTTTGTTCCCACCACGAGAGTCCTTCATAAACTTCTCCAATGTGAGTTCTTCCCATGGGCTGCAGTTCTTCACAAACCTTGCCAGTGAGGGTCCTTCTCATGCAGTCAGTCCTTCAGGAACAGCTTGCTCCAGTGTGGGTCCCACATGGGGTCACAAGTCCTACCAGCAAACCTTCTCCAGTGTGAGCTCCTCTCTCCATGAGTTGACAGGTCCCGCCAGGAGGCTGCTCCAGTACAGGCTTTCTGTGGGGTCATAGGCTCCTTCTGGCATCTCCCTGTTCATATGTGGGGTCCTTCATGGGCTGCAGGTGGATCTCTGCTCCCCTGTGGTACTCCATGGGCGACAGGGCAATCTCAGCCCCTCTCCTTGGGCTGCACCATGGGTTGCAGGGGAATCTCATATCTGGCTTCTGGAGCACCTCCTGCCCCTCCTTCTGCACTGCTCTGGGTGTCTGCAGGGCTGTTCCTCTCACATATTCTCACTCCTCTCCTCTCCTCTCTGGCTGAAATTGCTCCTGCGGAATAACTTTCCTTCCCTTCTATAATACACTATTCCAGGGCTCAGCTTTGGCCAGGGGTGGGTCTGCCCTGGAGCCAGCTGGCATTGTGCCTGTTGGACATGGGAAAAGCTTCCGGCACTTTCTCACAGAAGCCACCCCTGTAGCCCCCCCACTACCAAAACCTTGCCAGGCAAGCCCAATACGCATTTAATATTTAACTGTTCTGTATGTCATCATGCAATCAACAGATGTTGTTTCTTTGGAAAGTTAATAATTTTTACAGTAATTTTTTAAAAAGAGACACTCAAAATTCATATGTTCAACATTTTGGGTGCAGGTAAATCTGTTACTTTTAATGTAGTGTTAGTTATATAAGCATATTTGTTCAACAGTTTATACAAGTGTTTTGTACTGGTAGGTGCTTGGCATAGTATTTGATGGGTCTGTTTTTTAAAGTACATTTGCTAATTTCTACTGCCATGTCCATATTTCATGGACATGTACTCCTGACATTAAAGCTTCTCATTGATGTTTCTGAATATATAAGTAGAGGTATACATTTGACATCCTGGCTTGACTCATGTGACCTATCACAAGTGATTTAAAAATTTTTGTTTCTAATTTGCTAAGTACATCGTGTGATTGTTTAATTTGGGCATCTAATATGTTTCATTTGGAAAGAACACTCTGAAAACACCTAAGTGGAAAAAAGTGGAAATTTGGAAATTTTGCTGTCTTTTTATTTTAATGTATTTTGATCCTTTCATCTGATGTCCCTGACTAAATTTTTTTCCTCCTGATAAACTGATGTGCTCTCTTCAAAGATTACCCCTAAAGTTTCTTTTTCTACTTTCCATCTTTTGTCTTATAGCTGCTCTACAGGCTATTGCCTTGTAGTTACTTTCTGGTATAAATAAGTAATGTTTTCATGTAGCTGTATTTTTCCAGGAATACATCTAGTTAATGACAAAGTATATGCTCATCTAAGGTAACTAAGGGTCATTTGCTATTCCCATGTTTATTGTTGCCTTGTCATATAATGGATGGCCATTATGCACTCAGAAGGAAAATCACACATATTACAGTCTTGGGGAATGTGCTCTACTCATTTTTTCAACCCCATGAATATTGCCGATGATCTTAAATTTAGCAGGAGAGTCCTACCTAGATAATATTACCATATGAAATAAAATACACTGTTTATTCAAGTTTAAAATTTTAAAACTGGTGGAGTTCAGTTCTGTTCACCAGGATATGTGATCTTCTCAATTCGGCTGTTCATCAAAACCAGTGTATTTACTTTATAACATGTAAGACTTCTCTGTGGTTTTCCTTTGTCTCTAATAGTTTACCAGTCAGGTAAAATACAGCAGGTTTTTTTTTACCAATATGAAATAATTTACACTGTTTGCTTATTTCTTGTCTGTTGGTGATTAGGATTTTCCCTTTTTTTTTCCTTTCTTTCTCCCAGGGACTTTCTCTCCCATTTTTTTTGCCTAAAAGATGGAATGACGGGTACTTAAGAGACAAAAGACGTGGCTGGGAGGGGGAGGAGGGTGAAGGGTGCAGTTTGCTACCATCTCTTAGCTGGGGGACTTTCTCTTGGAAAGTGCAGAGGGAAGGGGTTAATATTTTCCATCCCAGGAAGGTTCCCACCTTCCTCAGCAGACACCTGTCTTTTAAACCAAGATACTGTCAAAGACCTGTTTCTTGTGCTGAGTCAAAGAAAAACAAGTGACGGTGTAGTAGATGAAACAGAGTTAATAGAGTAACGCAAATGGTACTACACTTCAATTCTTTCAGTGATTTGGAGCCATTTTTTTTCCTCATTAAGGATTATATCAGATGCTTCTTTAAAAATGTACAGCAAAAAATATTTATGAGATTTTATTTCTTCATGATCCTTCTGTTCATACATGATTGAGGTAACAAGTCTTACCAGACTTACATTACTTTTAATGTGTCAAGAGAGATTCAGAGTGAAAATACTAAGCAGTAAAGAGTTCTTTTCTATCAAAAATACATAAGAACTTTTGGAAAATATACAGATTTCTTTGAGTTAAAAACCCCAAAGATGCATTGTATTCTCCTGGAAGAATCTTCTGAGAAATGTAAGTTAGAATTCTATTTGATTATTGGCTGTCGGATGAAATTTCTAACTACTGCAGAGAGGTATATGTTAAAGTAGTTGGATTTAGTAAAACAACAAATTTGGGTATAAACCCAAAATTCGGTTGGGTAAAACTGAGGATGAATAATTTCATCACTAAATATTTTGACTCCGAAATCAGTAACTTCAAGACATTTTTTTCCTTTCACTTCATAGAATCACAGAATGATTTGGGTTGAAAGAGATCTTAAAGGTCATCCAGGTCTAAACCCCCTGCCATGGGCAGGGACACCTTCCACTGGAACAGGTCTCTCAGACCCCCATTCAGCCTGGCTTTGAACACTTCCAGGGATGGGGCATCCACAACTTTTCTGTGCCAGTGCCTCACCACCTTCACAGGGAAGAATTTTTTCTTCTGTATATGTAACCCAAATTTCCTGTCTAAAGCCATTTCCCCTTGTCCTGTCACTACAGTTCCTGATGAAAAGTCAGCTTCACTGTAGGCCCCTTCAGATACTGGAAGGTTGCTCTGAAGTTTCCACTCAACCTTTTCTTGTCCAGGCTGAACAGCCCCAACTCTCTCAGCCTGTCTCCATAGGAGAGGTGCTCCAGTCCTCTTATCAACTTGGTGACCTCCTCTGGAGTTGCTCCAACAACTCCATGTCCTGAGGAGGGCCAGTTATGATATCAGCTGTACAATGCAGTCACTCATTCAGCGCTTCTCATAAAAACAGGCAACACATGAACAAATTTATTATTCTTTGTGCACTTAAACTTGTTGTGACTTCTGTTAATTGCTTCTAAGAGTTTTTCTGGTTTAGCACAGCATTATATTACTTTTTACAATATGGATCTAATTTCTTTATTTCTCTGTTGTTCTGAGTTGAACTTAAAAGATGGCTTCCTCAAATGTTCTTTGGGACAGGAAAATTGCAGTAAAATGCTCAAATGTAAAATCAAACAACAGCTTATTTAAGAATTCAACCCAAAACCTTGATGACTTGCACAAAAATGTGAATGTAAGTGAGGGACAGAAGAGAGCTGTTGAAAAGTATATAGATGGAGATAAAGGAGACAAAGTTAGATTTTACAAGAAATAACATTGTATTATGGAAAGGCAAAATTCTGTCATTTATCATAAGCAACTGCCTGCTCTTGTGGTGAAAATGTTCTCTATTATAAAGTCCAAGTAATGAAATACCTTCATTACAAACTTTCCTTGAAAAGTGGCCGTCTGGCATTAAATGTAGGAGGAGATGATACAGGCAGCAGAAGAGGCATTATCTAACATTTTCAATTGTTATTTTCTCTAAAGAGAGGTACCGATACATATTCAAGTGTATCACAACACTTGATGTTATAACTAGCTGTGGTTTCCTCTGTAAGTATAAAATGCTTTGGTGTTTGTTTTATTCCCCTTAGATGTTTAACACATGCATGTTTTTCTTGGATAGAGCCTTCTTCAATTTGTGAATGTTTTTTCCTTTTAAGATTTGAGTTCTTGATTCAATGTTTTAGTTGCAGAAAACAACAGACTTCTGGAAATAAGATTCTGAACAGCCTATGATAACACCAAAATCAAAAGACAAGTCAATGCAATGCAATCTTTGTGTCACCTTTTGAATTTCATCAAAGGTTTGCTGAGTGTCCAGACCTTCGTGTTTGGAAATTTGAACCTGAGACATTCTCTGATACTGTTCTTAGCTTACTCAAATTCCATGCTAGACTACTAACACACCTAATGGAAAATTAGGCCAGAGTTTTTGAATGTTCAGTTGCTATGACAACTAGTCATTTTCAAATAACCTTGAGAAACATGAACAACAGTAAAATGCATGCAATGGAGTTCTTAATTAAAAATGTCCCTTGAAATAATAATTATTGCAACATATTTGACTCTAGCTTTCTTTTATTTATTAGTATCAATATAGATTTAAGGTGCTCTTTTAAGCTACTCACAATTTTTTTTTCAGACATAATTATTTGCAAGTGAAGTGAACAAATGCTAAAGGAGTCACAGAAAGGAATTTTGACAAGATCTTCTCTATAAAAGCAGGGGTTTTATATGTTCAAAAAATGTGGCAGGCTGCTAAATACAATGCCACAAGGAAAATGCAGTATTTGCCACTGTGAGTGTTCTGGTTTTTCACTGTGAGAAAAAAAAATTATAATGAGAAATAAATGGAGAACTGAGCTCCACAGTCACTTATGTTTGAGGTTATTTGGTGTTCAACACTAAATAAGGCTAAGTGATAATTTTAAGTGTATTGGTAGCATTCACATAGATCATTTTTGAAAATAATATTTTTTTAAATTCAGTTGAAAAAATAGTCATATATACTACATACTAAAAGATCACACTGGGAAGGAAATACGAAAAAATGTGCTATGTATTTGTTGTGTTTCATACGCAGGACTGAATTGACTTTAAAGGTGGTGCTTGAAGGCTATTCATTTGATTGCAATGAATTCTTAGGTACCCTGGTACAGTCAAAACTTAAAAGAGCAATGTTATATTACTTTCTGAAAGTAGATTGAATTATAAATTCTTTCTTTTATCTTTCTTCCGTTTTCCTAGGAGCCATGAATATGAATTTTAATTTACTATTGAAAACAATAGCCATCAAATCAGACTTAGAAAAGTCCTTATTTTCATATTTTTTAAATCAATTTCTTTAATGAGAAAAAGGCCTTTCTCAGTGTTCATTTTGATTTCAGTTTCCATGTTATGTGGAAATGTGTCAATTTTTCTTCCCACAATATTATTGAAATACCTAAACTGTAGAGCTGTCAAAGAAAACACCCCAGATTATTCATATTAATTTTGCACCACCTCCAGATATATGTAATTTAGCATGACCTAGATATTGGGGCCTGAAGTCCAATGATCCAAAATTCAATGATCCAACAATCTGAGAGCTGTTGGGAACCAGCATTGACCTATTAAAGTCAACATTAAAATCAGTTATAGACAAATACTGAGCAAATCAATTGTCTTTGTGACACACTGCAAAATCAAAAAAAAAAGGCTGTTGGACATCAGAAATTCGGTCAGCAAGGTTGCCTTTCAGATTTGTAAAAGAATGGCTCCACTGAAACTGGATGGAGTTGAACTGGGAATGCTATACTCTGTTTTCCTGTATTTGGAAAAAAAATATGCTGCTTGTGTGCTGTTAAAGGGGTGATTGAATAGGTAGTGTTGAGGTTTCTGATGAAGTACAGAAAAACACATTCAGGTAATACACATGATGCTCAAGGTCAAGAAGTTGGAAAAATTTCGTAAAGTAACCTAACAGTATATAAAAAAATCCCAACAAACCAGAAACCACCATGCTCCCATGTTTGGTTTAATGAGACAGTGATAAAAATACAATAAACAGGTGTTTAGAAAGCATCTATTGTCTCTGCAATGTTATAATCCTCTTGCAATTTTAAACAATAAGACTCCTAAGCATATTTCTGTTAGCAAATTCCAAATCACTCCTCACTTTTATATGTGATAAACATAGAAAATAAGTACATTCAAATTAATAAATAAGATTTACTGTATGAATTTTAACTGCAGTAATGGCAGTCATTAATAATTGTCTTGTGCATGAAAAAGATAGAAAATTATTATATGAGCATAACTTTAACCTCTAGTTGTTAGACATTTGTAGATAATTGGAAAAGAAATTTCAAACTAATGTAACAGGTTGTCATGACATACTGATGCAAATTAGTATTTCATCTCTTTAAAATAAATCTGTGTTTAATCAATCTTGGTGGCAAAGTAATGTAGAAAGAGTTAGTATTTACTTGCAAATACTGCAAATTTACTACAGACATTCACCTGCAGACACAGGACATGGCTAATTTTACTAAAACTTCACCTTCTTCAGAATTATTTGAATTGTATTGTTAAAGGAAGATTACCACCTTGTTTTTGTTAATGTTGCATGTTTATCAGAAATATATTTCAGACATAAAATTACCATTTCTCTGTTCCATGGAATTAAAAATCAGCTAACCTGAATTCAGTGCTTTCAAAAATGCTTTCTTGTTTCTCTCCAGCAAAAAAGGCATTGAAGTTGCCAAAACAATTTGTCCATACTTAGTCTCAGTGATGTTTGCTGAAAACTAAAATAAATTGCTCGAGCAGTTTTGCATTTCACTGTGTGTTCTGCACCACTGGAAAGAAGTGCTGCCTTGAAAGAGCTATATCATTTGATTTAGTAGAACTGAGGAAGACTCAGCTTGGTCCTTTCTTCATAGCTTCCACTTTAGCCATAGATTTCTTCCATAAGTATTCTATTTTTTTTCTGTATGGGGTCAAGAAAATCACCTTTTCCTCTACATTATTGACCAAACAGAACCACATTCTTGTGATCATTCCATATATCTTAGTGTAGCATCTCCTGATCTAACCAATTGCTTGCTATGGAATTATCTGTCACTGACTCTGTAAGGCATTCTGGTATCTGAAGAATGTACCTTTGTGAGCCAGTGGTGAAATGGGTCTTTTTGTTGTTGTGAAAAGTCTTGTGCTGAATATAATTTACATTTGCCTTACTGACATTATGGAAGACACAGCATAGGATGAATTAATTCAGTGTTTATAATGAGAATCATGAACTGAAGTACTTGACACTTAGAAAATAACAAGTTTTGCTTTGGCTGACCATCTGTGTCTTTATGTGGTTGCATGATTATCTCTACATCATAATGTGGAATTATGCGGAAAACTTAGTGACTCTAAAGTTTGATTCCTCACTGTAAATGAAGTTATGTAAAAAGGGCATCAAATTAGATAAAAACTGTGAATCATCATTTCTTAATTTTCTCATGCATGGCTTTACAGACTAGAAGAATTATTAGGTCTTTACATGAATATTTTTAATAAATGATTAATTCAGATTAATCCTATGAGTACTTAGGCATTGAGTATATCCAAAAAGTATTATCAGTTTAACTTTACTTTTTTACATTTTCTAGGCACAAAAATGGTGCTTGGCATATTTCTTTACAAAATTAAGCAGAAGAAAGGAAGTAGGAGAAAAATTGTGGAATTAATTTTTAAAAAAAGGTAGACAGAATAGTTTGTGAAAGTCTGTTCTTTATGCAGGAAACTGTATATTTAAAACAAAATTTAAAAGGAACATACAATATCTACCACCATAAAAAAAAAAAAAGAGGAATAAAAACTGGTAGTCAGTGAAATTATTGATTTCCAAATAATTACAAATAGTAAGTTACTAAGTGTATCATTAGTTTAACTTCAAATGAAAATGTCACGTACATTACTATTTCCTAATTTTTCTGTGTTTGAAGTTACTCTCTTAGATATTTCAAAAGAATTCTACAGACTAAAATACTTATTTTGGGATGAAGAAATTCTTGTGGGGCTGTGTGCATATATGCAAGGTAGTTGTGGGAATTAACAGCAGGTCAGCAAGCCTGTCTGATTCTGACATCGATCTTAGCACAATCCATTTGTACCCGTGAGAAACTTAGTGTCAACAGAAGCAAGAAACCTAAACAACAGAAAGAGAAAACAGCAACAAGACTGCACCTGTTTTTTTTTTCTGAATGCTTAGAATGCTTATGCTATAGGTAACCAGTAATAGTATGTTGTAGTTAAATAATAGCCAGTGGATCTATTGTAGTAGTTAAGTAACCAATGGATAAGTAACATGAATGATAAACATACAAAAGTGTATAAATGACACTGGCTTTTTAGAATAAACAGCTTTTTGCCTGGAGTTGTTGGTGGGGTTCGTGTGTGTCGAGTCCGTCTCAACAATGACAGGTAGTCACAAGTCATGGCCCTTTTGCTTAAAGTAGAGCTCCTCTGTCTCAACGAGGCCCGCATTTTTCTCTCTTTATAAACTCCTTTTATACTAATAGCTGGTCTTTAATTTCTGAACTACAAGAGTAATTTCAGTTTTCAAACCACTACAGTGTTCAGCAACAGGTCCAGGGGCAGTGTCCTCAGGTATGAAAAGTGGAATAAATAAAAGATAATCATATAGAGACATTTTTTTCAAGGTTTTCATTTACAATCTCCCATTTGAGAACTCAAATGATATTATAGTAACTGTAACAAAATCAAATAATATTTAATTATTTTTATTAAATTGGAAGAAACTATCCTACTTCATAAGATATCTAAATAAGGTGAAACTTTCTAGTTCTGAGTTATTGCAACAGGTTAACATGTTGTTGGAAACATCTAGCTAATCTTTTGGACATAGTTTTTCTATTTATGATTTTCTTTTTTCCCAATGAAAATCGTTGACCACATGTGATGGTAGCACTAAAGACCATGCAAATTCAAATATCCTTGTCCTTCAAACTTGAACTTTGTTTACAACTTAATGGGAGTTCCATTGCAGCAGCAATAATTCTTGGCAGTTAGAACTAGGAAAGAAGTAGCATTCTTTCCAAAATCCATACTTCAAAGTGCATAGTCTTGAAGGAGGGAAAAATTAACATTTTTCTACAATAATTATAAAATCTGAGATTATTACAGCATATCTACAAATCACTGAAAATATTTGGAAAATGAAGTTTGATCTGGTTTCACTGCTCAGAGAGTAATTTAAAAAGACAGCTTAACTCAGTGGTCCCATTCAGTGACTCATAGCAACACCAAGACACCATATGCTCTTGAAGTAATTTAATAATTTGTTATCCCTGACAGCCTCAGCTTTACAGAAAAAAGAATTTTTAGTAAACTTACTGTCTAAAAAGTCAGTGTTTGTATATGTATGTACCTGGAATTCATGGGCATTCTGCCTTTTCTCGCACTCCTCTTTATATACACTCTAATTGCGCTTCTTGCAGACCACAATTTTGCTTTCAAACTCAGTATTTGCATGTTTTAAAGATATTTGAAGGTTAATCAGCAGAATAAATTTCTTGTAGTGATTTAAAAGGCAAAAGAAGTCCATAATTCTGGATTTTTTGAAGGTGAATTTTCCTTTTTATGTATTGTATTTCCAATCATTAATGATGGAAAAATTATTGGGGAGGAGTGTTATTCTGTCTTCTGAAGTTTGTCTGTTTTGATACATCATTTCCTTCTAATTGCCACTTGATTTCATTTCTGCATTTCTCTCACCTAACTTGCCCTTTAGGCTACCCAAAAATATGTTAGCCAACTGCACTTAGAAGTGCTTTTTGATGTTTACTCTCACTTGTTCTTTTCACATTCCACATTTCTACATCTGTTCTGTATTAGATTTTTAACTGATTTTAAACTATGCTGTTTGAGATTTTTCCACATCTTCAATTCTGTCTCAATCAACTTCCCGTTTCAAGTGGTATGTTATCACAGTATCCTGCAGTGGTAGGGAGAAGAGAGATCCAGCAGGCAGGAATTGTGCAGCAAGATTTCTTTATTTAATTATTTTACAAACTCTTCTGTATGTAGATTAAACTCTTATGCTAATTATTGTTATACCAGATAGATTATAAATTGATGTGCATGTTCGGAACTTCTTATTCTTGGTTTGGTTTTTTGGGAGTTTTCTTTGTTTTATTTTTTTAATATTTTTTCTGCTTATATGTAGATTTAATGATAGGAGAGGAAAAGAGAAAATAGCTGATGACATTCTGTCTCTTCAGGAAAAGGTTCTGCTTGAGATATTCTAGAAATAATAAAATCTTTAGTAGTAATTTAGGAATCACTTTTGTGCAAAATGTCACATGGAAACTCTGCTAAGACTGATTCTTCAGAATTGTACGTGCCATGATATTTTGTTTCAGAATTATATGCATTGTGATGTCTCTTGGTTTTGTTTCTTGGGGTTTTTTTTCTGTTTTTCTGGTTGTTTTTGTTGATGTTTTTTGGGGGGGACTTGGTGGGCATTTTGTTGTTTGTTTTGCTTTGTTTTTGTTTTAATGAAACAACACTTGCTATAGAAAGTTTCTAAATACTTTGGCAAAGCATGGAGACAGAATTACCAGTATAATCAGAAAACATAATTAAGTGCTAAAATGGAAATGAACATTGCAGAATTTGCTACGCTGATGTTTACAAGCTCATCCATAATATTTTACAGCCTTTTCAACTTAGACTTAATGTGAAAGTGTTCAATTTAATTTCTATTCATAACTTTATCAAATAAAAATTCCACTGGCAAATTAGCCAAGACTTAGATAACCAATGTTGGGTGCCCCAACAATTCCAAAACAGACAAAAAGGTAGCTAATAATAATGAAACACATCTGAAATAGTTTTAATTTGTTTTTTGTTAATTTTCTCATCAGAGCCTCTAGTTGGGTACTTCTGCACTGAGACATTCATGATGACTGAGATTTACAATGACAAAAGGGAGGTTTTCCTGTGTGATTTCCTTTTTTAGGTGTAGAAATTATACTAGAATGATGTGGCTTATTAAGATCATATGTGAATCATGTTAAATTCTGAAATCTAAAATAATAACATATCTCCAAAAGTTTGCAATAGACATATAGGCTGTTTACTTTCCACTTCTGACACTTACAGTGCAATATATTAGATATCCATATATATTCAGTATTCTTCAATTTAAAAACTTTTCCTCTGTGTTACCTCACTTTATAGTCTCAGCTTAGCTGAGCACATTGGTATTACCAAGGCTGTGTTGTACATTCTTGTCTGTCTAACCTCATAAAAACAAATATGAGTGTGTGTTACAGACACGTGTACATTTTTTAGCAAAAGCCCTCATCCAAACTGTATTATATGGCCAAATATTAACTATTCAACTTGTAACAGCTACAAATATATTATTGATATTCAAATTTTGCTTAGTTTCTTTCTGAATGCCTTGTGCTCTTGTTCCACTTCTATTTCCCTTCCTTTTGAAATTACTAAAATATCAGAATTCTTATCTATTCTTGTAGATCTCATGTGATTGTTCTTTAATTGTGTGCTTCTTCCCAAGACTGTTTTAGTGATGTTTTTTTTTTTTTTTTAAGTACCTGAATTGGATTGAAGATCTGAACAGAAAAGCTGTTCTGCATACCACTCACTCCTTGGCAATGTCAGCCTTGTGCTAAAAGGTTTCTGAATTTGAATATCCACAAGGAAGTCCTGAAGATTTGATAAATGCAACAGTTTCATTCACCTTTGGAAAGTTTGCAGATGACATCAAGTTGGGTGGGAGTGTTGATCTACTGGAGTGTAGGAAGGTTCTGCAGAGACTGGATTGATGGGTTGAGGCCAGTTGTAGGAGGTTCAACAAGACCACGTGTCACATCCTGTTTTGGGTCATAACAACCCCAGGCAGTGCTACAGGCCTGGGTCAGAGCGGCTGGAAAGCTGGAAAAGGACATGGGGGTGCTAGTGACAGCAGCTGAACATGAGCGCAGGTGTGCCCAAGTGAGCAAGAAGGCCAATGGCATCCTGGCCTGTATCAGAAATAGTGTGGCCAGCCGGACCAGGGCAGGGATTTTCCCCCTGTGCTGGGGACTGGTGAGGCCACGCCTCCAATCCTGGGATCTGCTCTGGGCCTCTCACTACAAGAAAGACATTGAGGGGCTGGAGCGGGTCCCAGAGAAAGGAACAGAGCTGGGGAAGGGTCTGGAGCACAAGTCTGATGAGGAGCAGCTGAGGGTGCTGGGGGTGTTTATTCTGAAGAAAAGGAAGCTCAGGGGGGACCTTCTTGCTCTCTAAAACCACCTGAAAGGAGGTTGCAGTTCAGGTGGGGGTTTGACTCTTCTCCCAAGGAGCAAGTGACAGGACAAGAGGAGATGCCTTCATGCTGCACATGGGGAGGTTTAGATTGATTATTAGGAAAAATTTCTTCACTGAAAGGGTGGTCAGGCACTGGAACAGGCTGCCCAGGGAAGTGGTGGAATCACCACCCCTGGAAGCATTAAAGAAAATATGTGGATGTGGCCCTTGGGGATATGTATTAGTGGTGAACTCAGAGGTGCTGGGTTAATTGGCTGGGCTCAATGATCTTTTCCAACCTTAACAATTCTGCAGTTCTATTACTCTGTGATTTTATTAGGTATTTCCAACAACATTTCAACTGGTTATATATCACACAATGGGAATTCTTTTTTTTTTCCTCTGTACACAGCTATAATCTTTGTAACCCAGCCTAAAAGTATCAGAGTGTCATGGTTCCCTACGGTGACATGAAACCTATTCCATCAGCTCATGAACAGCCAGTCTGTTTGCAGCTGCTTTAGAAATTTACAGTTTTCAGAAGACCTGAGCATCAGAAGACAGTATCTACTACCACGTCATGGAACAAATAGTTTCTGATGTACTGGAATACGGACTATTTAATACAATCAGACATATATTCTCATAAATGCTTAATGTACTAAACGTCAAATGCCTTTAAATTCTACAGTCTTCAATCTAGGTAAATAATAGGGTGTTGGCCATGTTGGCTGTCATCACTGCTATCCTTTCCCTAGATATGTAGGGGAAAGTGTGAATGCTTTTCTCCTGGAGTATTTTAATTTTATGGAAATCAGGCAATGATTCACTGTTCAGTAAAATCATATGGCATAATATTATGTGACAAGAGAGATGTGCATTATGTGCATTGTCAATAGTTGGTGTTAGGTTCAGCTCTGAATGTGCTTCTTAAGATACTTCATAAGGAAAGAGCAGGATATAACTTGTGTGAGAGATTTTCACGTTCAGAAACTACTCTTACAGTTAGAGGGTTTGCATCTCCCTGGGAAGTTACATCAGAGGATAGAAATGCCTAGTGATTTTCCATGCTATCTATTTTTCTTTTTGTTCATGTAAAAATCATCTTGTGAGACCAAAGCACTAAGAACAAGTAGATTTAGACATTTTAGTAGCTAATGTATCATCAATCATTTATACTAGATTGATCAGGGAGGAAGCCATGTTAACCACAGGGACAAATGAATTTCAAAGGAAAAACTATTTGCTGAAGCTAAAAGCTTCCATCATCAATATATTTTATTCTTAGTTGTCTGTCTTGGAATAGACATAGAAATGCCAATTGTGATGATGGCTCTAGTTATATAGTTACTTGTAAAAGAGCTACTGGGCACTGAGATTTTCTATTAGCTCCATGTCATTCATCAAATAGCTTTCAGATTACAATAACTTGCCACTTCTACCTACCAAGACTGGACTTTAATAGGCAGTTCAAATATTGATCCAGCAAGGCAGTGAATATCATAGGTACTGGTTCTTCTGCTGCATCCTTTCCATCCTGATTGGGTCATTGATCATTTCTATTCTGAACATAAGTCATTGAAACCAGTGCTTCATTTTAAAGTCTTCATTTCAAAAGCTTTATGAGACAATGTCCAAGTCATGAGTGTAATCTTTTGTTACAGCGGGGATTACTGCAACAAGCATATTTCAAACCAGGAGTCCCGTGGAAACGAAGTATATATGGACAGATTCGTGGTAGATGTTTCAGAGATGTTTATTTCTCCAGCCACATGGCCGGGGCTCTCTCAGGAACTCTCCAGTCACAGGACCTGAGGGTCCTTGGCCACACCGGGGAACACAAACCAACCAATGGGAAATGAGACTGACCAGGGGCAGGGAGACCCCGTGTCTCCCCCCCAGGGCCCATCTCCCAGGGCTCCATGGCAGGGGGAGGGACCCCAACAATCTTTGGGTACAATGTGCCGGACTTCCGTGTCTTAACGGTGCAAGGATATGTTTGCCTGAAAAGGACAGAAATATCTAGTTAACATTATTTGAGGAACATACAAAGATTACAAGTTTTAAATATTGACTAAAATGAGGAGTTATAGAGAATGAGGTAGATATCTATTTTAAATAAATGGGAACATTTTCCCCCTGCTGCTCCCTTTTTTCCATTGAATATCTGAAGTGTGGACACCACAGTGCTAAAAAATGAGGAAAGAAATAAACACTTGGTTTCTGATGAAGTTATTATTTTTACCCACAGTTAGCATAAACTTGCCACTTCAAATTGAAGCCTGCAGAAATATAAATGTATGGATGTTAAATATACATTTTATGGTACTGATACCATAAACAATAAATAAACCTGAAATACCTAACCAATGATTTGATCTCAGAAAACAGAAGAATATATTAAAAGGTTTACAACTGTACCGTTATTTTCTGTCTCAGTAAGGAAAGGTGCTGTAATTCCTCAGCAAAATTCTCCTGTATATATGGTTTTCTGTGGAGAACAAACAGAAATATTTGATTCCTTATTTGAATGATTTGTGCAAAATGTTGTAATTATTCATTGCTAATCTCTTCCTACCACATAAAGAGTCAAAAAAAGATGGAGGTCAATCTCCCTGATCCTTACTTCTGTTGAGAGATTGACAGCTGAGGGAAAAACAATCTGACAGTGACCATTGTTGCATCAATAATCGAATAACTTAATTTGGCAATTATAAATGAGCTTTGGCAATGCTATCATTTTATTTCCATGTCCCTAAATGCTGTCATAGATTTTCTATTGACAGCCTGCTATTTTACATGATGTCTGTTTCAAAGCAACCATTTCTGAGCTTGCTTGATAATTTAGTGACCTAGTTCTCCTTCAGTTGATATATATATTACTATTTACAGCACATATTTGACTAGTTAAGGATTATATGTTATTTCTTAATTTTTCAACCTGCAAAATAGTATATGCTCACTTTTGCATGGTTCCAGAATATGCATTTAGTTTTAAAAAGTAATTTCACTGCTGATTTGCATAAATTGAGATTATTTCTTGAAGCTTGGTTTATCTGCTTTATCTAGTAATATTTTTTACAGCTTCTGCTTCAGAGCAGCTTCAAGAACATCTTATGTTTCTGTGGCAACAAACACTCCTGGTATTAAATATGCCTGCTTCTGAATATAAGTGTGATAAAACAGTTAAAGCCGGTGAGCAGCAAAAATTTGTTCTCCATCTGAGTTTAAAGACCTTTGCAAAGAGCAGAGAGAACTTCTACTGATATATTCAGATAAAACTTGCCCTATGTACATTTTTATCCAACACCATTTGTATACCTCTCTTTGTGCTTTGGGAACCTATGTCAAAAGATACTGGAATTCAATTTCTAAAAAGCTAGTTATCGTGTTTCTGATCTATCCAGGGACATGTATTGATTCAATTCAATAACTACCAGTAATATTTTTTCAATAAGCTCAAGCTCTAAAATCATATGGGGGGATATAAGTTTCAGAAGCATTTTGCCATGTGTCTGTAGGTGGTGGACTAATAGTTTCCCAAGACAAGACTGTAGAGAGACAGGCTCTTTCATCAGACACCAGCTGGCACGATTAGAAATAGCACAGAACTTCTCAAGCCCATGTGCTTCTTTTTTCAATTATAGCAGCTGGTCTAATGAAAGCAATTACCTCTCCTGAAAAACCTTTTCTTGCCTGTAGTGCTAGACCATCATGGTCAAAGCAACACTTCCTCAGTGTACTGCACTATAATCAGTAACATTGCTAATATATGTAGCCAAGCCTTTCATATATCTTTTTTTCACTTCTTTTTGTGTTTGCCACAAATCATACTTCAGAGCTGAACAGTGTTTTGATCTTGTTTCTGTCAGTGGATGTTAAATGGGGGAATCTCTTTCATTGTCTCTATGAATCTTTTAATGTTAGTAGGAAGAGGTGAGAATCATATTTCCAATTCCCTGGTGTATGTTGTGACCTGCTTTTGATATTTAGAATGTACTACTTCAGGTGTATACATTTTCATTATATGTTGTCATTGTTGTAAGGAAAAGGACAAAAGAATTGAATTTCCAACAGCTACCAGTGATCCCACACATACGTTTTAGGCAGATTATCTCCCTGACTTCTGCCTTTTGTATCCTAATTCTGTAACATAGGTTATATGTTACCAAACTGCCCTGGAATTCAGAAGTTCAGCCTCTGAAAATCTGGCATTTTTTAGAAATACTTTTCTTATCTTCTGTTTTTAACTTTTACACTGAATCCTTGATATGTTAGGGTATGCCTGCTACATTTACCAGCATCAAGTTATTTTCTTGACAGGGATACTGGCAATTAAAGAGTAATCAGGTCATTAAACCTTCATTCTCCTAGCATTAGAAAGAATTAAAAAATGGAGTATTTTCAGAAATACCAAACTTCCATTTCTTAAAAAACCACTGAGAAATAATGCTTTTAATTAAATTGGAGAAATAGTGTTTATTGTTAATCTCCTCCTGGTTAAATTTTTATATGTGAACTATAATTCAATTTCTTATTCATAGAATCATGGAATCACTTAGGTTGGAAAAGAACTCTAAGATGATTGAGTCCAACCACAAACCTAACAGTGCAAAGTCTACTTTTAAAAGATGTCCCTAAATGCCATCTAAATATCTTTTAAATACCTCCAGGGATGGTGACTCAACCACTTCCCTGGACAGCCTGTTCCAGTACTTGATAACCTTTTTGCTGAAGTTTTCCCTAAAATTCAATCTAGATGTCCCGTAGTGCAACTTGAGGACATTTCTTCTTGTTTTATGTCTTGTTGCTTGGGAATAGAGCCTGACCCCTACTTAGCTACATCATCCTTTCAAACAGTAATAGAGAGTAAGAATGTCTCCCTTGAGCCTCCTTTTCTCCAGACTAAATACTCTCAGCTCCCTGAGCCACTCCTCACAGGACATGTGCTCCAGACCTTTCCCCAGCTCCCCTGCCCTTCTCTGGAAAATCTCCACCACCTCAACATCCATGAAGGGCCCAAAACTGAATACAGGATTTGAGGTGCAGCCTCACCAGTGCCCAGTACAGGGGGACAGTCACTTCCTCTGAAACAGTGACAGGGTTGGGGCATCGACCACCTCTCCGTGAAGCCTCCTCCAGTGTTTGACCACCCTTTTAGTAAAGAAATACTTCCTAATGTCCAGTCTGAACCTTTCCTGATACAGCACAGAACCATTACCACACATCCTATCATTTGATCCAAAGGAGAAGAGCTCAGCACCTCCATCTCCACTTCCCTCCTTAACATGGTGTGGTGGCCAGTGGAGAGGTCGCTGTGTCCTTCCAAAAGCATCCCTGGCAAAGGATCGCTCTGGCAGTGCCACTTAGCACACTAACAGGGTAACTTTCACACCCGTGCTGATGGAGACACAAAAGCACACTCACACTCAAGCTGGATAGCTCACGCGTTACCAGAGGCAAAGAGTCAGGAGGGGTTCCTCGTATAGAGTTCCGAAGGGTTTACTGTAAATCGACAACGAAGGGATCCATGGACGAAGAACCGAGAACAATGCAGGGTTCAGGGTTATATAGTGGAGCAGAGAGAGTATCAGAGACCAATGACCTGAGGGTACAGGGATGGAGAGAAGGCGGGGTAGTATAACAACAACCAATGGGGAGAGGGAAGGGGTGTATGGCCAATGGGCCAACCAGACAGACCAAATCTGCGTAGAACCACAAAACTTGATGGGGGAGGCTTTCCTTCTCACTCTGACTCAGGGGATGATCTTAAACTTCGGAGCTGGCCAACAGGCCTCCCCTGCTCTGGAGCTCTTTGGCTCCTTGACCTCCACTGCTGCTGGCTCAGCCGCCGCAACAGCTCCTCAGGAAACAGGAGAAAGTAGTGAGGTCACCTCTTAGCCTCCTTCTTTCCAAACTGAATGAGCCCAGACTCCTTAGACTCTCCTTTTTAGATATGCCTTCCAGCCTTTTCAGCAGCTTTGTTGGTCTCCTCTGGATGCATTCAATGAACTCCACATCCCTCTTGAATTGCAGGGCCCAGAACTGCACATGAACTCAAGGTGAGGCTACACCAAGGCTGAATACAGCAGGATAATTACATCCTTTGACAACTGGTGATGCCATGTTTGATGCTCCAAGGATGGGGTTTGCCCTCTGGGCTGCCTGGGCACACATGGCTGGCTCAGACTGAGCCTGCTGCCAACCAGCACTCCCAGATCCCTTTCTGCAGGGCTCTCCTCCAGCCACTCCTCCCACAGTTTGTACTTGTGCTGTCTTGGGGTGATTTTTTCCTCTAAAATTGTCTCTAAACTGAGACGTGTGCCCAGCATTATTCCATCCTATTTTCAGGATCCAGCATTTTTTCTTGTTAGATTTCATCCTAATAATGTTTGCCCAATGCTCAAATCTATCTAGACCCCTCTGAGGGATATCCTTATCTCCACATGGGGACCCAACAGTGTTGCATGAAGGCCTTGTTGCCTTTGTAAAATCACGGCTCAGGCCTGTTACTTTGGCTAAGTAGAAAAAAGGACTGTGGGAAAGAGACATAGCTGAATTAAGGGTAGAAAAACCTGCTGCATGATCATTGCCTGTTCACGTTGTGGTGTATGGTGGTTGGTTGAATTATGTTTGTTGTGCTTTAAAACCATGGAAACAAATAACCAGCTAAGTGCTTAGAAAGGCTGGGTTTTTGCAATAAAGTGGCTATCCTTTGCACCTGCCTGGGGACTCTGCATCGCTCATTATCGCAACATCTGGCGTCTGAACAACGGGATCTCAGATTACGGTGAGGAGGAGGACTGCGACCAGCAAGAAGCCCCGCAGACCCAGAACAATGGGATATCAGATTGTAACGAAGAGGTGGACTGCGACTCACCTTTACGACCCTGGACCCCTCAACTGCAAGGAGAAAGCAGAGCTCAGATCCTGCTGCAACGACAGGGGACTTTTTTGCGGACCACAATCCGACGGAGGGCAAGACGCCGGCACAGCCTATAAGGTTAGGTCGGTGATGTTCGCTGGATGAAGCACCGTGGGACTATGTGACCAGGGGTGTCCCGGGAGCGTGGGTGCAGCTTAAGGATATTGCTGCATATTCTCCACATTGGAGCAACTTTCATTATAGGTTAAAAACCCTGTAACTGTTTCCTAAATGAGAACGGCTTTGATGTTAGAAACTCCTGCGCCTATCTGTGGCAGGGACTGCTAGAAGGGCTACAGATAATGAACCCGGGCATGGATCCAGGGAACGGATCGATCCTCAGGGTAATGTTGCGCAATGTTGCAGGTACTACTCATGCCCCTCCGGAGCTCCCCCCGGAGCCAAACGCTCCCTCTCAGGCACTACCGATGCCCCCCTGGGGCGGCCTCTTTGCATGGCGCTCCCCCCGGAACAGCTCGTCTGGCTTCAGAAGCTGACTCCTCTGGGCCGTCGGCCCCTCCGGTGCTGGCTTCCCCCCGAGCAGCTGCTCGACAGGGTGCCTCTCCTGCCGCGGCTTCTTTGGCGACAGCTCCTATACAAACGGCTTCTCCGCTGCCAGCTCCGCCCGCAGGGGCTCCTTCGCCAGCTACCCCCCCGACACCAGCCCCCCTCGCCCCCCGCAGCTGCTCCACCAACGGGGGCCGCCCCGGCCATGATAGGCCCCCTGGCCACAACAGGCCCCCCGCCCCCTTCTGGGCCCCCGGACTCTGCGGGCTACACAGCCCCCCCTCCCCAAGAGCTACTTGGAAGTGAAGAGATAAAGTAACCTCCAAGAAGTCCGTATATTTGCATTCCATTTCATAGTTAGGAAGACTCCTATCTCGTTTTGAGCTTCTGGGAAACACTTAATTTGTCCTAGACTCAGTCGGTGTCTTTGCGAATGCAAATTACTCACGTTAAAAAATACGTTTCACTGCATCTCAAGAACATTTTTCGCTTTTGTTGGAAGTGACTTTGTATTTTCAGTGAGCTGCGAATTCTGACGGGATTGTTTATTGGAGAAATTCAAGGCTAGCAGTATGAATGGAATGTCTTCCTGCATGCCAGTAGAATTACATAATTCCTTGCTTTGAGGATGCTTAGCAAGGTCCAAAATTCTTCAACAGAAATGCTGGTATATTACATGATTGGTACAACTTGTCATGTAAAACGTATACTGCCCTTCTAAGAATTTTGATTTTAAAAAGTCTGATTGGACTGAATTAATACTGATTGTTTGCTCAGTTACAATGATGTTAACTGTTACTACAAAAATTAGGAAACTTGTATACCTGAAAAGATATTTGC
This sequence comes from Corvus moneduloides, assembly GCF_009650955.1. Taxonomy (NCBI): domain Eukaryota; kingdom Metazoa; phylum Chordata; class Aves; order Passeriformes; family Corvidae; genus Corvus; species Corvus moneduloides. The sequence continues at coordinate 14,999,180 of NC_045477.1, read as the reverse complement.
AAATTCTGTACCCTCAGAGCATCACTTATCCTTATGTGGCCCCTTAGAAAATTCAGTAGATCCCTCCCTGGAAACTGCAATTAATTCTAAAGCCCGATGTCAAAACATTGAATGATTTACAAAAGTTGCTGGGATCAATGAGCTGGGTGAGGCCCATGGTAGCATTCCTTTCCTCACTCCCCAATTGCTGTCAGCTGCAGAAGCTGTTCGCGACTCTCCACAGCAAAGGCAGGCAGAATTGTGCTAGCTTTACCTGTTCACTTGCTCTTTTACCCCCCAGTTTAATAAGGTAAATTTATTGTGAATATTTCTTCATGAACAAACATGTGACAGCTTTTCAAATAGGTACAGCTACTTAGTGGTTCACGTGTAGTTATCCTTCCTTGCCACTTATAAATTGAAATTGGAATTGATATCAAAACGGTTTAGGTACAGTGATGGACCAGAAAAGTGACTAAAAGTGACACCACCTTACAAAACAGATTTGCCCAATGAGTATGTGTTGTCTGCTCAGTGGCTGAGCTTCTAGTATTCTCTATTCTCATGGGAAAAAGAAAACAGTGGTGTAAACAGTAGCACACTCCTTTAGAATCATCTGAAACCATGGCTTTATAGCTGTTTATATACACGTGTCAGTTTTATACACCCACTGACCTAAGAGAGTTACATGTGCAAAACTCAGGGCAGTATTATATGACAAGGTCCTCGGTATTTTATCTTATGTATTCATATCCCATTACCTTTAATAGTTCAAGGTCAATTCTACTGTACTGACAACCACAAAAAACCTGTCTTACCATCTGTGAACTGAGCAGGTTTTAAGTACAATTTGCCAATATATATGCTGTTGTCATTTTTCTGAGTAAAGCTGCACATTAAAAGACCCTAGCAAACTTATGCTTATATCAGGAAAGTACTGAAAGACATACAATGTTGTCATTTTTTTTTTGAGTACAGCTGCAAATTGGAAAATCCTGCAAAATTGTCCTTATACCAGAAAAGTCCTGACTGTGAATGGATATTTTCAATAATGTTTACAGTTACCGTGAGCTATTCTCACAGCTAAATGATGTAAAATCACAAGGTATTTTGCCAAGATTTTATAATCTCTCCAGTAAATCCATGTTGCTGCTATTTCATTTACGTATCAGTTGTTTGCTTGCATATTGTTCACTGATGTTTAACTGTTGTATGAGAAATTTTTGGTAGCTTCCTTGTAATGATGGAGTCAAGATGAGTTAAATTCTCCTGTATCTGAAACTTTTAAAGGAACAGTCTCAACTCTCACTTTAGTTTTGTTAAGTTTAAGTGATGTTAATTTTAAGTTCTGCTAAGTTTAAGTTTTGTAAAGTTTAAGTGATGTTAAGGCTAAGTTCTGCTAAGTTTAAATGTCGTTGAATTTAAATGATGTCAGGTTTAAGTTTTGTTAATTTGAAGTTCTGTTACATTGAAGTTCTGTTAAGGTTAAGTTCTGTTTGGTTTACTTTCTGTTACATTTAAGTGACGTTGAGTGGAGTTCAGTTCTGTTGAAATATGCTCATTTAAATGATAAGATACAGTTCTTTTGTTATGGAGATAAAATTGAACTGATTGAAACAATTATGATGAAGAATTGGTAAGCAACTGTTTAAGAATATAAGATAATAAGGTTACACATATGCATTTCCTTTGTTGCTCGCAGTTTGTTTTTGGTACTGTTGACTACTTAACTTAAGATAAATGACAAAGCTGGCTGCCTTACAGACTTTCACATACCGTTGTGTAGATATCTGCAAGATACATATCATTTTAGGAAACTTTCCCAACTGCCATTAATAGAGGCTTGTTCATAGGCTATGTTAGGGAAACCCTTCCAGTTAAGGCCTTGGCTCTGGCCAAGCCCTGGGCCTAGCTGGTCAGAGGTATGCCTACAGCCCCAGGTGTTTCTGCACTAAAAATGTAGTCAAGTCACTTTGACTTGCCGATTTGGGCTTATAAAAGCTGGACCCCCTTTCGAGGTAAACTTGGAAGCCTTGTCCGGGAAGGTTTCTCCAGGCTCTCATTGTGAAACAGGGCTTGCCAGCTACTGCTGACTCTGGGTGATGGTACAATATTTAGGCAATTGATGATGTATCCTTCTAAATCACTATCCCTTTGTCATGTGCTACTGATTACATGTATTACTTTGCTTATTTTTGCTTGGCATGACTTTACTGTTTTATTACATATATTGTCTTGCTTTTATGTTGTCTTCATGTTCATAGTGAGACATGTGCATGTTATCAGAAAAACAAAGAAGGGGGAATATGGCTCCTCAGAAACATTTAGATAATGCAATATTTTCACTGAAGTTTTTGCTGGCAGATCAACAATTTTGATCCCCAGCAGAGTGATACCAGTCTGAAGATTTGCGTCTGTGAAACCGATTTCTGAAAGGTAAGGATCCACAATTGGGTGTGCAATGGCAAGGCCTAGCTGATTTACTAACCTAGGAGAGAAGGTACGCATGAGTTTTATTGCCAACAGGTATAAGTGGTTACCTGCTTGTCTGGACAAACATCAATTGCCTCTGAGGAGACAAGGCCCAGTCAGAGGAAAAATTATCTATTTACCATCCAGCCCTCGTGGCCAAAGCAGGAACAGAGGTATGACTGCCAGGAAATGGCTGTGCCTGGAGGCTTATGGAGGCAGCCTGCCAACAGAGGCCTTGTGTCCCACTGCACCTACCATCATGTTGTTGTGTTCCTTCTGACCTTCTTCAGTTGTTCCCTGTTCCATGCTTCTAGAAAGACATTTGGTAAAGTCAGCATTTCCAGCTAATGGGCTCCCTCCTGTCTAAACAGCACGGCCCCTGAGCTCCAGCCATAAGAGCTTTGGAACAGTAGCCATTTACTTCCAAGTGCAGAAGCAGCAGCTCTCTCTCTGGGGACATTGGACACTATCTTTTTGTTTTCCTGTGCTGCGGGTCTCTTTGTCAGTGGCATGGTTGTTTTTGATGGGTTTTTATTGATTGTGATCTGTATTCCATATATATTGTCCTGTGTCCAGCAGATGACCAGTAATAGTATTAAAAAGATAATGGCTTTACAGGTGCAGACTGTTTTGGCATTAGAGTACATGAACCCTTGTCACAAAAAACAAAGAAAGGGGGAGATGTTGCATGAAGGCCTTGTTGCCTTTGTAAAATCATGGCTCAGGCCTGTTACTTCAGCTAAGTAGAAAAAAGGACTGTGGGAAAGAGACACAGCTGAATTAAGGGTAGAAAAACATGATGCATGACCATTGTGTGCTCACATTGTGGTGTATGGTGGTTGGTTGAATTATGTTTGTTGTGCTTTAAAACTATGGAAACAGATAACCAGCTAAGTGCTTAAAAAGGCTGGGTTTTTGCAATAAAGTGGCTATCCTTTGCACCTGCCTGGGGAATCTGGGTTGCTCATTATCGCAATGCAACAATGCCTCCCAGACTGGTATCAAACAGAAGACCTGCTAATGGTCAATTCAACTCCTGCATTGAGATAATTGATAAATACACTGAACAGAACTGGCCCTAGAATTAAACCCTGAGGAACTCTGCTGGTAACTAGTGGCCAGCCAGGTGTAGCCCCATTTATTACAACCCCTTGAGCTCTGTCATTCAGCCAGTTCTTCACCAAGCACGCATTGGGTCACAGTTTTAGCTGGTCCTCTGTTGCATTCACTTTAGTAAAATATTATGTTTCATTTGTCCAAAGGAGTAATTTTAAATACTATCACTTGCCCATTTATACTATGGAACTGAAGGCGGTTTTATCTGTCATTTACACATGAATAAACTCTCTCAAAAGGCATGGACTTCAAAGAGGCATGGACTTTAAAGACTGAATTACATAATACTTAGCTGACTGCAAGCATAACATGAATACAGCATTAGACAGTTTGCATTTCTGTACCTGAAGCATGAAATATCTAGTAAGAGCTTCACTAGGAGCAAACTTTCCTTCTTTGTGTTGAGCTTCTTGATTGAGGTAGTAGTATTTTGATGCTTGTGGCAGTAGATAGACTCGTAGAAATCATAGAATGTTAAGGGGTTAAAATGGACCTTAAAGATCACTTAGCCCCAACCCCCCCTGCCATGGGCAGGAACACCTCCCACTAACCAAAATCCGCAGCTCAGTGATGATCTCTATTCTGTAGCAGGAGTGCTCTGGACATTTTAGCTTTCAGTGGCCCAGCAACTACTGAACTACTAGTCTTAAACAGATTTTCATTATTTCCAGAATATGGCAATAATACTTCTAGTTTCTTGCCCCCAGTGTTTGTTTTTATATATTTCAGGATTGGACTCCTGCCTATATATGAGACAGGGTAGTGGATAGATTTTAGTTGGGTTTTTTTGTCCTTTTTTTTTTCCATTTTGTCTGGAAATAACACTTAGACATTTTCAGGAAACTGAGACTCTACAGCAGGGTTTTTTTAATGTTTTCAGACTTCCTTTTTGAACAGCCACAGCTCATTAGCTGAAGTGAAACAAGGGCAAGCCTGAGTCAGTCCAGTCATACACCTGGTGTGATCATTGAATTGGACTTTACTTATTGATCTGCATATGAGCCAGGAGCCTGTATATGACTGTTGGCCTAGAGCTGATTTCGGTATGTGGTTCACTCAAGTTACGGCCTTATGAAGCCCCAGGACTCCTCAGCCAGAAGCAATTGTACAGGCAGAAGATGTAGGGCTGAGAGTTGGGAGGAAAGCAAAACATTTTTGGGAGGAAATCTAATAGGCAGTGTTGTCTCAAAATCCTGCTTGTTCTGTCAAAAGATAATTTAAGCCAATGCACTATGGCAAAAGACTGATTTAGAGAATAGAGAACTTTTACAGGGAGAAAAATACTTCCTTAGAGAATTCCCAGCCAACAGTGCTGATGATTTATTAAGGTCAGGCTAAATTTGAACCAAGCAATATTTTAGTTTCCTGCAGTAAGACATTTCCATTTGAAGAAAATGCCATGATACCCTGGGTGAACACCATTATTCTGTTTCTGCACAACCTTCTGAGAGCCAATGAAAGCTTGTTTGTTGTGATGATTTTAAACCCTTCTGTAAAGCCTTTCTGTTTGCTCACCATAGTCCTGTTGTTCTCCATCACCTTAGCCTCTACTTGCAAATTCCTACTATGTCAGCACAGATGAAAACTTACACCTGTTATTTTTCAATGCTGGATGACTTGAACTCTTCTTCGGAGCTAAACTGTTGGCCACAGTTGGAATTACAAAACCGATTAGCCTCACATAAGTGTTGACAGCAAGATCTCCATTTATTTCAGTATGAGATAAGGAAAATACGCTTTCCACTGACTAACTGTAAGCTGTCTAAGGACTTGCAGAGTAATCTTATGCCATCTCTTCTCTAAGCGCTACTGCAGGGTCACAGTTCATAGTCCTCAGATGCAAGTCAATACAGGGAAGAAAAGAATCAAAGACAAAATATTAATTAAAGTTTTTATTAGTAATCCCTAAAAATTAAATGAATGTTTCTTTGGAAGGTGATTATTACCAACTCCTAATTTCATTTTCAGAGTATAATAATATATCCAATAATATAAATATAATTATATATAATATATAATCCATTAAGCTGACTTATTTAAAGTAGACCACTGTTGGGGAAGATGAAACAGGAAAGCCTTATAAATATGATTGCCTGACAAAAGATTTTGGGAATATGAAAACTACAGGCGACATCGAAATGAAAGCCACCTTTGAAATACCAAGTCTTAGTTACTGAACAACTGGAAAACAATGGTATGGCCGACTGAAGGTAATCCCCTCTTGATTGAACAATACCCTCTGCTTGCAGGCAGGTCCAAGGGTCAGAGCAGACCCTACTAGCTCAGCAGAAGGGGTCCAAAGAGTAGTTTTTAGAAGTTAAGATGTAACACTCTATGGTAATATAAGAACTCTTATAGGCTGTATGTAAATGCTATAGGATTTGTATCTTGTATTAGATTGGTTAGTGACAATTAGAATATTCAGTACAGAAGATGATTTATTGTATTGTAACCAGGACTTCATCACTTCTTCATTCTCATTATCTCTCTCTCTCTCTCTCTCTCTCTCTTTACTTACCTGCTTACTCTCTTGCTCTCCTGGGCCTGCTCCGAGCTGAGTCTGGCAGCTCTAAGCAGTGCCCCTGTACCCACGCCCTTTGCAATAAACCGCATGTTCCAAGATCTGACTTCAGAGATCTCTCGTCTCCGTCAGTCCCGACCGTCCAACCCCCCCAAGATACCCGCAGACCACGTGTTTGTTCCTTAAGCTACTAAATTGACTGAAGTTTATGAATTGTATACAATCAAGGGTATGATAAATGATAAATCAGTGTGGGCTTACTGCAGTGGCAATTTAAGCTACAATGCTGAACTGAAATACTGAATGGAGTAAAGGAACAGAAGTGGAGCTACCTGGTCAGACTTGGTGATCAGATAATTTTGTATTATTTTGTATTTTTGTACTCCTGTAATTGGTACAGCTAAAGCCTTCAAGGCTGTGCATTAGTAGACCTGACATGCATCTGTAGATGAACTGTCAGCACCAAAATTATTTTCTGTTTCTAGATTAGCATTTTATTTCTTTTAGTGAATTTCTATGCACTCCTGCTGCAATCAGGGGTTTTTTTGCTAGTATAGGGCATCACTTGTGAGCTGCCTTCTCGCTTTAATGACAACATTTTCCTCCTTCCAGTTTTAAACCTTCTGTGGCACTATTTGTACTGTTGCCTACAGGTGCTATTTGTAGTAACAGTACACCTGTATGATGTTTCCTGACCTGACCTTGCTTCTGTGAATTGTGGTGACATCTTGTTAAAATACTAAAATACCAGTTTTCAATCTTTTGTTTTTCTATGATCATGCCATTTGCAATCACCCAGTGCTCCAACATCTTAAAAAGCATTCAAACTTTTTTTGCACACTGTGTAGCCCCATGCATGTGGAATATGCTGCTATTAATTTTTGGTTTTGAAACACCATAAAAACCCATGAAAAAACACTAATATTAAAAAAGGGCATGTTAAACACATAGAGTCTGGCTCACTAATGTGTTACTCTACATTTGCTCCCTATCAAAATCATTGCAGGTGTGGCACATAAAATTTCAATATGAAATTAAACCACTTTCTTTTCCTGCAGTTATAGGCTGCATAGAGCACATTATGAAGTATGAACCATCTGTAATAGCTTAATTAATTAAAGCTATCTGCTAAGCTTCTATAATGTCACTATTCCTGCTCACTTAATCCACTTGAAAATTGTGGAAATTCTAATGATATCTGGTACACTTATGTGAATATTTGTATTATTAAAATGTACAGAAGTGAATGTTACAGTATCATAAAAAAAGACTATTACCAGGAGTAGATTTAAGCATTTCTGTTTGATATCTTGTGGTAAAAATACAATATAAGTACAAATAGCATATGCATAAATATTTGCAACACTGGGCTCAATTTATTTACATCCATTCATATCCTTAAATCTAGCTGGAGAAAAGTAGGTGTACATACTGCATTTATGCCATTATGTGATTTTTAACTTTCATCAACTCAGTTGTTGGTGTAAGGCAAGTGCATGAAAAGAAATACTGGAGATTCAGAAAAGGGTCTTCTCTGATATTCATTATGCTATTTTCTCAGGTCAGAAAGGACATCAATGACTTGATTATTTGGTGTTTTCTTGTTAATGCAGAAAACACATTATTTTCCAGTTTAGAAGCTTTCATTTCAGTATTTGTCCCTATAGACATTGCTGTCATTTTTACTGTATAGGATGCATTACCATGATAATTTTGGTGACTTTTCACCCTCTTCTGTTTGTTATGAGAAGATTCAATTGACTACAAGACATGTGATAAGCTCTATGCTTTCCAACTATAGATTCAGTTCCTTTTAAAGTTTTGAAGTAGTAGATTTTCACACTGAGGATTACTATATGTATATTCCGACTATAGGTACATAATTGGTTTCAATGAAATTGTCACAGAATTAAACAGTGTGCCAGACAATATACTTATATATCTTGGATTATACTAAGTTATTTTGGAAGGAAATGCTTTATTTGAGAAACGTGTAGAATCCTTTCACTTTCTCAATGTTTTCTTAAGGCCATTTTTATTTTGCTGATTTACTTACGTCTTTCGGTAAAGCTTAGTCACTCTTTTGTGTTTCCATAATTCATGAAATTATCTATAATTGTGTAATTAGTGTAAATACATGCAGTCACATTTATAAGATATAATTACAAATGCAAAGCAATAATTGTGATGAGTAATGTCATAAAGAAATACCTGTTAAACTTCTTAAATGCATAGTCTGTGAATATTCAGAAGCTAGTATTTAAAGCTGAATATGAAACTTGTTTAAATGTCAACAACAGGTATACAAATTTTACAAGAATCACTGGACCTGGTCAAAAATACCATGAAAAAAGAATTTTAAGCTGACATCATTCAACAATTTTCCAAAGTGAAGACGAGTTTTCATTGCTTGGCAGGAACTCCAGGGCATCTTTATTCTAAAACCAGGCGCAAATTTGGACTTTATTATTAAGGCTGGCATGCAATCTCTACCTTGGGACTGAAGTCTGGCTTCCTCCCCAGACATCTGTGCACATGTATGTCAGCCCCAAACTCCTGAGGTTTCTAAAGCAGAGATTCCTGCTTACCTAAAGCCCATATAAGTACTTTTATCTCAGAGTAAGTGTTGAGAAGCTCATGGCCCTCTGCTGCAGAAGGGGTTTCTCTTCCCCCAGGGCCTTCTCCTGCTCTGGATATTCCCAGTCTTATTCTTCAGTCCCCAGAATAAGATGTTCATTTACCTTCACTGCAACTTCTGTCTTTTTGTGATGCTGATAGTTTCAGATCTGACAGAGCTGGTACAGTTCAGCCTTGAGAAGAGAAGGCTCAGAAGGGATCTTATCAATATATATAAACATCTAAAGATAGGGTGCAAAGGAGGAGCACCCAGGCTCTTTCCAGTGGTGCTCAGCAACAACAGGCAACGGGCACAAGTTGAAGTGTGGGAATTTTCATCCGAGAATGACAGAACACTGGCACAGATTGCCCAGAGAGGTTACAGAGCCTCCCTTCTTAGAGGGACTTTTTCCTTCAAAATCCTTCTAGATGGTCCTGGGCAAGTGGCTGCAGCTGGTCCTGTTTCAGCAGGTAGCTTGTACCTCCAGAAGTCCCTCCCAACCTCAACCGTTCTGTGAGTCAGTGAAAACCCTATAACCATAGGTGATAAAGGAGTAACTGTGTAAGCCAGGTTTCCTCTTCAGGAGTAGTTTATATAACTGTGTTCAGACAGAATAAATTTTCACATGTGAAACCTTACTTTGAAGAAAATCATTGGAAATGTGATTTCTATTTTATTGATGCTAGGCCATTGATTATACCAACATACAAATAGATTATGGTGAAGATTTTGACATATAAATTTGCTATGCCTGCTTTTTATGTCCCTTTACAAACTTCACATAAAAAAAGTTGAAGAAAGTTATCTATAAATGGCATATTTCCATGTAATTACATTCTCTTTTATTTGCTTAACAGAATTGTGATAGTAATTCAAGTTCTGTACTTGTTCAATACCTAAATCACTTTTACTATGCTTACTTTTTAAAAAGCTATTCATAGCCTGATTTAAATTTTCCACATTAGTCACTAACTTTGTATTCCATACTGTGTTAGATGACAGAGCTAAAACAAATTATATGTATTTGACTTCTGCTTTCCTTGACAGTAATAAGCAGTGTTCAGTTAGATGCAACTTAGACATCAGGGACATATTACTCTAATAGTATTACTGTCAGAAACGAAGAATGACTTGCTCAAAACTAAAATCATATTTAACATTAGTGCATCCCTTTAGTATTAAAGTAAGAACTAGAGCCGTTTGACAGTTATTATTGAGTGTATAATTTGCTAGGCACTCTTATTTTGCAAAGCTTATGTGTTGTAAAATATGTGTATGATCTAAAATGTATATTCCTTTAAGAATTTCATAAACTCTTGCTCTTCTTTTTTTTTGGCATAAGATTCTACTTCTAAGCAAGGCAAATTAATAAGATTTTCTGAATTAATGGCAATTTAGAGAAAGAATGACATTGTATAAATTGTTTTTTGTGTCTGAATGTCATTCCATGTAGTAATCGGGTTCTCTCCAGCACCAGTAAAATACATTTGAATATAAACACAGCAAAGGAGGAAAATTTTAATATAGAATTTCCCTTTACCATGATCCATTTGTCTATGATCCTGAAATTAATGAAAATCGTTTTCTCGATGTTTTCTTATCATGCTTGTTTGCATCATACCCAGACTATAGGTTTCCGGAATTTTTTTCTTTCTCCTTGATAATATAACTTCCAGAAGAAGGAAGATGGAGAGCACTCATCATCCTCTGAAGCAGTGAGAATTGGGCACATTAGGATGTAAGTCTCAGGTGCTCAGCTGGCGAGAATCTGGGAATTGTCATGGGACATATGAGAATCATCTGTGAAGAGGACTGTTCCCGTAATTCAAACTGTTAGTTGCACTGTCTCACATTTTGGCTAACCTCCACCACCCCTCTGTAGCTTCTTAGTCTTTTCTGTTAATTTCAGTGAATAATTCAGGTCTCTTTTTGGTGCATTCAGAATTTTTGCACTACGACCCTTGCACTATGTCCGCAGGATACTCATACAGTCCAAAGGGAAGTTCTACAATGTGTGCTGAACAGGGTTCTTTAGTTGTTTCAGCTATCACTCAGACAAAGAATAGAGGGAAAATTCCTCGGTTTTGACTTAATAACTAATGACAATTGTTATGTCTGTACTATTCTCTGTTATCAAAGCATACTGATTCATTAAAAAATACTTAGGGGGTAAAATAAATAAAATATTGAGACCTTGATTCAAAAAATCTGCTTTTTCTATCCAAAAATATAACTTTTAAAAAACAAATGTCCTTTTGTTGTAAAGCTGAAATAATGCCATAAAACGTAAGAGCACACATTAAACTCCAATTGGATAAACAGGTTCTGGACAGATGTCTCGGGTGTTATTCATCCCAATTCTACCTCTGCCAACAACATATGTCTAGACATATTTCTAAGAGCATTTGAAAATCTCATCTATGATATATTTGTAGGTGTTTGTGCATGTGTGTATTGCTATTACTTAGATAAGCTAAGCTTTCCGAATAAGAAAATACCATTGATTCTAGGGACACAGGAGAGCTTTATGGTTTTGGTCAGACAGTTCATTCTCAGAAACAATTGTGTACTTTGCTTGTCTTTCAGTTCCAATGAATTTTCATTCATTGCACCAATGCATTTAGAGGTCAGTAGATGCAAACACTTGTAAAGCAGTCTTTAGACTATGGTTAATACCAGCAAAGTAGCTGTACTCATATTATAGCATATTCTTACACTGTGAAGCTTCTCATTGTGTATTCTGAGACATATTTACTTGCTTTACTTATTATTTGTCAAGGTGAAGGGCTAATGAAATTCAGTACTAGTCAAGTAAAAGGTAATCCACACTGCAAGAAAATTTCAGCAACTCATACAACATATTAAATTGTAAATTAACAGTAATGGTTCAGGAAAACCACTCAGTGCCAAAATAGGCTATTCCATAAAAACAGGATTGTTCTTAATGCAGTAGGCTGTTTGTCACAGTGAAGTTGCTAGTTTGTCTTCAAAGAACGAGGAAATCCTGTTAGACAAAACAAAACAAACACAGAAAATATTTCATTATGTAATGTTATCTGAATTGTCAATGACCCTTTTCAAAACTAAGAAAAATAGAACTAATGCAGGCAATTAACAGTTGCAGTGTGTGGGTGAAGCATGAAAATGCACTGATGAAGTTATTTACTTTTTTTTAAAAAATTACTACCATGTAAGGATGAAATGGCAAATGGATGGGGTGCTCAGCAGACTATAGGGAATTTTTTTTGCTTACTCTTAATAGCTCTTTCTCACCTGTATAACAAGATCAAAGAACTTACTTAGTAAAACTAAAAATAAATACATTAAAAATGTATTAATTTGTTAATTTCTTGAACATGAATTATCGTTAAAATTTTAATTTTATATAATTAAAAAATTGTATAATAATACTAAGAAAGTGATATTATTATAGATAAGAGAAATGGATTTAGCCTCTGTACAAAGCCTAGGTCAAGTAAAAACATGGAAGTGGAAAACCAAATTAATACTGTAACTGTTACACAGTTTTCTATCATAACATTGGATTGTGTTATTTCTTCAGACATAATAAAGCAAATTAGAAGTCTATTTCATTGGTTTCAGCTCTGGTGTCTTCACACTTCCTTGTTCAGTACACTTCTCTGAAAAATCAGTCAAGTTAAACCACTCACATAAGTTTATTTTTCATTTGTCTATTTTTGGGCATAATGGTATTCATATAACACTCCTCACTTTGAAAAATAGCATATTTCTATTTGATCTATATTTCCTTCCTTTCTCCCTTCTCCTTTTCCTCTCATCCATGTTTATGCTTTTAGACCTATTCCGCTTTTCTTTCCCATTTCCAATTAATTGCAAGACTGCATCTTGCAAGGTTCTATGTTCGTATTTCAATCTCCAAGAAAAGTGTGAATACTTCAAAATTGGCCACTTTAGAAATGTTGCAAAAAATTCCTGTAGTATAAAAACAAAGGGCACTTCAAACCTGTTTCTGTATTGTTTTTCTGGGAAGAGGAAACACAGTTCAGGTTGTTCTCATACTTCAGGAATTTTTCTGTCAAATAGGATTAGAAGAAATTCCTTTATAATTTATTGCCACAAAACGTGTGTTGTGATTGTATTGTGGTATGAGGCATTGGTAAGAGAATTGAAAATGCTTGAGTGTAATCTAATTTATCCATGTGGAAGCTTAAATTAGAAGTGGTTGGCAAATCGAGGAAATAGAGGAAAATAAAGTGAGCCTTCATATGAATCACAGCACTAAATATACAAATACTGCACTTTGACATTGACTCATATAATTTCTTGGATAAATGGAAAAATATTTGCAGCAGAATGTGTGTCAATTAAACACTGCTGTTGTTACGTATGTGGAATAGAACCAGCATAAGCATGGCAGTACACTCAAAAGTCGTCACTTGCAAATTCAGGCATTAATGGTTCAATGACAATACTTTTGCTTTGTTGTTGTTTTTGCTTTTTTAAAAATACTTTTCCTGTCACTGTCATTCTCTTTGGTATCTTATTTTGAGAGAAAAAGTTGAATTTTATAGAGGGATAAGCTAAATGAATTGTTGTACTTTTCTGATTCTGCTTTCTTTAACTACTGTCTCATTTCCAGAACAGATCCAAAAGTCTATGGAGACTTCGCTCCAGAAGTCTCCTGAAATCTCTCTATCTTAAATGAAGCTGATGTCAGATTTACTAGAAACATCAGACAAGCAAGAAAGCAAAATACTGAGGAAACATTGATAATTCAGAAAACTAGAAGTTCGGAGAGATATGAATCCAACACAAACTTTTAATATAACAAATTAATACATGTAATAGACATATTTGTGTACATTCATTAAGCACTGTTTTTTTTAGAATGCGAGATAAATGCATTTTTTTCATAAAAAAAGATTCAGAGAGTAAACCAAAATAGGAAATCTGCTGCAAATGCAGCTCTATATCATGAACAAGCCACAGGCTTTGATCCTGTTGGGACCTGCATATCTGTAATTGTATGTATGAGAAATTTAATGTTTCTATCAGAAAAATACCTCAGAGATATAGCTAGCAGACTACACAAATGAAACAGGATTAGGACTGTGTCTGTGAGGCAATGGTGAGTAGCTGAATTTTTTTTTTTAAACCATCCAACTTTCTTTTAGAACTTAAATGGCATAGTAAAGGAAGCACATGGGAAATTTCCTGGTACATCACTCAGTCACACCCTGAGGGCACTAGAAGGCTTTAATGGCCCTGGATCACATATCATACCATTTATCATGTATTGCCAAAGCACACAGTGACTATCTTTTCCAAAGGTCATATTTTCTTGTTCTGGGTATGGAGGAAGTTTTCTTCAATACTCCCTTCAGACATTAATGTAGAGAATGAAAGGGAAACTCCATTAATCCCAACTCAAATAAATTATTTCTTTAACTATTGGAATACATTTACTTTGGTATTAATGTGTTTCTAAATAAAGCATTACTGAATACTAAGCTACATGAATATGTGCATCTGTAATTTTAATCTCCAGGTAGCATATGCTGATAGAGAGACCACACCAAACTGATTTTTCTCCAGTTATTTAAGTGTGAAGGTGCTTTCCATGCACTATGGCTGCAGTACATACATGTCTATGAGCTTTAAACCAGCTTGTGCAGAGGTAACTATGTAGTCATGTAATGCAGGTTTTTTGTAGGCAACAACGACTAGGGCAAACTGGCTTTTTGGAGAGAGCCCTGTGCTGCCACTGCTTGGTCCTCGTCAGTTTCAGCCTTTTCCTTTACATCCTGCTGGGCCTGAAGTCCATTGTGCACCTTGTGTTCATCTGGACCACAGTATTCTCCCACTAGAGAACAGTGTTTTGGTGAAATGTCCCTCCCCTCAGCACAGCTGTGAGGCAGACTAACTGAAAGGAACTGCTTTCCACTGGTCACACAATTGTTTTGATGAGATTATCACTTGAAAAGTTCTGCACCTTTCAGCTACTTTTCTCACTGTGTTTTGGTTCTCTTTTTTCACACATACTACTAATAAAAAAAAGGTTCCTTTTTTTAAACTCTTTTCAGAGAGAAATTCTGATCTTGATGATATGAATAGTGTATAGATACATCCTTAGTGGTCCTACTTATTATGCTTTGTGAGAAATATTTTAGGGTTTGGGAAAAAAAGTCCCCTCACTTATAAATACTTTTCAGCTGTGTAGCATTTCAATCTGAAATTGGCCTGTCTTATCAACCTGCTGTTTATATCAAGTAAATAAAGCTATAGATAGCATTTGAGTATTAATATTAGATTTCAATACCTTACTGCTGTTTTGTGGTTTTTATCCACTTTGTAACTGTCTTTCCCTTTTGACACTGTGCATATATGCACTGCATTGGAAGACTGTCGCCATCCTTAACTTTTTTAGAATATTTTAAAATCTTTCCTCTATTTGTGGAATTGTTGAGAGATGGGACAGATAAAAAAGACTCTGACATGATGTCACACTGATGTGACTATGCAGTTTAGAACAGGCTGTTTCAGTTGGATCTACAAGAGCCATTTAATTCTAACAGTTTCTAACAGCAGGGACTCATGAATTTGGAATAGGTTTGGAATAACTTAAGCTTCTCTATGCCTCTCCATGAAGACAGTATTATTATTTGTTCTTGAATTATCTAACCAAAACTAGGTAAAGAACACTTTCATTCTGAATTCATGCCACACACGTGTGAATTTATGTAGTTTAAATTATCCTCTTTATATGTTGTTCTGTATCATTTTCTCCTGAGTTACTTGCTAGAATAATACTTACAAAAACCATTCCTTATTGGGACAAAAATATTCCTGATTGTAGATTGGCCATGCATGAAAGACCGCTTCCTGAAGGTACAGGTTTAGGCTGAACAGATATTAATTTACTGCCAAGTACAGACTAGATCTTCTGTAATATTATGTAGTCCCACAAGGCTTGCAGAGATCCAAACTGATGTTATGAGCATTGTTTTCAAAAGGGTAGCTCACTGTGGATAAAGTGAAACACATAACTCACCCATACTAAAGTAGAATAGTGAGATGCTGAGCACTAGTTATGGGTAGGAGCAGAAATAAAATAATAAAAACCCTAGGAAAAAATAGGGGGTGAAAGCAGGTAATGTAAATGGGGAAAACAAGCAGAAAAAAGCAAAACTGAGAAGTATGTGACTAGTTTTCAAGGCCATGATCCCCACTGATTCCAGTCTTTTGAGGGAAGATTTTTGAAGTACAGTTCTCTAAAGCTGATACAGAATAATTTCCAAAGCCTAATTTCTTTCTTTTTCACCAAATGCTCCAGTATTATCAAACACAACAAACAGAGAAATAAGTCTTAAAATTACAGGTAAATTCTCATGTTTTGCTGAGTAAACAGGAAGTGCCCCTAAAAGATGAACTCTGAGCACTCCATCTGTGATCTGCTCCCAAATATAAAGATAATGCAGAGTATTCTGCTTTTTATTTCTGGAGAGTTACCTGTTTTCAGAAATGTGGCCATGTTGCTCAGGACTTTCTGTCATCAGAATCCTATTTTAAATGGTGAAATAAATGTAAAATAAGTAATCCAAAATAGCAATTTCGGAAAAATAAGTAAAGTGTATGTAAATAGGGATTTGGGTTTTGAATTGATTCTGAAATCTGATCCCAAGTTATCAGTGAAATTTAAATTTCAGTGCCAACCGAAACAAGCCTATCTCAGGACATCCTTTAAAATAAAAAACCATATGGAGTTTAGACTTACTAAGTGGAAGTATGACACATGTTCACTCTCATCTTAGTCTTCTTTTTATACCTTTTTCTGGCTACTTTTAAAGAATGGATATATAGTGATATATTGGTATATTCTCACATTTGCTTCTTTAGTTGCCTTTAATCAAACTTAAGACATGAACATGAGTATATATATAAGGAAAAAAAATCCTAAAAATGGGAAAATAACCCACTTTAACAGACTGACTGTTCTTACACCATCACAACTACAACAATGAAACCATAAGTATTATATAGTCATCTCTCTCTATTTCCATGTATTAAAATGTACATTAAAATTTACATTGCATAAAGTCTTGTTTACTTGCCAGGAATTACTGATTTGAAGAAAATGAGGAAAAGGTATGAATTAACATACTTCAAAACATGGGGTTTTTTTACTTCTAAGGTTTAGAGTAAAAATCTGAATACTTCACGTGAAGCACTTCCTCCCCTCAGATCTCAGAACACATAATACCCAGCCAAGTAAGCACAGCAGAACCCGTGGAAGACACAAGCACTGACACAAAGCTAATTAAACGTACATCTGTACAATTACCCAGATAGGCAGGAGGGAATAATGAATCCTTTAATCCTATTAAGAGTCCATGAGATAGTACTTTGCATTTCAATTAAAAAGAAAAGGAGAAGATTTCTAAATGCCCCACTCATGAAGCAGCAAATTAATGGACTGAAAATCTTAAAGCACAGTAGAGATCAGCTTCTTTTGTCCTCCCATGCAGCAAAGTTTAAGTATTTTCTCTTATATTTGTGAAAAGAAAAGAAAGAGTTGGGGTTTTTTTGGTAGGGTGTTGCTTTTTCCCTGAAAAGATTTCAGAAAAATATTTTAATGTCATCTACTTACTAAAGAATAGTTTTTGCACTTATTTGATAAATAAACTCTTTATAACAAATAAGAATCTTCTGTTTCTTATGTCTTCATAGAATGTCATGGTGACTTAGTGCATTAAGAATTCCTAAACAATTTACCTGTAAGTTGTCATTGCTCCTAACATACCTAAATCAGAGTCAATTACTGTGGTGAAAATCAAATACACCTTCATATCATTGGATATAATAGAACCACAGAATTAGCTGAGTTGGAAGGGATCCAGAGGGATCATTGAGTCCAACTTCTGGCCCTGCACAGGACATCCCAACAATCCCACCACGTGCCCAAGAACATTGTCCAAACGCTTCTTGAACTCTGTCAGGTTTGGTGCCAGGACCACTGGCCTAGGGAGCCTGTTCCAGTGTCCAACCAGCCTCTGGGGGAAGAACCTTTTCCCAATATCCAACCCAACCCTCCCCTGACTCAGCTTCATGTCCCTTGAGTCCAGACACTGGTCACAAGAGTGAAGTCAAAAAGTTTCAAAACCTAATTAAAAGAAAATTTCTCAAAGAAATCCACAGCATTTTTTCAGAGCCAACCAGAAACTGCCTAGTCATACCTTAAGAAAAATAAGTATTAAGTCCACTTCTGTGTCTGATCATCTGTCATCTTTCTATGAGGAATAATGCTTAGTCCAATTTGTAAGAGAACAAGACCTACATTCCATAAGTAAACTAGAATTATGAAACAATTATTCTAAAGGACAAAGTTGTATCTGTACCTACTTAAATTTTTCCGAGAAAGATTTTAATATGGTCCAAAACAGTCTATTTTCTGTTTGGCAACTATTAATCACAGAGAGAGAAAGAGATTTTTCCTTCTCAAAATTGCTATTGAGACTATTGATGTGTGGCTGGGTCTGATTTCCCAGGTGACTAGGATACAAAATATTTATTGTAAACAGAATAAGTAATTTGTGCTGACACAAAAACAAGCCTAGTAGCTTTCATTCCTGTTTTGATAAATATTCTTTTACTATTTATCAGCCCACATCACATAATTGCTTCAGTGCTAAATAAATATAAATATTATTTACTTGTCATAATGAAATGCATAAACATGTCAGAAGAAAAAATGGCCCATATTGCAAGCAGATAAATGCAAGCTTAAAACCTAAGCAGCTTCAGCAGCAAGAATTCTTCTGAATTTTAACAACTAATCCCTGAAATGAGGTAAAGCTCAACTGTTCTTGTTTCCTCTGAGGAAACACACTTTTCTTTTTACTAATTAAGGGTTCTATTACTGCCTTGTCTTTTCCATTCCTTCTTATTTCTCATCCTCTCTCTCTTCTCTTGCTTTTCTGATGTTCCTGGCTTCAGCTTAGTCTTAATGAAGTTAAAATTCTAATGTTTCCTCAAAGGAAGCAAGCAAACAAAAAAGCCCACCCTACATAACCAATTCTCATCCTCTCTCATTGCACTACTTAAAGCATCACTTTCCTGTCACCCAGGATCCCATTGCACAGCTTGCCTTATTTTTTGACAAAAACATTCAGCCGAGTTCTTCCTGCCTCAAGCACTTATTTGTAAATGAGTATATCCAAGCTTCTGTCTTGAGTTACAGAGAAGTTCTCATGTGGAGCTCTCTACTGATACACACACCTGGCTTTTATTGTATATTTTATATTCAGGAGACCCCATGTAAATGCTACACAGACATCTCCTTCTGCTGGGGAAGTTTTAACCAATAGATATTGGTTCAGCTGCTGGTATCTATCTGTTCTTACACCCCTCATATACTGGTGAATAAACAACTACTAAGAACTAGTTGAACCTCACCCTCTGCATGTCCTCTGCATGGTCTGACCTTGTAGATGCTTGTACCATTTTTGCAATTACTGAATTGTTCTCATAGCATCCATGTCAGAAATCTATGAGAGGAAAACATTTTCAATTAAAACCACTCTCGAGCCATACCTGTGAGAAACAGAGGAATTCATAGAAAGTTTTCTCACTAGAGATTCTTCAAAATACTCTCACAACTGACAGTTAAAAGCAAGTGTATCTTCTGCTGACGTTGGGTGGGGTATGATCAGAAACTTAGGAAAAAGGAGTGGATCTTGGCAGACATGCATTTTTTTAAATGATCGGACCTTCTTTGCTTAGGAGATTTTTCTCTGTCTCGGTGTACAAATACACATCTCTGTATTTATAATAATTATTTCTTTCTATATTAACTGTATAATGTAGTCCTATGATGCACTGGAAGCCTTGCAGAACATGCTGTATCTGAGGTATTAGTGCTCTCAAATAGGTCACACCTGGTCTTTTAGGCCTTCTATTCAGGGCTTGATAAGCCTGTATGTTATTGATATAATCTGTAGTTTACCGTATCTCAAGGAAAGGTAAGCTTATGTGGATGGAGTGCTGGAATGTAGCAATCCTTATCAGAAGCCCAGTGTACACTGACACACACGATAATAAGCCTGAGCAGGCGTATGCTGTGCTGAGTTGTGCTGCATGGTCATGGATTAAACTCATACAGCTCACCCAACCAGAGCAGCCTGCAGGAAGCTTCCACTTACGCATGCAGTTACAGCAAAACGTTCTCCTGTGAACATCTTTCTGAACAGAGTGGGGGGGGGGGAGGGTTTAAAGAAATTTTATATAATAGCTTGAATGAACAAAAAGGAGGGACCTCTCTCCATGGACAGAATCTGCCTCACACCTTGGGAAAAATCCACCTCGGCTTCACATAATGCTGCATAAGTACGAGGTCCCCAGCATCTGAAGACAGAAGTTTTACTACCTGTATTCCTCTTAATCTATCTTATTAAACCAGCTACTTTATTAAGCATTTTTTTCCAGACCTTTCTCACCAAGACGGAGAAAGAGCCCTACACTGCCTCTCTCTCTTTTTTCCCTCCCTGCTGATCCCCAGTGCAGCAGCTGTGGTCATGCTATCCTATGTCTACAGGCAAATCCAAATATCCTGGAATTGCATCAGTCAGGAATGCCTTCCTGAGAATGAGTCATTTTAGATCTGATAGTGACCTCAAAGTGACTATAAACATAAACTTTGAGAAAGTACCCTTAAACCAATTCTTCTTCCTCTTCTCTCACAAGTAAAAAAATTGGTGTGGTGAGACAATGATTAAAGAATATTATTTGGGATTTTTTTTGTGTTTAAAATAGAGAACGCTTACTGGATTCTGTTCTGTGGGACTTCATGTTCTCAGAATAATCTAGGTGTCTGTCTTCTTAAAATATGACATCAATATGAGAAAGCCAAGATGTTCTTCACTGTGTTTTGCTGTTACTCATAAATTTAAAAGCCATATCTTGACCTCTTTGTGTGAGTCTACATGGGACTACTGTAGATAGATCTACTGTAGATCTCTTCTGCACAGTTTAAGGATAAATTTAACCAATACAGAGTCTAAAAGTAAAAATGAAGGGAAAATTCTTCTCTGTGTTCTGTATCCTGTGTCTCTACACACCTGGTGATGCCATACCATGTCAAAATTTCACAGGCTAAGCCTTATAATTATTGAATTACGAGATCATTGATGATACAAAAGATTCAAAGGAGGTATTACAGAACGAATTACGCTAAAAATGTGAAATTTTAAATCAATTTGTTCCTTCCACACTTAATTATACAATAGCAGAAAAGATATAAGTTTTTGTAAAAAATTCTAACATGATGAAAAGAAACAAAAACCCAAATATAGTATTTTTTTATCAGTTTGAGGAAGAGGGAAATGCTGTCAGGAATTATATTCTGCAATTTCAAATCTTGCAAGCTAACTGAATTGCCCAAGATATTGGTATAAAGTTCACATGCAGATGAGACTTTGCTATGTTTTCCTTAATATTTCTCGGGAAATCTCCTCATATGTGACTTCCATTTTCCATTTTTGTCTGTGATGTCCTGTGATCACCGAATAGAAACTATCCTGAAAAAAAGTATATTAGTGATGATAAGAATTAAAAAAACAAAAAAATCATCTGTGGAGATAATCAGTGTCAGTGTAATGATGGGAAGTTTTCTGGAAAGTTGAATACAAACAATAAGTAATCTCTTCTAGCACTTTCTCTGTTTATTGAAATAATACTCCAAAACCCCAAAGCACCACATCCCTCATCTATGTATTTTCTATTCAGGTAATCTCTTTATTGCTCTATGTATTTTCAGCCCTGTTTGATAAACTCAATAGTATGCGCTGTAAATTTTTATACCTTTTTCCTCATATTTCTTTACTATATATATATATATTATTCTTAGTTCAATAACAGAGCCCTGTTTCTCTTTATATTATTATTATGTATCTTCAGAACTGCCTACTTCCATTGTTTAACTAATTGATCCAATATACTGAAATTGAATAACAATATTGTCTAGTTCCAGAAACAGTATCAAGTGAGTTTTTAAAAATCAAAAACAAGAGGGATGTAAAGAAAAGCTACACACTCTTGCCTTTCAAGGCTGAGCGTTTTAACTTCTTGCTAAAAAGTGAGAGCAAAAATTGTTCTTTCCAGTGTGACTCCCTATTCATCTTTTTGATCACTGTATGTAACTGCTGCTGAGCATTATGACACTCCACTGTAATACTATTTTACCCTTCAAGTAATTAATTTGAAGTTCTTATTTAAGTTCTTCACCACAAATGTCAGCAAAATTCTTAATTCTTAAATGCTTAAATTTAGATATATTTACAAATTGAGACTAAGGGATTTTTCCAAGTGACTTGCATAAAATGTGTTACTCAAGTTTATATGAACGAAAAAGAGGGAAAGCAAAAGCTGTTTTGCTCGGATGTCCTAGTGGCAGAATCTAGATCAACAATATGAAAGAGATTATGTGTCCCTTAGATTAATTTGAAACTTTAATTCTTTAAGTTTTTGAATTTTTTTTTTTTCTTGGGATGGGGGCTGGGGGGGAGAAGAAAAATAAATCTGTAAATATTTACGGAGAAATCCTGCTAACTTAATTTTGCAAATCTTCATTGAACACTTCTAGACCTAAGAGAGATTTTGGTCATCTCATCTATTTAAGACATTAATACTTCTTGCTTTGTCCCAAAACATGCATTTTAGACCTCTCTCTTAGTACAAGTTTAACTGCACCCCAGGTAGGGTGTTGAGGGGAGTCCACTCATCCCTTACTCACTAAAAACATTTCTCTTATTTCAATTGCTTATATTTTTTCTTTAATTTATTGATGTGTTGTCAATTACTTCTGGGTAATACTGTTTCCTGTTGTTTAGGACAATTAAAACATCACTTAATTACATTCCCTATAGTTTCAAAATATATTGTTATATTTTTACAGCTAGTACTCATCCAGACAAAAAAGTTCAAGGAAAAGTGTCCTCTGAGATTACTGATATTTCTGGTTAATTATAAAGTAGACACTGCTAATGATCAAGATAAACTTATCTCCTTGTTTATGTCATCAAAATTTATCTTGTCAGTATCTCAAATGACTTATTTACATTCAGGCTTCTAAGAATATGATCAATTCTTATTTTCTCTATTTTTGATAAAATCTCTATTTTTTTCTACAATCACATCCTGTGTTCTCTGGAGTTTTATTACTCCGTCTTTCTTTAGTTCTCTTTTTTATCTTTCCACCAATTCCTTACCATCTAGTTTAATTCTGCAAGTCCTTCCTGAATGAGCCAAATTGCTTATGTGAATTTAAACTCCACTTCTAACCATATTAGCATTTTTATCAATCTTTGATATTCCTCATGTCCAATCTCATATTTTATTTGTTTTCAGTATCTTTCTCTAAGTTGCAGAAAGCCAACATAGGGAAAACAGATACAATTTTCTTCTGAAACCTTATTGACTTCGTTTTTTGCTGTGATGTTTAATAATTCTTGTCTTTGAAACACAAAACAAGATATTGTCTTGTCTTTTCCTTTCCTCACTGCACTTAGCAAAGCCTATTGCATCCTAAAATTTGCTTCCTTTTCCCCCTGCTAACAAATCGTAGATGTATGCACTTTAGTTTTGATCCTTCTGAAGCTTATCCCAGTAATATTAATGGTCTTACTGAATCCAATGACAATGATGCTTAGGGCACTCTTGCCTGCAGTTTTAAATGTAGGTTGTTTTTTGGGGTTTGTTTAACTTATAGCACTGTTTTTCCTAATTTTTTTATGACTCCCCTTTAATATTCTTGCATGCTCTTGAATGCAAACACAGAGTATGATAACTTTCTTGATCACATTTTGTTTTCCTCTTACATTTCTTCCCTTCTCTTCAAATATCAGTAACATTAGTCATACTTGCTTCTGTGAAGACCCACCAAAGAAAGTAATTCCTCATGTATTATAAAATATTTATATTGGTCTTTGAAGCTCAAAAACCATTCCATGTGCTCTTGGACCTGCCTTTCAGATGTCCATGTCTACAGTAGTTTTCCTTTAATATTTAAACCTTTCTGAATAACATGGACTCACTTATGACTCAGTTATGAGATAAAATGAATATTAGTACAAGCAGACATACATCACCAAGACTTGTCAGAAAAATCAGATGAGCTGATCTTTAAAACATGGTCTTTTTTAATGCATGACTGATTATATTGTTGCTACTTTCTTCTGTAGTTCTCACTTGTGACATTCCGATGTATTGAAATTTCATTACATTAAAATGTTCTCTGTGACTAGGCTGTGTTTTTGCTTAATTTATGAGCATCTTGTGGAAATCTAAAATAAACCACTGTGATGGTTTAACACCACCTGGAAATTAAACTCCAAATAAGTCACTCCCCTTCCCCCCACTCCCTCCAGTCAGAGAGGGACAAAGGCAGAGACTATGGTTTGAGATAATAATTTACTGAAAGTAAACAGCAATGGAATAAGAAATGCACAGTAACAACAGCAATGTTAATAACAGAAGTATACAAAAAGAGAAAGTGCTTTACACATAAAAAGTGTTCACCACCTTGACTTAATTGTGTGTAGCTGCCTAGGCAAAGGCATGATAGCAGACACTCCTCTGGCTATGGTTTCCTCTCCCCAAGCCTGAGGCAACAAAAAAATGATGACAGACGAACCCCAATAAAGCTGGGTTGGCCACTTCGGGCCACTGCACTCTGCTGGTTCAATTCTGTCCCATGCCACTGTGTCGGACTGCTCTGTTCCACTGGGTCAAGTTCCACTTGGCACTGCCTACGGACTGCTCACCTCCACTCATTCTGCTTGTTAGAAATGAGCTAACTTTTAAATACAATTAAATGGGGACAAAGTCTTCAAAGCAAAAGAAAATTGTTTGTAACGATTCCATTGAGCCGGGTGCGTATCTCCCTCCCCCAAGAGCCGAACACACACACCCTCCAACAAAATAGCTGCTTTTTATACCCTTTCCCAGCCGGGGCAGTCCCTGTCCCATTGAATGGGTACATGGGAACTTACATTCTCTCCCTACTGCCTACTCTTCTGTCCTCTCCCCTCTCATCTTACTTCTTTTTTGGCCAGGACTTCAACCCTGCCCTTCTCCCAGCTCACAACAACACTCAGCAGATTACCTAGAACAAATCCAAACCATAGGTAACAACACATAAAGAACAAAACCAGCAACTTTCATTCTTTTACTTAATAACCTTTTGGCTGCAGCAAAATATCACCTCATCTCTCACATGCTGGACTGGATTCCATGTAGCTGCTTCCAGCACCGGTGCTGCTCTCCTCCACTCAGCACAGGCTTCCTCACCACTGCTTTGTTCCCAGCAGGGTCTCAGGTGTGTTCGTGGTGTTTCCCTCCTGAAGGGACAGGAGGGGACTGGTGGCAGTGGGGGAAGGACAGAGCCCGCAGGCTGGTACTAGCAAGTTCCCCTAAAGAAGACACAGAACAAAAGGACACACTTTCAGGGGTATGTTCCTTGTTTCTTTCTCCAGAACCACGCCTCAGAGAGATGATTTGAGTGGTACAGAATAGCAATTGAGCCCTGCCTCCATGGTTCTACGATCCACCCCATGTGGGCAAATTCAGGACAGGGATTAATTTATTTGCCTTTCATAATCTCTCTTACCTCTGTAATTCAAATAATTACTCCAGGGAAGACCAGCTTTTTTGATGAATATCACAGACACACTTAATTGATATGTGGTGTGTTTAACAGGAATGCATTGGGTAACACTGGCTGTGAAAAGGTACATGGTGGCAAAAAGATTAATTCAGAGTAGCTGAGATGAAGCATAGGGGAAACCTTATCCCCTTAAACTTTATGCATGAAAGCACTGGATGGATGGATCCTCCTGGCTAAAGACAGTGAAATCTCCAACATCTTCAACTAGTAGTTGTAAATACACAAACATTGGCTATCAATTTGCAGTATAACCATCTGCTTAGATGGCATTATTCCTGCTCATAAGGTGATATAACAGCTAACTAGGCAACAAATGCCACTTCAGTTACTTGGCAGCCTTCAACTCCACAGGAGTCTTTTTTCTGTTGGAAAGAATATCCTTTTAACCTCCAAACTTCATCACATCAGTCCCACCTGTTAATACCAGCATGCCAAAAATTCAGCATGAAAGAATTGCTAGTTAACACTTTTGCAACCCAAAGGGGGTGCATGCAGGATGTCAAAATGTGTAATAGGCGACATTAAGTAAATACTTACAGCACCTTAACAAGCAAAAACCTTGGCAAAAAGGGATGCCATTAGGTCATGTTAAACAAAATGGAGACAAACTCATAAACTATAAAATGGGATTTGATTTATGCTTATCTTCTCATGGAAGAGCAAGAGTGGAAAATGAGGAGTGGTGACTGTTTACACTTGTCTTTGTGGAATAAAAAATCATGGTCATAAAATCACATTTTTCCTGACTAGACTTTGTTCTGAAGCATTTTCTTATTTTCTGATATTATTGTAACACTGTTTTCAAAATATTTTAGATTTTTTTCTTAAGTATAATGTGGAAAACCATTTTAAATCTTAACAATCTCTGTAGAGTAGAAAAAACTACCTAGATCAACATTTTACTGCAGCAGTTAAGCATCCCAAAATTTTGAAAGAGGTTCTGTTCTGACTTAGAGGAGCCAGATCATCTGAAGAAACAAACCCTCAACTGAATACTGATGCAAGTAGATAAGATACTATGTTAGGTTGGAAAACAGTCTTTTTAACATGAATTCTATGCAAAGCAAAGGGCTGTCTTTGGAAACAGAATTCATTCATCACAATGGAAAGTGTAGTCAAAACTAAATAGGGGTGAACTAATTTAAGAAATGTTGGAGAATTTGTTAAAAGAAGAGGAAGACTATATAGGAGAGAAAATAATTTAAAATTACTTAAAAAACCTGATTATTTAATAAATGAGAATTAATACTCATGTAAAACTTTTTTTTTCATTTTTGTCATTTGCCAGAAGGATCAGGCTCCAAATTTGATCAAACTGATTTTCTTGTAGAAAATTTTCTGTAATTTTTATATATTGCTGGAACTTGGGTACTGCAGATGATAGAAACTGGTCTCCTATTTTGAAAGAGATTTTCCAGTACAACAATTTGATGTTGTGGAGAAAACTACTAGTACAAGTTCCTTCAGAAGCTGCTTAGTATTTCTTCACCTGGCGACCTTTACTCTTTGTTATATATCTCTAAATTAATAGACTGGCATATTGGAAATTAAAAAAATGTATATTAATACAAAACATGTATTGTTTTATAGTACATGTTTATTACCATGTTATGAATGCTCAGATACCCAGCATCTGCTGAGCTCCTCTCTTTGGATTTCAGCATTATTTTTTTTAATTTAAAGATTTTGTTGATAATTGATGATTGACTGTGCTTTGAAACGCACTGCTTGCACAAGTTAATCTCTTTTATTTTTTTCTTCTCACAGGTCCTTTTGCACATTTGACATGAAAGTGGTTCTTCCCATGCTAGAGGAAGATCCTGCACTGTTGGAATAGGAGCTCTGAAAGTCTGGAAGCAGACAGAATTTGATTACAACCTTGCAGGGGACGATGGGTTGTTAAAACCCATGAGTGACCACCTGTGTTGAAGCGATCACAGTGACCTCCTCCTACAAGGTATTGGCACTCTTGCACTGAACTCCAATGACAATCGTTTTTTCTGGCACAGAACATTGTGACTTTGCCTTCACTAGTCCCACACTGGTGCTTGGCCTTGGACATTCTTGTTTTCTTAGTGGGATGATGGTGGTGCTCAGGGAGCACTTACCCTTATTTTTCATTTAAAAGAATGTTTGGAGGAAAAATTAATCTTGGGAGAGGTCAGAAACAATCAGTGAAAATTTGGAAATAAAAATGGACCTAATTTTTATACTGTTATCCTAATGTCACATGCTTTTAGCAAGTAGTCTCCCAATCTTTCTTATTCATTATACACAATAAACTAAATGTTCAATTTCTCACCCTATTTGAACTTGGTCTCCACTTTATTGAGTTAGAAGTAAAATGCTGATGCTTTCCTGCCTATGAAAGCTCTCTGTCCCTTGCTTAGAAAATCAATATTGATTTAACCTAGATCTTCAGACATTACCAAGCTCCACCTGGCAAAATGCCGTGGTACTCGCCTAGGGCTAGCTTGGCTAGACCCGAGCACTGGGTGATCTTTGCCCATGGCCGGAGGAGAGGACAGAGGCTGGTCAGGCACGGGAGGACAGGTGAGATCTCTAGCAGGGCTCGCCTCAACCACCGGTGAATAAGGCGTGTGGGGAGAAGGAAGAGGCAAGGAACTCTTCTTGGAGGAACAGGAGCAGGTTTATTGACCAGGAGGTCAATAAACAGGAGCAGGCAGAGGGGCCAAGAAGAGCACAGAAAAGCCTCTGGCAGGGGGTTTTATACCCCGACAACCAGGGCGGAGCAGACATCTGGTAACCAATAACATAACAGTCAAGGGGTGGTACAGAGGCGGAGAACTGCACATCGTAACCAATGGGGAGGGAGGTAGGCGGGGAGGGCGAATTCCAATCTGAATGGTAACGTAACAAAAGAGAGGAGAGTGCAGAGGCCATTGCCTGCAAGTGGGATGGCATGTCTTTCCTGCCGAGGCCAACAACTTTTCCTGCCAAGCTGTCTCGGGGCAGCCATGTTGGGGCGGGCGGCCATTTTGTGGTTACTGGGTCCCTGAGGGGTCAAACCATTGGACCTTTTGCCCGATCGGGTCCAGAACACCCTGGTGGGAACCGTGGCTCACTGCAACAGCAAAAGTAAGGCAACACAGGTAACAGGGAAAATAAGCAAGTATTTCCCTTTTTACTGCTTTTTGCCAGTTGCCTAAAATAACAGAAAGTTTGGAATTAGACCAGTCTAATACTCTCATTTTCTTTAATTTTTGCAATTGAATTCAAGGAAAATGAAGTTAATGACTCTGCTTTGGTGAATATGGGAATGTGAAAATATTTGCTTATGTTGTTTGTTGTAGGAATGTGCCATGCATATTACAGACCAACAGTTCACTTTCAAATGTTTAATGTGTTAATGTTAATGTTATTATGTAGCCTTGTCTTCCTGATTTGTTTTTTTGGTTTATTACTATTATTATTATTATTATTACTTAGTTTAGTTTAGTTTAGT
This sequence comes from Corvus moneduloides, assembly GCF_009650955.1. NCBI lineage: Eukaryota > Metazoa > Chordata > Aves > Passeriformes > Corvidae > Corvus > Corvus moneduloides. Next base: position 14,970,310 of record NC_045477.1, on the reverse strand, counting down.
TCAGTTTTAATAAAATACGTCTGGTATCTAATTATGGAAGTGCAGTTCTAGCCTTTATCTTGGAAATAAAAGAACTACTAAGCACCACTGACATACTTTTCACTGGGTTTATAAAAAGAAAAGGAAATGCACAAAACAGTAAATTCAACAACCCTGCATCAAGCTTATTGGATCTCAATGTACAACATTCCTTTGAGCCAGAACCTGTGTCTTTTTTTTGTAATTTTTAATCCCTTTTACAATATTGGAATATCCTTATGAGAAATCTATGTAAGCAGTAAAACCCTCTCACTGTTGTAAAAATTTGAGGTTTTTACAAAACAAAGCCAAACCACGTTTTAGGAGATGGTGATGTTCATTAAGTTTTAATGACACTTTAATAGCCCCAACAACTCCCAGAAATCTATGAATGCCTTTTCTTGCTCTTACTTCTTTTCCCCCTCCCTTCCCCACATCTCTGAGGATTCTGAAGCAGGAATTACAACCATTGGTGTCACAGGTGAGCACAAGCAAACAAACTGTGCTGCTCATTCTTGTAGCTGCCCATATATTGTCTAAAGATGTTTTTAAATTATTGTGTAAAATTGGGTTCACCAGAACCTGAGTGTAGGACAAGCATCAATTACACTCAGAAGCGATGAAAACAACTCAATGTCTTTTGAACATAGAGCCAAAGGTTTTCCCTGGAGTTTTTGCAGATAATACAATTTTTTTCTTTAAACTGTTTACATCTTTTATACATGTAAAGCATTGGTTCTTGTGAAGGAGAAAGACTGCAAACTGAAACACCACAGAATTTTTTTTTAACTTCTAAAATCAAACAGAATTCTAGAAATTATTCTCTTTCATGAGAAACAATGACCTACATCTATTGAAGAGAGCTGACCTTAGGGACCTATCTTTGTCATAGGGTTATTTTTCAGTGTTGAACGGAACCTTTATTATAGAACATACTGGGTTTTATATAAAGAAATTCTCTGTCATAAGAAGACAAATGAATTATAAAACACCTATAAATGGAGAAGTCTTTCTTTAATAAATGTCTGAAATTATCCTAGGTAGCTCAGTGTCTCAGAAGTTGTGCAGATCTATTTCGTTATAGAGTGTAACAGAATATTTATAAACTGCCCCTTGTGGCAAGACAGTTGAGGTCAAAGCAAACTGAAGCATTATATATGACACAATGTATTCAAAAAATTCAGAATCATTAGTCAGTGTCCAAAAATGAAACGTAGTAATGCTCTGTTAAAATTCTTAATAAAATATCTATTGCCAAGTTCAATAAATATATGCCAAAATATTCTCCACTGTGAGGGTGCTGCAGAAACTCCTTAGTGGATTTTTCCTTGACTCAATCTGCAATAACAAGATTCATGTAATAGAGGCTTCCTGCTCATGCACTACCTTTAAAATTCATTTCAGGAGTCTATGCATATATTCACTGCTGACCTCACTGTGATGCTGGGAGAAATCTGGTTTGCATAAATTAAGCTGACACCCTTCAAGAGCCCAAGCTCCCAGATATATGCTGCTCACAATTGCAACTGAAGCAAACTGACATTGGAATATCGAGCTGTACAGGCAGTCACTTGTCAGCTTGTGATTGCTACAAAATTATCCCTGGAAATTACCTAGGTACCTTGTAAGGTACCAAAATAACATCCAGTAGGTCTAAACATCCAGACCTATTATTCTAATCTCTTGTATAAATTTGCCCACCATACACTGAACAAATCTACATACATGTCTTTTTTTGTTCAACTATAAATGAAACAAAAAATTGTTATATGTATGAAAGTACTAATTTTAAAGTGTAATCAATCAGAAGCTATTTATTTCCCAAAATTTTGTATTCATATTTATAACTTCCAAAGAATATAAGTTGATAACGAATTACTATTGCATATATATATTTCAGTAAAGAAATTATTTTTGTGTTGCAATTTTTTTTTAATTAGGCCAATTCTTATACACAGTTATTTTTTCCCCTAATGGAATTATAATTGAAATTTATCTTTTCATTGTTGTTCTTGTTGACAAGTGAAAAAAATCTCAGTGAAAGGAAGTCATACAGAAGGAAAGAACTTTCTAACACTAGTGATAATTTCCAGAAATAGTGGCAATATATGATATTACAGTGGAGTGATGAAAGGAATTGAAGAAGCTGAGACTAGAAAATTCCAGTCCTCTGCTAAACTGAGATTTGGAAAATTATCATATAATGGATGACTGGATGACTCAGGGTAAATTTGGCAACTGACTGGAAGAGTTGTTAGAATAGTGATGGCAAATCATGCAGTATATTCTTGCCTGATCCTGCCCTTGCACTGCCCTTTTGTGGTGCATTCAACCTCTTTTGCAGCCATCCATTCCTGATAACTCTTACACATCCTTCACAGATACACAATATATTAAAAAAAAATACATTAAGTATATGTCTAGGAACTGTTTCAATATGGAAATCTCCTTGAGTTTGGGTAACTTAATCTCTGCACAAAGATATTTCAATCAGGAAACTTAGAAAGAAGGTTAGAAGTGAATTACCTATATATGTGGGTTCTCAAATAGACATAATTTTGTTGCCAAGCATTCTCATCATTCCTTATGAAACCCAAATAGCTTTTTTTTTTCCATTTATATATTAATTTTTTACTTTTCTTCTCTGATTCTTATTATTCACCAGACTTTTAAAAACCTGAGAATAGGCTTTCACTTGAAGTCTGGTGGAAATGGCATGAGAAATAACTTAAAATTAAATGCCTAAAGTTTTGAGACAGCCTGGAGCCACCCCCGATTTTTGTCTGAAATAAACAGCAAGCACAAATAACCACAAGAAACAAAAATACTGTCTGGTTGATTTAAAAGTAATTTACTTCTCTTCTTAGTTTAAAATAAAGCAATCTGTTTCTGTTCATATTTTCCTTAAAAAAGGAAGAAATTCCTTTTAATTTTTTAAAATTGCAACACCTACTCAAATAAATTTAGACTTCAGTTCACTGTATTCTGATCCCACAGAACACACTCCTATGTTCAGTAACTCCCTGATGGAACTCCTCTACTAGCACTGAGAGTGGTACACATGAGAAATAAACTGCCATGAAGGATGTGTAGCCATGCATTTAATGTCTCCAGTGCTGGATCAATCATTTGGATCATTGTCAGGTTTATTCATGTGATTTTGGATAATAATTTCAGTGTGATAAAAAATATATATGTGTAAAATATATTAATTGTGAAATTATTCTGTGTTACTGTTCTTCCCAAGTATGCTGGTTGTTCCCAGAGAAAACTACTAATGGAATGAACAGAAGCACTTAGATAAGTGATTCAATTTTCCTAATTTTTACAGTCTCTTCACAGGTTGAGCAGCTCAGGAAGGCTGCAGCAGCTGTAACAATTGCGCCAAAAATTCAATTAGAGACAGTCTTGAGTCAAGCTGCCTGAGGTTTATTTTTTGTAGCTTTATTTATTTACAAGAGCCGTAGTGGAGAGGAGAAGCTGTTATTGTTAGAAGAATAAACAAACAAAACCTTTTCTTTCTTTTTTTCCCACCATGTTATTATTTTCCATATATGAGGAAACTGAAAAGGAAAAAACTAAAACAACACATCACCAGAGCCAAAACTCAAGTTCCCCTTATCCCTCTTTCTTTCTCAGAAGAAAGATACTTCTACGGAAATATGTTCAGCAGGAACAAAAACCCCTTTGATCAAAATGAAAATAAAGAGGCAAAGAAAATGTTGCAGAATAATTTGAAAAAAAACCCCAAGAGGAAATACTCCTTGTGGCAAGGTTAGTTGGTCGTTGGAGCTACCTCTAATATCAAACACATTAGATTTATGTGTCAAGAATGATCTGGTAGAAATTAATGGGCTGGAAGATCTCATGCATAATTTCAACTTTACATAGAAAAATATTAATACTGTAATTGTAAGTACATGTATCAATAATTTAAAAAAAATTTAATGAGAAATACATTCTAAAATTTATTATGAAATTATATCAAAATACGGGAAATACAGAAAATCATAGAGATTTATGGAGTTCTTTCCTATGTTTTTAAACAAAAGGCCCTGGTTTAACACCTGTGCCATAACAAGTCTTCCAAATTTCCTTTCTGCCCTTTGCAATAGCTGAATGAAAAGTTAAAGTTAAATGGAAAGTCATGGGTGGGCTTAAAAAGCAGAATTTATTTTTTTATTATTGTATTTAGGCATTTCCCATTTCCCAGCAGTGGCACATCCAGCTCTGAGGTCCTCAACACAGGAAGGACATCAACCTGTTAGAGTTCAGAGTTGGGTCATGAAGATGATGGGAGGCCTGGAGCACCTCTCCTATAAGGAGAGGCTGAGAGTGTTGGGGTTCTTCAGCGTGGAGAAGAGAAGGCTTCAGGGACATCTTTTTGTTGCCTTCCACTGCCTTAAGTGGGCTTATAAGAAAGACACGGACAAACTTTTTAGCAGGGCCTGTTGTGATAGGACAAGAAGTGGTGGCTTTAAACTGAAGGAGGGTCAATTTGGATTAGCTGTAAGGAAGAAATTTTCTACAATGAGGGTGGTGAAACACTTGGAACCAGTTGCCCAGAGAGGTGGTAGGTGCCCCATTCCTGGGAACACTGAAGGTCAGGTTGGACAGGGACCCTGAGGAACCTGATTGAGTTGAAGATGTCCCTGCTCATTGCAGAGGAGTTGGCTTAGGTGGCCTTTGAAATGTCTCTTTCAATTCAAACTATTCTGCGTCTCTATGATATGTGCTTAAAACCAATATGCAAGTAAATTGATAAAGAGTTGACTAAATTTTATTTATTTGTCAGTTTATTTTCATTTCCAGCTCTTCAATACTGAATGGAAATGAGTCAAAAACTCTGTCAGCAGTGCTTTGTTTGTAGGACATGTCTAATTCTAAAGGGAACCAATCCAAGAGCAGTGTAGAAATTTGACTTTCAACAACCCTCTAAATCAGGTACAGGTGTCTTTGTGACTTTTTAAAACATGCACAGAGAGTCATAATGTATAGATCTTTCCAAGTTGTATTCCTCACCTTCCAGAACCTCATGCCAAGATTGCATATAGCATTGAGATCTCCAAGATCACAATTACAGCTCTTACGTCTAAAGCAATTAAAATCCTCTCTCATATCTCACATCACACCCCACATGCATGTCTTGCTATGACCACATGCACTATCTAAAATGAGAAAATCTACTTCGTTTCACCTCTGGAATACCATGTAATTAGGAACTTCCAATAAAAAAAGGGTTAATGCATGCCCAGTAAGAAATGTTTTGTGTTGAGATTGATGAATGTGTGAGCACTGAAGATGCTGTACCTCTAAAAGTCTTTTCTTTATTTTCTTTTTAAGGGGTAAGTACTGTGGTTGGTGAACATACTGTTTGCCTCAGCATGTCTGGGTTTGTTTGGGTTCTTTTGTATATTGTAATAAAGCTTTTTTTTATAATTGCTTAATATTTTAAGAGATTCTTCTTCTTTTATTCTTAGATCTGAGTTGTATTTCCTTGGCATTTCAATCCTTTCAATAAAGGATTATTTCTTAAAATTAGGGCAAGGTAAAAGCTTCCACAGTGCAGTGTAGCATCAGATATCATATCAGGATTTCATAAACAAGTACATTTCTATATATATAATGAATAATCCAGACTTCTGGCTGAGTCTTAAGAAGGTAGTCAGTACAGGAATTCAAGGTCATCCTGCTTTATTTCCTTGACAGTGAAGGACAAATGGTTTTATTTGATATTAATGGATGCAAAAGTTTTAATGTTCACTGATAAGACTAAGAGGTTAATGCAATGGCATGCCAAAGAAAGGCACAATGTAAACTGCGAAAATATTTCTGCAATGTGAACTGACTCCTTTCATAAAGCCATATATCAGAAAGTAGATGTTTGTTTAGCAGGGATCCATATTCCACATAAACTAATTGATAAATTTCAGTTTAATTGGCATACGGACAGCTGAGATAAAGAGTACGTTTCTGGAAATGGTTGGTAGTCTCATATCAAATGACCTTCAGTCTCAGACAGAGGTTCTGCAAATATGATGTGAATTTATTATAGTCTTCAGCATTTATTCAAAGACACAGTGACCAACAAAGTCAAAAGACATAAGGCTATCCATCATCCCTAAAGGTAAAGGAAAAAAATCCAAACTAGTTCTGTAACTTGTACTTCATTACTGCTTCAATTTGCAAATTCATTAATATGAAACATATTTAAAATAATGACAACATTTTGAAATAATAAACAAAATCCATAGTAGTAATATTCCACTGTAAGTTCTAAAAATCTTATTAGAATTAGGAAACTACCACAAAAATCTGGAAAAAAAGACTTTCCCTTCAAAAACAATCCCTTTTCAAAGACCCCAAATATACTTCTTACTTATGAAACTAATTCCCATATGTACACTTGTTTGGTTTTTTCCCAGTAATTTTGCATATGATTTTTTGTCCCTGGATCCTGCAAATGTTTGTAGTCAACTTCACACAAGCTGGGCCATGGAGTTAAGTTGAAATTCCTGAGTGACTGTGTGCCATCCAAGAAACCAGCGTGAAAGCTAGGGGAATAAATAAAGTTTGTTTCTTCCTAACTACAAAAATTGATTCATGTTTAACATTTGCTTTTCTCATTATAAGCCTTGTCATGGAAACAAGTCATGGAATTGGAATGCAGGTTTTACTGATGTAGCTTTCAGTGTGGAACCATAAAACATCACCTTCTTATATTTCCTTTAGAGCTCATTCTTTCAGTTTTTCTCAGCTGGGTCTGCTTATCTCTAAGCTGTTGAATTTGTCTGACTGTCCATATTTTTTATTAGCTAAGCATCTACTGGCTCACTTGCTGATTGCCACTTCATAAGCAGACCACAGAAAGAGTTAAAAAAAAAAAAGAAAAGAACTAATTGCCTCTGTATGTGTTCTCATTTTGAAGGACTGTTGAAGGAAGCCTAAGAAAAAGTTCACCGTAACATCATTTCTTATCTGAAATAGCTGACAGCAACTTATCAATGCTTCCCAGTCACGCATCTCCAGCGGAGCCTAATTCTCTACACAATACGAGTTAGCTTGGGAGGCTCATTTTAAAGTTGGAAAGACTAAGTTTTATATGCATTGTCAGTCAGTATTTCTGCCATTTGCATCACTGTAAGAGTGGTTAGATCCTTTCACTCTTTAATGTCTATGTAACAACATATTGATTGTTGGGTAGTGACAGAGTACTTTATCATGCTTTTAAGTAGTTCTCATGTGTAATCTCCTTAGCAGCCATGGGGCCCCACGTTTGTGTAATTGCTTCTAAGCATTAGGGATAGCAGAGGTTTTGCCTCCAATGGATTTAGAAGACATGAATTTTCAGCAAAGCTCTATAGATGATAAAGTATTAAAAGATAAATGCAAATACAGGATCATTAAGGAGCTAAACATGGATCTTTTCAGTTAATGTAAAAGAACTGTAAGAAATGAATATTGTATTTGTTAATAAAATTTTTGGCATAGAATCTTTCTATATATGTCAGATATCTACAACAATATTATCTCTAACTTGAGGAGGACATTATGAAGACATACTAATTTTATTTTACTTTTTAAACAGAACATTTACTTCAGGATTGTTTCTATATTTTTCTTTCTCTTCCAGAACCTAATTTTAAAAATACAGCAAGTCGATCTTGGAAGGCATCACTGGAAATAATCTCATATCACTTCAACTCCAAAGAAGTATTAGCTGTCCTCACACCTTCCATGTTTGTGCATTACTTTTAATGCTCTTCATTAATATTTTCATTTAATATGTTGGATGATTTGATTAGTTTTTTTGAGAAGTAGACCTGGATCACTTAACAGTGATGACTGACAGGCTTTTCCTGGGCAGGTGAATGGGGGCTCTCATTAGAGTAGTCGAGCTCCATCTACAAGAACTGAGCTTGTTCTTGTGTACTACTATGAACTATAGGAGTTATTACATTTATTTCCCACAGGTAATTTTCTAATAATTTTCTGATTAAATGCATTGTCCTTCCTTGAAACACGTTTTTTATTTTGTTATGCTTCTATCCACTTATTAAAGGTTGTGGGTTTTGTTATTTCATACCCATTCTCACTCACTGCATTCCATATTCTCTTTCTTTCTAGAGAGACTTAAGTCTTGAAGCACTTTTACTATTCTTTAATCAAATTTTATATTAAAAATGTTATCATTAAAATACAAGAAATATCTGGGTTCTCCTGTATTGCCTTCTTATTGAAATCTGTGCAGTCAAATCTTCCTTATCCCCCAAATTCTCTGCTTTAAATGATTCTGACTACTTCTCACAATGACCAAATATTCTTGATTTAATTTTTATCATGGATCACAGTAGTGCAGCAGCCAGTCAGTTTTTAGATAGTCTCCCAACAAATTTTGAACCACAAATGTTTATGCAACTTTGATTTTAATAAAACTCTCTTCTTCACTTTCTGTCCTTCATCAAAAAGTGCTGCCCTTTAACACTGATATTCTAGTCATGCCTTTATCCTGATAATTCTGTTGGACAAACAGCAGTTTCAATGAAGTCCTTAACACAAGAAAAATACTTATGCTGTACTCAATGCTGTGCCTCACTCTTCCTGTCACCTCCTGTCTCTTCCACCATCTATTGGAGAAATGCACAAGAGATGATGGAAGGGGAAGGTCAGACTCTCAAGCAGCTGCTGGGGCTTTGCTTGAAGAAGTCTGTGGGAGTGTGTCTTGTTTGGTTCAGTCCGGGTCTCCCCTTTGGGTTTCGTGTTACTGTACCATCCCAGTTTATACCCTCCTGGTTTCGTGTTCATAACCCTGCTTTCTCTATTTGTCTCCTCCCAGACCCCTGCCAATTGCTCCGGCACCCCTCCCAAGCTTCTAGAAAGTTCTGGCAGGGGCGTCGAGTGATTGGTCTTGGGGGGAGGATCCCTCCCTTCCTTTCCCAAGATAGGTTCCCTTGTGTGTCCCTCATCCCGCAGACCCATCCTTCTCCTTCCCTGATTCGATGCCTTTGTCATCCCTCCCCTGTCGCCACCCCCCCCATAAAACCCCTGGCTGGCGCACTCAGGGTTGCTCATTGCTGGACACCCCCGGGGGGCGAGGTCCCCTGTTCGGAGACACAATAAACCTTCCGGATTTCATCCACAATTGAGCCTGCCTCCTTCTTCCACCACCTGCCTCTATTGCAGAGGTCCTGTGGAAGGACCCACGAGCCAGACCTCTGGTCTCCCGGATTCCAGAGGCTGGCCCCCACAGCCTGCTGCGTCCAGAGCTGACCGGGCAAAGTGGGAACTGCTCCAAAAAGGACGCAGAGGCAGAAGTCCTTCAGCTGGGCATTATTTATGCAGAGACTTGGGACTGGGCTTGGAAGAGTCATAGTTTCTGTCAAGGTAACTGGGGGAAATTGCCATTGAAGTTGTTCCTCTGTCTAAGCTCCATTGCTCAGATACCTTTTGTGTCTTATGCTTTAAATGAGCTATTGCTGGTGTCCAATTCATCCTTTCAGAGAAACGTTGCAGGTGGTAAAGTTAAAAGCAACATATTCCTTGTAAGATGTGATGTAATGTGGTTTGAGAAGATGCTCTTCCACAGAGTAGGTATAGTTACTTCTCTTCGGAAAGAAATTCAACTTTCACATGTAAAATAGAGGGAAAATGTGATGTTGTAAAGGGAAGTGATAGCTACAAGGAGGATAAATGTACTTATTTAGGAGACCAAGGTGCCCAGCTAGGTTCGTGATATATAGAAGACTGTATTTTGCAACAGGCAGCCTGAAAAAAAAAAAGCAAAAGCAGGATTGAAAGAAGAGACAAAAATCCAAGTCTTATTTAGTTAAACTAATGCAAAAAACTACATTAAGAAATCTTTTATGTTTTTTTTGCTTTATATTATCTTGATTATATAAATTTTGACTGTATTTTATCCCATCTGTGGTTTCAAATATACTTCAGCTGAAACTGGTGCAAATTTGAGCAGACAGCTTAGAATAATGTAACGTTTTCCAGCTGTGCTACTTAATTAGCTACATGCCTGCAAGTTTAAGACAGCTCTTCCAGTGTATATCCTGCTTAACTCCATGAGAAGTCTTAAGAGGGATATTGATTTACAATAGCAAAGGAAATAATTAATCAGCTTTGCTGTAGTGGCTAGAAAGAAAAATTCTTAAATATTTGCCACAGTATTTTTTTCAAAAGTAGGTGAGATTTTCATTTATGCTTCAACATATGTTATATATGAGGTGAAAAATTGCTATAGGGGCTGTACATGTGGTGGGAGCCCTGTTCCATAGCAGACTTCGCCTGACAGCCGATCAAGGCAGAGAAAGCATCCATGATTGGGCTGCAAGTGACGCTCCACCCCGCCATCTCCTTGCCGGTGGTGCAGATCCCCAGCTGCCCAGGAAAAAAATGCCCGGGAAATCGGGCTATGGGAGGAGCTTTAGCAGGTAAAAGCAGTTAACTGCGACAAAACGGGGATTATTTTCTTTGGGTTTCTCGAAGGGATTAGGGGCTCGCCCAGATGGTCTGCTTGGCCCCCCTTCCTTCCTCGCCTTTTTGTCCCTGTGGTCCTGTTTCCCTGTCCGCACCTGTCGTGCGCTGCTTCACCGCTTCCCTGGGGCAGCCTGACGCCACGGCAACCCAGTGCTCCACTGTTTCCCCGACGCAGCAGCCGGAGCCGCCCCGCCCCTGACAACCTGCAACTGCTCCACCAGTGCGCCTGTAGCCACGGCAACCTGCTCTTCGCGGACAGAAGAGACACGCAGCCTGCTGCTGTTTGAAAATCGCGCCTAGCCCGCCACGGGAGCCGCACACACTCATCACAGCTTGCAGCACACACGCTCCATCTGCCGACCTGGTGCTAACAGAGCGCCCGGGGTACAGCGGTAATGATCTGTTCCGGTTTTCTGTTTCTTTCTCCGTCTCTCTTTTCCCCTCTTTGCTCCCTTTTCTCTCCCCCTTCGGTAGGAACACTCATCTTCCTTTATCAGCAGTTCTCAGATTTAATATTGCTGCGTTTGCACCTTATTTTCATCTGAGAAATCTATCAAAATGAATCCTCCCCGACTCCCCTTTTACGGCGGGACAGGACAGTAGGAAATGTGAAATGCAGCAGAATAAGAAAAAATATGTTTGCTGTAATTATTGTGTCAGGATTATAATGTGCTCTAAAAAATCCAGTTTAACAAAAGGAACATTCAAGAATTGAATGCAACTAAAAATGTGAAATATGGTCAGACTGGAATGTAGGACTTCACATCTCATGCATCATCAGCATAGAGCAAACTGATGTTTTATAGCATGCACCTTTGCATAGGACTGATTTTGAATGTGCCAAGATATTTTCTTACGCTATTTAGAGCCCTGACTTATCAATACAGTAGTCCAAACTAGCACTAGTGGGAAAATGATGGCTGTTATAAAGTTTCTGAGCAGCTGCCCCACTTTATGTTCTCAAGGCGCTCACAAAGATACTGCATCAAATCACATCCTCAAAGAAGAAAAAGCATTTATGCACATGAAAGCCTCAGGGATTTATGTAACCAATTTATTTTTTCTGAAAGCCATTTAAAGTAATGATATTATATTTTTTCTCTTTTGTGCGTGTGTTTAAAGAAATGGTAATTTATGTGAGATAAAAAATATTTAAGTTTTGGTGTGTTGCATCATAGTGTTTTGGATGATGTAATGCATCATTGATGCAAAACATAGTGTGGTGTCTCTAATAATAACAAGTATCTTTAGGTCTGAAGTGCTTGAATACAGGTCTACCCAGTACCACAGAGCTACGGCACAGTTTGGGTTGGAAGGAACCATAAAACGATCACATTCCCATCCCCCTGCCATGGACAGGAACACCTTCCACTAGACCAGGTTGCTCAGAGCTACATCCAACCTGGCCTTGAACATTTCCAGGGATGGGGCATACACAACTTCTCTGGGCAACCTGTGCCAGGGCCTCACCACCATCACAGGGAAGAATTTTTTCCTAATATCTAATCTAAACCTACTCTCTGTCAGTTTGAAGCCATTCCTTCTTGTCCTGTCACTCCAGGCTCTTGTAAAATGTTTTTTCACCTGAGAAAGAATATTAAAAAGTGGGGAATTTTAATGTAGTTTTGTGACAGGTTTTGTCTTTGTTCCAGTTCTTATAGAATATAAAAGTAGAGAATTCCTATTTAGAATTTTTATAGCTGCAAGTCATACTTTTAAAATGGTTTCTTGGTGAGATTTTTATAACATGGCATGCTGAAGTCTAATGTTTCAAAAGAAATCCCTCATAGGTTTAAGATAATGAAATTACATCATAATTCAGTAAGAAAGAAACTTTTTCGAAGGAAAAGGCAGCAGTCTGGAAACCTTTAGTATCTTCTTCTAAATCATTACTGAATTATATTTAAGCTGCCATGTTTGTTTTACGTGTCTTTATCCTATTCCATGAGTTTTCTCTTTTCTGCCCTTATGATCCTCTCATTGGTAAGGGAGTAAGTGAGTGGCTGGGTGGGGTGGGGTGGGCTGTCTGTCTTCTCTCCGCTTTCCTGTTCTGAAAATGGGCTGTTATTCACAAAGGTGCCCCTTCACAGCCCATTTCTGCTGCCTTTAACCTTCCTACCTGAAAGCCACCCCTGCACCTTTTCATTAGGTCACAAAGTGATTTCTGTTTTTAAAAATAAAGAGTTTGAGCTAACTAAATTTATGACTAATTTTGCCTTGCTGAGATTTGTTCTCTTATGACCAGGATTACATACTCATGTCATCATTGGAAACGGTGGAGCCAGCACCATTTCTACTATTCATGTCTTTGACTGTTGTTGGGGAAGATGAAACAGGAAAGCCTTATAAATATGATTGCCTGACAAAAGATTTTGGGAATATGAAAACTATAAGCAACATCAAGATGAAAGCCACCTTTGAAATACCAAGTCTTAGTTACTGAACAACTGGAAAACAATGGTATGGCCGACTGAAGGTAATCCCCTCTTGATTGAACAATACCCTCTGCTTGCAGGCAGGTCCAAGGGTCAGAGCAGACCCTACTAGCTCAGCAGAAGGGGTCCAAAGAGTAGTTTTTAGAAGTTAAGATGTAACACTCTATGGTAATATAAGAACTCTTATAGGCTGTATGTAAATGCTATAGGATTTGTATCTTGTATTAGATTGGTTAGTGACAATTAGAATATTCAGTACAGAAGATGATTTATTGTATTGTAACCAGGACTTCACCATTCTATTCTCATTCCTCTCTCTCTCTCTCTCTCTCTTGCTCTCTCTCTCTCTCTCGCTCTCTCTCTCTCTTTACTTACTCGCTTACACTCTTGCTCTCTTGGGCCTGCTCCGAGCTGAGTCTGGCAGCTCTAAGCAGTGCCCCTGTACCCATGCCCTTTGCAATAAACCGCATGTTCCAAGATCTGACTTCAGAGATCTCTCGTCTCCGTCAGTCCCGACCGTCCGACCCACCCCAAGCTCCCGCAGTCTGGCGCCCAACGTGATTGAAGGCCCGGTTCAGCTTTTTCCATCTGTGGGAGACTTCTCCATGGACGGTAACTAAAAGACCAGTTATAGCCACCTAGAACGTGTCGTGAGCACGGCATACCGTTGCTGCACATCATAAAAGCCGGAGCTCTATAATTCTGCCGAGGCAGCCCTCGAGCACGGGGATTACCTGGAGCTCTTGGAGGGAATTGCCTGGCAGTCCTCGAGCACAGGCGGCCACTGCTGCGCAGCGGCTCCCTGGAGCTCTTTGAGGAAGTTTGCCGTGGCACCCCTCGAGCATGGACACGCTGCCAAGCAGTGCTGACTGGAGCTCTAAGGAGGGACCCTGCCGCGCACCCCGAGCACAGGCGAGTAGTGCTCAGCACCGCCCGCACTGGAGCTCAGTGTGGACCCACCTGTGAGGTCCTGAGCACGGAAAGCCCTTGCCAAGCGACGCCTAAAACCGGAGCTGTGAGGAAGGACCCAAAAGCAGCATCCTGAGCGCCGAGTGGAGTGCCTGGCCAGCCCCCCACGACGGACCTCTGACTAAAGACCCTGCTCCTGCGACATCTAAGTGAGTATCATACTGGTCTAATAATGGGACAAACTCACTCTGCCCATGACAGAGACCTCTATAAGCAACTTAAGCATTTACTAAGTTCCGGTTCAAGTCAATTACCTAAACAGGAGCTAAAAAATCTCTTAGAATGGACTCGAATTAATTTCCCAGTTGCTGGCCGGTCAGCTATCTTTACAAGAGACTTCTGGGACACAGTTGGGGTTAAGCTCTTTAATAATGTCTCCTACTGAGATATGGCTGCCGTGCAGCTGATCCCAGCTTGCAGAGCACTGGTAGAGCTGTTTGCTGCGAAGGCGCCGCCCGCAGCAGTCACCCCGCCGAGCCCGGCTCCTGCTGCGAGCCCGCCCCTTGCCGCCGCGAGCCCGCAGCGGGGCACGGCCCCCGCCTCTCCCCCAGACCTCGTGGCTCCAATACCCGCGGTCCGGCTGACTCGCGCCGCCCCACCCCCCGCACTCGCGGTCCCGGCACCTGTTACCCTGGCCCCAGCCACCCCACCGGACCATACGACCCCTCCCACCATTCCCGCCATACCCGCCCCCACCATCCCGTTCGTCCCTGCTGTCCCGTCTCCCGCGGCCCCCGCCCTCGGTTCCAGCATCTTTGCGGCCCCGCCCCTCACTTCTACCACCCCCTCCACCAGCGTCATTGCGGCCCCGCCCCTCGCTTCTACCACCCCGTCCGCCAGCGTCATCGCGGCCCCGCCCCTTGCCCCTGCCCCCACGTGCCCCCCCCGTTTCCGTCATCGCGGCTCCACCCCCCCGCTGCTGCCGTCATTGTTACCCCACCCCCCGCTGCTGGCATTATCGCGGCCCCACCCCCCAGCGATACCCCTGGGGGGGCGGCAGCTGCCCCCCTGCTACCTACGGGTGCTACCACTCCCCGAGCTGCGCCTGTTATGGCCATGGCTGCCATTATAGCCGGCCCCCCGCAAAGCCAAGCGGCGACCCTTCTTCCAGCCCCCCAGGTCCCCCTTGCTGCCACCGACATGGCGCCAGTGGTAGCCAACATCCCATCCGCATCCGTCGCTGCTGCGTCTTCAGAGTCTCCTGCCGCTCCCGAACCACCGGTGCCGACAGTGCCTGTCACGGCCGCGCTGGCGTCCCCGGCGCCCCCTGTGCATGTTGCCGCGGGAACCCTGCCCCCCTACCCTGCCGTTCAAGCACACGCAGCACGCCCCGAGCTGTCCCCCGGCCCCGTGGCAGCACAGATGCCTATGTCTACTTCCGTCCCTGCTGGCGTTCCTGCGCAATTCCCCGATCCCGGCACACCATCGCTCGTGCTGGGACACCAAGCACCCCAGCCCTGCGAGCTACCTGGTGCCGGTGCCGCAGCGTCTGCACGGATGACTGCAGCCTCCTCCGTGCCTGCCGCTGCTCCAGCAGCGCCGTTCCTGCCCGCCGCACTAGCACCCACCCCAGCCCAGCCTACAAGCTCCCAGCGGCAGCACGCTGCGGTCCAGCCGCCGACTGGCCCACCATTCGCCATGGCCCCACCGCAACATACTCCCGCCGCCTCCACGCCAGCCCTCCTGCCCCCCGCCGCCCCAGGATCATCTCCTGCCGACAGGGCAGCCCTGCCGCCGCCGCCCGCCTCCGTGGCCCCAGACAGGACCCTGCCGTCTCCACTGCAGCCTCCCGCTTCTCAGCTGCTGAATAATGCGGTCCCACCGCCACTGGCATCCATGATCGTCCCACCGCCCCCTTCCTCGACTGTGGCCACAGCCCCAGCCCCTGGTTCTGCAGTCCTGCCACCTCCCGCTCTCCCCGAACCGCCCGCCATCACAACCCGTCATGTTGACCCGATGACGCAACCCACGCATGCGCAATTGCTGCAACCCCCGGACCAGCGATACCACTTCGCTCACACTCCTCCAACCACAGCACCGCTCCCGGGACCAGCCGCGAACAGGGGGGGAACAGAGAGCAATGATGCAGCTCCAGTGGCAGGGGAGACGGAGAGCCCCTCTGCCGGAGCTGATGTTTTAAATCTAACACAAGTAAACCCTGAAAAGCAGCCAGATTTGTTTGCAATGAGCCCCAGAGTCCCGCCAGCGAGCGACGGGGATCTTGCAACCCAGAAAGAGAAAACGAGTTCCGAGAGTTTGTCAGCGCTACCTTCTGAATCAAAAAATCCTCCAAAGTGCTCAGATTATTCTCAATTAACAGCTTGGCATGAAATAAGACTCCAAATCTATAAAGATGAAAGTCTTAGTCTATTAGCTAAGCCTGTGATAGCTAGCCAACAGCCTGACAGTCCTAAAACGTGGGCTCCCATCCCCACTCTCGAAATTAAAGAACTAAAAAGGGCTGTAAGATACAGTGGCATTTGCTCACCGTATCTTAAACAACTGCTAAAAAGTACCCTAAAAGGAACACATCAAACTTTAAAACGCATTTTAAATCAACAGAAAAGGGGAAAAGCCCAGGCTACACCTCAAAGAAGGTTGAATAAAGCCTTGTATGTTTTTAATTTCTTGAACAGCTCTGCAGAAGAGCCTGATCCCCTCATTTTCAGACATTTCTTAAACAACAAAAAAGCAAAACTGAAAGAGCACCCCCCAGTTTTAATTAAGAATCTAGCATCAGGAAAAATAGAAAGACCATATGATCTTATAATGTGGGGAAAGGGATTTGCATGTCTCTCCACAGGTGAAGGAACCAAGTGGATTCCAGCAAAGAACGTGAAGCTGTACCACACATCAAAGCCCGTTGTCGGTTCCACTTCAGCCAGTGACCCTGCGAGTGGAAGCTGAGAAGCCGGCACTGAAATGTGAATTAGGCAGAACCACTGAGAGAAGATCGTCTGCCAGAAACGACTCAAGAAAAGAATGGAGTTTTAGCATTATTTGTGCAAATGCATGTTGCTTTTATTCTTATGTTTTAGTTTTTGTAGTGAAGCTTTACCTGTAAATCAACCAAAGACAAATGTCTGGGTTGCCTTAGCCAAATCTGCAGGCTCCAATACCATCTGTCTATCTGACACAAGCCCTGACAAACCTTTCTCAACTTATTGAGTGCCTTTCCCAGAAGGTTTTGGTAATGTTACTTTTCATAAATATTGGCCATATGATAATCATCACATTTCTCCAACTCCCAGCCATAGACACCAAACTTACATTGATTATCTTTTATTAGCACATGGGCATGGCTGTGAAGATTTTGAAAGATTATGCTGTATGAACTTATCCGATCATTCTGTTTCCATTCACAAACAGTTACAAAACCTAAGGGACCTAGCTAACCAAATTACAACGGATGACCCATCTTGGCTAGAAAGTTTGTTTGATGGTTGGGGCTTTGCACCTTGGCTAAGGGAACGCTGTAAAATAGGCTTGATTATTCTAGTAGTAATAATTATAGTTTTAGTAGCAGTACCTTGTATACTTCAGTGTGTGCAAAAAATGACAAGTAAGACTGTGTCGAATATCTTAGTTGTTCATCAGAACGGGGGGGAGATGTTGGGGAAGATGAAACAGGAAAGCCTTATAAATATGATTGCCTGACAAAAGATTTTGGGAATATGAAAACTACAGGCGACATCGAAATGAAAGCCACCTTTGAAATACCAAGTCTTAGTTACTGAACAACTGGAAAACAATGGTATGGCCGACTGAAGGTAATCCCCTCTTGATTGAACAATACCCTCTGCTTGCAGGCAGGTCCAAGGGTCAGAGCAGACCCTACTAGCTCAGCAGAAGGGGTCCAAAGAGTAGTTTTTAGAAGTTAAGATGTAACACTCTATGGTAATATAAGAACTCTTATAGGCTGTATGTAAATGCTATAGGATTTGTATCTTGTATTAGATTGGTTAGTGACAATTAGAATATTCAGTACAGAAGATGATTTATTGTATTGTAACCAGGACTTCATCACTTCTTCACTCTCATTCCTCTCTCTCTCTCTCTCTTTACTTACCCGCTTACTCTCTTGCTCTCTTGGGCCTGCTCCGAGCTGAGTCTGGCAGCTCTAAGCAGTGCCCCTGTACCCACGCCCTTTGCAATAAACCGCATGTTCCAAGATCTGACTTCAGAGATCTCTTGTCTCCGTCCATCCCGACCGTCCGACCCACCCCAAGCTCCCACAGACTGTGTAACATAATTTGTCATGATTTTTTTTTACTCTCCTTGTAGTATTCATTTCATTATGTAGCATCTGAGCAGGAACGGTAATCAATCATATTGTCACGTGTTTTGTACTCAGTGGCATGCAGTGAGAGAATATAAGCTTATGATAATGTCTCAGTCTAAGGCACTTTGAAAATCAGTTCCTATAGTGAAAGGAGTTTTTGGGAGGACTTCCGTGCAAGACATTTGTTTGATTCTTTTGTAACCTAGTTTGTGCTTTTATATCCCTAAATTGACACAAGACTTCTGTAAAATGGAATAGGTTTTCAAAATCCATATTTGGGACCTGTTAATAATTCACACTTGAAAATAGAGGCTGATATAGAACCCTAGTTTGTAAAAGATACCAGAGTGCCTTACATAATGGCACTAAGGGATGATTTCACAACTATGCTAGCAAAAGACAATTTAACAGTCGTGACAAGGCTACTAAAAAGGAGGGGACAGAGAATACTTCATGTTTTCTGACTTATTTAGTTATTCTTTTCACTGTCACAGTGCATGGAACAGAAACTGCTACACAGTGAAGAAAGTAACTGAAGTACATCTCAAAATACCTGATATTTCATGGAAGTTGTACCCTTATTCATGGTGAAGCCTCTACCTCCCTTTCACAATTAAAAGAGGTTTTATTCAATGAAAGCAGTGTGAAAATGATGTTAAGAAGAGAAAAAGAAAGATGGGGCATTGTTTGTGAGTTGTGATTTCATTTGCAAATTTTACCTTTACTTAGGACAATAATGTTTGTGGGGTGCCTAAGCAAATGATATAATAATTTTTTGGTTTTAAAACATCACAATACCTTAGTAACATCTCTTTAATATCTTCAAAACATGCATATTCTCTAAAAATCACCCACCTTTATGTTTATTCTTTATAAACAAATAAAAAGGTTTCAGGGGCATGAGAAAAATAATTATTTTGTAAATACCTTGATGGAAAAGGGCTAGTAGAAACTAACAGTATATATTTTGGGACTATGAACAGTGAGAACAGTGAGGGACCTACTGAGAAAACTTAAAAAGCACAAAATTGCTGTAACTTTTCTACAATTTGAATTTTTACTTGAAACTTTTGTACAGCAACTAAAATGTTAATACTCTTTTTGCTAATCATATTTGTATCACATCTAATTGTCTGGTTTTCCATACTCTTTTTATCTGGGATCTCTGGGAGGTGGTCAGAGATGGTGTACAAAAACAATAGCAAAGTCAGAATGAGCATCACAGAAGCAATGAATATATTTAGTGAATGACACTATCAGAAGTCTCCACTTTTCCTCTCCTCTGCTGGTAATGTGTAGTTCTTTCAGAGATACTCTGTTTATACTGACAAATAATTTATACAAATACATGAAACCTTTGATCAACTAGATACTGGTATATATTGGGAAAATACAAATAATTTTAATGTTTTCTGGTAGTTGTCATCCTGTCTTAACACCTAAGTAAATTGAGGGAAAATGCTATACAGCATTGACATTTTTGTCAAGAATGGAAAATTTTGGGTTGATGATTGTTAGGTACATACAGAGCTAAAGTTCTGCTCCTCGGCTGATTCCTGTGGTACTGATCATTTATAAAGTTTTATAGAGCTAATTCCTGAAGATTGTTCCCTAGATAGACAGATAGCTAGCTAATTACAGCAGCTGCACTTTTCTGCTGGGCAATATTCATGTCTATTTGTATGTGATTGTGGAGAAAGAGTATTTAACATACCCTGTCAAACCAGGGAAGGATGTGTTTAGGCTGAGGGACAGTTTAGGAAACTGAGAGCAAAGAGCTTCAGTGCTTGAAAGACAAGCCCTAAAATAAAAAGAGAGTGTTATGGGCACAGAGTGTACAGGTTCATGGGGTTATTTCTCTATCTTTTTTGGGTAACACTGCCACCATAAGGTCCATCTTTTTAACTGTCAAGGGAAAATGTAAAGCACAAGGTCTACAGTAAGCATAAATGCTAAGTATTAACTGATTTGCGTCCAATTCTATTTTTAAATAGGCTGTGGGATGTGCTGTGGGATGGTAGTTTGTATGCACTGTAACCAAGAGAACCAGGGTAAACCTGTAGTGACTCATGACAGGCTCTCAGAAGAGGAGCTTCAGTAAAGTATTTGTAAGCAATGGAGATAATTCACTGAAAAGGTAGTGTTTCATTCACATACTGCACTCACATTTCATATCTCTGATGCTACCTGGTTATAAACTAGGAGTCACATGGTCAACTTTCTTGGATGCATAATTTTACTTTTATCAATTAATTTCTTTGACAAAACTGGACATTAAAGTGCTTATTCAAACAGTGGATTCTTTAAATTACTGGGCTCATCCATCAAGGTCCTTACCATGAGTTATAACTGAAACTTCAAGTCAAGCTTTTCTCTTCTGTGACCTAAATAGCTACCTGTAATTTCAGATTGCCTTTTTCAAGGCTTTTGTAGTGCCCCTATAGACCACACTTCTATTTCCTTCCTTCCCTACTGATTGACCTTCACATAATGTAGTTCAATAGAGATTAGAGTTTGCCTGGGGACTCTATTTTGCTATTACTGGTTCCCCTATAAAAGAACTCTGTCTTGCTGACGATATTAAATCCCTTGCCACTGATTTCTATCTCAGTTAATGTCTTGTTCCTGATAATAACATCCCACTCACCTTGCAGGCTGTTTTTTTTTTGACATGTCAGATTCAAATGACTCCTTGGATTATTATTTACAGATATGCCCTTGTTCAGGTTCAGGGTGATGACTGTAATCTAGTACAAACCTTTACTATAAAAATGAAGTGAGTTGATAATTGTGCATGTCTTCAATGTCACAGGAATTTTATTCATGAACATAGACATAAATCGTTCATGATTCTCATTAAAGGCAATAAGATTCATCTGTGCCCTTCTTATTTTTGATTTTTCAGACATTTAACTAGATGATAAATGTTTGTCTTGGTCATTCTGTCTTGAGAGTCTCAGTGTTCTTCTGAGATACTGTACCTTTTCCTTAGAGATTTTCACTTGTGGTTTTTATGTCTGCCACTGTGCATGTCACTGTGCTGTGATAGTTCTGTCACAGTAAGAGTATTTCTGATTCATCTTGCTCATTACAACCTGCAGCATTGCTGGTCTTCACTTTTGATTGTTCCACTGATTAGAAAATGACATCCTTAGGTGAGGGAATGATGCTATGCAAATATTGATTATGGGTTGTTACAATCCGGTTTAGACCCAGGAAAGCAAAGGAAGCTAAGTCTCTGAGCATAAACTGGAAAGAACCAGGAAGGTTCAAAATATCCCCAGGAATGAGATTAAAACCAAACGAGGTTAGATGTTGTTGCCAAAAAATGGATGTATTTTATTTAATAGTAAAAGAGGCAAAGAGAAGGGAAGAAAAAAAGAAAGAGAGAAAGAAAAGAAGTGTGCGTGGGGGGTGGGGGAACAGGGAGAGGTGATGGGATAGATGGAAGCATGTCACCCATCTGAGGGTCCTAACAACGTCTCGTTGCTCCCCTCCATCTGGTCACACGCCGCCACACGCCAAAGAGTGCAGAATTCCGTGGACTAATATACACTTTGGGCCAGGTGGGAACGCCCACGTGTCTTTCTTACAGGGGCCAGCTTGACATACTGTCTCTTGCAACACTGAGGGTCTGTTGCATCATCTCTGGTGCTCTGGTGCAGGGTCTGGGGACCCCTTGGGGGGGGCCCCTGTGATGGGCCATGTCACCCCCTCCTGTTGTGGATAAGCTTCTCCCCCCAGTGAGGACCCCTCACCTGGGCTCCTCTGCACAGTTGGAGGATGGGCAGTTACTGAGCCTCTGACCACAGGCTTTTCCAAATTACTCAGAGCCTCTCCTCCCTCCACCCCTTGGTGCGAGGGTCTGTTCCAGCCTGGCAGCTGATAGCCCTGGGGCTGTGGTCCTCATCTTGGAGGTGTTAAGCCTGTGCTCAGTGAATGTCCCCAGCCCTGAGTTGTTACTTTATCTTATCTTCATCAGCGAGCAGTGTCAGGCCTCAGTCAGGGCCCCATTCAGGGTGTGGGAGTCTTCTCTTCAGCTTTTGTAATACAGTTTTAAAAGTCCTTTAAGAAAATGTTTAAGTCATAAAATATAATATTTCAGTCTCTGACATGGGTCATTTTGATTTTCTGTTTCATTGCTTCCATATATTGAGTACTGAGGAAATGTGATAATTTTTTTTTGGCAATACACACTGATAATCTGCACAGAATTATGATGCTGTTTGCCAGCTGTACACATGCAGCAAAATGCTCGTTGTTCCATAGGAATTCATTCATTCTGCTTCACTCTTTTGCTTTTGCTGCTCCTGTACATGGGAAACAGATCACTGAAGATTTCTGACTCAGACTTTCTCACCTATACAAAATAAAAGTCAAAAATGTAATAGTGATGTAGGGAACAATCCCTTAGAAAGATCCTTGAAAAATGTGTTTGTGACTGTTTCAGAAATTCAAAACATATTCCCTAGTTTGTCTAGAAACACATGCTGGGTTTGAATTTTGTAGTTTTTATAAACAGCCAGACATGATTAAGAAAATATCTTGCATTTTTAACAGAGGTTATCCTCATAAAAAGGGCCATAATTGAAACCCACTTTCTCTGCAATGCTATTTCATATATATACAGCTGTGTTGGAGTTAACTTCCTCCACAGCAGACTGCACAGTGTTATGTTTTGGATTTGTGACCCAAAGTGTGGATTACACACCAATGTTCCTCACTCTGCCTCACTCCCTGGGACAAGGCTGTGGAGCAAGAGGTTGGGAAAGGACGTATCTTGGACAACAGACCCAGGTGACCAAAGAGATACTCCATGCCAAACATCACACAATCACAGAATATTCTGAGTTGGAAGGGACCCACAAGGATGATTGAGTCCAGTGGGGAGAGGCTGGTCTGGGAGGCAGCTATTGCTCAGAGACTGGCTGGATATCAGTCAGCTTGTGAGAAATGGTGAGAAATTGCCTTTGCATCACTTCCCCCCGCTTCACCTTTTCTTCACTCATTGAACAGTTTTTATCTCAGTCAACCAATTCTCTCATGTTTGCTCTTTTTGTTCTCTCTCTGCTGATTTACTGGAGGGGCAAGTGAGTGAGCAGCTCTATGGTGCTTAATAGCTGTCTGGGTCAATAGCCATATATTTCATTAATTATTTTTCCTTATATTTACAGAATAACTTTTGCTCTCTTTTATTTTTGTCTACAGTTTTGAACTACTTTTAATACACAGTAGCAACATTAACATGATAGAGCTATAAGAAATAAAATAATTATATCTTCATTAAGACATATATATGCAGCAATAAATAAAATGGACGTAATTTACCTCCTACGTTGTCCTGGGTTGCAGTGTATTCTATTACCATCCCCATCAGCTGTTGAAATCAGGTGGGGCAGTGTTTCCTTGCCTCCTCCCCCCAGACTATCTTTCTGTTAATTGCCCATCATTGTCCTGCCACCTGACTCAGAGATAACTCCCTCCGGACTATCTTCTGTTAATGAGCCTAATCAACACTTTGCCTCATGACTCGTTACCCCATTGTGAGATGCTCCACCCAGAGGGAGGAACCAAGCATCCCATCGTGGATATAATCTGAGGCTGAACACCAGAGACACCGGCTTCCCACTGGATTTCCAGAGGACAGGAGCTACACAGCCACCATTGGACTTCCTGAGGAAGAGCAGACTGTTTTACTACAGGATCACTGCTTCAGAGGACTGCAGCCACCATTCTACCAGACTGCTACCACCACCCTGCCTAACAGGGTGTCAGGTTGTATCTTGACTCTGTCAGTTTGACAGTGTTTTCTTTTACCTTTTTTTTTTCCCCCTTTTCTTTAATTTCCATTAAATTGTTATTCTGACTTGGTGCCTCCCACTGGTTTGTTTTCAAACTAGTACATACGTTCAAGCACATATAACTAACTTTTTCAAAAGCACTTGCATGGACTGTCTTAGCTACAAGTACAAAGTCATTCCTATTCATTCACCATTTGCCTGAAAATTATTTTATGTACAATTGAGGAAAAACACTTTCAGTTATTTTCTACTTAGTGTTTTATGATTTAAAAACTTTTATTATCTTCTTCATCACAAAGAACTTATGACTAATTGAGGTGGACCTTAATCATACTTGTCTCTGAGTGAATTCTGAACATAGATTATCATGGATAAATTATCAAGTGTAGTGTGGCTAGAATGAAATAATAGAAGAAGGTTCTTAACAGCCAAAATAATTGAAAAATATGATAGAGTAGAAGAGAAGCTTAAAGGAAGCTCCATACTATGTCTGTCAACAACTGACTGACTAGTGCTGATGGCAGAATGGAAGAGAATCATTATTTCCAGCAACAACTGATTTTAAAACGTGTATTTTTCATAATTTCAGTAAGAAGATACTATAGAATGTATTGTTTAATGTATGTATTTTTTTTACAGAGAATGGATTCTACAAAAATGAGATGTGAAAAAATTTATTTTTAAACATAAAATTAAGAAAAGCTGAAAACTGAAAAAAATTGTATGATCTAGGGGTCTCAGAATTATTGAAAACCTCCCTGGTAGACCAGATGGTGACTGAAATCTAGAATGAGAGAATCTACAGGCTATCTTCTAAAAAACCAAGAAAAACTATGTAAAGCAACTGAAATTAGCCAGGTCAAGTAATTCAAACTTGCCCTCCACTGTTCTGCAAGTTGCAATGTGATCTGGTTCTAGGAAGAATCCAGTAGGAGGGTTAAACAGCATGAAAAACTAGATACTGCAAATCAAAAGTGCAAAATTTAACTTGTGACAAACAAAAAGTCAGAAAATACGAGCAAAGCTGACTGTGTAATGCCTTTGTGCTGACCCAGTGTTGTCACTTCAGAGAAGTCTCTTCTCCATGACAATGTGCTGTTCAATGCCAGAAGCATTTTGTGTGGTGCAGCTGCCCTTCTTTCCTAGATGTTATGGATGATCATTAACAATTCATATTAGCTGAGTAAAACCATGCATAACGATCTTATTAATTGAATTGAATATTTGGTGCTGTTCAGAGATGCCTTTTGTAGTTGCACACTGTGTTGATCTGCTTGGATTAATGAGTATCATAATGCAAAGATGGTAGGTTCTGCCTGTTTCTTCCTACGGCTGGAGACATACAATAGAAATTAAACAGATTTATGAAATGGATCTTCCATATAAGATCACTTTTTTTTCAATCTTCCATGTTTCATTTTATTTTTCTTCAGTCATTGCAAATTAAACTCTGTAATTTCAGGAGTTTAAAACAAAAAACAAAGGGCTCATTTTAAGAGAACTCTTTTGTTCTGTACCTCCAGTGAGAAATACCACCTGCTTCCCACTTTTGGGAAGCAATTTTCTTTCCCTATATCTTTTCTTTTGACATATCCAACAAAATAGTACTTGAAATGATGTCAAATTGATTTTTGCCTTTTTTCTTTTCTGTGTTCTTTGCATACATATTTGTAGCTGATTAGTGTATTCGTAGCTAGTTTTTTCAGTACTTTCCCTACCTTTTCCCTAGGCGGAAAGACAAAATATATTCCAGAGCTCCAAGCCCCAGGGGATACAAGGCCCCTATCCTATCTTGGTTATTTATCCCTGGGAGCCAAGGTCAAAATCAGCTCTTTGAGACACATTTTCATGAACAACATTTAGTCCCTAAAAAATGGGTGAGAGGGACAAGTCTGGTTTTTATTTATGCCTCAACATATGTTATATTCTTACAAAGGCTGTACATGTGCTGGCAGCCCTGTCCCAGGGAGGGTGCGCGCCTGGCAGCCAATCAGGGCAGAGAACACTTCCACGAGTAGACTGCAAGTGACCCCCCCCCCTGACTAGCCAGTGGGGCAGATGTCGAGATGCCCGGGAAACTGGGCTGTGGGAGGAGGCTTAGCACACAAAACCGGTTAACTGCGGCACAAGGAGAGCCATTGGCTTTTGCATTTTTTGGAGGGAGCTGGAGCTTGCCTGTAGGGCCAGCTCGGGCCCCCTCCCCCCCTTCGCTTTTTTTCTTCCCTGTGGTTCTGCTTTTCTGCCCGTGCTTGCTTCGCCCTGCTTCACCGTCTCCGTGAACCAGTTCATCACCACGACGACCTCGTGCTCTGCTGCCTCCCCGACGGAGCTATCGCCGCTTAGGAATCGTGCCCAGCCCGCCACAAGAGCTACGCAGACACACCATGGCTCACAACCCACACGCTCCGTCTGCCAAGCCGACGCTGACAGAGAGCCGGGGTCTTGTGGTAACGCTGTCCCTGTCTTCTGTTTCTTTCCCACTCTCTCTCTTTTTCCTGTTCTGCTCCTTTTTCTATCCCCCTTCAGTAATACTTACCCTTTTCCTATTAATAAATAGTTCTCAGATACAATATTGCCGCATTTGCACTTTATTTTTGCCGGAGAAATCTATCAAAAGAAATCTATCCAAAGAATCCCCGCCCCCGATTCCCTTTATATAGCTGAACGGGACAAGGGGGGAGTATTTAGGAGAGGCTTGAACTGGGGGGAAATTGCTTCACCACTTCTGTCTGTAACTGGTGATTTTTGTCAATTATGCTAATTTACTAAACTTACAAAACTGTGTTCACCCCATGTGGGAGTGGGCATTTTGTGGACATTTTTCCATATCTGCCCCTGGAGGCCTCCAATGAAGACCAACCTCTATATTACCTCCTATACTAATAGTATCTTGAACATGTGTTGTTCTGTTTCCAGGTTCTTTAAGTCAACAGGAGGAAACCTATAAGAAAGAGGGAGGGAGATTATTTACAAGGGCATGTAGTGACAGGACAAGGGAGAACGGCTTCAAACTGACAATAGGTTTAGATTGGCTATCAGGAAGAAATTCTCTAGTGTGAGAGTGGTGAGGACCTGGTACAGGTTGCCCAGAGAAGTTGTGGCTGCCCCATCCATGGAAGTGTTTAAGGCCAAGTTGGATGTAGTTCTGAGCAACCTGGTCTAGCAGAAGGTGTTCCTGCCCATGGCAGGGGGATAGGATGAGATTATGTTTACTATCCCTTCCAGCCCAAACCATTTTATGATTGTAAGAAGTTGTAATGATTTCTGTATTGTTTCCATTAATCTGGTAATTTAAAAATACTTGAGGGTTTTTTCTGCTGTTTGGTATTTTTCGTTTCATCCCAAATTCCTCTTTACCTTCTTTATCTTTTTAACATTTATGCCTTCAGAATCAAACCTCTATTGCCCTAAATTTTTGCCAAAATGTTGTAGTGGTAAGTGACGGAAAGAAAGTTCCAGACAGAAAACTGCAGCAGACTGAGATAGCCAAAATCCTCAAGCATGCTGAGATCTATTGGAGGAAAAACACAGTATGGCACAGGAATACAGAAGGATTGTGGAGTGCCTTGATTACAACTTCCTCCTCCAAATGACAGAGGATCCAACTGGTGGTGGTGCTGTGCTGGACCTTGTTCCCACCAACAAGAAGGGGCTGGTGGGGACTGTGAAGCTCAAGGGCAGCCTGAGCTGCAGTGACCATGGCAAAGTTTGAGATCCTTGGGGTATAAAGGAGGATGCACAACAAGCTCCCTGCCCTAGACTGCAGGAGAGCAGACTTTGGTCTCTTCAGGGATCTGCTCAGTAGAGTGCCATGGGCTAGAGCATTGGAGGGCAGAGAGGCCTCAAAGAGCTGGGTGATGTTTAGGGATTGTCTCCACCAGACTCAAGAGTGATACAGCCCTACAAAAATGAAGTTGAGAAAGAACACCAGGAGGCCTGCATGGGTGAACAAGGAGCTCCTGGACAAACACAAACAGATAGATTACAGAGGGTGGAAGCAGGGAAAGGTAGCCTGGAAGGAATACAGAGAAATTGTTTGAACAGCCAGGAATCTTGTTAGGAAAGTTAAAGCACTGGTAGAAATAAAACTGACCAAGGACATCTGTAGGTTACGGACGGTCGGAGACGAGAGATCTCTGAAGTCAGATCTTGGGACACATGGTTTATTGCAAAGGGCGTGGGTATAGGGGCACTGCTCAGAGCTGCCAGACTCAGCTCTGAGCAGGCCCAAGAGAGCAAGAGAGTAAGAGAGTAAGCGGGTAAGAGAGAGAGCGAGTGTAAGAGCAAGGAGAGTGAAGAAGAAGTAGTAAGAGTGTCTGAAGTCCTGGTTACAATACAATAAATCATCTTCTGTACTGAATATTCTAATTGTCACTAACCAATCTAATACAAGATACAAATCCTATAGCATTTACATACAGCCTATAAGAGTTCTTATATTACCATAGAGTGTTACATCTTAACTTCTAAAAACTACTCTTTGGACCCCTTCTGCTGAGCTAGTAGGGTCTGCTCTGACCCTTGGACCTGCCTGCAAGCAGAGGGTATTGTTCAATCAAGAGGGGATTATCTTCAGTGGCCATACCATTGTTTTCCAGTTGTTCAGTAACTAAGACTTGGTATTTCAAAGGTGGCTTTCATTTCGATGTCGCCTGTAGTTTTCATATTCCCAAAATCTTTTGTCAGGCAATCATATTTATAAGGCTTTCCTGTTTCATCTTCCCCAACATCTCCCCCCCTTTCTGATGAACAATTAAGATATTAGACATAGTCCTACTCGTCATTTTTTGCACACACTGAAGTATACAAGGTACTGCTACTAAAACTATAATTATTACTACTAGAATAATCAAGCCTATTTTACAGAGTTCCCTTAGCCAAGGTGCAAAGCTCCAACCATCAAACAAACTGTCTAGCCAAGACGAGTTATCTGTTGTAATTTGGTTAGCTAGGTCCCTTAGGTTTTGTAACTGTTTGTGAATGGAAACAGAATGATCGGATAAGTTCATACAGCATAATCCTTCAAAATCTTCACAGCCATGCCCATGTGCTAATAAAAGATAATCAATAGCAGCTCTATTTTGTAAAGTGGCATGTCTGACTGCTTCTTCATCGGTTAACAAGTCACTGATCATAGTAGAGGTGGCATTTACCTCCTTGCTGAGCCAACATCCCAACTTGTTTAACTGTTTTAATGCAATTGAGGAACTTAACTGAGGAAGAAAAATGCTCGCAACAATTGATTTTTCAGAGTTCCAAGGGAGAAAGTCACTATCACAGTCGCTCTCATACTGATGTCCCCAGGAAGAGCTAATCTTTCTGTTTTTCTTTTTGATTACTTCTTTGACACTGGGAGCAATAATTGTAAGTTGTCCCAGAGCACAAGGGCCACCATCTATTTTTGAAGGTATACCTTGCCAGGCTCTGTCTCCACAGATGAGCCAAATTCCTTTAGGGAATCGAATAGGAAGTTTGTTAAAACGATCTGCATGAGGTTCGTCATATATAAGAAGCTTAGCTTGATTGCACCAAGAAGTTACATTGCTATAAGCTGGGTGATATGGGGTAACGTTTAAATGAGGACCGTTTTCTCCTAGAAAGTGAAAGAAATAGCAGGTATCCATAGTTAACAAGCCTAGGATTTCTAGCTCTTGAAGGTCAGATTTATCAATTTTAGAATTATCAATATAAGTTTGGTGTTTATGGCTGGTAGTTGGAGATACTTGATGATCGTCGTATGGCCAGTACTTATCAAGAGTAACATTATCAAAACCTTCTGGTAAAGGTATTCCAACTAAACAGGTTGAAAAAGGTTTGTCAGGGCTTGTGTCAGATAGACAGATGGTATCGGAGCCTGCAGATTTGGCTAAAGCAACCCAAACATTTGTCTTTGGTTGATTTACAGGTAAAGCTTCACTACAAAAACTAAAACATAAGAATAAAAGCAACATGCACGTGCGCAGATGAGAAAACTCCATTATTTTCTTGAGCTGTTTTTGGCAGATCACTTTCTTCTGGTGATTCTGCGCACTTCAGGTTTGGGTGCTTGCTTCCTGGCTTCCACTTGCAGGGTCACTGGCTGGTGTGGAGGCGTTGGCAGGTTTTGATGTGTGGTATGGCTTCACGTTTTTTGCTGGAACCCACCTGAGCTCTCCACCTGTGGAAACACACGCAAACCCCTTCCCCCATGTTATAAGATTGTATGGTCCTTCTATTTTTCCTGATTCTAGATTCTTAATTAAAACTAGGGGGTGCTCCTTCAGTTTTGCTTTTTTGTTGTTTAAGAAATGTCTGAAAATGGGGGGATCAGGCTCTTCTGCAGAGCTATTCAAAAATTATAAACATACAAAGCCTTATTCAACCTCCTTTGAGGTGTATCCTGGGCTTCTCCCCCTTTCTGTTGATCTAAAATGCGTTTTAGAGTTTGATGTGTTCTTTCTATTATTCCTTGACTCGTGGGGGAGTAGGGAATGCCAAATGTATGGCGGACACCCCAGTCATTTAAGAATGCAGCTAATTCTTGTGAAACATACGAAGGACTGTTATCAGTTTTAATTTCTTGTGGGATACCCATATAGGAAAAAGCTTGTGAAAAATGATGGCAAACATGCTTAGCTGTTTCTCCTGTATGCACAGAAGCGAAGACTGCATTTGAGAATGTATCGACAGAGACATGGATATTTTTAAGTTTTCCAAAAGAGGGGTACTTAGTGACATCTGTTTGCCATTTCTGTAAGCTCTCCAACCCCCGTGGGTTGGTGGCTCCTGAGGAGGGGATAGGTTGAACAAGCTGACAGTTTGGGCAAGCTCGTACAATATTTTGAGCTTGCTCTAGGGTAATGTGAAAATCTCGTTTGATTGCCTGTGCATTTTGGTGAAAGAACGCATGACTTAATTTGGCTTGTTCAATAGTGTTAGGCAAGGTAGTTGCAGCAAACACCGAGGTAGGATTTTCGATGTCTGCTGCAATTTCTCCATCCGATGCTGCTGATGCCAATGCATCAGCTCGTGCGTTTCCTTCTGCCATAAATCCTGGAAGACCAGAATGAGCTCTAATGTGGCAAACGAAATAAGGGTTAGTTCTGTGTGATAAAATTTGGTAGAGACAGGTGAGCCAAAGACACAATTTGTCGTTGTTCACATCCTTTAAAACTGATCCTTCAATCCTCTTAATAATACCAGCAACATATGCTGAGTCAGTGATTAGGTTGAAAGGTTCTGGAAAGAGCTGAAAAGCTCTTACAACAGCCGCCAATTCAACAATTTGAGGAGAACCTTCAACTTTTTGAACATCTTGCTTCCAGACTTTAGTATCTTTATTTTGCCATGTGACCACAGAATTGTGTGTTCACCCAGATCCATCAGTGAAGACAGTGACCGCATCTAGAGGCTCTTCACTGATTAGGGGTTTTTCTTTGTAGCACAATTTAGCTTTGATTATTCCGTGTGCTGGGTAATGAATAGAGCAAATGCCTGGAAAATCGAGCAAGGCATACATCAAGTCCTCTGATTTTTGCATTGCCCAATCGAAATAGGATTTAATCATGGGCAAATAAATAATTGCAAATTCACAACCTGCTATTGAAAGAAGCCTTGCTCTGCCTTTGATGATGATTTGAGACATCATTTCTAAAGGTGTGAGGATTGTCTTTGGCGACCTGTAAGGGAGAAAAACCCATTCAATTATCAACAGCGGTTCTATTTGAGAGGAATCCCATTGAAAAATGAGGCCGTACAGTCTCAACTTTTCTCCTAAAACTGCAAGGAAAAAGGGTTTGTTAGGAATACAGCGATGTGCCTGCCTGTTCTGCAGAGCATCAGTAATTTTTTCCAGGGCCTTGCAAGCTTCAGGAGTGAGAGATTTAGGGGATTTAATGTCACTGTCTCCTCTCAATAAATCAAAGAGTGGAGCAAGTTCATCATTAGTGATTCCTAGCACAGGCCTGACCCAATTGATTTCTCCTAAGAGCCGATGCAAGTCCTGCAAGGTACGAACATCAGTTCGAATTTGTATTTTTTGAGGTGTAATAGACTGTTCTGTTAGTTTACATCCTAGATATTTCCAGGGAGCAGTCTCTTGTATTTTTGATTCAGAGATCACCAGCCCAGCCTTTCTGATTTCAGCAACAACACTGTTACGAGTTTCTTCCATTTGTTTTTGTGTTGACGCTGCGATGAGCAAATCATCCATGTAGTGGAGAATAACTGATTGCGGGAATTGCTCACGGACTGGGGACAAAGTACGGGCTACAAAATGTTGGCAAATAGTCGGTGAGTTCTTCATGCCTTGAGGCAAGACTAGCCAATGATACCTTTGAAGCGGCTCTTGCAGGTTTGTACTTGGAACGGAAAAGGCAAAACGAGGAGCATCGTCTGGATGCAGTGGGATGTTGAAGAAACAGTCTTTTAGATTGATAATTACAAGCGGCCAATTTCTTGGGATCATGGAAAGGTTGGGCAGGCCAGGTTGGAGAGGGCCCATGTCTTCAATTACTGCATTGATTTTTCTGAGATCATGTAACAATCGCCACGTGTCAGAAGTTTTCTTATGGATTACAAACACAGGTGAGTTCCAGGGACTGTTAGTAGGTTTAATGTGGCCTTTTTGCAGTTGTTCAGCCACTAGTTTTTTGAGGGCACTCAGCTTATGATCTGGCAGGGACCACTGGTCGACCCAGACAGGGGTGCCAGTTTTCCAGGTCAGTTTTAAAGTACTGAGTGCTTTAGTGGCCCCTATGAAAAATCCAGTTCAATTTTGGCTCCCCATTCAGAGAGCAAATCTCTTCCCCACACTGTGATGGGTTTTTGCACTACATAGGGACGGATCAATGCCTTTTTCACTTGTGGTCCTGTAATACTGATGACAGATTCGCTCCGCAGGCATGGAGTGACACCTCCAATGCCTGTGAGAGCGCCTGGGGGGGTTATTAATTTCCAATCTGTTGGCCAATGATGATAAGAGATAACAGAAACATCTGCCCCCGTATCAATCATCCCCTTGATGTTAACTTGAATCCCACCATTTGACAATTCACAAGTTAGCATTGGTCGTTGTTGACTTATGTGTTGAACCCATAGAACCTCAGGACTTTCAGGAGCAACTGAGAAACGGCGCGGTGGTATTTGTTCCGCAGTTCCCATGGGCAGTGCTATGGCAATAGCTATAGGGGTTCTAGGTGGAATATACAATGGGGGATGGCAGGCATTTGCTAGCACTAGCAGTTCTTCATTGCAGCTAGCAGATATTACGCAAGGCAAAACCAGCAGTCCCAGGATGTCATTCCTCTCTTTACCAACAACCAAAATGTCTTGTCTAGTTTGTGAAGTCCCTGTAATTCTTGTTGAAATATAGTCATAACCATTATCCTTTAAAAAGGTTGTTGGCTTGGAGGTTGCCAAAGTGCACTGGGACCCTGGGGGTAGCAGGCCTGGGTCATTACTTGGGATTGTGCTGATGGTGAAGCGAAGTGGTTCTGAGTCGGGGTATTCATAAATTTTACCTTGGGTGTTTGGGGTGCCACTACTTGTTTCGTCACGCAATGGCATTGCGCGCTCGTATTGGAGTTTTTTGGACTGTGTTTTCCACTTGTATCTTGTCTGGATTGACACTGCCAGGCAAAATGCTTTCCCTTCTTGCAGATAGGGCAGCGATCTGGTGCTTGTGCACCCTTTTTGAGTTCTGGGCAGTTCTTCATGATATGGCCGCGTTTTTTACAGGAATAGCAAGGTCCTGAAGTTACAGCAGCTTGCATAACAGTCATGGTGTTGCTTTGTTGCTGGAGGTTTAGATGCAAGGCAGCCAGGATTTCAGTAAGTTTTTGGTCTCGTGCTTCTGCTTGTGCTGCCTGTGCAGCTGTTTGTACTGTTTGAGCTGTCAGAGCCCTCTCAATTTTTTCTCCTAGAGCTTTTCCAAGTTCATTTGCTTGGATAGTTGCCACCTGCTGTGGACCTCCTATTTTGTTACAGGCATCAATCATCTCAGGCACTGTGGGTCTTTCTTTTCCCAGAGTTTTGATAACTTTTTTACATTCCGCATTGGCATTATTTTCAATAATGTCTCGTATCATTATTGGGCGAGCTATGTCGTCGCTGCATTGCCGTTCTGCTGCTTGGATGACCCGGTCCACAAATGTGGTGAATGGTTCAGACAACTCTTGGCTAATGAGATTATAGGCTTTCTCAAAACTTCCTGCAGGCTGAATCTGCAAGAAGGCTTTGCGAGCCATCTTTTTGATGTCATCTAATGCTGTTTTGGGTAAATTTATTTGATTGTCATTTTGATCATCAGGATGGTCACCAGTCAGCTTAGATATGACAAGGGTACGAAGGTCTGCGTCAGTACTTTGTTTGTAAGTGGCTAGTACCCCTGCAAGCAGTCTCTTCCATTTGAGTTCCCATAGCATATATTGTGAGTCTGTGAGAATTATACTAGCAAGATTTTTACAGTCATTTGGTGTAAGTGTATGTCCTTCTAGGGTACTTTTCAGCAGTTGCTTAAAGTATGGAGAGCAGATACCACTGTCCTTTATTGCTTTCCGCAACTCTTTAATCTCATGGTGTGGGATAGCTTGCCATGTTCTAGGACCACCAGCTTGCTGGCTGAATAGTACAGGCATAGCTAAAGGATTTAGATTTTCCTCTTTGCAAATTTGGCGTCTGACTTCATGCCAGTCTGTAAATTGAAAATTATTGAAACATTTTTGGGAGTTTTCTACTTTTGGGATTAATGCAGGCGAATTTTCAGGGTTTAGTGTCTCTTTTTGAGTTGAGAAGTCCGTCCCGAACACTGGGGGGACACCAGAGCTGTTTGGGAACAGACTTAGTTCTTTTTCGGAATTGTTTTGTATTGGGATTAAGGGGTTGGCATTTGCAGGGGCAAAATAGTTCTCAGTCTGTCCTGTATTTATAAAAGCAGGTGTCATATTCCACCCTCCCCCTCCTTGTTGCACGGCTTGTGTGCCTGGCTGTGGCTGTGCGATCGATTGGTGATAGAAAGTAGTCCCATTCGGTGTCAGGAGCGCAGAGGGCGATAGCGCGGCTGGGTGTTCGAGGGAATGCAGGCGTGATTCGGTGCTGCTTGGGTTGGCTCCGGGAAGCGGCGGCGGAGTCAGGGAGGCAGGCGGCGGAGTCGCGGGAGGATGCGCGGCTGGTCCCGGGAGCGGTGCTGTGGGTGGAGGAGTGTGAGCGGAGTGATACCGCTGGTCCGGGAGTTGCAGCAATTGCGCATGCGTGTGTTGCAGCGATTGCGCATGTGTGGGTTGCGTCATCAGGTCAACGCGGCAGGCTGTGATGGCAGCAGTCCGTGTGGCGGGCGGTTCGGGCAGAGCGGGAGATGGCAGGACTGCAGAACCAGGGGCTGGGGCTGCGGCCGCGGACGAGGAAGGGGGTGATGGGACGATCATGGATGCCGGTGGCGGTGGGACTGCAGTATTCAGCAGCTGAGAAGCGGGAGGCAGGAGGGCCGGTGGCTGGATCGCGGCGTGCTGCTGGTGGGAGCTTGTAGGCTGGGCTGGGGTGGGTGGTGGTGTGGCGGGCAGGAACGGCGCTGCCAGAGCGGCGGTGCCGGGAGACGGAGCTGGAGCAGCGGCAGGCCCGGAGGAGGCTGCAGACATCCGTGCAGACACTGCGGCACCGGCACCAAGTGGCTCGCGGAGCTGTGGCGCTCCGCATCCCAGCGCAAGCGATGGTGTGCCGGGATCGGGGAATTGCACAGGAACGGTAGCAGGGACGGGAGTAGACATAGGCGTCTGTGCTGCTGCGGGGCTGGGGGACAGCTCGGGGCGTGCTGTGTGCGCTTGAACGGCAGGGTAGGGGGGTAGGGTTCCTGCGGTAACGTGCACAGGGGGCGCCGGGGACACCAGCGCGGCCGTGACAGGCGCTGTCGGCACCGGTGGTTTGGGAACAGCAGGAGACTGTGAAGACGCAGCAGCGACGGATGCGGATGGAACAATGGCTACCATAGGCGCCGTGTCGGGGGGGGGGACCTGGGGGGCTGGAAGAAGGGTTGCTACTTGGGTTTGCGGGAGGCCGGATATAATGGCAGCCATGGCCATAACCGGCGCGGTTTTGGGGGTAACACCCGTAGGTAGCAGGAGTGTAGCCGCCGGCCCCGCAGGGGTATCGCCGGGGGGCGGGGCCACGATGATGCGAGCAGCGGGGGGTGGGGTAACAATGACGGCAGCAGCGGGGGGTGGAGCCGCGATGACAGAAACAGGGGAGGGGCTCGTGGGGGCAGGGGCAAGGGGCAGGGCCGCGGAGACGCTGGAACCGAGGGCGGGGACCGCGGGAGCGGGGACAGCAGGGACGAGCGGGATGGCGGGGGCGGGGATGGCGGGAGCGGCGGGAGGGGCCGTAGGGTCCGGTGGGGTGGCTGGGGCCGGGGTAACAGGTGCCGGGACCGCGAGCGCGGGGGGCGGGGCGGCGCGAGCCAGCCGGACCGCGGGTACTGGAGCCGCGAGGTCCGGCGGAGAGGCGGGGGCCGTGACCCGTTGCGGGCTCGCGGCGGCAAGGGGCGGGCTCACAGCAGGAGCCGGGCTCGGCGGGGTGACTGCTGCGGGCGGCGCCGTCGCAGCAAACAGCTCTACCAGCGCTCTGCAAGCTGGGAGCAGCTGCGCGGCAGCCATATCTCGGTAGGAGACATTATTAAAGAGCTTAACTCCAACTCTGTCCCAAAAGTCTCTTGTAAAGACGGCTGAAAGGTCAGCATTTGGGAAATTAACTCGAGTCCATTCTAAAAGATTTTTTAGCTCTTGTTTAGGTAACTGACTTGGACCAGAGCTTATAAGTAAATGCTTAAATTGCTTATAGAGATCTCTGTCATGGGCAGAGTGGGTTTGTCCCATTTTTTAGACCAGTATGATACTCACTTAGATGATGTCGCAGGAGCAGTGTCCTCTAGTTAGAGGTCCGTCGTGGGGGACTGGCCGGGCACTCCACTTGGCACTCAGGACGCCGTTTTTAGGTCCTTTCCCAGAGCTCGGGTTTCAGGCGTCGCTTGGCAACGGCTTTCCGTGCTCAGGACCTCACGGGTGGGTCCGCACTGAGCTCCAGCGCGGGCGGTGCTGAGCACTACTCGCCTGTGCTCGGGGCGCGCGGCAGGGTCCCTCCGTAGAGCTCCAGTCAGCACTGCTTAGCAGCGTGTCCGTGCTCGAGGGGTGATACGGCAGACTTCCTCAAAGAGCTCCAGGTAGCCGCTGCGCAGCAGTGGCCGCCCGTGCTCGAGGACTGCCAGGCAATTCCCTCCAAGAGCTCCAGGTAATCCCCGTGCTCGAGGGCTGCCTCGGCAGAATTATAGAGCTTCAGCTACTACGATGCGCAGCAACGGTATGCCGTGCTCACGACACGTTCTAGGTGGCTATAACTGGTCTTTTAGTTACCGTCCATGGAGAAGTCTCCCACAGATGGAGAAAGCTGAACCGGGCGTTCAATCACGTTGTGCGCCAGACTGCAGGTGCTGGGTGTGGGTTCGGCAATCACGGTGGGCGCCAGACTGTAGGTTACGGATGGTCGGAGACGAGAGATCTCTGAAGTCAGATCTTGGGACACATGGTTTATTGCAAAGGGCGTGGGTATAGGGGCACTGCTCAGAGCTGCCAGACTCAGCTCTGAGCAGGCCCAAGAGAGCAAGAGAGTAAGCGGGTAAGAGAGAGAGCGAGTGTAAGAGCAAGGAGAGTGAAGAAGAAGTAGTAAGAGTGTCTGAAGTCCTGGTTACAATACAATAAATCATCTTCTGTACTGAATATTCTAATTGTCACTAACCAATCTAATACAAGATACAAATCCTATAGCATTTACATACAGCCTATAAGAGTTCTTATATTACCATAGAGT
Organism: Corvus moneduloides; assembly: GCF_009650955.1. Taxonomy (NCBI): domain Eukaryota; kingdom Metazoa; phylum Chordata; class Aves; order Passeriformes; family Corvidae; genus Corvus; species Corvus moneduloides. Next base: position 14,932,490 of record NC_045477.1, on the reverse strand, counting down.
GTTACATCTTAACTTCTAAAAACTACTCTTTGGACCCCTTCTGCTGAGCTAGTAGGGTCTGCTCTGACCCTTGGACCTGCCTGCAAGCAGAGGGTATTGTTCAATCAAGAGGGGATTACCTTCAGTCGGCCATACCATTGTTTTCCAGTTGTTCAGTAACTAAGACTTGGTATTTCAAAGGTGGCTTTCATTTCGATGTTGCCTGTAGTTTTCATATTCCCAAAATCTTTTGTCAGGCAATCATATTTATAGGGCTTTCCTGTTTCTTCTTCCCCAACAGACATCAAGGGTAACAAAGCTTCAAAAAGTAAATCAATGATAAAAGAAACACCAGGGAAAAAGTGGGTCCTCTCAGGAAGGATACAGGGAACATGGAGAATATTGAACAACTTCTTTTGCCTCAGTCTTAACCAGCAAGTATTCCAACAACACTGCCCAAGTTTCAGAAGGTGAAAGGGGGGTTTGGGGGAATGTAGGAGAAGACTGGGTTTGAGACCATTTAAGGAACCTGAAGATTCCAAAGTCCTTGGGACCGGAAAAGATAATGTCCACAGGTCCTGAGGGAACTGGCTGAAGAAGTGGGTAAGCCACTGTCCATTATGTCTGAGAAGCCACGCCAGGCCAGTCAACTTCTCACTTACTGGAAAAAGAGAAACATAAAGTAATGGTATAGTAACTTTTTATTGAAAAAAATGTAGTAGTTGGTGCTTAGCAGAATGTATATTACTTAGCCCTTACACATCCTGCTTAACCCTTAGAACTTTAGGAAAGTACTTTCAAACGTTCAGATGCCTGTGTGATCTTTTTCCCCAAGTTGACACTAAATGGCATATGTAGCGATTGATGTGGCAGTACACCTACTGCAGAATAGCAATGACATTCTCTGGTATGATTTTTTTTTCAGAATTTTCATCTGTAGAAGTAGACATTTTTATTCTACCACAGCATGAGCAGAAATTGTGTGCCACCTGGTGCGTGCATCACCATTTCTCTAACACAGAATATTTGTGTAACTTTTTTTTTTTGAATGCCTGTTATAACTTGGAACTAGTGGATGAAATTTCCTAGAGGCTTTTTTTTTTGTATTTACATGGGCGTATTGTCTTGGCTTAACTTTGAGTGTGTATAAACATACAGAAAATAATAGTATGTGATACATGTAACAGTTTTTGTGCATATATACATACACATACACATACAAACATAGGTTTTACAGTATTTCTAGGCCAATGGAAAACCATGTAAAAGACACAATCATAGAATCATAAAATGGCTTGGGTTGGAAGGGACCTTAAAGATCATCTAGTTTCAATGCCCCTGCCATGGGCAGGAATACCTTTTACAGGTTGCTCAGAGTTCCATCCAACCTGGTCTTGAACATTTCCAGGGATGGGGCATACACAACTTCTATGGGCAACCTGTGCAAGTGTCTCACCATCCTCACAGGGAAGAAGTTTTTCTTAATACCTGATTTAAACCTGCTCTCTTTCAGTTTGAAGCCATTTCCTCTTGTCCTGTAAATATGATCTTGTAAATAGTCTCTCTCTTGATCTTTCTTGCAGGCTCCTTTGAAATATGTGTGAATTTAGGTGTTTTTTCATATAGGTATGGATGTGTATACATACTTATTCATAACTGTATATATACTGCATATGCAAGGGAGCATGGACCACCCACAGATTGGCCTGAAGTAAAAGATTAGAGGAGAACCCTAAGTAATGCACTTCTGCTTGTACCACTGATACATTCCAAGAAAACAGGAAGATGGAGGCAGGAAATGGACAATATTATCTGCAATATTCAGACAACAAACACAGCAATTCTGTGACCACAAAAGCATGTAAAAGTAAATGAAATAAGATAGATGAAATGTGAGCATGAGTGTAGCAGTTCCAATTTTGTTAATTAGTCTGTATTCATGCTTCACTGCTGCTGCAATTATGCTGCCTCATCCTTGCGTAGGCCTATTGTGTAAATGCTGTCATTATGCTCCAAGCAGCTTCTAAAACCGAGCAAGATATGAGCCACCTACAGAGATGTCATTACAATTGTGTCAATTCAACAGGATGTTTCCTAAAATTTATAATTATTTGTCTTCACTGAGAAGCAATTTTTGAAACTATTACTTGTCTTTTCGAAGTTAACTTGGTAATTTCTTTTATGTGGCATTAAACACCTGCCACTAAAGTTAAGACAACTGTGTACACCTAGTTAAAACATTTTAAAAGGAAAATCAACATCTATACCTACTTTATAATAGTTGTATAGATTTCAGGGTTGGGGTTTTTTTTCTAATTTCCAATAAATTATACTAGATATTTAGAAATACTGGAAGGTAAAGGAATCAGTCATAGAATCATAGAATGGTTTGGGTTGGAAAGGACCTTAAAGATCATCTTGTTCCAAACCCCCTGACATTAAGCTTCCAGAATGAAAGGATTCTTCATTGCAGTAAGTCACGTGTTTCAGTGGCGAAAGGTCACATCCTAAAAGGGTGGGGGAAAAGATGCCAAAACCACCTTTTGCCAAGAAATGTTGTATATTTGAAAACTTAATTTCCAATACAGTGTTATTGAACTCTGAATGAAACCTTCGGCTGAGGTAACTCTCTCATGAGGACTGTATGCAGAGTCTCTAGATGAAAATTCGTTTCTTCAACTTGAATTACAGAGGTAGATGTGCGAGTTAGCAGGCAGTGGCAGTTTCATACCTGCTTTATTCACCTGTATATATATACCCCTTTGTTTGCAAGTTGTTTCTACAAAATAGAAATTATCAGAATTATCGTCATAGTCTACATCTATTGGTTTATCAAGAGATGTATTTTATTTCAAATTACTTTCAAATATCAGTGCTCTTCTTGGTCAGAATAATCCATGTTTCTTTCAGTTGAAAAAGAAGAGTAACACCTTTTTTTGTGGGAATGGATGGGATGGGAATTTGTGATGGACAATGTCAAGAAATTGATGAAGAGTTTATATTATAGAGTGGATTACATTTCAGAAGCAGCTTTCTGCAGATATTCACTGTACAGTTTTGCACCTCCATCACAAATGATGTCTAGCAATTTTGAATTTAACTCTTTCTTCAACCTTTGCTCTATAAAATTTAGATGGAATTTCCATTTTACAACATGTGGTTAATTAGCAGTTTGAGCAAAGCTTATCTGCATATTTATTCAGGTAACATTTCAACAATCCCTGGATACAGCAATTTTTTTCTACTTGCATCTAACTTAGGTCTAAATATTTTGAAGACTGATTCTGTTTATATTCCTTTTTTCAAATTATTATATTCAAAACGTATTTCTGAATGGGTCATTTGCTCTGTTTAAACAGATGCATAACTGCAAACAGGTGATTTGTTCAATAATTTTAATCTAGTTAAAGAAAAAGCAGAACAGGATTAGCTATTACAGCCTTAGAGAGAGGGTCAATCCAGTGCAAGAATCATAATTAGAGTTTGCCATATTGTAATCTATAAACCTAATGTATAATCCCTCAGCAGCACCTAGATTTTATATGCAGTATTACAACAGGTTTTTGTCTTGTTCTGGAGTTCCAGCTGCATTTAAAACAAAGGCCAAAAGTTGCATAAATGAATATGCATATACACACACACATAGATATACAGTTTGTTTATTTGTGTGAGCTCTCCACACCTACACAGCTGTTATCAAAGAAGCAGCTTCCTTCGAGGGCAGATTATTCTTTGTTCTGTCTCAAAGAAATCTGAGGCAAACTTTTGCCCACATATGAAAAAAACTGCAGTAAATACCTTAACATATTTTGGAGAGTCTATTTTGGGTTTTTATTGCTTTGTAGTTATTGACTTTCAAAATACCAGGATTGCTAGCTATTAAAAAGAAGTTGCCATGGGAAAGTGAATTCATAGAAATCTTCCCAAGTTTCCCAAATGTGTCATTCCTGATCCAGTTTAAAACATTGATGAATCATACTACAAGGAAATCCTCTAATCTATGCAAAAATACAGTAACAATAGAGAGCTAGGATGTGAGGATGCAAAAAAAAACCAAACAAAAAAACCCCTAAACCAAACCCAAAAATCAAAAAAAACTCCACAAAACTAGGAGCATCCAAAAATAAATTAATCCTGAGGGAAAATGGGGGAATCTAAGGTAATAGCTTTCATATAAATGTATTTCATATAAATATATTTCATATAAAATAGTTCTTTTCAGTGGAATTTCAGAGTGTCTTGAAGTTCATAGAGAACAGCAGTTCAGCAGAAAATTGTTTCTTTTTGTCCCGTCACCTGGGGCTTTTTTGTCTTCACATATTGTTTTTGTAATGGTTAGAAAAAGAAAAATATTTGATACCCTGACATTTAAATGAAGAGTATAAGAACAGGAGAAAGAAAAACCTATGAAATGTGATATGAAAATATTCCAGGGATCCCTTTCCTTTTTGAAATTTTAGAAATACCGAGTACCAATAAGGGTCATATGAGTTCTGAGCATGTAACTGTCACACAAACATTATCTCTAGAACAAAAGCGACCATCCTTTGCCATTAAAGGGAACCATGGGTAGAATAGGTGTGCATGTAGCTTTGTTTAAGAGCATATATATATTCTTAAATGTACCTTAAAATATGCTTTTAAGTATTAATGGATCTATCCAGTAAAATTTCTTTGGTCTAGTTTAGTCTTGTGCAAGATCTCTCCTCTGTTACTCAGATTCTCTAGAGAAACCCTGTTGTCAATCATTCTTTACATTTGGCATCTGGATTCTTCCAGTACTGTGTGCATTCACAGAGCAAAACACATAGCACATGTACGTGATTGTTTACTATTGATTTGAAAAAAGAGTTTATTTTCTCACTCCCTGCATAATGAAGTATATTAATATATTTTAACCAAGGTACTAATACATGCCGGTCTTTTGAGTGCTGCTCTTTCATTAGTTCAGGAAGAAGGCAATGAATCACTTGGGAAAAAATAGCCACTCTTACATTGAACAAAAGTACAGCACACAAAATTTTTGCATTCCCAAAGAGGTTTTTAGGTAAAACAGTGGAAAAAACTCAAGGAAAACCCCACTCTTTTCACAAATTTATAGGTTATTCTTTTTCAATAGTGCTTAATTCATTATAGATAAATATTGACCGATCTTCAAATTCTCAACTCTATTACAGTGTGCAGCAAGAGTTTCCTCTGACTTTGCCCGTGTAATTGTCTCTACCACTGACAAGAAGTTGTCACCATTCAAGTTCTACCATTCAAGAAGTTGTGACTAGAGAGCTGATCGTGCCAGTCAGTAGATTCCACCCAGAGGCCCCACACTCAGTAGTTGAAATGCAGTTCCAAAGGTAAAGGTTTACAACGGATATGAAGGAACTACCCACAGAACAGAAGCCAATTTCTACTTGATTCTCTTTCGTGAACGTAAAGATGTAAGAAATATCTGTCCAGAAATTTTAATTATTTTTTCAAATAATAACAATATTTTATGTTTTCAAAGCACAAGGACATTTTTATATCATTAAGGAATTATACAGTCAAATAACTGATAATCACCATTAATTATTAAATAGTACAATAATCAAGAGCAAAAATGGCATTTCTAATAAGTAAATTATAGAGAGTTGAAGGATCTTGTGGTGATCCAAGTATTGATTGGTGGTTAAAACATGTTTTATTATTGTTAGTATTAACCTAACAGTTATGCAAAGCCCTAGAAAGGTGGAGTAAATGACAATCAATATTGATAACACAAAGACAAAATAATTTATTTTCTGCTATTGCAGATTTCCTACCTTGAGGCAACCTTGGTTAGAGAGATACAAAAAAATGTAGCTGTGGTGATGCAAGGTTTTTATTGTATTTTCATATGTTTTCTGTACCCCAGTGGTTCATCCCTATTTTCCCCACTCTTACTCCCAGTTGGTTTGCCCCAGACCCAAGCCGCTCCCCTGGTGCTCCCTATATGGTTGTTCTCCTCCCCTTGTTCTGGCTCTTTCCCTATCAATCACCCAAACCCCTCCTGTTGTTCCCGAAGGTTCGGTGTCCACCGCCTGAGCCCTCCCTAATTACCCTTATATGGCCCCCGTCAGTGCCCCGAGATCCTGCCCCCTCAGATACCTCCCCTCTTGGAAATCCCCTAAACCTCGACGCCCCATTGGGGCATGTGATCCCTCTCCCTCCACCCACCAAGACCATTGGACCAGACGTGAGTCCATCCCTTCAGCATCCCTCCCTCCTAACCCGCTTCTTGGTCCCTAGTTGGTTTACTCCCCTTGTTCACCCCCCCTTTGTAAGGCATGGGCATGTTGCAGGCGGGGCTTGTCCTCTGTGGATACGCTTCAATAAAGTTGGATTAGCCCTCCGGGCAAGCCTCCTCACTACTTTTTATCTCTCCCTTCACCAAGGGCTTCTGGCTGCTACAATGTCTGGAGCCGGTGCTCTGCAGGGTAGAGCAGAGGCTTCAGAAGAGCAGCTTTAAAGCTCTGTGCCTCTGGCTGCTCCCCACTCCTGCCACACACCGCTGGAGCTAGCCTGGGCAGTGGACAGTAGCGGTCAATGTGAGATGTAGCTATTTTTTTGAAAATTGATTTTGGAGGTGAAAAGTTTACATTCCAGATGTCTTTGACATAAAGTGAAAAATATAAATAAGAAGCTATTTAAAATATTCAGCTTAAGCTTGGTAGTTACATGCAAGCCAACCTTTTTTTCACCAGGACATTTTCTTAAAGTGTATCTTTGCCACATGACAACCATGAAAAAATAAACATTCTTTTTTTTGCTTCGAGGAAAGAGGAACTCAGCATTTGAAGTTCTGTGTAAGGAAGATTTGATAAAGCTGCTTTTACAATCTTTTTGAATAAAGGCCTTTGTAGAACACGTATGAGAGACATCAGTACCAGAGAGAATATCTAAAGTATATGTTTATGTACAGCAGTCTGTACACAATTGGATCTTGAGGCAAACAAGGATGTGATATAGCTGTAATAGAACTGATTTAAAGACAGCTTCTAGTGTTGAGTACTCTCACTACACACATTTTTAGAATATATGAAGTTATTGTTTATCAAACTATGTCTCAACCTAAGAAAAATTATTTCAGATTTTTGCAAAACTATAGAAAAAAATTAGAAACATTATGGGTGAGTAGGACACAGAGAAATATCTTCCAGCATTTGAAAAACATGTCATAAATTATTTCTTGTAAGAATAGGACAAGAGAGTTTAAAACAGGAATAGAAATATTCTAAAATATTCTAAAATGCATTCACTTAAGAAGAAACATGTTTTATTTAAGAAATGTAGAATAATAAATGTAACTCTGGAAAATTTTGATTACAATAATAATCACAGTGGTAAAATCTATGTAGTTTAATAAAAACTACTAATACTGCATTCATAGTACCTGTTACTAGTACATGGCAATATAACATTAGGATTATTTGAAGAACTAAGTGCATAGCTTCCTTCATTAGACTTCAGGAAGAACTGATGGCATGTGAACCACCTGGAGGTCTTACAGCAGTATGAAATACTTCCTTGTCCTCTTCCCTTTCCAGAATTCTACATACTGATAGATATGTATATCCGATTGCAGTTGCCCCCGTTCAGAAGAAGAAATCAAAAAGCAAATCAGTCCACATAGTAACTGACGAGGATGCAGCAGGACCTTCGCACCCAGTGGAAGAGGCAGAGCCAGAGATCATCACTCGGTCGCTATCCCTGGGTGAGCTGCGTGACCTGCGGAGGGAATTCATCTGCCAGACGAATTAGTCTATCCTGACCTGGCTGCTCCGCATCTGGGATGCTGCAGCCAATGACACCATTCTGGATGGAAGTGAGGCCAGGCAACTGGGATCTCTGTCCCAGGATGTGGTCATTGACCAGGGGATTGGGAGAACCCAAGAAACTCTCAGCCTCTGGCGGCGACTGCTTACAAGTGTAAGGGACGGGTACCTTTGTAAAGAAGACCTCCAGGTGCACCAAGAAAAATGGAGCACAATGGAACAAGGCATGCGATGCCTGAGGGAATTGGCTGTGCTGGAGATCATTTTCTCAGAAGACGAGAGATTTCCTAAGAGCCCAGATGGTGTCCAGTGCATGTCACAGATGTGGTTGAGGTTCGCACGCCTTGGACCAGAGATGTTCTCCCGTTACCTGGCAATGCTGCAATGGAGGGAAGGCAAGGACAGGGTGGGCGTCTTGGTGAACAAACTGAGGATTTACGAGAACACTGTCACAGCCCCGTTTCGCACCCATGTCTCATCCGTGGAAACAAGTCTTTCGGCTGAGCAAGTCTGGAGCTTGATTGAAGAAGGCCATCAGAAATTGAAAAAGGAACTTAAGGAAGAGATTTACCAGATCTCGCCAGAACCAACAAGAGTCTCTGCCATTAGGAGCCGGCGTCCCCCAACCAGGGAGAGAGGATACACCTGGCATGGAAAACTCACCTCCTCCTTAGCAGCCAGGGTACGTGAACTAAAAAGAGGGACAGCTACCACAAGAAGCGCATCTAGAGTCAACACTGCTCCGGTCTCTCGCACACAGAACTCCAGACGGTATAGGAATGATAATATGACTGATCCTCTTGAAGGGACCTCAGGAACGTATTCACCGGCAGGGAGTAACATGCAACATGACCAGGAATAGAGGGGCCCTACCTCTAGCCAGGTAGAGGAAAGGGATAATCGGGTCTTTTGGACTGTGTGGGTCCGATGGCCTGGCACATCTGACCCACAAAGACACACGGCTTTGGTTGACACCGGTGCTCAATGTACTCTGATGCCATCAAGGTATGTGGGAGCAGAACCCATTTCTATTTCTGGGGTGACAGGAGGATCCCAGCAGCTGACTGTACTGGAAGCTGAAGTGAGTTTAACTGGGAATGAGTGGCAGAAACACCCCATCGTGACTGGCCCGGAGGCCCCGTGCATTCTCGGCATAGACTATCTCAGAAATGGATATTTCAAGGACCCAAAAGGACATCGCTGGGCTTTTGCGATAGCTGCTGTGGAGACAGAAGATATCAGACAACTGAGTACATTGCCTGGCCTCTCAGATGACCCCTCTGCCGTGGGACTGCTAAGAGTTGCAGAACAACAGGTGCCAATCTCCACAGCAACAGTGCACCTGTTGGCAACACCACACCGACAGAGACTCTGTGGTTCCCATCCATGAGATGATTCGCAAACTGGAGAGCCAAGGGGTGGTCAGCAAGGCCCATTCACCTTTCAACAGCCCTATATGGCCAGTGCGTAAGTCCAGCGGAGAATGGAGACTGACAGTGGGTTACCTGGATGGCCTGAATGAGGTCACGCCACCATTGAGCGCTGCTGTGCCGGATATGTTGGAACTTCAGTATAAGCTGGAGTCGAAAGCAGCAAAGTGGTACGCCACTATTGACATTGCCAATGCCTTCTTCTCCATTCCTTTGGCAGCAGAATGCAGGCCCCAGTTTGCTTTTACCTGGAAGGGTGTGCAATACACCTGGAACCGACTGCCCCAGGGGTGGAAGCACAGTCCCACCATTTGCCACGGACTGATCCAGACTGCATTGGAAAAGGGTGAGGCTCCAGAACATCTGCAATACATCGATGACACCATCGTGTGGGGAAACACAGCAAAGGAAGTGTTTGAGAAAGGAGAGAAAATCATCCAGATTCTCCTGGAAGCTGGCTTTGCCATCAAAAGGAGCAAAGTCAAGGGACCTGCCCAAGAGATCCAGTTCCTGGGAGTAAAGTGGCAAGATGGACGACGTCAAATTCCCACCAAGGTCATCAATAAGATCACTGCGATGTCTCCACCGACCAGCAAGAAGGAAACACAAGCTTTCCTAGGCGCCATACGTTTTTGGAGAATGCACATTCCCGAGTACAGCCAGATCGTGAGCCCTCTCTACCTGGTTACCCGCAAGAAGAACAATTTCCACTGGGGCCCCGAACAGCAGCAAGCCTTCGCCCAGGTCAAGCAGGAAATCGCTCATGCGGTAGCCCTTGGCCCAGTCAGGACAGGACCAGAGGTGAAGAACGTGCTCTACTCTGCAGCCAGGAACAATGGTCTGTCCTGGAGCCTCTGGCAGAAGGTGCCTGGTGAGACTCGTGGCTGACCACTGGGATTCTGGAGCTGAAGCTACAGAGGGTCTGAAGCCAACTACACTCCCACAGAGAAAGAAATCTTGGCCGCCTATGAAGGAGTCCAAGCTGCGTCTGAGGTAATCGGCACTGAAGCACAGTTGCTGCTGGCACCCCGACTACCGGTGCTGGGTTAGATGTTCAAGGGAAAGGTTCCTTCCACGCATCACGCCACCGACACCACATGGAGCAAATGGATCGCTCTCATCACACAGCGTGCCCGTATCGGAAACCCGAATCGCCCTGGGAATCTGGAAATTATAACAAACTGGCCTGAAGGTGAGACTTTTGGATTATCTTCTGAAGAAGAGGAAGAGCAAGTGACTCATGCTGAGGAAGCCCCACCATATAATGAGCTACTGGAGACTGAAAGACGTTATGCCCTCTTCACTGATGGTTCCTGCCAAATTGTAGGTGCTAACTGGAAGTGGATAGCTGCAGTATGGAGCCCCACACGACGAGTTGCACAAGCTACCGAGAGACAAGGTGGATCGAGTCAGGTTGCAGAGCTTAAAGCCGTCCAGCTGGCTTTGGATATTGCTGAATGAGAGAAGCGGCCGAGGCTCTATCTCTACACAGACTCGTGGATGGTAGCTAATGCTCTGTGGGGATGGCTGGTTCGCTGGAGAAAAGCCAACTGGCAGCGCAGAGGGAAACCCATCTGGGCCGCTGAGATTTGGCAGGACATCGCCGCTCGAGTAGAGAAGCTGACCGTGAAGGTTCGACACATGGATGCGCACGTACCCAAGAGTCGGGCTAATGAAGAACCTCGCAACAACGAGCAGGTGGACCAAGCTGCAAGTATCACAGGTGGATCTGGACTGGCAGCACAATGGAGAATTATTCCTAGCTCGTTGGGCCCATGATGCCTCTGGTCATCAGGGGAGAGATGCAACATACCGATGGGCCCGTGACCGAGGGGTGGACCTTTCCATGGACAGCATCTCACAGGTCATCCACAGTTGTGAGACCTGTGCTGCAATCAAACAGGCCAAGCGGGTGAAGCCTCTGTGGTACGGTGGATGATGGTCAAAGTACAGGTATGGGGAGGCCTGGCAAGTTGATTACATCACCCTTCCCCAAACCCGCCAAGGCAAGCGCTACGTGTTGACCATAGTTGAAGCAACCACTGGATGGCTGGAGACCTACCCTGTGCCTCATGCTACAGCCCGGAACACCATCTTGGGCCTGGGAAAGCAAGTCCTGTGGAGACATGGCACCCCTGACAGGATCGAGTCAGACAACGGGACTCATTTTAAGAACAGCCTCATCAACACCTGGGCCAGAGAACACGGTATCGAATGGATGTATCATATTCCTTATCGTGCACCAGCTGCCAGAAAAGTTGAACGCTGCAATGGACTACTTAAAACTACCCTAAAGGCACTTGGTGGGGGGACCTTCAAAAATTGGGAAATGAACTTAGCAAAGGCCACCTGGATGGTCAATACCCGAGGGTCCATCAATCGAGCTGGTCCTGCTGAGTCTGAACCCTTGCACACAGTGGATGGAGATAGAGTCCCTGCGGTACACCTGAGAGGTATTTTAGGAAAGACTGTTTGGATTAATCCCACCTCAGGCAAAAACAAACCTATCCATGGGATTGTCTTTGCTCAAGGACCTGGTTGCACTTGGTGGGTAATGCAGAAAGATGGGGATATCTGTTGTGTACCACAGGGAGACCTAATCTTAGGTGAGAACGGTGTGTAGGGTTTCATTGTATATATATATATATATATATATACACACATATATATACGTATGTGTGTTTTAGAGTTTAAGAAGGTACTGATTTGAGATGATGTAGATGGTAATAGAATAAGGGGTGGATAATGTCCTGGGTTGCAGTGTATTCTATTACCATCCTCATGAGGTATTGAAATCAGGTGGGGCAGTGTTTCCTTGCCTCCTCCCCCCAGACTATCTTGCTGTTAATGGCCCATCATTGTCCTGCCGCATGACTCAGAGATAACTCCCTCCGGACTATCTTCTGTTAATGAGCCTAAACAACACTTGGCCTCATGACTCATTACCCCATTGTGAGATGCTCCACCCAGAGGAAGGAAACAAGCATCCCATCGTGGATATAATCTGGGACTCTGAACACCAGAGACACCGGCTTCCCACTGGATTTCCAGAGGACAGGAGCTACACAGCCACCACTGGACTTTCTGAGGAAGAGCAGACCCCTTTACTACAGGATCACTGCTTCAGAGGACTGCAGCCAACATTCTACCAGACTGCTACCACCACCCTGCCTAACAGGGACTCAGGTTGTATCTTGACTCTGTCAGTTTGAACCAGTGTTTTCTTTTACTTTTTTTTCCTTTTCTTTAACTTCCCCATTAAATTGTTATTCTGACTTGGTGCCTCCAACTGGTTTGTTTTCAAACTAGTACAGTAGCCAATTAATACTCTCAAAGTTACAATTTGGATCAGATTGTTGGGTGGTTAATTCTGTTTCATTTTTGCCAATCAAAAATTTGGAGTTTGTTGGGTGCAAGCAGGGAGACATGCCCTAGCATGCATGGCACTCCTCAAATACAAGACGGTATCCTCGCCAAGGCCTGATCTCCACAGAGGAGGAAGTCACCCTGCTGGAGCCTAATGGGTTTTTCAGTGGACGCAGATGGTGTGTTGGTGATCTGATTGCACCGGTGTTCAGTGTCATAATCTATTTTTGAGGATTTGATGACTGTATTTACTCCTCTGGCCCCTTGGTAGTTGAAGTTGATACAATAAGGGGCTGGGGAGGACCCCAGCAGCACTAATTCTTGGGGCTCTTCTGGTGCATATGGATGGGTCTTCGTCCACGCATCCCGTTGGCTTAGCAGGTTAGGTGGAGGTGGCCCCATCTTAGGAGTGGGGTAGATGGATGGGGCAAGAGGAATCCCAACCAGACAGCCGACAGGGGATTATTCATGTCCACCACCGGGAGGCACAGATGGTTCAGCTTCACAGCTTTGGCCAGGGTGACTGAGATGTTTCTTTGGGGCTGCTGAGTGATCCATGCCAAGGCTGGCGTTGTCATCCAGGAGACCACCAGAGACAGAAGCAGAAGGCAACTGAATGGACTGAGCATACTGGGTACTGGCTGTTTGGGGTTAGCTTCTCCATAACATATAAACATAATATTGCTAAAGTGCAGGATAAAGGAAAATTAAGAAACTCAGTATAAATCAAAATAAACTTGACAGATCCCATTAGATCCAATTCCGATCCCCCCTTTTTAGAAGGAAGATTGATTAAAATAGGATAAAAAATAGGGTAAGGGTCAAGGTACCACGGGAAGAGAATGTCAGGGGAATCTTGCTCATTTGCGACCTCGTCTTCAGATGCTGACGTCTTGTCCTCCTCCATGCAGTCACTGTGATGTCTTTGGGATTGCTGTCGGCTGAAGGGTCTAGATCTTCGCTGGGGCTGGCCTCGACTGCCTTTGGTGGTGTGTAAGGTTTGACCCATTTCTTGGGGATCCAGCGTGGTCCTGATGGTGTACTGACACATGCATGTCCTCATCCCCAAGTAATCAGGTCATAAGGTCCTTGTACCTCCTTGTTTTCTGGGTCCCGACAAGGACAGGCACCTTCTCCTTCAGCCTCGCTCTGGTCTTGTTGGAGAAGTGCCTCAGGACAGGCGGATCGGGCTCCTCAAAGGTGCAGTTCAGAAAGTTTAATGTGAAGAGGGCTTGGCTGAACCGGATGACAGGGTAATTCAGCTCAAAGCCTCCTTTCTGGCGCTCGAGGAGCCCTTTCAGCAATTTGTGAGTCCTTTCGACAATTGCTTGTCCTGTCAGTGAGTATGGAATGCTGGTGGTGTGCTCGATTCCCTAGGACTGCAGAAACCTGTGCAGCCGTGATGACACATATGCAGGCCCATTGTCAGTCTTTATCTTTTCCAGGACACCAAGCGTGGCAAAAGCCTGGACCAGGTGCCATTCCACATCAGCCGCTTTCTCACCGGCATGGGCTAATCTGAGCATGGCCCCAGAAAATGTGTCTACAGACACATGGAGGTACTTGAGCCGGCCAAAGGCTGGGAAATGGGTGACATCAGTTTGCCACACCTCACAGCTATTGAGTCCCCTTGGATTTACCCCACTGCCAAGAGATGGCAGTTGGGGCAAGTTGCCACAATGGCTCTCGCCTTGTCACGGGTAAGATGGAACATCCGGACTAAGGCAGGCACATTTTAGTGGAACTTCTCATGGCTCAGCTTAGCCTGATGGAAAGTGTCCGGCAGGTTGACATGCCGGACAGGCATGGCCAAAGCATCCGCTTTATGGTTGCTCTCTGCTATAGGCCCTGGAAGGCCAATGTGCGACCTCACATGCATCACATAGAATGGCTGCTCCCGGTGGGAGATGAGACAGATTAATTTCGCGAGCAGCCAAAGATTTTCTGGTTTGAGACCTCTTTAAGCAAGGTGTTTTCACCTGCATAGTTCACGCCTGCATAGTTACCCCTATAATGTATGCCGAATCTGTAATCAAATTGAAAGTTTCTTTGAATTTCTCAAATGCTCTGACCACAGCGGCTAATTCTGCAACTTGTGGCGACCCAGATACCACTTCGACATTGGACCCCCACTTCTGTGTCTTGGGATTTCGCCAAGTCATGACTGACTTGTAGAATCTCCCTGAGCCATCTGTAAAAATGGTCAAAGCATCGAGTGATTTCCTGCTTTGAATTTCACGTGGGATCACGCTAAAGGTTGAATTAAAAATTTCGTGTTTTGGATAATGCACAGAAACCTGTCCTGGGTAACTATCAAGTGCGAACTGTAAATTTGCGTTGCTTTGGAGTAGGTACTCCATAGTCTCAGAAGTAATAGGTCGGTAGATGTGTGAAAGATCGCACCCCGCGAGGGTGCTCAGGCGTGTCCTGGCTTCATGATAAGTTGAGCCATGAACTCCTGTGGCGTGGTGAGACTCTTAGTGGGTTGGTGAGGGAGGAGAACCCACTTGATGATAAGGAGGGGGTCCCCCAACTCTGAGTCCCACTGAAAAAGAACACCATGAAGGTGTGGAACCTTTCCCAATACTGCAAGTTGGAATGGCAGTCTTGGCTCGTACCTGTGGGCTTTCTGTTCCTCCAGCGCCCGCTGCACCTTTAGAAGCGATGTCTTGCCTTCTGCTGTGAGGGTGCTTGGCGACTTCAGGTCTCGGTCTCCATGAAGCAGGTTGAAGAGTTGTGCGAGGTCTTCAGTGGAGATCCTGAACCAGGTCCTCACCCAGTTGATGGATCCACACAGCTGGTGCAGCTCCTGCAAAGTCTTGGGATTATCAATTAGTTTGATGGGCTGGGGAATGACAGTTGTCTCACGGATCCTGAGGCCAAGGTACTTCCAGGGGTAGATGTGCTGGATTTTCTCCTCCTGGAGTTTGAACCCATGTACCCTTAGGGCCTCAGTCTCTTTCTGAAGACCCACTCCAGGCTATTGTCATCAGGAGCACAAATGAGGACATCGTCCATGTAGTGAAGGAGGATGGCCCCTGGGGCAGCATGGCGTACAGGTGACAGGATGTGGTCTACATACCATTGCCAGATCATGGGTGAATTCTTCATGCCCTGAGGAAGGACCTTCCAATGGTAGTGCTGCATGGGAGCTTCTCGGTTAATCAATGGAAAAGCAAACCGAGGTGTGTCATCAGGGTGCGATGGGATCTGAAAAAAACACTCCTTTATGGTAACGGTAATGAGCTTCCAATGTCGGGGAAGCATCGCAGGAGAGGGCATTCCAGGTTGTAGGGGTCCCACGTCGACAATGACATCATTAATTTTTCTCAGGTCGTGGAGGAGCCGCTATTTGTCTCTACCTAGTTTGCAAATAACAAGTACCAGGGAGTTCCAAGGGGAGTTGGTAGGTGCTATGTTCCCTTTGGCCAGCTGCTCGTCCACAAGCTGATTGACCGCCTTTAATTTTTCCTCAGATAGGGGTGTCACGATCTGCTAATGCAAGCGGGGGTCGTGATGGTTCGTTTTATAGATCTCAGAGTGTAAAAGGACACAAGGAATTTCAGTTTTAATCAAAACAGTGCACCTTTATTAAGTGCCCACAACACAGTAATGCAATAGAAGAGAGAAAGAGAGAGAGAGAAAGGAATACAAAGTAGAGAGGAAGAAAAAGAGGGGGGAAATAGCTACCAACGGATGAGACAATGTCCTCGTGGTCTTCCACCAATAGATTCGTCTTCTTTCCGTGGGGAAATCTCGGGCTCAGTTATTTCAGAGTCCCTTTATAGTCCTTTTCAGAAGCGAGGGGCAACTGGCCAAGAGGTTGGGAAATCTACAGCTGTTGTTATGGGGTTTGTTGCTTTGGGAAACAGGTACAGGGCAGATGTATAGGATAGGTGTACAGGAGAGGTGTACAGGACAGGTCATTCCTTTCCGCTTCAGCGCAGTCCTTCCCACCTGGGCAGCAAGAACGGCGCAGTCCATTGCGACCTGCACTAATTTTCCTCAGGAATGCCTACCAGTTCCCAGTGGGCACACCCGCAGGCAGCACTTGGCAGACATCCCACCTCAGCCAGGCCAGGACTCCTGTGTTCGGTCTCTGTCCTCAGCGATGATCGTGAGGCAGGTGAGGGATCTTCGGACCGTCTCTTACAAGGAGCCACTGATCAACCCAAACAGGAAAATCAGTTTTGCAATGGAGTGCTTGGGTTGGGCGCTCCACAGTGGCCCCAATTAAAAATCCTACTGTTTTGCAGGTATCTCTACTCGTGCGCCCTATTGTGACATGAGGTCCCTACCCCACAATGTAAAACCGGAATCGCTAACATATGGGTGTATGGTTGCCAACTGCCCATCAGTCCCTCTACTTGCACAACATCTTTGCTAATTTTTGCTGTAGATCTACCTATGCCCTTGACAACTCCACCTGTGGGCTGCAACTCCCAATGTGATGGACACTGGGCCTTAGAAATGACCGTCCTGTCTGCACCTGTGTTGACCATGCCTCTCAAATTGACACTATTGTCATCGAGATGCATTTTGCACTCCATCATGAGTCTGTCCCCCCTCCCCTGCTTGACCCATCCCACTGATGGATAATGTTCCTGAGGGGACTGTGGTAGGGCGGTGGCTCAGGTAAGGACACAACCCGATGGTATAAAGAATAGATGCAAATGCATCTCACCTGGATTTGTAGTGCCCCTGTGGTGTCCGCTCTGCTGGCAATGGGCATGATTTCGAGTCCGCACGGTGTGTCAGTTGTGGTGCCATGTATAAGCAGTTGCATGTCTGGTGTGTAACGCTCGCAATTTAGGGCTACGCATGTCCAGTCCGGTAAAAGGAGGTACAGGCCTTGGTTGGCAGTCAAAGGAATGCCAAGTCCAGTAACAGTTCGTGGTTGGGCCAGCCCATCGTGATCTTCGATGGCTCCATTTGAGTTGTTGCACAGAGCCACCCCGTGCTGACCCTTCAGTTTC
The DNA here is from genome assembly GCF_009650955.1 of Corvus moneduloides. Lineage (NCBI taxonomy): Eukaryota > Metazoa > Chordata > Aves > Passeriformes > Corvidae > Corvus > Corvus moneduloides. Next base: position 14,914,949 of record NC_045477.1, on the reverse strand, counting down.
CCTGAGGCTGCATGGAGTGGCGGTCTGCGGAAACAGGTTTGATGGCTTGGTTAATAGGGGCTGGTGCCCTACATTGCCTGGCCATATTGTCGCTGTTATCCCCTGAGAACGGCAAAATCATGACACAAGTCCAGGTTAAAAAATATGGCCAAAGCGACCTTGTTTAATCACCCATACTTTTTATAGCATGGTTCGCAAAAGAGAAATTACATTATTAGCCTATTGACTCACCACCTCTCAAGGTGACAGGCTGACCAGTAAAACACCCATTTCCAAATATTATTCCCACAAGACTGAAAACAATTCTAGTGTTCTCACAACAACTTGCAGGTGCAGAAATGGTTTACATTCTCTCAAACTGTTGTCCATCCAGTTCACATGAGAATGAAAGCTTTCACAGAGAAGCTGTGAGAAGATGGATTTCTCTAACTGCTTTCTTATGAGAAAGGAAAGTTTAACAGGAATATTCCTCTGCTAGCCCTTGCTAGCATCCACACTATATGGCCTCATTTTCCACACCTGTGGCAGATGACTGGTGTGCCTTGCCTTGGCGAACCACTTGGTTGGGCTGGCATCGCTTGGGTTGGCATGACTTCCATGGTTCTCACTGCTCCTCCTATTCCCCCTTTTTTCTTTGTGTTTTCAAATGTTGCCAGCTTTGTGCAGGCCTCTATCACGAGATCTAGGGTGGGAGCAGGGTGGAATGGGAGACCCAAGATGATTCGCTTGCAAACCTCATTTGCCAATTGGCAAAGCAACTCATCTTGGGCCTTTGGATCGCTCATTTGCTTCTCCACCACTAGCCTCAGCCTCTCCACGAAACGTTTAAACGATTTGGTGGTGGCCTGTTTAATCGACACAAAGCTGGGACTGGGGGTTTCAGAAGGCATTAAAAGCCATGCCTTCTCTGCGGCTCCTTTCACGGCAGCTAGCACCGGTGCCGGAATCTGCTTGGCCTGATCTTGAGGCTTGGCCATCTCACCTTCGCTGCACAGGTGGTCAAAGATCACCTCAGCATAATTTTCATTAAGAGCTGGGAGGAGACCTTTAAGCAACCTTTTCTACTCCCTCTCCCACAGTTTAAATTCTGTGGGGAGGAGCAGGCACGACAAGATGTCGTGGGGTACTAACATATTAGTAGAAAAAGTTGCTTGAAGGAGGCTTTTAAAATAAGTACTCTCCCTCCCAAACTCTTTCTGTGTTTTGCACAGCTCTTTGATATTTGACTAGGAGAAAGTCTCCCATTGGGGGTTAATCCAGGGGACCTTTGAGGTCTCTGAATTGGCAGGCCCGTTGGCCTCCACAGCAGCTGAAGGATTGCTGCTGCAGTCTCCCAAGGCCAGGGAAAGGGAAAAAAAACCTTCTTGCCTAAGCTAACAAAAAACCAAGCTAGGTAAGCAAAGAAAGGAAGCAGTCTGCATGACATCAAGGATGCCTGGGAGTGAGGCTTTGAAAAAGCCCACACAAGAGCCCCAGGGCTCCCTCCTCCCGCTGCACCTCAAAGCTACAGCAACCATTTGTGGGTGTCATGGTTTAAGCTGGCTAGGCACCAAGCCCCACAAAATCTATTATTTTTTATAAGGGGAAATAAAAGAATATTGAAGAAAACTGGAGGACTGCAAAGCAACACAGGCACACACATGAGCAACTACAAGATAAAGAAAGTTTATTGTTAACAGAATTAAAGGTAAAAAGAAATAATAAGAAATTAAAGCTAAACTCCCCTCTCTTCCAGCACTCCACTCTTTTTACCCAACTCACACAAAGGATAATAATACATGGGATTTGGTCAGTGTTCAAGTTCTTAAAAGTTTTTCCAATATTTAAGGAAGAAGTTTTTTCTGCTTAATGTGGTTTCCAGACTGTTACCTGCAACAGTCCTGCCCGTAAACAAATCTGCTGATTTGAAAAAACATCTCTCCCATGAAAATCTCACAGTCTATTTATGCTGCAGTAATGGGCCCAATAGACATAGGGTTTTAGTCTTTTCAAAGATGAGTTATTCTGGCTTGAAAACAAAGGCTCTCTTCTTCACAAAATCTCTAAAAGCTGTTGTGAGAAATGAGACAACTCTTAATTAAATAAAAATTAAAATAATTTATTGAAAACAGAAAAATTGAAAAATTACAGAAATTAGAAAAATATAAAAAATTTGGGATCCTACAGCTTGATAGATGGTATGCCCCAGGAGCGCAGGGATTTGAGATCTTCTGGCTGAGACAGCACTGGACCTCAGGTAGAGAAAAAGGACTTGCAGTGCTGGGCTGGCTTTTGGCTGGTCCAAAAGTAAAAAAAAGTTAATAAAAGCTCCTTAATAGGAGTAAGGCTTTTAATGCCCAGCACTGATGTCCACCACAACTAGCCTGCAGCAGACACTCTGTCTGTTTTTTTGAAGCCTGTCTTGTTGTTTTATATTGCCTTTGCGCCACCCCAGTCCGCCCACAGCCCACCCACGGCCTGCCCCTTCGGTTTAAAGTGATTGGTGCTTTCCCTTTGACAGATCATCTCCGTCCACCAATGGCTCATTGTTGTCAGAGGGGTGGTATTAGTTGAGATAAGGGTGCTAAAATGCCTTCATTAAAATTCAGGTTGCCATGGAGCTTGCCTACAGGGTAAGGGCTATGGGGCTAAAAATAGCTGCTGGCTGTTAGAACTTGGGGTTTTGGAGTTAGCCTTGGAACCAAAGTGCAGGTAAAAACACCTAGAAAAGTATTAAAATACATCCAACACATCTTAAAACACTTGTAAAAGTATACAGTAAACACAGGAAAGATAACTCTTATGGTGTACAGGTGAAGTTTGAAAAGGGAGCATAAGTTGGGGATTTTTAGCTGGGGAATTTTTAACTGGGAAGGGTGCAACTCTCTTAATAAACTACTTTGAACAATTGAAAACACTGATAATGGAACTTGATTTTTGTACCTGGGCTGATGGAATTTTAACATTCAATTTAAAAATATTTAACTCAGAATTACTTAATTAAAGCACTTAATATGCAAAGACCAAGCACAATTAGGGATTTCATGTATGACACTTTTCACTGCTCCTATATAACCTGGCATAGGCACTTCTCACATCTTCATAAGCTGCACGTGAATTTCTCATCTCCCTATGTACTTCAAAAATGGATTCCAAAGAGACATACAGTTTATGACATTACAGTTTTTTACCACAGCCTGCAGAAAGCATTTTTGAGCTTCGTGCTGGGCACGCTCCCACCTCCGTTTCCCTGCCACCATCTTGACTATGTTCTTACATTTTCCATGACTTACTTTTTCTTTTTGACCTTGAAACCTCCATGTTAAGAAATTGATCTTGCTTGGGCTTTCTTTACACTGTGGAAAGCCTTGCTCCCTTGCATGCTTCTGGCTGCATGGTGTCCTCTTTGGCTCGCTACAAGCTATGCTGGCCACAGAAAGGTTCCGGCGGCTCCTGCCAGGTCTGTGCGGGGCCGCGCCAGCCATGGGGAGGAGGAGGGGAAGCCCCAGTGGTCTCCAGAAGCCACACTGGGTGGTTTCAGCTGTGCGACAGTCCATGGCTGTTTCTCAGCTGCCTGCAGCTCTGGGACAGCTCCTCTGCAGTGACCCAGAAGTCCATGCTGCTGCACCAGGGAAAGGGAGGGAGAAGTGTGAAAGGTATCTTTTCAGCTTTATACCGGCTAGCGCTTGTATTTCAATGCCTTAGAAAGCCTCGAGCAGCCTTGAGAGGTAGCAAGGGCGATCTAGCACTTTAGTAGCTCTAAAATCGGTACCTGAATCAGCTGCAGAGCAAATACAGAAGCAAAGAGGGAGAAATATAGCTCCCTGCTCGCTCAATTCCCTGCAGTTAGAAGCTTTCAAATGAGACAGACAACCAGAGATGTTCACAGGAAAGTAGCTGAGCTGAGAGAGAGGCGGAGCCTCCCCTTGACAATCTTTTATTAGGAGAAGGGGAAAGGGGAGGACTGGGGGCGGACCCGGGGTGACCGGCCAATCAGACACTGCTAAAGAGTCTGAGTTACATTTGGCTTTGCCCGCGCTTGGAACAAAGGAGCTCGGAGCACATGGGCAGGAGCACGTGTCTTTGGGAGGGGGAAGGGAAGCTCAGAACAGGCAGCAACAGGGAAGGGGGGGAAAGGGCCCGGAGGCCTCTCCCCACCTTCCAGCAGGAGAGCCGTAAACAAAAGGAACTTCTGCGCTTGTTCTGTCTTTAAATATGCAAAATTGTGAGAAGCACTATTGGATCAGCAACTTGTCCATCAACTCAGTTTCAACCCACTGCAGTGGGCTTAAGACAGACGATCAGGGAATAGAGTATCATCATAAAATCACCCCAAACCAAATAATTAATAGCTGGTATCTCTGATATTTTTTCATTTATATTCCATTTTAAACTAGAAAATAATTGTTTGGGCAAGCAATATCACAGCACACGTATTAAGTAAATTTTGAGAAAAATATATAATCATCAAAGAATTATAGAATTATAGAATGGTTTGGGTTGATAGTTGATGCCTTGAGAGGCCACCTAAAAACAGAAACTAGACAAGAATAAGGGAATAAAGGTAGGTATTTATCTGAAAGGCCTTCAGAGGTACACCCTGGGGAGTCAGAGGCTACTGCCAAGATGGACACCAAGATGGACGACAGGTCACGAGGTCTTCACACTTTTATAAGTTTGGTTCATTTGCATATCAGGGTTAATTCTCCAATTAAAGCTTAAGTTAATGATGTAGTTTCCCCAAGCTCAGCCCCCTCTTAAGATGTTGGTTTACACATTTTGGGCGTAGGACAGTCTGCGTGTCCATGGAGAGCAGGCCTGGAGAAGCTTTGTTATATCTACCTAGCGTGAGAGAGCAGAAGCTAACAAGCTACAAGAAACTTCAGAGTTACACATTAGGCAGTACCGGATTTGAAAAATATGAAAGTTAAAACCTAAGGCATCATAATGACCTTAAAGACTATCCAGTTCCAACCCTCTGCCATGGCCAGGAACATGTTATATTAGACCAGGTCGCTCAGGGCTCCATTCAATCTGGTCTTGAACATTTCCAGGGATGGGGCAGACACAAAGTATATTGGAAAGCTGTTCCAGTGCCTCACCACCCTCACAGGGAAGAATTTCTTCTTAATATCCAATCTACACCTACTGTTTGAAGCCATTCCCCCTTGTCCTGTCACTCCAGGCCCTTATAAATAGTTTCTCTGCATCTTTCCTGTAGGCTCCCTTCAGGTACTGAAAGGCCAAATTAGGTCACTCCAAAGCCTTCTCTTTTCCAGGATGAATAATCCCAGTTCTCTCAGCCTTTCCTCATGGCAGATCTGCTCCATCCCTCTGATCATCTTGGTGGCCTCCTCTGGGCTGGCTCCAACAGGTCCCTGTCCTTCCTGTGCTGGGACCCCAGAGCTGGATGCAGCACTGCAGGTGGGTCTCACCAGAGAAGGGCAGAGGGCCAGAATCCCCTCCCTGCCCTGCTGCCCATGGGGCTTTGGATGCAGCCCAGCACACGGGGATTTCTGTGCTCCCAGGACAGATGTTATATAGTACATAATAAGAGACTCCACATAATACATTTCATGAGGAGACATCCTTCCAAAACAAGGTATTTCAGTGAGATTTTTCTAATTCAGTTATTGCTTGATGTATTTTAGACAATTTAATTTATTTTAAGAGGAAAACCTGTGAAAACATGGTTGAAAATATTTTAGAGTAAATATTGAATTGTATTTAGTAAAATTTGTGTGAGAGTAATGAAATAACAATATATTATTGACTAAAAATCTTGATGGATCTCTAGTCACAGAGAATGTATTTCAGCATCAATATTAATTCCTTATTTTTTTTTATTTTAAAGACTGGTAATGACCTAAATAGTATCAAAAAATGAGATCATTATACTAACAACCTTGTCCACAGAACTCCACACTATGTTGCACAAGTTAGAACCAAAAAAGGCTATATTTTTCAACTGTAATTTTTCGGAAGCCATGACAAACATTGATATACTCAGGGAGATATTTTAGCCCCATGATAGCATGATGACTCAATGAAAAACACTGGAAGTTCAATTAACTGATTGTTTTACTTATTGTGCATTTAGAAACAGTAGTGAACAAATAATTGTAGAGCTTATTAATATTCTTTCTTCTTTTGTCAGAAAAAATTGCTAAGTTTAGAAAGCAGTCTGCCAAGAATATATTTTCTTTGTTTTTTTTAATGATTAAACTTTCAGCATGTTTTTCTTTGAGTATATATTCTCCTTACCACTTTTCAAATAATTACCATCTGTACGTTAGAGTTAATAATGTGTTTGGGAGGCTATTTATGTTTACTTCTCTTGACAATGCATCTGATTTACATTATGGTTGTTGGTTTGTATGAAAATTATGCTTATTATGATAATATTTACTTATCTAGTATTTTCCTATTTCCCATCTGAAGATCTCAAGTGGTTTACAAAGCCGATGAATATCATTACCCATATTTTACATAAGGATATATTTCTGTAAGATTAATTTAGCTCTAGAAAATTGTGTAACGGAAATTTTAGATTGCTTCTTAGAAGGGTAACAGAGATGAAGAAGAGCAGAAGAATGAATTACAAATGTATTGTACCTCCAAACTGAAAAGGATTTTATTTAAGTAAGACTTGGAAAGTCTCACAGGACTAATAGAGATCAGAGGAGTTGGAAGTTAAAAGGTTTCTAATTTACATGTTGTGACAGCAACTTAGAACACTTCATAAGGAAACAAACAAAACAGCTGAAAAAAGCTACATATATGGATATGGGTAAGTTCACTGGACTTGTTACCCACCCAAAAAAGCCATTAGGGAGGGTTTTGAAATTGATCTTCATGAATTTTGACCATAATAAATTTACTGAAAATTCGTATGAACATACCATGCAAATAAACCACAATGAGGAATTATCCATTGTCTCAGATTCTTCTCCTATTCCAGAGAAGTTTGCTGAGTGGAATGTAAGCTACTGGGAGTATTTCTCTTAGTTTGTAAAAGAGAGCAATGATTAAAAAGAATGGATCTTGTCATTTAACTCTCATTAAATGCTAACAAGATTCTAATTGACATAGACCACAGGTCTGTAAGAAAATACGAATAGTTTGACAAAGCACTAAATTTTGCTGTTCATCACTCCTGCAGCCTCTCATGACCATATCTAATTTACTTGTAAGAACTGGAACAGGAAATGTTTTTCCCGCTACATGTCTTCTGAGGCTGCTGCAACCATAGAGGGAATTTCATATGAGGAAAACACAGCCTAGTATAAGTCTTGGCAGACAGTTCCTCAGCTTTTGATGATTGTGACAGCCCAAGATGACCTTTATTGCCATCGAAGTGAACTTGGATGCCATACTAGTAGAATAACCCTGTAGTGCACGAGTCCAAAGGGAATCCAAATGGCTGTGATGGTTACTTGAGGTATAAGAGAGCTGAATTAAGAGGTTTTGCTTCTGCATGTAGAATCTCTGCTCAGAATCAGGAAGGAGTAAGCCAAGAAATAGTCACAGTGTTCCCCTGAAAGAAATTTCGTCTTTTCTTCTTTGTTTTCTTCTTTTCTTCTGTACTCCCCAGAAATAGTTATTAAAACTATTATTTCACAGACTCTTGCAAAAATGCAGTGATTTACAACTGTAATACAGAGTTAAAATGTGCACGATTAGCATTAGCATGATTAGCCTCCAAGTTGATAGGATATGCTATAACTTACCATACAAATTAATTAGTTGTTACTAATCTTCTGCAGTTACACTTTTGCCATTCTATATTGGCTTCCCAGTACCTTAGAAACTCAACTGTTTTATGTGACAGGTCGTGTATGTTTAGAAGCTAAATTGAACTTAATTTTTGGGCCTGCTTCCTGTGAGGAATTAAATCATGGAATCACAGAATCATTTAGGTTGGAAAAAAACTTTAAAAACCTAGCTACTTGGGCAGTTGCAGAGATACATCTTTTTAAAAATAATTTCACGGAAATAATACATGTTCTCTTTCTGTTCTTGAAAGCTTTTTGGTGTTCAGGAAAGAAGAAAATTAATTCTGAACAAAGTTCAAAATGGACTCATCTGCTGTGCAACTAAACTTCTTATCAATCTTCTGTGCTCTCTGTATTTCATGTTCAAGAGAAAATTTTATTCTGTTTCCAGGTATGCCAAATACCAGGCAAATTGTTTTTATTCCATTAAATTTCTCACCAGAATGAAAGTCATAATAAATTTATAATGTGAAAGACACTCTTTCCTTACAGCAGAAATTTTATCCCTAGTTAGGTCTTTACAGTTTTTTCTTGGAGCTGGCATCTCAGTCCAGGTGTTTATTCACAAATTGCATTTGAATGAAAAACATAAAATCACACTTTGATAGAAGCTGTAAATTTTTGTGTTGAATAAATGGCAAATATCAGAGAAATACTTATGAAACAAATGAAGTAAAAACCAGCAAGTTATGTCTTCTGAATTGTGACAAGGACTTTAAGAACTAATCTCTAAAGCCACATAACACTTAGATGTGGAAAAAAGTAGACAAGAAATTTACTAGTTCAAATTAGTCAAATATAAGATGTAATTTTATGGCACTATATGGTTTTCCTCAATGCCTCTTTTTTAGTTTCTGTTTAAATTTCAAGAGGTTTTATTTAAGAACAATTAATTACAAACTGAGTTCTGAAAGCTCACAAATATATGTACTGCTCTGACATAAAAAATCATGCTCTTGTAAACAGTTTAAATTCCGAGACAAGAGTTTCATAGCAAAAGGATGTTAGTGTGAAACTTTTTGTTTACTCCTTTTAGCTACAAATGAATTCCTAACAAGTTGATTGCTGGCTTTTATTTCCAACGAAAGTGTTTAAGAGTCTTGCAAGCATAAAAAGCAAAATTCTGGAACGGAGAATGAAGTGTAAACACATAATCACAAGTGTACATGAAGCAAAAACTGTTTCAGAAAATTATGTTCCATCACAATGAGAAAATGTTGGACCATCCAAAAGGCAAATATTTACTTTCCTATCTATAAAAAGCTAGAGAAGAGTGACAGTTCTTGAGAAAAATTTTACAATTTTGTAATTTAAATTAACATATATATATATGTATATGTGTTTATATTCTTCCCTGACATTTAGAAAGCATTAGCAGGATAAAAAATATTTTTCCTGGGGGGGCTACTCAGAGCCTTACTTTGCCCTTCTGATTCATGCAACATAATACTATATTCCTATTACAGCTGGTGATGGGGGTCAGTGGCTCTGACCCAGGAAGAGGTGACCGGTCCGGGGAGATGGTCCCGAAAGGAATCGCCTTCCCGAGGCCCGGTGTCTTCCCTCAGCTGCTGGCAGGAGAGCCCTTGCAGGGGCTGTCAGCTCTTTAGTGATTATCAGCTCGAGATTCCAGCTCAGCTCTGCAGGGCAGCCTCCAGGCCAAGCCAGACCAGAGAGAGAGACGAGAGGTTCGTGTGGCTGGTTCCGCACGAAGGTAGCTTTATTGTTGGTCCCCTCCAGTGAAGGGGAGAGCCAGGGATGAGAACCTTCTCTAAGCCACAGGGGCCAGAGGGCTTGCTTTTATAGGGATACAGGGGATCAGTAAAGGCCAGTGGGTTACAGAGGATCTGGGATGGGTACAGGCCAATGGGTTACAAATGATCTGCATAGTGTCTCCTAAAGGATTGTGGGTCTGTCTTTTCTCTCCATGACCAAAGTGGTTGCCTTTCCAGGGAGTCCTGCTGGGCGATTGCGAAATCTCTTATCTCAGCAGAGATCCCTCCAGGGCAGGGGCTGGGCATACCCCACATATTCCAGTACTTCAAATTATTTTGTGGGGATTTTGTACAGCAAGTTCACTGCAGATTGTCTTCTGCTTGCAGTGATGTTTTGTTCTTGTTACCTATTAACAATATCAATTTAAGAAAAAGGAACAGTGAGAAACAGCAACTGACTAGGGCTGCAAGTTCTTTAGGAATGAAGATACCCTAAATCAAATTTCATTGGAGTCAGGACACAATAAAATGTGAATTCATTTATCAAATTCAAAGTAGTCAACACAGTCAGAAACTTAAATTCTATGGTTGAAGAAATGGAAGAAATCATGTCACCTTATAGAAGATTAGATATGGGAAGTCTCTACTTCATACAACTCTGCTGCTATTTCCCTCCAGATTATCATATAGGCTTCAGAGATTTCTTATACTTTCTCTATTCTTCCAAAATTGTATTAGCTGAGTCCTCTTGCAGGATGGGGAGGAGAGAATACACCTTATTCTTACATTCAGAACTCCCTCTGTTCTCCCCCTTTACTGGGGATAGTTGTTAGGCTCTTCATTAATTGTCACATTGACCGCTGCTGTCTACAGCCCAGGCTAGCTCCAGCGGTGTGTGGCAGGAGTGGGGAGCAGCTGGAGGCACGGAGCTTTAGAGCTGCTCCTCTGAAGCCTCTGCTCTACCCTGCAGAGCACCAGCTCCAGACACTGTAGCAGCCAGAAGCCCTCGGTGAAGGGAGAGATAAAGAGTAGTGAGGAGGCTTGCCTGGAGGGCTAATCCAACTTTATTGAAGCGTATCCACAGAGGACAAGCCCCGCCTGCAACATGCCCATGCCTTACAAAGGGGGGGTGAACAAGGGGAGTAAACCAACTAGGGACCAAGAAGCGGGTTAGGAGGGAGGGATGCTGAAGGGATGGACTCACGTCTGATCCAATGGTCTTGGTGGGTGGAGGGAGAGGGATCACATGCCCCAATGGGGCGTCGAGGTTTAGGGGATTTCCAAGAGGGGAGGTATCCAAGGGGGCAGGATCTCGGGGCACTGACGGGGGCCATATAAGGGTAATTAGGGAGGGCTCAGGCGGTGGACACCGAACCTTCGGGAACAACAGGAGGGGTTTGGGTGATTGATAGGGAAAGAGCCAGAACAAGGGGAGGAGAACAACCATATAGGGAGCACCAGGGGAGCGGCTTGGGTCTGGGGCAAACCAACTGGGAGTAGGAGTGGGGAAGATAGGGATGAACCACTGGGGTACAGAAAACATATGAAAATACAATAAAAACCTTGCATCACCACAATTAATGTTAAAGTTCTGTACATATGTATGTTTTGTTTTGTAATATTAGAAGCCATCTCTTGCTTTCAACTGTTTTTTAAATAATTCCTTGTCTAAAGCAATGCAATACTCTCTTCCTTTCCTTTGCTGGGTATCTAGCATTCTGAGGAATGCACCTTTCACAGCTCTTGCACTGTGCCAGTTTATATGAAAAACATAAGGCAAAATATCTAAACAGGTTTATTGTGTGTGTCCAATTATGGGCTTTTAGACATGAAAATAATTAATCACTTCGAGGTGAAAGTGACTTATCTCACTGAGGTTTCTTTCAGATTGCCCTCCACGCTAATTAGTGTTTAGTAGACATTTTTCTCCAATTAAATTTCTAGTTCAAAAAGACCTTGGGAAGTTTGGAAGCTGTGCTGAACACAAACAATGGTTAATCAGAAACAGAGAGTAATTGGTTTGCAAAAATGGGCAAAAAGAGCAGGGAGAGCACAGCATGACTTTAATGGCAGGCCAGAACTTTATCTTGGTAAGTATATGAAAAAATCATGACTATAATCATAGTATGTGCCCAGTATATTGCCGTGACCCATAACACCTGCATATGCTACCATAGTGGGTAAGAGATTTCCTTGATCGATTTAGGAACTGTCTCACAGGGAAAGAATATGACCTGTTTGGAGATGAGTCTCTCTACACCTTTCAATGAAGCTCAGTTTTCTCTGCCTTACTGTTTGTGTCTTTTACCTCTGAGTAAAATACCTCTGTATGATCTACATTTGTTTGAATTTCCTAACTTCACCTTGATCTGCCCACATTGAAGACTGTATCAGATCCTTGACAACTTTGCCTTCAAGAGAGAATTTTTTACCTCCTTTTTCAGGAAATAAGCTGTTTCATGACTGTCTTCTTCTATGTCCTGAATATGAACTTATTCAGCCTTCCTCAAAGCCTTCAACTATTCTAGAAAATTACACAGGACCACAACCTAGGCTTGCATGCTGGCACCCAGCTAAGTACACTGTTTAATACTAACACATTGCCAGATTTTGGCTTGATGCCATTCAGTGTACTCGCAAAAGATAAAAACGTGGATGAGCCCTCTTTCTCACCACTTTTTGCATTCGTCTTACTCCTGAGTTTACAACGATGACAGGGGTAGCACTGCCCATGCTGGGCAGGGCTATTCTTTTTGTGTCCTGTTGTAGTGGGATTATCCATCAGGTCAAGAGGTTTAAAATACATCAGCTTTTGCTATCTTCCTCAATAAAGAATTTGTAAGATTGAACTGTGAAACAGAAACCTAATAAACATTTAAAAGGTAAAATCTTCGCAGATTTCCTCCTTTACACATTCCTGTCTTTCAAAAAGTCCTTTCTGTGTCTCTCAAACCCTGTGTTGCTAGGGGCAATGGAAAGTAAAATCAAGGTATTGAAACATTTAGAGTAGACTTGCTAAGATGTCTGTATTATAAAGAAAACTGCATTTTAAACATATTTCAACTTATCATATGCTGGCCTCTGAATTGCTGTAATTGTCTGAATTAGCTTACTATTCATAGAATAAAACACTGACAGAAATTATCTGTCCATGTACACGCACACTCATATATACAATAAGTCTGCATTTCATAAAATAAAGTGATAAATTTAAATAATTCAGATTGACAAGTTTTGTTACCTAGTGATACTGAAAGTAATTATTGAAGTTTTGTTGACAAAGCACTAAATTTTGCTCTTCATCACTCCTGCAGCCTCTCATGACCATATCTAATTTACTTGTAAGAACTGGAACAGGAAATGTTTTTCCCGCTACATGTCTTCTGAGGCTGCTGCAACCATAGAGGGAATTTCATATGAGGAAAACACAGCCTAGTATAAGTCTTGGCAGACAGTTCCTCAGCCACCACTTGATGTAAACCCAATCTCCAGGCTGGAACAGATGAGCAGGTGTGTCCAATCCTATTGGTTTGGATAACACAATGAATCTCTGGAGCTTCTGCAAAGTGGAACTCAGAGCCATTAAATACTTCTGCAAATAATTTTTAACTCTCATATGGACATAATAAACTTATCCTACTTTAGTGGGTTCATGTCCTATATGGAATATATAGTATATTTTCAGGCTATTTTAAAGTCATGTTTGTGGGGAGAGGGGAAGAAAATAGCTGCAAAAGTAAGTGGGCTACATGAGTGTTAATATAAGAACAAAAACTGGTCACAACAAACTTGAAAGAAACCTAAAACTTTATGCAGGTGAAATCATGCTAAAGAAAACCTACAATTTTTCTTCTTGGTTTTAATATTAATCTTATATAATGTTGAAATTGTAAAATTTTAACATTTTATTTCAGCTGAAACATTGAATCCTTTGTTCCAGGGCTAACTGTAAGGCATGCTACCTGGCACAATACATCTACTAGCATTTGTGTGGAGAAACACTGCAGTTTTTCTTTCTACATCCTATTTTTCTACTCATGACCCACATCTTCCCTTTAAGAAACCAACATACAGAACTGCACTGTGCTGACTGTGAATTGTTCAGAAGTATTTCTCTGACAGAAGAAAGCAAGGTAGCTAGTAAAGCCATCCTTTAGTGTATGTGATACTTCTGTGCCAGAGGATGATGTTCAATCCATTTTCAAACACATCTCTCAATCATTATATTATGGGGAAGAACCCTGGTTAATTCATGAGCAAAATAAACTTAGCTTAAAAAAGGCAGAAATCAAAATTCCAAAGCGTGATGGGTTGACCCTGGCTGGGTGCCAGGTGCCCACCAAAGCTGCTCTATCCCTCCCCTTACCAACTGGACAGGTGAGAGAAAATATAACAAAGGGCACATGGGTCAAGATAAGGGCAGGGAGAGATCTCTCACCAGTTACCAAGTGCAGCTGTAATTTTTCTAACCTGAATAAAAATGTAAACTGTGGATGAAAATAACTTTTGTTGAAATACGATACACTAAATAGTCTCTGCAGCTCTCAGGGTTTGGATTGCCGTTAGGACCCTGTGTATGGCATGTCTTTGGTACAAATGCAAACCTCCAAACAATTTCTACTGTTTGGAGTTCAGTATTTTGTATGCACGTCTGAAACATGTCAATCTGAAAAGTGGATGACAGGAATAAAGAAATTCTATTCAATCCCATTAGTTGTGAATACAGTCTAAAGTCCTGCTGTTAAGATCAGATCCTATGACTAATTGCTTCAGAAATTTTGTACTCTTAGCATCCAAAGCTTGTTATAAGGGTATAGTATTGAATTTGTATCTAGGTCTATAGCAAGGAGAAACACTGAACTATAATTTTTTTAATAGAAATCTCCTTAATATATTCATCAGAACAAAATAATCTGTAACTGCAGATTTAATTTACATGTGCTGTCTTCTAATTAATTATATTTTTGGCTTACCTAGCTAATATTGATTTAGTTTATAGTTGTATTTTGTGTCCTCCTAACAGGAAAATCAAAAAATGTCTCTTGTTATGGTCACTATTTAATATAATACAATACAGTATTTTGTAAATGTATAACCAAAATTGCTTGTATTTATATTCCTCATTTAAGAGAATATACTTAGCTGTACTCTGCTGTGTGTACAGTTAAAAGCAAGTACTAATTGTATTGCCAATGTAAATATGGTTTATATTCTTTGTTATTGATATTTTTAATGTTGCTGTAATTGAACAGAATTATGCGTAAGCATATTTCCATAACTTAGAAGCTCTGTCTAGATCTTTTTTCTCCCAGTTCTTTGCCATTACCTTCCTTTCGAATACTGTCATTACTTAAGCAAGGCTTATAAGAAGGATGGGGACAGACTTTTTACTAGGGCCTGAAGGGATGGAACAAGGGGTGATGCTGTGAAACTGAAGGATGGTTGATTTAGATTAGATATAAGGAAGAATTATATACAGTGAGGACGAAACATCGGAATGGGTTACCCGGAGAGGTTTAAGTTGCCCTATCCCTGGAAACATTGAAGGTCAGGTTGGACCACGCTCTGAGCAACCTGATCTGGTTGTCTCATTGCAGGGGGGTTGGACTAGATGGCTTTTGAAGGTCTCTTCCATCCCAAACCATTCTTTGGTTCTCTGATCAGCATTTGGTCTCAAGGTCAACAAGGGTAGATTTAGCAAGAGAACAGAACACAAAGGTGACATCAAAATACTGCCAACGTTTTCAATCACATGAAATGTAGAAAGAAGTAGAAGAATCACCTGAATCTGAAGAACCTGGTGAATATGTTTTCATCATTGTCATCATCATCATCATCATCGCAATAGTAATAATAGTTTTTATTTAAACACATTTCCATGAAGCAGTTGGACTTATAAATTTAGCATTGAAATTGTTGTTAGCTTCTTATAATTTACTCTGGTTCATTGTCATGCAACTAACAGAATGGGATACACATCATAAGGTCACCCCAAGACACAGGCCTAATGTGAAAGAAAAGTGAAAAGATAGAGAGATATGAAAGTGACAAAGTGATCTGAATAAAGCTGTGGAAGTCCTGTGTAATTTAATGCTACATTTTGAATCCTAAATCATCTTGTTACTCTGAAGTCTTAAGCACTTCTCTAAATTACATCTAAGAACAAGAGTTAAACTATATAGCAGGAATGCACACTTATCTACTTCCTTATTTAATTACTATTGTCATTTATTTTTAACGTGGAATATGAGGTATTGAATAGCCAAATTTTAGCCAGCTTTGTCGGCTAGATTTTTTGTGGTGTGACTGCATGGGATATTTGCATGCTCCTAGCATTTCCAAAGGTGCTTCTGTAACTTTCTTCCCTCCATAATGCACTGATAAAACACATCTCTCTTACAAATCAGGGCATCGTAGAAGCACTGACATTGCTAAATACTTTCTCATGAGATGTGGAGATTTATCTTTTTGACTGAGACTGTGGTTAGCTTAGCTATTTTTAAAAAAAACCTCTGCTTTGCAGCTGCCTGTTAGCAACAGCCACTTTCCCATCTATTTGACAGGTACTTTCTCTGAACAGCTGAGGTTACAGACCATGTTAGCAGTATCTTTCCTGAAATACACATCAGATTCCCTTTCCATTTCTTCAAATTATTTTTCAAAGAAGTTTTCCAGTCACTGCTCCTTCCCTTTTTCCACCACAGCTGCCCTTTGTGTACAAGCAGATGCATGCAGATGTCCATTCACCCTGCTGCTATCATGGGTTGTCCATAAATATCACTGTCAACATTGAAAAATGTTTAAGCATCTGTTTCCTCAGTGTCATTTATTTTCCTGGCTGCAGAACTGACCTGTTTAGTTTCCAGATCAGAAATAACTTGTATTTGGCCAACTTAACTTATAGCTATAGGGAAAAACGTGTCTTTTCCTGATAGCCTTTGAAGACACCTTTGTTGTTTGATGTTCTTCAGGTGTAATTGAAGCTCTTTAGGGTAAAAGAAGAAATTGTTACTTGGTCAATTTTCTGTTCCAAAAATGGCTCATTTCTGTTCACCAAATTGCTCATTTGTATTTGCTCTTTTCAAGGATTAATTTTAGAAACAGTTTATTGTTTTCAGGACATCTGCACTAATAACCAGATCACATTCATCATATCCTGATCATGCACATTTTTGGTAGAGAGAATCTTGGAGGGACCAAAAGAACTCAGACAGGCAACAGATTTTGAAAGTTTAGTATTAAGAAAAATTGTGGTTTGCTGCAATTTGCCAGTTTCCAGAGGTGAGGCATGGTTGATAAATTGACTTGTTCTTAAATGGAATTTAGAGTTTGAAGGACCCACTCCATAGAATGAAGGCTTCTTTTTATTATTTTCTACTCTTCCAAACATATGAAGGCAGAAGAAAACTGTCTGAGGGAGTGATTCAGAAAGGAGCAGTCATTGGAGAAGGTCTACCATTCCAATTACAGGAACAGACTAGAGAGAGACTTGAGGTTAGATTAAATGCCATGGCTCTTGGGCAAGATATATGGATTTTCCTTGCATTTTTGCAGGAGGACATTGGGGCAATCAATGAGATCTGAAACTTGCAGCAGAGTGATCAGGAGCCAGGAGCCTGCCCTTTTGCAGAGCATAGATGGATGAATGGATGGATGGATGGATGGATGGATGGATGGATGGATGGATGGATGGATGGATGTTGGGGTGGCTCAGCCTGCTCTCGGGCTGAAACCATCAAATGTCAGTCAAACCAGGGCCATCCACTGGGTGGATTTCCCCACCCAGGACAGTGGATCGGAAGGCGGACCAGAAGAGATCACTGAGATCTAGGTTACCTCCCCCTGGGTGGCTCCCAATCTTAAGTTACCTCCCCCTGTTCCAGAAAGTTCTCCCTTTCTTATTTGTTAATTGGTTCCGTGTTGTGACTCCCGCCTCCCTGTTTTCCCCATTTGTTCTGAAAAATTGTATCCTCCCCTCTGCTTGTACCCCATTGGTTGTTTTCCCTTTCCCCGCCTTGCTCCACCCCCCCATAAAAGGGTGTGCCCAGTGCTTCTCGGGGTCTCTTCTGGTCCCTGGACCCTCCTGCAAATAAACCTGTTGGAACACATACCAGAGACCCTTCCCGCCTTCTTTGCTTCTGGACTGACGCAGGCCTAATCCATCGGCCACCCGACGTGCTTCCTCTGAGGAGGAGCCAGTGCACGCATCCATCTCGCGCCTATTCCACTGAGCTGTCCAGCGAGGACATTGTGGAAGCTAACGCAGCGTCCTCTCTGCCCGAGGGCATGCCGAGGCTTGTGATTACAAGCCCCCGGTTGTGTTAGGTGATGGATGGATGGATGCATGGACACACTGTGTGCTCATGACTTGGGCTGAGCATTCTGCATATTCAATTTATTAGGTGGAGAGGACAGAGGTCTCTCCTAGTTATAAATATCTACAAAGTGTTTCTGAGGAAGATGTGTGAGCATTTTCATTGG
The DNA here is from genome assembly GCF_009650955.1 of Corvus moneduloides. NCBI lineage: Eukaryota > Metazoa > Chordata > Aves > Passeriformes > Corvidae > Corvus > Corvus moneduloides. The sequence continues at coordinate 14,896,999 of NC_045477.1, read as the reverse complement.
GGAGGAGAAGGAGAACCAAAATCCTTAATATATGTCAGTGAGAAGGCAAAGTGTTCTGGCTTTTTATGCAATAGTAAGGAAGAAAGAGGCATTTTTTAAATTGCTTCACATTGAGACATCCTTAAGCAGCACTGGAGTAATAGGCTAAAGACATTTTTCTATATAAGCCTTTCAAAATCAGAAACAAAGGGTACAGCTTCCACTGAGCTAGGAGGAGTCATCCAGATTCAGTATGATTTTTGAATCCTGAAGGTTTTGTCACCTGGGATTTTGCTCACAGTCTCAATCTATCAGAAAACACTTCGCATTTGGCAGTGTTTCACCAAACCAGAAGTGTCTAAATGAAGCATTTCCACCTTGATAATGAAGATTTTCCCCTCAGGAGGAGCCTTTGCCTTCAATTTGTTTCTGCGGTCTAGTTGTGGCCTGGAATACCACAGGACTGAGTCTTTTGGAGGCCTGCCCCCTGGATTACAGTCAGGGATTCCAACAGGCATGTATTGAAATGCCAAAGAATTTTAAACCTTCAGTGTGGTGTTGGTTTTAGAAGGATGTGTCTGATGAATTTTTGTTTTCCCAGTTTTGTCCAAGTGGTGTAATCATTTTGGTCTTTCTATAGGGCTTCCCATAGAAGTTGAGGGGTAAATACTGAATGTGGTCTAAGCCACAGCTACTTCAAACGCTTAATAAAAATTTTTCTATACTATTAAAGTGAACAAAAGTTCAATTAGCAAATGGGAACACATTTCTTTATTGAGTAACTCGTACAAATTATTCTTTATTTTCACTTATTCTGTGAACTTTAGTATTTATTCCTCTAAACCAGCCAAACTTGTCTCCTTTCTAAATAAACAAACAATTAAAATACTTATTAAGAACATGAACTCTCTGTTTAAATTCTTCCAAATTTTCACTGAAATTATGGTAACCTATATCATGTATGTAATCATATCTGTCAGCTAAATGGAACAGCAATTATATCTAACATAGGAGGAAACTGAAATACTCCAAGTAATTTCTGCGTAGGACAAAAAAAAAGTATATTCTCATATTAAAAAATGCCTCATGTCACACTCAGCAGGTCAGACTTTTTATCAGTGCCCTGAAAACAAGGATGTCATTGTGAAACAAGCTGGCAGAGCAGGCTGGATTTCACCCAAGACAGAAGACTTAATAAATGCTGTCACCCATTCCATTGGTGTTAGTCCAATCCATTTAGAAAGACTGCAGTCCATGAAAATATAACCTTTTCAGAACTATGCAGTTGACTGATGTGGCTGAAGTTTTTTTTATGATTCTGTGTGCAAATAGTAGATGAATTTTCTGCTGGGAGAATAAAGAAAAAAGAAAATTTTCCGAACAATTTAAAAAATATTCATCAGATTTCACACATCAACATGTCAATCACACAGGCAGACACAGTTACATAAAATTTCCACATCTTGACCAGATGTATCCAACAGAATTAATACGGCAGAATCTTTGAGATATGGACTATCGGGTTTCACATATATGTCCAGTTAATATTTAAAACTCCTATATTGGGCTATTTGGGATGCCTCTAAGCATCAATGGTAGTTTAACAAATGTAACATTTTTAGTATGTTCCAAAATGTTAAGTTTTCTGTGTTCATGTTTGTGTAGCTTTTTATATTTTAACATTATTAAAAACCTACAGTAAAAAAACGTTTTATTAATACTCATTTATTTTAGGAAATTTTTTTAGAAAGGACTCAGTCTCATTGTGCACCTAAGATCCTGAATCAAATGGTAGAGGCGGACCTTTTTGATGCAAGATTGGGGCCCGAATTTTTCCCTAAATAGGGAACATGTGAGTTAAGAGTTTTGATTCCACTTCTTATACACACATCTTTTTACATCTACCCTAACTTGCATTTTTCCTGCCTGCGTATGAAAGGGTATCAGTGGATTTTTATGAAGATTAAAAGTGACTTTGCAACTTTGGCTGTTGTCTCTCAGCCAAAGCTGTGTCATGTGTAGCAAGCAGCACTCTGTCACAACCTTCCATTTCCCTTTTCTTGCTTTTCCAGAATTTAAACTCAATCTGTCATTTCCTTAAAGGCAGATTCTCTCTTCTTTCCGACTTCTTTCCAAAATAAAGAAGTTAAGTGGTGTTAGTCCCAAACTAAGTAAATACTTGGGTCCCTATTTTTTGTTTTCTGTGTATAGGTGTCTGTTGGTGCTGTTCCAAGTTGCTTACAAACAAATAGGTTTAGAGCTAAAAAAAAAAGTGTGTATTTGAGTACTATGTGTTGTTTAATATTGAGGGTTTAGGCCTTAATTTTAATTAAATTTTCCTGCCTATATAATGTTTGAAATTAATATTAAGAAAGTATGTTCAGAGAAATGGAATGTGGTGCTTTGAGGGTTTCTGGGGCTCAGGTTTGGAGTTTTTACTCTGTAAACATATGTAGTAAATTCACCAATATCCTGTTTCTTTGAGATTATAAAAAAATAAATATATATCTGTTCTGACTACATTTTTACTGAAAAATGTTTCTTGGGGTTTAAACAGCAGTTGGAAATATAGTCAAGTTCTGATTTGTCCAGACTATGTAAAGCTGGACATTAATTTTGCTGCGTTCTTTCTTAACTTGCAAATAAATATGAATATTCTGCATACTATCTGTCTGGGTGTATTTATTCTCCTGTGTTAGTGATGCTACATATTCAGATCAACACATCTCTGAAGTCCTGGTACTCAGGGTTTTGCAGTCAGAATCTAGTTGCCTTCCCTGGTCAATCACTGAGATATACAATCCTTACTTGAGGGTTGCATTGCAAATAATTTTTGAACTTGTATAGAAAACTAGAAGAAAGAATTGCAGTAGAAATTTTTCTTCTCCTCTTTGTGATTCTGTTTTAAAATTTTTCTTACAATTTGTGTTCCACAACTGGGAAATTTTAATTAGTCTCTGTGCCCTTTCAGTAGACATCTACTTCCAAATGTTCCGACAGCACTCTGGACACACAGAAAAAGAAGGGACAAATCATCAAATGTAGCCAGATAGTGGAAGAGCAAAAAACTATATTTGACATCTGATGTAAAATATATGCAGCAAAGACAAGCCAGGGACCTCGTCTTGTGGCAGGGACAAAGGGCAGAGAACCACTGCTGCTGAAGAAACTATGAACAATCACAGGTGTGTCCAAGCAGCATCCATGCATTGCTGGAGTGGTACCTGATGGGTACAGGGACAGCAGAAACTGCCAAGACCAAGTGGCAATTTTCTTTCATTACTATGTGCTTTCTTTACTTGGTTTGGATAAGTAGCAATAGTGCTATAGGTCATTTTTGGTGGAAAAAATCTACAGGATTCAACAACAGAAGATACATGAATCCTATTCTCTCAAGTGGGAGAGAGAGGGTAGTGAGAGTGAGAAAGAAGAACTTGATAATCCATATTACTTGGCACAGACTTTTTAAAGAATTTGGCAACCAGCTTTTCTTATTTCCTAACTACTCTAAATTATGCAGATTACAGTAAAAATTTCCTAAAAATCAAGTGGCAGAAAGGTGAATAACTCACACTGGGAAGAAAAAACATAAGGTAAGGTCCTTTCAACATTTGTTCTTTTAAAACTGTTTTCCTCTTGATTGCTTTCATATTTTAAAGGTATACTTGCCAGGGAGATACTGCAATTTGGTCTCTCTGACCTCTGGCAGTGAAGTGGAAGCTGGAATCTTCCATCTGGAACTGAAGCTGGAATCTTGCCTGTGTTGTTTGTTTGTCTTAGGCAGGTCCATTGGTTCCTGAAAACTTCTGTCAAGTTAAGAAACTGAAAGAAAAATTTGATAATAGCCAGGCAAGGCAATTTATAGCATACCAATTTCACTAGGAGGAAAAAGGAGGCTCCATCTCAAGCAATCCATATTCTGTCACTGCTTCATTGTCAGATTAGCTGTAATCAAAGTTCTCTTAGGTCCTGTAGCTCTACTTGTGTAACATTTTTCCTAACTTCTGAATTCCTGCTGAGCACAAATGTTTCTTGAAATCCTGCGTCTGTTACAGATTCCTACAACATTACTGTTAATTCACACAAATTTTGGTTGCTGTCTTTAATGAGGGTGGATCAGATATTTTCCAGTGCATAACATTTGCTAAAGTCAATGGAATGGCAAGATAATCTAATGGTGGTAGGGCCTGATAGGTTGTTGGCATATCTCAAAATAACTGTCTTTGAAGTTGCACAGGGATGATGACACTGACTCAGGTGTGGAAATTTTTTCCTGCATCCTAGTGTTTCAGTAAGGAAAAGGAAGGGAAGGATTTGCTCTTAGATATATTTTTTGTCTGTCAGTTTATACATGACTATTGGAAGAAGCAATAAGTAGTTTATTTGCAATCAAACACATCTGCTTGACAGCTGAAGTAGGACCTATGGAGGGGATATGTTATGCACAAAAAAAGAAAAAGTTTTAAGAAGGATAAGGCTGATGACACTGGGGATCTGGGCAGAGTTTTGGCTGATCAAATCCAGTCGTTGATTCTGTACATGGCTACCCAGAGCTTTTTGTGCCATGGGGAGCCTGAAGTGGGTGCCTGGGTTGCTCAAGACAAACCAAGCCCTCGGAGCCTGACCGTGTTGTCCGCGGGCAATCCAAGGGAGGTGGATACTACCCTCTGAAGGTGAGGGACAGGGAACAAGAGTCATGAGTGCAGCCCAGGGCTCTGGCTGAACTGCTAGCATCACAGAGCATGAGCCAACACAGAGCAACAGCTGCAACAGCTCAGGCGCAGGAGGAATGAGTGTCATGAACCTCTTCAGCACCACTGAGAAACCTCTCTTTGGAAGCACAGCAGGAACAAAAATCCTGCCCAGGTGAGGCCTCATCCCACCACCAGGATACATCACCATCCCAGCACTGTCACGGAGACACTAAGAGCTGGAAACACTGTTAAAAGCACACTCACTGCCTAATCCACTCTTTTCTCGCCTATTGATTTCATTTGTTTTGTCTGTCTTGTTTGGGCAATAAAACATACGGAGTATATTACTCCTATATTTGTTTTGTGACTACGATGTTGTAAACATGGCCAGAATTTAAGATGAAGATTTTTCCTATATTTTCAATATAGTTTTCTTTACTGTGGCTGTGTTAAAGGTGAGGGGAATAACTTTCAATATTATAAGCACACAGTAGCGCCTCTGTGTTCAGACTGCAGTTACCTGTGAATATTACAGCAAACAGAATGAAAGCTATATTTAAAGTTTCACTGAGTTGCTACCATAATTCAGGTGTTTTAAACTTCATAAACTTGACCCCATTTAACTAATATTTTTTACTTTATTTTCTTAAGCCCTTTAAGACAGCAGAGCATAATTTGAACAAATATGCTGATAATATTTCCACTGCTGGTTGAACTGATAAAAGAAATTATTTCTATTTAATTGCAATAAGAGTTAAATAATAATTATTTTTTTAATGAAGCTTTGCTGGGTCTGTCAAATAAAATACAATTCAGTCTCTAAACTGTAAAATAATCCTACTTAGTCTTTGGAATGGTTAAACAGAAAAATTATTTTGGTAGGCAGAAATAACACAATACTTAAATATTCCTTAGAAAGTATTAATTAATCCCACTGACATGCAATTAGTGCCTTGTTGTTTTTCCCCGAAGGGATTACTGAACAGTGTTTCAGAAACATTTATGGGTTGGCACTGGTGTTAAACTGAATTAGTTACCAAAGCAAACAGCTGACATCTTCAGAAACTTGGGCTGTGGTGCTAATAGCAGTGATAGTAATAATGAAATACTTTTGTTGCTACAGTTTCAAATTGTGATTTTTGATGTAAAAACCCAATAAAATGTGACCGTATTATTACTTTAAATATTTCAAAATCTGACTCTTAGAAAGTGCTCTACATATATAAGTGTTTGCCTCCAAGAGAAAATTGTAACACTGGAAGTGTGGAAATTTCTCAAGGAAATATGTGTGAATTTGGTGATAGACTAGGAACTATGATTTAATTTAAAGTGAAGAGACTTAAGAAGTAATGTTTATTGGCTCTTCTGGTAAAATTGGCTTGGCCTCCTTTGTGGACTTCAGCTGAAATCCAGAACTGAAAGATCAGCAAAGAAGAAGGTCTGGAGCTTCTAAATTATACGGAGAAATGTCACTGATGTGAGAAATAAGGAGAGGAAGGATCATGAGTAAAAAGCAGTGAAGGAGTCAAATACGATAAGGTTTGCACAAATAAATCACTTCTTATTATCTTGAAAAATTATTGAATTTGTAAAAGAAGGTGATCTCTCATCTATTCCTTTCATTTTGGGAAGGTCTCAAATGTACTTGTATAGATACACTATTTGTCATATAAATTATAAGAGGTATTTGGTTTTCTATTTATTGATTTTTGATTTTTTTTTTTTTTTTATAGCAGGTATTTGTTTTTCCAAGGCAGAGCTACCACCAGACTTCATGGGTTGTTACTGTATCCTCCTCTGAGGCAAACTGACAATGAATACCACTGATCTAAAGTAGCAAAATCATTAAAATAATGAATATTTTGGCTGTTTCCTCTGGAAATCATCCATGTTTTTGTGTGTGTATCTATGTAAGTGTGTATATAAAATTCATGTACATAATTTCCAATATACAAATCTCTACCCTGATAGTTTAAGGTAGATGATGAACTAGATAATGTTACTGGGAAAACTCAGTGTTTAAAACAGATTGAGGTGTTTCCCAAATGCCTTCCCCCTTGGCCCAGTTTGTATCTACCTCTCCACAGATAAAAAAATGAAAAATTCTGAGGACAATTTAACACAAAATTCTCTTGATATATCACAATTATTGGAATATCTGTGTTAAATAACACAATGGAAATTCATTGGGAATAATCACAGTATTAATTGTATTTACAGTTTCCCATTTCTCTCTTGATCAGTTTAAAACACATGAAAAGTGACACATAAGAAATAAAAATAAAACCCTTAAGCTCATACAAATTTACATCTGTAACCAGGAAGTTCAAGATATTTCAATTTTCTGACTAAAACAAATGTTCTTACCTTGGGTTTTTAAGGAACATATTAAAACAGCTATTTTACAGAAGTGTGCTTAATATGTTGTCTTTCTACAGTTATATCTGTTTCAATGGCAAGTTTCAAGCAATGAGAAGATAATGATCATATATGAAAATATAAGAAATTTAAAACTATTACTCACTGAAAAGATATGCACTCAAAAAAAAATTGATTTTCTGAACATTTTGTTTTGGAACTGAGCATTCTTTCAGTGTGGCTTATGAAGAAATAATTTTATTAACCTCACCAGTTATGTAATTTCTCACTGGGATGGCTTTGTAGAGAACCCTTCCAAGACCTGCTAAGCTGCCTTTGAGATCTCTTGAAAGAAAGTGATACAGTTAACTTTGGTCTCAAACTCTGCCTCCAGGACACCCCTGAATTACACAGTAGATGTAGATGATGTGAACAAGTGTCTTCAGGAAGGAAGAAGAAAGGAATTAACAGATCTCTGGGCTGGATTAGCTATTGTGAAGTGGAACAGATCCCTATTCCAGGAATTTATTTAATATCTATTGTTTTTGGGAATGTCATATAAGAGGGATACTTAACAATAACATCACTGAGAGTTCTGTGTGGAAATGCAATGGCAAGATTGCCAGCATCATATGGAAGTGAGGAATATTGAATTTGTTGTCTTCTCTGTGTCAATGTGGAATCTTATTTTATGAGTAAAACAAGACTGTCCATTTTTGAAGCTGCTAAAGATAAACTTGACCTGTGCTTTCAAAGTTAATGCCTATAAATCCATATCCATGAAGATTGTTTCAAAGCTAAAAATGCAGTTTAAGTATTTTAAAAGACAATATACTAAGTTGTTATGCCTACGACATAGTTAAATGACATAAACTAGTGTGCAATGTGTATGTCCTTAAAGATCCAAAACAAATTGGATAATTTGTTCTAGTTGTTTATTTTCTAGGAAAACAAAGAGCCCGTATCTTAGTTCACTGAAAATTATTTGACACAGTTTACTTTTGAGGTATGTTTTTTTGCTGAGGCTTTTTACAAAAAAGTCTGAAATATTGTCTAGATTTTTTTCATCTATGAAACATTATTCAAAATTCCAGAATTTTCTGAGGATGAAAAGTCTTATTTTCAGTATCTCTGCTTGCAGTGGGGAGACAGTCAGTCAGATTTTTATTTTTATTTTTATGCTAAGTGAAAGGACTATTTGCTGCAGGGGTCTTTCAAAGATGACCCTGATTAGAGGACAGTTTTATAGGTTATTTTATGTCATATTAACATAAAACAATATTTTTGAGGAACCTTGCTCTTTCTGATGTAAGTTGTGGTTTTTGAATATATAGAGACCAGACTTTCAGAAAGCAAGGAGATCTCATGTTACTATCACCAAATCTGTCTTTCAGAAAGTCAAGGTTTGGGTATGATAAAAAGAAGAAAGGTACATTAAGTATAAAGATGGGTTATAAAATGTCATTGCTGCAGAAAATATCAATAAATGTGTACCCAGTATTCTGTGTCCTAAATGTATATATTTAATGTATATGTTTCTATGTATTAGCAGGATGGATGAAGTTTTACAGGATGCAGCTCACAGTTAATTTTTTGACAGGAGCAGCATTAACACAGTCTGGTACTGGGGACTTGGATTTTATTCCTGGATCTGCACCACTATGAGCATTTGCTCACTTTTTTCCCACTATTATCTCTCTGTTCCGTTTTTCTTTCTCTCCTTTACAGGCTGTAAGTCCCTTGGTACAGAAACTCTGTATTTCTTTGTGTGTGCTCAGTACCTATACTCAGATCCTTGTCTAGACCCTTAAATGTACTTGTAACATGAAAATGGAAGCCTAATTACCTGATAACCTCAGTGAACCATAGTGTGGTCTGTGTAACATCTGAAAGTAAAAGGTATCATGCAAATTACAATTACTGCAGTTAATGGAAGAGATGTCCTCTTCACACCAGCACATTTGGTTTCATTGACAATTTTAATGATAACACTGCACACAATTTAGAAAAAGTACTTCTGACTTGTCTTCGGGTAGTACCAGAACATATTCCCTAGTGATGGTGTCATTGTCATAGAATTGTACAGATTGTAGTTCAAATGTCTGAAAAAAGAAGCTACTGCTAAAAAGGATTTTATAGGCAACTGCACTAAAACAAATAACACATTTCAAATTCTAGGCTTTTTTTATGGTCAGCGTAATGCAATGAATATATTTAATGAAGTAGGTATATAAGGTATAAAACACCACAAACATGTGCCTGGATCAACTCAGTTGGGCAATTACAATTTTTTCATTTTAGATTGCCTATATGATTTGGAATTCTATAGCTGTAACTCATCTTTCTACCAAGCTATTTTAGCTTTTCCTTTCAGTGATGATTTCTCCAACTGCAATCAGAATTTTTCTCACTTCTTCAGAAAAACGGGTAAAAACCTATACTTGATACTGAAGAAAACCTCTCTGAGACTTATTGTCAAAATTGGTTAAGAATGCTTTATTGCTGTGAAAATAATTTTTATGTATTACTCCTAATGCTGCCAAGGTAACTGCTGTGTTGGGTCACTGCTGTCTAATCTCCAATCAGCCATTCCAGTCTGAGTTAAAACCAGGCAGATGTACCAAGGAAGAAAAAAATATAGAGAGAACAATTTTAGATTTGTTTTTTTTTACCTAGTGTCCCATCCCGCTGTAAAAGGGGAGTCGGGGAGGATTCTTTTTGATAGATTTCTCAGACAAAGAATAAAGTGCAAATGAGGCAATATTATATCTGAGAACTGTTTATTGATAAAGAAAGGTAAGTGTTCCTACCGAAGGGGGTATAGAAAAGAGAGCAGAGAGGTGTTATAAACATATAGTATTGGCTTCTCGCAAAGTATTAAGGTAGATATTATATAATGTTAGAAATGTTTTTTGCTGTGTGGATGTAGTTTTCTCTCATTTTAGCAAGAATGCTAGCAAGTGTGAGCAAGTAAGGTAACCTCCAAGCGAGCAGAGGATGAGGCCCGAGAAGCTGCTAATCAACACTTTGTCTGGGGAACAAAAGGACCCAAAGGCTACTCCGCCTGGCCAGGAGAGTCGGAGAGCCCTTATCACCGCTCTGCCCGGGGGGCAAAGAGGCCCAAAGCTGCAATCAGCCCTGACTGTCTGGAGAATTAAGAGATCCACCCTACCATCGACTCTTACCTCGCGGGCCCAACCCCAAGAATCAAAAGAAATAAAACCGCAAGGCAGAAGACTACGCATGCTCTAAAAAGGCGGACCCAAGGAGTGGCCATGCAGAACAGTTCCTAGAAAAGTTTTAATATGAATAGAGAACAGACAGTAAAAATGGTATAAAAAGGACTCACCTCGAGCATCAGGTGTGCTCTTGGCAGAGCGCCAAGGCACCCGGCCGTTATCCCTTTGCTTTATTTTATGTGTCTCTTATTGTCTTTATATTAAACTCTTTAAATTCTAACAGGAGAGTGAACCTCGTTTTTCACAGAGGGAAAAAGAGAGATGGAGAAAGAAACAGAAGGCAAGAACAGATCGTTATCGCTCTACCCTGGGCGCCCGGCTAGCGTCAACTTCGGCAGGCAGAATGTGCGTGCTCCGAGCTGCTGCCAGCCGCGGCGAGCCTGCGCGGCTCTTGTGAGGGGCTGGGCGCGATTTCCAAGCGGCAGCGGCAGCAGCAGCATGTGTCCGCCGCCGGCGAACGACGGCTGCGGGCTGGCTGCAGGCAGCGTCTGCGCCATCAGGGAAACAGTGGAGGATCTGGTCGTCGCCCGACGAGCTGCCTCAGGGAAGCGGTGAAGCAGGGCAGGACAGGTGCGAACAGGGAAGGAGGACCGCAGGGGGAGAAAAAGGTGAGAGAGGGAGGAGGACCAAACCGACTCTCTGAGCGAGTCCCTAATCCCTCCAAAAAACGCAAAGAAAATGATCCCGGGTGTGTTGCAGTTAACTGCTTTTATCTGTTGAAGCTCCACCCATAGCGCGATTTCCCGGGTATTTTTTCCCGGGCATCCAGGGCTCTGCTCTGCTGGCAAGGGGAGGGTCGCTTGCAGCCCGATCATGGACACTCTCTCTCTCTCCCCCCTGATTGGCTGCCAGGCAAAGCCTCCCCGCGGACAGGGCTGCCCGCACATAGACTGCCCCTACAGGAATGCTTCACCTGGTGTATAACATATGTTGAGGCATAAATAAAAATCAGACTGGTCCCTCTCACCTGGTGTTATGAATGATTTTTTTTGAGGGTTGGCTTTTGTCATATGTTGTATTAATTATGAATTTTATTATAAGTTATATTAGGGATTATAATGTTGGGTATTATGATATTATCCGGTGGAAATATCAAGGGTATAGTATATATTAAAGGTTTAATGTTGTTGGGGTGGCTTTGATTGTACCAGTTTGGTTTCGTGGCGGCTGGGTGGGTTTTGTGTGACGATGCCCATTCTGTGGGGAGTGAGCTGTTGCCAGCCAGACTCCAGGAGCAGCACCGTAAAAACAATGAGAGCGCTGACCATGAAAACCCCGATCGCCTCAGAGCCAGAAAAGCGCGGGCTTGCAGAAGATTGACAAGGGGGCGCGGCCATGCAAAACCAGGGGATACTCTGCATCAGCCACATGGCTATAGAAGGCCAATCCGCCATTTCGAGAACGAACCTCTGGCAACAGCTAAGCTCCCAGAGCTGTCATTTTGCTTAGCAAATATTTATTTTCTCAATAAATGTTAATAACTCATATCCATTTCGGATCTGGGTCGTTTATAACACCTCGTAAGAGTATTAAATGCTTTGTTTTGAAATGAAAATATCAAAATGGAGATTCTGAACACCTCAAGGTCAATCAAGCATTGAGAAATTCTACCTGTGTATGCTATGGCTGGAGGGTATTTTGTTTGGATGTCTGATAGCATTTTTCAGTGGAAGTTTTCTGGGCGCATCCTGTAAATAGGGTAGAAAGCAAATAACTAGTAGTTGCTTGAGAGATAAAATTTACATTTGTCTTTATTAACTAAAATAATTTTTTTTAAGTTCTGTGTGGAAACTGAAATTAAGAAATGTTTCAGAAGTAGAGTCAGAATAGTATTCAGTTCCAAAATAGAGCTAAATAGAAGTGTTATGCATTATGGCTGACATTTGTAAAGCGGATGGAATAGACAAGCAATCAGCTGAATGATGAAATTCAGGCATCTGCTATATTGCTATTACCTGTGGAAATACCAAGCTATAATTTCACAGTTTCTTAACACTAACAACACAGACGTTCAGTTCTTGACAAAGATTTAGTAACAGAGTAATTTTGAAAGTTTTCTTTTGCTAAGACTTCAGGGAATATCAGCATATGTACAGATAATTTACAAAATTAACACAAAACTTTGAATGAAAATTCTAAATTAATAAAGTGCCTTCCATCATGTGTTAATGTAGGAAAATCAAGATCTTGCTTATATGTAATATTCCTTTAAATTCAATTAAATTTTACTTAATAAGTTTTAATTAAAAGGTTTTAATACATAAGAACACCAGTGAATTAACTTTTCCTTGGATCTTAACAGATATTTTAAGAAGAAGTTTCTTGCCAGATTAATGATGAAAATTACTAAATTGTCAGGCCTCACCGGGAGCAGTGTGTCCTGTTCTGGCTCCTACAATTCAGAAAAGACACAGACAGGTGGAAGAGAGTCCAAAGGAGGGACAGGGAGGTGATCTAAGGGTTGGAGAAGCTTCCCTATGAGGAAAGACTGAAGATATTAGGTCTTCTCAACTTGGAGAGGAGAACGTTTGGAGGAACCTTATCACAGTTTTCCAGTACTTACAGAGAGGCTTTCTCCTCACATGTAGAGGACAAGTGGCATTGGGTGCAAGTTGCATCAGGAGAGATTTTCTCTTGATATAAGAAAGTTAGTTTTTACAGCAACAATCATTTGTGGAAATAAGCTCCCCATTATTAGAGGTTTCCAAAATGCAGCGGGACATAGTGCCACATAATTTCATCTAGACTTCCTTTACCACAAAAGGACCACAGGATGTTTTGAGGTCTATTCCAAGCTGAGCTATTCCATGATTTTAGGACTTGGGAGCAGAAAATATCTTCATTTATAATTGTTTTATTTTTGTGATCTCGTTCAGAAAGAATAAGGAAATTCAGGACGGGGGGGAGCTGCCGAAGTGGAAACAAGTCAGTTGAATGGAGCACAGTTGAGAAGAAAAAAGTATAAAAACAACCTGAGTGTAATATTGAGCCTGACTCCACTTCTCTCTTTTCCCTCCCTTCCCCTTCCCTCCTGTCCCCTCCCCTCCCTACATGGAATCCCCCTTGCATGAGTTCTCTATTAAAACCTCTTTAAAAACAGAAGATCTGGCTTCTGTCTACCTTACCTTACTAGAACAATAGAAATATGAGCCTTCATCCATAATCACTACATTTTGGGCAGTACAAAGAAGGGTTAGCTTTACTCTTCTGCAAGCCTTCCTATTGAATTTAACTTTTGCCATATTGTCTATCTTTCAGCCAGAAAACTCCAGATGTTTAGATTTCATGGGAGAAAATACATGTGTCTCTTCTATTCTTGAATGACAGAAGTCCTTGCTGCCTCCCTTGCCTTTTTAATAAATCCATATTCTAGTGCTTGTGGACAGCTTGAAACCAGAGATACAGGTCTAGGTATGCCATCTTGATGCCAGTTGGGTTTTTTTTGTACTTCATATCCTGCCCCAGTTCATATGTATCACTTATTTTCAGAGTATAATTGGTCTGAATTAAATTTATTTAAAGTCAGGTTAAACCACAAGAGAGATATTTATTGGAGATTTAATTTTACCGAACCAAATGCTTGGCTCAGTGATTTAACTTTAGAGTTAATCTCTCTTTTCTAGGGGGGATTAAAATTAATGACTTCATGATAGCTAGATCTTATAATTCACAGATGTAGCTCCCATTGCTATTCAGGAAGACTTACAAAATCAAGATGATATTAATGATCAAGTAAAAGGAACTTTAGACTACATGCGTGTAAAGGTAAGTTGTTGTATTTAAGGTCTCCGTGTAACCTGTTATATACATTCCATTTCACCAATGAAATTCATGTCTGCATTTAATGGTGAATATTAAATAAGACATGAGCATAGACGGAACATAGTCACATTTGGGAAAAACTGATGGCTTGGCTTTAGCTCTAAATATAAATATTCATTATTTTTGTAAATATTTAGCTTTGTAGTGAGTGGCAAGGGCATGTAAATGTACCTATTTCTAGATATGAGCGATTGATTACAATTAAATGCATATGGCATATTTTCTTTACTACAGCTTAATATTAAGGGCTGCCAGGAATATCTTGTCATAAGATCCATTGGTGATCGTTTCCTCAGCACAAAACAGTGATTGTCCAGTCATAATTCACTGCAAAATAACTCATTATGTTGATGCAAATCCATTATATAAACAAACAAGTTGCTGTAACCCTTATCCATATCTTTTTCTTCTGAATACTGTAGGAATTGTAAAAATAAGAATTTATTAATCAAATTTAATGTTTGATTTCTCTGACAACGTGCTGTTCAAGCCATTTTGCATTAAAAATTCTAATAAAGGGCATGTGTAAATATGAGTCAGAGGTGAGAGTTGTTGGCATTTTTGCTGTTACATATGCAACATACTAAGTGAGGAAAACTGGTTAATGTTCACGCTAAAAGAATTCCAAATTGAGGGAAGTTATTCTAGATTAGTTCCTTTTGAAATCTAATTAAGGCACATACAGATGAATTTTTCCCTCACTGGAGGGAAAAAAACCCCAAACATTATGTGTGTTCTTTAAAGGAAATTCATTAAAAAATTTAAAAGTAAGTAGAAAGAAAGTTATATGTAACAGGGCACAAATCTTAAAGCTAAGATTAATAAATCACTCCAGTACAGTGTCCTTTAATGTCCTGACCGCTGCAGGGAAAACAATCTAAGTTATAGTGCTTAACTAAGCACTCTAAAAAAAAGTGTACTTTTTAAAATGGAATCTGGCAGCTTGTAAGGAATTCAGGTAAAATTTGGGGCCAACTACTTTGGATAAAAGAAAAAGAAATTACCAAAATCAAGAATTAAGAGGTTCTTTAAATTAAAGCTACCAACAATTAAATTAGAATGTACTTCCAAATGTAAAAGAAGGGCAAAGAAAAGTCAATTCAGATGGACCTAGATGGGCTGGCTTTTCCCACAATTAGGTCACCCCAAAGCCTTCTCTTCCAGGCAGAACAATCTCAGTTCTCTCAGCCTATCTTTGTTGGAGAGGTGCTGTAGCCCTCTAATAATTTTGGCTTTTTCTGGACTCACTCCAACAGGTCAATGGCCTTCCTGTGTTGAGACCCCAGAGCTGGATGCAATAAAACTTCATTATCTTAATCTCAACCACTGTATCTTGTTTCTTTGGGTTTTTTGCTTAATTTTTCTTCAATAGTGGCTACATAGCAAGAATGCATGCCTTCCATCAGAGAAAAATCAACACAGAAATGAGCATTAATATTCCAGAGCAAAGAAAAACTGCTCTGGTCTGAATTTACAAGGTGATGGGAACTTCCTTGATTGGATGTCAAACTGTTGCCCACGAATGAGAATAACTCCCTACTACTTGCACATCACTTTACAGGAAGTGGCAAATTTAAGCTTTCCTTTAAGGCTGGCCTGTTTTCTCTGTTAAAAATTACAAAGAGAATTCTGTATCTGCTACATTCACTGGGAAGATGCCAGCTTTGTTCTTTACCCTAGAGAGTTGAAGGAACAAGGAAATGAAATTGTTCCAGGCTTTGAAGATGAACAATTTATTTTACCAAAAAAATTGAAACCCAATCTACAGGAGGTTATCATTCTGTGAATGAAACCAAAATTCAGTGGCAGCACTGCTTTGAGAACTCCAAAACTGATTATAATATTTTTTTAATTGGATCCCAATAAAACACACTGTGAAAACTCTTGACTTCTTATTCCTTGCTCGATAAGGTCAAAGACGAAACAAGAGAGGTAAAAGAGCAACTGAAGATGTGAAAAATAAGTGAAGCAATTAAATATAAAACTTAATAACCTGCTTGAGCTGGGAATACATTCTCAGTGAAAATACAGCCTTGTGCTCCTCTTTCTGCTCTACCTCCCTATGCAGGTGAATGAATTTTAATTTCTCTGTCCTGACAGCCACAGCTTTCAGGTCAAAGCTGACAGTAAAAGACTGACAGTAGTGAAGGGGAGTGGGAGGGAAAATAAGCAAGTAAGTGCTGTGAGATTGCACAGTGCTCAGAAAGGGAAAGCAAGAAGTTTGAAAATTATTTGTTTGGAAGGCAGCTATTTGTAGGAGGAAGGTGTTTAGCCTAAGGACATGTACATTAGAATTACAGGTGTGAGTGAGATTAAAAAAAGAACTTGAAGAAAATGAAGTTTATGACAGTGTCCAGATCTCCAATGACAAACTAAACAAGAAACATGTAAAGTGATTAGAAAAGTTTAAATGGAAAAGTTGGAACATGGCTGCAGCTGCTTTTTGACTTTTTCTGAAATAATTTTGGATTGACTCAGTTTGGGGAAGATGGAAACCACTCTGAAAAGAATCAAGATAGTAAAGTGACTGGATTTTAGAGATTAAGATACTGAATCATGTACCTTGAAAGGCATTTACAGATAAAGGGAAAGGGTTTCCTAAAAAGATCAAGTCAAGAATAATTTGTAGGCCAAAAGAGGTACAAGATCAAGTGGATGTTAGTGAGAGGGTTAATAAAAGGTGTAAGTAAGAGTGGAAACATATCCAATTCTTTTATGTTTGCCATTTTTGTTACCTATGCAGTGATTCCTGCCTTTTGCATATCATCTCAGAACTTCATGGAATGAAAACATTATAAGCCAAAAAGTAGTTTATTATGAAAAGAAGGAAAAGGAAAAAAAAAAAGAAAACAACTGAAGATGACTGCCTCTACCCTGCACTGAATATTGTGTACAAATGTGTCACTGACATAAGGGAAAATGAATTAAGAAAAATTCCATATTTCTGTTTTGTGCACTTACATGCATCAACAGACAGCATGAGAGACCAAAGGAGATGGGAGAACATTCAGAGCAAAATTCATGTGAGATGATGTACCTGACAAGTGCATGTGAAGCAAATGTTTCCTGAAGCTCCCTGGGGAGCCAGGAAAATCAATGATCAGAGTTATTTGATGTTTGAGAGTCCTACCGTGCTCCACCTGCCAGCAACCTCTGGTAGGTACATAGATACTGAACATCTGTGCAGGCTGATTAGGCTGAAGGGGGTGGTGGTTGCAGGGCTGCCTGTGTGGATGCCAATCCAGCGTGACTGCTCCTACTGCCATCAGCCAGAGCCAGAACTACAGAGCAGAGCGCTCAGGACAATTTACTGAGCTACAGATGTGAGGGTCTCAGGGTCATATGTACTCTCTGCTCTGGCTTACAAAGAAGCAAACAGCAAGAGGGTGGCCTGCCACACATAGGGGACTGTGCAGTCAGAATTCACACTTGGGAACAGACACAAATGGATGATTTTACACACTTGTTTTCCACATTTTTCATGGATTTATGGGAGAGGGTGTAAAAGGAGACAATACAAAATCTGGATGAAACCTGATTAAAAATTATAGTTTCCTAGTCCATCATAACAATCATTTATGCATTATAAATTCTTTGTTTATTCCAGCTAAGAAGAGAAAAAAAGCTAATAGCCCGTTAGATCTCTGTTGCAGAGATCTGAACAACACGATGCTTCAGAAAGGAAATGACTGAAGAACAGCTCCCCAGGGGAGGTGTTGGATGTTCATCAAGATGGTGTCACTCTGGTTCTCTAAAACTGTGTTTCTAAAGAGCAGTGGGATTGTTGGAATGGGACTCTCTCCAGGCAAAGTCCAATCTAACATGAGATTTCCTTTTTATCAGCTTTATAGCTGGATGTCAGTACATAGTCTGCACTTCACTTAGGGCCAACTATGGAGACATTAATTTTAGAGAGAGAATTGTGCCATTATGAGGCCAGTAATAGAAAAAAATCTACATGTTGGTGAAGACTCCTGAAAAAAAAAGGAATAATTTCAATGACTAGGCAAAGCTGATAATCACACACAGTCTCCAGGTGTGTTAGGTTTATTTTGGTTTTTGTTTTTTCCTTAGATTGGTGCTGGGCTTGGTTTTGTTTTCAATAAAATAGGGAAGGTTAAATTAGAGCTTCAGTATAGCTAAATATATGAGAAGCAAGGCAGGCTGCATTGTCTCAGCTGTTAAGGCATCCTTGTATATGACTGAAGGATACTGTGATACCTTGTAAACTGTACATCAAAAATCTATTTATGAAACACTCTTTCATTTTAGCTTTTCTTGATAGTAAGAATGTGAGTTATCTCTCTTGAATGACAGGTTATATAGTTGAGGAGCTTTTCTCTGTATTAGGTATGGATTTCTCTATTTTCATGAATGTGTCTCAGATGTATGAAGCTGTATAGTGTGCTGCTGCTGGCAGTGGAAATCAAGCTATGGTACTCCTCTTTTCTGTATATAATAATGTAATTTCCTTTCTATACTTCAGAGAAAGACATCAAGGCATCCAGGAGCAAGAACCAGGCAGAAGTGGGAAATCAATCAAACAATTTAATGAAATGCTTAGTGGAGATGGAAAAGTAAAATCCATAGATGTTTACGAAATTGACCTTAATAACAGCCAGCAGGGAGACCTATCCCATCTTTACATGAACATTAACAAGGCACTTGAAGCCCACTGGGGCACAGAATACACACAGCTCCAGCAGTCTGGCAAAGTATGTTCTTTGAAGTCTGTGTTGTGGATGTGGTTTTGTACTGCCAGAGCTGATCAATATGTGCCAACTAATATGACATAATAAATGGGCCAGAGCATCACTTTAGAAAAGAGAAGTGAGCTGGGACGTTTTCCTGGTTCCAGCCAGGACAGGGTTAATTTTTGTAGCTGGGAGGGGGCCTGACCATGGACCAGAGGTTATTCTGTACCTTACATCACACTGCTGGGTTCGGGATGGGGGCGGGGGGGGCAGGGGAAGGCTCCCTTCCAGGGCTCTTCAAGGCAGAGGGAGTGGTCAGGTATTGTCAGGGGTTTTCTATGGTGGTGTGAGCAATTACCGTGCAATAATTCACCTTTTTCTTGTTCTCTCAGTATTTTTTCGTTGTCTTACTTCATTGCTGTTTCCAGTAAATGGTTCTTATTTCAACCCGTGATCCTTTACCTTTTGTGCCTCCAGTTCTCCTCTCCATCCAGCTGCAGGGGAGGGGTGGGAGGAGGGGGGAGTGAGGGAGAGGTGCATGATTTGGAGTGGTCTCAATGGGAGCACTAAATTGAGGAATTATCCTTCCCGTAAAGAAATTCTTCCTGATGTCTAACTTTAACCTCCCTTTTGCAGCTTGAGGATATGACCCCCTGCCCTGTCCATATATTGCTATGCGTTCAGTGTACGTTCCCGCCTCCAACTCCCATCCCAGCTTATCTCCATGAAAAATACATCGGCAGTCTAATTTTCAAAGGAATGTTATTTGTTTGTTTTACATACTGACAAGCCTTTTGGTAAAGTGTTCTTACTGTATCTTCCCTTTTTGTCTCCTTTGCCTCTGAATTTATTTTCGGTGAATTAAATGAATCCTTGTCCTGAAGATTTTATGTAGGAAGGTCACACATCAGCCTAATTGAATACAGGACTCTCAATGTTAATTCAATCCTCCATAACTGATTTTAAAACAAACCATCAGCAGGATCCGTCATCCAGAGTGGCTATGAACAGTGCTAAATCAAAATTATATCATATATGATATGAAACACCTGTGGATTGGGAAAAATGTGGCATAAATTGAAAATAACTGAACAAATGTTTTCTGTTTCGAATGGATCAGACTGTTTTTACAATATGGAAGTTTAGAAGGTGTGTGAATTGCTGTCCATCAGTATGCTGTGACTAACCATGCAGTATGTAAGCCATAAAATTTAATTTACTTAAAACCAATAATCTTTACATCTTTCAGCCTCAGTTCCAATTAGGGTGGGAAAATATTTTTTTTCTGGGAGTCTCGGATAAAGTTTTGTAAAGTGCTGTTCCACAGCACAGGAAACATTGAAACTCAGCAATTTGGAATGGTCAGGTAAAGCCAATTCTTTGTTTATATATTCCACATAAGGCTCAACTCTCCCAGAAAACTTAATTGAAAATATTCAAAGTTAGATTTTCTTCAGCAGCTTTGGGGTAATTTCAGTTACTGACTATAGAGGCTTTTGTACCAAATTCTTCATTTTCATTACTCAGACTCAGATGCAGACTGCATGACCTGAAATTTTATCAGAACACTTTCATGTGATGTCTTGAAGTATTTAATTAAGTTTTCCATTAATCATTATTTGAATGTTGGCCCTCCTGCTGCTGAAAAATATTTGATTAAGAATTAGGCCACGTTTTAACCTACATTAGTGAACGTATATTAAGCTTTTAATAAAAGAAAAACACCACAAGCATTGTGTTCAGACCCTGCACATGAGACGAAAAGGACTCCTCAGATTACGTGACTCTATTTAGGAGAATGCCATTTCAATTTAGTTAAATTCAATTATAGTTGTGTTGAAACTGGGTGCATAACACTCTGTGCAAAATGAGCTGAAGCCAAGGAAGAGTCTTTCTTCACACACGTTTTGTATTCCTTCATATACATTCTAGGTTATATAGAAGGAATATAACATTGTTTCCAGCAGTGTAATCCACGATTTACTCTGAAGTTGTGATCTTTACAGCTACGTCTCTTCTCTTATTATTGATGTGCTTTTCAATCAAATACAAGATGAAAATGTTTTGAAATTAGACTACTTGAATATTTTAGTGCATGCCAATTTCCCCCTTTCAGAACATTCTTAAAGAAGAGATGCAGGAAAGAACAGAAATCGTGCTCATTTTCAGGTAGCCCTTACAATAATGTGGGAGTAATTGCCTAAACCCATTGCACCAAAAGCCATCACAGTTATGCTGGTCAAATATGAAATAAAAAGGATGAAATTGAAAAAAACCCGTATGTTGGTAGGGAAATTTCCAGTACTGATCTAGAAGGTTAGTAAGTCACCTGAAGACAAAATCCAAAGATTTCTCTGGGTTTCATATAATCTCTGTGTTTTGGGGTTTTTTTTACTTACACTTTACTTTTGCAAAATTCCATATAATTAAATTTAAATAAGAAAAAGTGATTGAAATGTTGCCAAATATCTAGTTGAGTGGAATTCTGAAAAAGCTATTGTAGCCCTAGAAGAGTATTAAGACATAGATAACCTCATGTATCCTCATCTGTTTTATGTAGAAGGATGCATTTGCAACATTTTGCAAATTTTGTAACAGTTTTGTTTTTTGCAACATGAAGCAACATTTTTTGCAACAGATTTGCTTATCAACATCCATTAGGTATTAGAGGACAAAGTTGTATCAAATTTGTCTCACGCTAGGGTACTTGGCAATCCATTGCATTCGCTGAAGTTCTGAGCACTTCAGAGAGTTCAAATTGCTTACTACAATTTCCAATCTTATTGCTTACCTTTAAAAACACTTTCAGAAAAAGGGAAAAAAATAGAAGAAAAAAATGCAATCCATTGATATGGTAACTGTACAAAAATAAACTCTCTGTTTATATTTGCTGTACCTCATTTTTTCATTCCCTGAAGCTTTCTTCTCATTGACATAACATAGTTAATCAATTCTAGTTAGATACTAGTTAGAAAAAATGTGGGTATGACTGTGAAAAAATTAGAAAGACAAATGAGCAGTATGGTAAATATGTGACTATGAAAAAATCCTTTTTTTTTTTTTTTTTTTTTTTTTTTAATTTTCCAGAATATATTTTTCAATCACAGCAAGATGTGATTCTAAAGTTTATGAAAACTTTATGTCCAGGATGTTATATGAACCGTAAAGTGGCTTGGGTACTTTTCAGCTACTTGTTCCTTTGTTAATATGCATTAATACTAATTTTCTCCAGAGTATCATCATTCAACTTGGGCAAAGGTGTGGCAAGACTCCCAACACCCTCATGTAAGCACTGGAAAATTGTACTGTTTGAATTTTTAAAGATTTTAAATGTACTTTGTGTTGCTGCAGCCTAATGCCTGTAGGCAATTCATGATCATTTTGTGTGTTTGTTTGTTCCTGTCATAATATTTCTGTTAGTATGCAAGTGAGGATTTGAAGTGAAGTCAGAATCATTAGGTGAATGTATTTGAATGATGTCATGTTTAGATACTCACATAAACACATGTAATGTGGGGTTTTAGGACCTGATTATTTTCTGGATAGATAATGCAGGGTTTTTGTTTCTCATTTAATCCTGATCATCCTTATAGTTCAAGGTATTACCTGAGCTGATTATTGATGTAAAAAAGTAATGTTTTAAGTAGGAAACCAACTTATGAAATATTTACAGTGTTAAAACATCTCTTGGACTCTGAAACATTTAAACACAGATCCATAGATTAAGGATATGATACTACAGCTTGTTTAATTTTTGAGAGTGAAATTGCCCAAGATTTTCTGCATAATTCTTTAAACCCAAGTTCATTCTTTGTGCACCTTATGAGAAAGGAGAAGGTGCTCTTTTTGTTACCAGAAATCTTGGATGAGAAGAAATTTGAATTTTACTTTATTTAGCATCTGGTTTTGTTCTGATAGTCAGACACACAATGCTCAGAAGGACCGTGAATGCTGGTGAGGGAAGCCTGCTGGATTAGCAGTGTCTTCAGCAGTGGAGAACATTATTTCCTACTGAGTATATGATATCTGGTCTTCTGTGCCAGTGGCAGGTCCACCAAAGACTTGCTATGAGAGACTGCATTTCCTTCTGTGATATCTGGATGTAATGGGCTTCAGAGACAGAGCTCCCACACCTCGAGCTCGTGATCTGTCTGTGCTGTCTGTCAGTAGCATGCCAGGGGCTTAAGTCTGAATAAAAGCTGTGGTAAACAACAGTTAGATGTTGCTAGCTATGCTTTCCTTCTGCTAAAAGAGGCCTGTGCATTTATTTCAGTCTGTTGTTTGAGTAACAAATGCATGGAAATCGGGCACAATGTATGTAGACACATCTGTTCCATGTGCTGCAGATCTCCGTTAAAATTTAGTGAACAGCTTGAGACATCTGATTAACTGCCTGATATTTACTTTTAGGTTCACAGGCCAGATAGCTGAATCTTTGGGTGGGAATTCTAAAGGTACTAGCATTAGTTGCTGGGCTACTATTGACCTCTAATGGGAGGTAGATACACATTTTCTCTGTGTTGTCACAGCATTAAGCATTTAGTTTGAAAGTTACTAAGAAAATTATCAACTGATCAATTAACTGATAGCAGTAGAAAATATTTCTTTGGAAGTGTGGATGAGATGACAAATTTATGTAAGAAAGAGCTCTGCAAGAAAACAGAGAAGTGAAGAAGTTTTACTTATCATAGCTAAATGTTTCTCTTTCAGAGGTAGAACAGTGTATTATGAAGGCTGTCCCTGGGCCACAGTATTTCAGACAACAGGATCAAGATGTGACCAAGGTTGTTCTTTTCTCAGTTGGAAGCACTGTTATAAACAGTAACAGGGCAAACTAAGATGTATATTCAGTTGTGCAGCTGTATTGTGGAAGTCAGAAGATGGCAGTCTTCGCTCACTGTTGAAATTGATGCAACGCTAATCTAATCACACCTGAGTGGTGAAGAATAAAATGAATATGCATCTATCTGTGTATTTTTAGTTGTTAAAATTTAATTTCAAGTGCATCTTGATAATGAAAAAATTTTAGCTCTTTATTTTTTTCTCTGAAATCATTCGTGTTGATGCCAATCAAAATATTTGTTTATATTCGCTACTCCAAACAAGAAAAGAAAAACATTTTTTAGTGTAAAAAGGCTCTAAGCACTGTCTAAGACAGCTAAAAAAGTCATAGGTGAGCATAGACAAATGTGTCCAAAAGGAGGATTGACAGAGGCTGCTCATAACTGTGTATGCCTGCAGGCATCTAAACCTCAGGATCTGATTGCATTCTGCTTCTGTCCATGTCAAAATTCTCCTCATATAAGCAGCAAAGAATTTAATACATTTTCAAGCCACACAGGGATCCAGGAATTAGAAAGAAATGGGTCACTATTCCCGAACATCTTGATCCAATAGGTAAGTGTTGAACATTCCTGGTATGCACAGTAGGGTCTGTTATGACAGTTGCCCATTATATCCTACTGGTCAGATGTGCAAATTTATACTTAAATCTTCCTGACATCGAGGGAAACTGAGCTTTTACCTTACCTGTTCCTGGCTGCAAAGCAAGGAGTGCAAGATGCTGGTAAAGGCACTTTACTCTGCTGGTAAAGGCACTCCATCATCAGGAGAAATTTTTGTTCTGGGCTCTTCTCACATGAAGGCAAAAAAACCATCTTCTTAATTTAGAAAATTCTTGTTGTGATGAAACAAAGTGCATAAATTTCTTGCAACAGCCTTTGGAAAGAAGGAAATCACCCCACCACCCAAGGACCTTATCCAGTAGGACATACAGACACAGTAATTTTCTAACTCTCCTGGCACAGGAATTTTGAATGCTTCCTTTGCAGGTATCATGGTTTAACCAAATCAAAACACAGCCCTATACTAGCCACTGTGAAGAAAATTGTCTCTACCCAGCCAAAACCAGCACAGGAGACAGCAAGGTGTATCCTGTTCTTGAGTAGTTGATAATCTCTCCTATAATTAAAAAGATTTAATTGTGAAGGGACTAGAATTTGGATGTCTTGTATTTTGGTGAGTGTCCTGACCATCAGTCTGCTGCAGCCCAATGTTTCCTCTTACCATTCTACCAAGCCTTTGCCAGCTATATGTGGAAAAAACCCCTTCACTTGTTATGAACATACTAAGAATTTGAACACTGGGAGGCTATGTAAGTCCCCTGCAAGAGACATTGTTTTCCAGCACTAGTGATTTACTGTTGGAGGGTTCCTTTTGGGCACAAATTAATTTTGTGTACGTACTAGGAATCTCACAGTACCGCTTCAAGAACATCATGGATGGGCTTTAAACATCTTCCTTCCTGGGGGAACCAAGGTTGGAGGGATGCTTGACTTCATCAAACACAGAAGGGACATGTCAGAAACCCCTGCTTACAGCACAAAAGCAAAGATCTTCCACAGGCAGCTGTCTACGCTGGTTTGGCCTCACCTTGAATATCATAATAAGTTTCAGTCAGCACAATATAAGAAAGATATTAAACTATTAGAGAGCATCCAAAGTAGAGCAATACAGATGGTGAAGAGCCTGGAGGGGAGGCTGTATGAGGAGCAGCTGAGGTCACTTGGGCTGCTCAGCCTCGAGAAGAGGAGACTGATAGGAGACCTCATTGCTATTTTCAACTTCCTCTTGAGGGGGAGTGGAGGGGCAGACACTGATCTCTGCTCTCTGGTTACCAGTGACAAGACCCAAAGGAACAGCTGGACCTGTGTCAGGGGAGGTTTAGGTTGGATATTAGGAAAAAGTTCTTCACCCAGAGGGTGGTTGTCATTGGAGTGGGCTCCCCAGGGAAGTGGTGACAGCCCCAATCCTTACAGAGTTCAAGGAGTGTTTGGAAAATGCTCTCAGGCACGTGGTGTGATTCTTGGGGGTGGTGTTGTGCGGGGTTGTACAGGAGTTGGACTGGTGATCCAATTCAGCATATTCAGTGATTCTGAGTGTCTGGGCCATCAGTACAAGCTTCACTGCTAGTCAAGATGTGACATGCATGTGGAGCCCTGGTATCACCATGAGCCACACCACATTCAACTTTGGTCCTTCACTCTTGTGCCTCACCTGTCAGTGACATATAAGGATCTGTCCTCCTGAAAACACTTGTTTTTCAGCTCTTTTATTAAAGCATTTTAGTCTCAGCTAGCATTCTTTCTATCCATGGTACAGGATGTTTTATTTTCTCATTACTGATTATAAAAAGGCAAGCAGAGAGTGTATAGCAAAACTCTTGGTTCCGTATTCATTTCTGCCATCCAATCATTTAAACTTTGGTTTAAAAAGCTCTGAATTTGAAAATGGTGTTGATTCTGGTCCTTGTTAATATGAACCAAATAGCAATAGCTCTAATTTGTAACTTCATTTCTATCAAGACTTGATTAGGAGCTAAGCTTTAAATACATGAAGACTTCTTACATGCTAATTTAAGTGGGCTAGAAGAACATCCTCAGCTAATTTTTTGGCCTTCCTTAAGCTTAAAGTCTCCAATTTGCAATTTAGAAATAATGCATCAGATGAATAGCTATTGAAATTCAGCTCTGTTGACTTTAACAGAGACACATTCATTTAAATCAACCCAAAATCCCAGATGTCAGATGATACAAGCTGGTAGGTTTTTTTAAATCAGTTTAATATTAAATATTAAGAGGTTTTTTATGTCAAATGTTGAGAAAAAGAACAAGTATACCTTACTTACTGTAATATTTTGATTATTAAAAGTAGCTGTGATAACTAATAATAGCACTATGGTTCTTAAACAGTTTAATCTTTGCTTGCAAAGAAGCCAGAAAGGTAATATCTTTAGGTTTGAGCAAATTTGAAGTTAGGAAAGCAATACTTGCTTGACAATTCTGTTAAGGCTTAGTATCAACATTGTACCTCTCTGTTCAAAGAGAGTTAGTGTCTCACTTGTATAAAACTTGGTAGCAACATTATTTACTAATTTTACTTTTTTCCATCCCTCTTGTACACAATTAAAAAAAAAATCCCAAAACCAAGCCAAATCAAATCCCAAAGGAACTCTCTTCCTTGTCGTGCAAATATTATTTTATCATTTTACAGGAATCTATTTCAAGTCATTAGCAGTGAAACACACGATGTTGTAGGTAACATTTTTAACCAGAAAATTAGTAATATAAAGAAAAAATACATTGGAAAATGTATGCTTATGTATAATTTTTACTTTAATTTGTCTGTTTTATTGGAAGCACAAAGTTTTCCATTAAAAGACAAAAAATCAAACCCAAACCCTAGATTTGCCTGATTAAGTAGTCTGGTGCCATATTGATAAGCAGTGCATAAGCACAGTAATTCGTCTGAGATTAGAGAGCCTGATTTAACAGTTCATTGCTCAGGCTTTATGCTGGTGACACTGTATTGATGTAATTGTTTTTGTTTAGAGGTGTTGTGTGTATTGTAGGTGTTTGGGAGATGTAAATTCTAAGGCTAACTTACTTTGAATTTTTACTTTATCCTTTGAAACTTCTTAGCACTCTCTGCAAAATATTTTTGTCTAATTTCAAAGAATGCCAAAGTACAGAAATCTAATTTTAGAGAATGCCAGTTGTTTTTCTGAGTGAAACTGACCTGAAAGACTAGTCTGCCAAGGACTCTGACACCTTCCATGTCACTTAAGCCCACTGAATAAGTTGAGATGGAAGCTGTGCAGAGGAACTGGTCTCAATTTCACATAGTGAGAAGTGAAATTTTACTTGTCCATGTATTTCACAGAAGAAGAAATCATAGTTGTAATTTATGAAAGGGTATAACCAAACTAATACTGTCCAGCAAGACCCATGTTTTTCATCAATTAAAATAATGTTTCATGAAAGTGCTTTTGCAATTATTTCTGAGTTTCTTTTAGTAGATACTTTTCATACATTTACATATGGGTTTAGATACATGGATTTTTAAAGTCTCACTCAAACCAATTCCTTATTTGAGAGGGAAATTTTGGTCTAAGCGCATGCCTCCAGTGATAAATATGAGATGACAGAACAAACAGATGGAGGCCCAGCACAACTTTTCTTAATCATCTGTTGAAGAAATGTCTTTACAATTCTTGCAACATGATTTACAGGTGAGTACTTTTTTGAGATGGTCTTAGAAGGCAGGTACAAATCCTCATTATGACATTTACCTACAGAACTCACACAGACATTGAGAGCACAGGTGAGGGACTTCCAGAAACTGTTCACAGGTTAATGATTTTCTGCAGTACCAGCACCTGCATGGTTCAGAGTTCTGTCAAAATATTGAGTGACAACAGTAGTGGAACTACAATCAGGAGACAGGCAGAGATTGTGTCCATATTCAGCAGAAAAAAATGTCAAGGTCTAAGTAATATTTGACAAAAATTCTACCAATAAGATCAGATATCACATATAGGGAAAGGAAGGTCAATGGACTGGCATACAATTTGTCTTGTATTTGTGACAAACCAATTAAGTACTCATTGCAATAGCTTGAAAAAAATTTACAGATCTTAGCTTATTCCAATGAAAGTAGCTTTGAAATTACCTGCCACTATATGATATCATATTTGATTGCTTTTATTTTCAGAATCTATATCATTTCTTTTTTCCCAGGGTTGTTTAGAGCTTGATTTAGAGGATTAAGCACAATTGTGTTGCAGCTACAGAAAGTCCACAATTCTCCCCTTCGACTCTTCATATTGTCTTGCACTTCATGTATTTCAAATGTGCTGTTTTTAAGACCACAGCAATGAAAATGCCTTTTTCTTTCAAAACAGATGTGATCTGCAAGGCGCTGAGATTTCTCTTCAGGCAGGTGACCCAACTCTTGTCCATGCACTTAATTTAGCCATCATTTGGTGGGATGCAAAAGGGAACTTGCCTTGTCTACTCCAGCAGGAAGGGTTCTAGATCTTAGTATAAAAGATAGGAAACAATTTTTACAATTCATCTGTCTTCTCAATATTTTAAACCTTTTTCTGTTGTGCACTGTGGTGAAACTGAAATTTGCTCTTTAATGTTGTTGCTTATAGAAGGTTTTTGTATCTTGACAAGGTTAGTGAAGGCAAAGAGGGGCAGTGATCAGTTGACTGGGCTTCTTTCTTACAGAGGGGTACACAGCTTAATGGACAGGTATTCATGCAGCTAAATCTGCATGCTGCCAATTCCTCACATCCCTAGTGCCTACCTGAGGCACCTCACCATTGTCTCTTAGTTGAGGGTGTTTTCTACTCTAGAGATAATTGAGCCCCATTTGAAAGCATGACATAGGGCTACATTTTCCATCCACTTTGGAGATCGCTAGTTTCTTTGACCATGGTGTCTCTCTCTGTCCTAGTAGGCATTTCAGCAGCTACGTAATAGTGTCAAGAAACAGGCAATTCAAATAATGGAGTATGTACCCTACTGCTATGTCAATTTGACCTTTTAATGAGTAGTTCCAGCAACTCAGTTTCCCAATGAATTGTCTTTTTAAGGTAGTAATTCTGTGGAAATTATCCATATGAAAAATTGTTCTTTTCCACTCCAAAAAAACCTACCCAAAAAACCTCTTCAATGCGTCTGAGAATATGGCAAAAATATGTGTTCTCAGAAAAAGTAAATTTGAGAAATTCCACTCATCCTAAGAGGATCTCTAGATTGCCACTGCAGAAACTGAGTAGAAGTTTGCTACCAATTTCCTTTTGCTGCTTATTTTCTGGCTATTACATCTTTGTATGGTTAAATTATTTTTGTTTGTTTGTTTGACCCCTTGCTCCTTGGTGTTAAGTAGTAATACTTTGTAGCTGACAGGTTTGGATATCATCAGTTGTTCTATTAGATTAAGTAGACATGGTGTGCAACTACTACAAAAGTGAGGCACACTATAGATAGAGCTCCTCAAACAATGTAGGATGTGGCATTCCTTAATCGACCAACAACAAAAAAAACAATCAAAAAAGCTAAACATATTCTAAAATAGTATTATTTAGTACAATTTGGTACTAAATAAATTTTGGAAAAACTACTGATCAAAGTAAGGAATATTTTACCTTTTTTTAGGTAAAAAATATTTTATTTATTTTTATATTTTTCTACAGGTAACCAAATAAAAAATCTCAAAGACAAGAATTAAGTCATTGGATAACTTGTCAAAATAACTGAGACCAATTTGGAGCCAACACACAGCGTTTGGATCAATATTGCTACATGATGTGGATATATGGAAATCTGCTAACATCATGACAAGAAATAATGAATCTATGTGTACAGGTACTTGCATATGTATTTATATGTTTCACAAACAAAATGAGTCCACTCACTCTCTCTAATTCTGGCTCTTCAATGCTTACCTGGGTCTCTACATAACTATACAGTCTTTATCAATGTGGTTACTCACTACTTCTAAAGCAACAAAAGGCACGGCAATTAATGAACAGACACTTATCCAAACACAGGCTTTCACTTAACCTCTGTTTGTCCAACCATTGCGTAATGCTGAGCTGATAAAGGAAAGGAGAAGTAACATTTTATTTAGCTTGACGTGTTATGACTACAAATGTAGGACATTACTGGAGATGTTAGCTATATGACTTTTTTTTTGGCTCACTATTCATACACTATTGGACAAATTTTTATCTTTCCTTTCTACTGACTCTAATCTGTTGTTTGAAGCGGAAAATCCAGCTATGTGATCA
Organism: Corvus moneduloides; assembly: GCF_009650955.1. Classification (NCBI taxonomy): domain Eukaryota; kingdom Metazoa; phylum Chordata; class Aves; order Passeriformes; family Corvidae; genus Corvus; species Corvus moneduloides. The sequence continues at coordinate 14,866,572 of NC_045477.1, read as the reverse complement.
ACATTTTTCTGGCACATTTTGCCTTCGTTTAGGGCATGTGAATTTAATCCTCTTATCAAGATAAATGGAACAATACCCCTTCACAATGTATCCATTTAATATACTTCCAAAATATCTATTGGCTTACTGAGAAGCTGCTGTATATATTGTGTTTATTCAAAATGGTGATGCGAAAAGATATAGTCACATTTCAAAGTCTGTAATTAAATAAGATACATTTAAACCTTTTGCATGAACAGCCTTTGAAATTATTCTAGTGTCTTGAGATAACATATAAAAATATCTTTTTCAATAACACAGAAAAATTCATCTTTTTAAAATAAAATTTAGCAGTTTATTTATTCTCAGTCTGTCCTGTCTTTATTTCAAAGGTGTCTTTTATACATCAGCCATTTACAGCATTTTACAAGCTTAGGTGCTGTTTCTTAAACCATAAAAGGAGAAGAAAGAACATTCAGATCTATAAGCTGATTGAATTTCATGGATTTTTTAAGTTGCATTTTCAGTGTAGCTCTTTTTTGCCGCTTAAAGGATCAACACCACTCCTGATGATGTGCAAAAATAAAGCTGATACTGTTATGTAGACTCTTTAAGTCTTTAAGGGACTTTCCAGACATTGGTCTGAGAAGCTCAGACCATTTTGTTCTTGAGAGCATAGGAAGACCTATGAACAAGATATAATAGAAAGACAAGGTAAGCAATAAGTTAAATCCAAATTGCCTTCAATAGAATTGTATGTTGTCATAGCAAAGCTTGATTTACAAAGGGACAGGTTTAGATAGATGAAATTCCCTGATAACATAAAGCATTGACATTTCAAAAGCATTTTTAAAAATAATCTATACATTTTCTATGAAAAGGTGTAACTCCAAATGCTGTATTATAGCACTAACTGATATCAATTATCTATTTCCTGAAAACAGTCATGGTAGATCCACACCTACAAGGACTTTAATGTATAAAAGTTGCTAAGCTGTTACTTATTTGTGGACATCTTTCAATCTTTGCATTGATGTGCAATAGCACATTTGATAAAAAGACTGTACTCCTCTTATATTCTTCCTGAAAAGACATGTTTCATATTCTTGAAACACATACCTTGATTTTTATGGTATTTGTCTCATCTGCCTATTGTTTGGTAGAAATGTGATGAATTATGGAATCACAGAATGGTTTCAGTTAGAAGGGACCTTAAAGATCATCTCGTTTCAGCTCCCTGCCACGTGCAGGGACACCTTTCCACTAGAGCAGATTGCTCAGAGCCCCATCCAGCCTGGCCTTGGACACTTCCAGGGATAGGACAGCCACAGATTCTCTGGAAAACCTGTGCCAGGACCTCAACACCTTCACAGGGAAGAATTTCTTCCTCATATCTAATCTAAACCTGCTCTCTGTTGAAGCCATTGTCCCTTGTCCTGTCACTCCAGGCCCTCGTAAAAAGTCTCTTGCCCTCTTTCTTGTGGGCTCCCTTCAGGTACCTGAAGGCCACAATTAGGTTGTCCCAAAGCCTTCTCTTTTCCAGAATGAACAGCCCCAGTTCTCTCAGCCTTTCCTCATGGCAGACCTGCTCCATCCCTCTGATCTTCTTGGTGGCCTGCTCTGGACTGGCTCCAACAGGTCCCCGTCCTTCCTGTGCTGCGACCCCAGAGCTGGATGCAGCACTGCAGGTGGGGTCTCAGCAGAGTGGAGAAGAAAAGACTTAAGCTGTTTTGGTTAGGAATGTTTAGAGCCGTGACTTCAATGAATGAGGTCAGCTTAGCTTCAAGAATAAACTTTTTAATATGCTTCATTTTAACTGTTACACAGTAATATTTATCATAGAATGAGATATAGTTAGGGACACTATTTTAGTGATGAAACATCTTCACTATTTCAGTTGTAAGGGACAAGAAGACATCTTGTCTCATCAATATTCTTGTTCTCTCTGAAATTGTTAAGATAATGATACTGAACTCATAAAGATCCTATTTAACATCATGGTAATACTGTCTGCATTGCACGTACTGTCTCCATTGCAAATGGTTATTATTTATAAACATGTATATTTTTTTTTTTTGTGCCACCATGCTATTAAAACAACCTTTATACAAACATGTAAGCTGCCTTTAAAATATATTTGTTTATGTAATAATAGCAATAATACTATGCCAGAATGATGAAAAAACAGCTTCTGCAAATGAAATTTTTGACAGCCTACTTTGAGTAATTTCATGCTGAACTTTCTACCTTGAAAGTTAATAGGAGTTTAAACATTAATGACATAATAGTTAGTTTTTTCTGTGAGCTCATTTAGCTCCTTTTGCTATTCTACATGCCAGATGAGGAAGAGGTGGAGAAATGTAGAAGGAAGGTCTCTGGCACAAAGTAGAGACAGGTAAAAGTAACAGAAAAGGGTATGAATGCCAACTCTGTGTTTGTTTAGGAAGGTTGAGAAATAGCCATTTTCCTACACTCAATTATTTGTAGAATAAGCTTTGTCTGTGTAAATTTGAGGCTCATAATTCTAAATAGGGTAGCAGGTTTTGCCACTCAGAAGTAGACAAAAGAAAAAAAGAGTCTGAGAACTTGGAGTCTTTGAAGTGAATCATAGCTGTGGGATTTTTTTCCCACCTCCTTCAAATATCCATAAAAATTTGTCATGGAAGAAGTCCCATAAATACATACAGCAAATCAATACAGTTTCTCAAGGTAATGTCAATCCTCACTGAACATTCTGCAAGTCTGTTCTTTTTAATGCTTTTAAGTGCATTTTAATTTCATCAGTCAATAGCAGAAGCAGCTGTTGTAAATGATACCACTGCTGAGTACAGAAGCTGAAGCTTACAAACTAATGACACCATTGAGGAAATAGGAGTCAGAAATAGTACAGAAATGTTTTAAATTGCCTCACAATATGTTCTCTTCCATAGCATTTGCATATTAGCCCCAGTGTCAGCTCTCAGTCAAGAGGTCTGCAGTGGAAGCAAGTGGGAATCATAACCCTTGTTTCATCTGTTCTGCTAAAGTCATCCTTGTTTCTGCATCTACACAAGGTCAGAGCTGTCTCTTCGTTTCTATTTACTTATATGTGCTTAGTATGTGCACAATAAATTTAACATATAAGAAAATGATTCAGAAAAAAACCCAACCTAAAAACCAAATAAAAATACACAGGAACATATCTTCAACTTGTCTAAACTTTTCTGAAGGTAAAGAAAATAGGACTATTTTACTATTCTGTTTGTCCTTCTATCCCTACATCAATTTTGTCATCTATTCCAACATTTCTAAGCCTTTTTCTGGCAAAATTAACAACTAATTCCCCAGTGGATTTTCTGGAGCATCTGAAATTTTGGGCATCTATTTCACTTTTGGTGGGGGATAAAGGAATGAATTTGAATAAACGGAACATTTGAATTAATGGAAAAAGTAGGTAAAACACATCCTTAAACTGAAGAAAATCCCGTTTCATATATAAAGCTGAAAATTATAAGTACTGCTCAATTCCTTAGTGAAAAAAAAAAACCAAACAAATTCAAAATTAATATTTGGAACAGAACTTTTATTTCCAAGAAATAAGTACGGAGGAGGAGACAAGATCATAATATCTCAACATGAACTTTACTGTGAATGTTTCTACCAGCTGTTCTTCTCATTCAAAATGCAGATATCCGCATCTTTTGCAGTTACATTTCTACAGGAAGAGGTCTTAACCCTGTCTTTCAAGTTTTCCTTCTTTTTCTGTTTACAATAAACCCACCAAGATTCAACAGACAAGTTTAAATCCTGCTTTAAAAGGGAAGGATTTGATCAGCTACACTGTTTAACCCCAAAAGCACTGCTACTCTGACAGCAGAGAAGTATTAACCTCCTGTATGATGGGACTAAAACAAGAGCGATGAGGCAGTCACCATCAAGGGCGGTTTCGTGGATTGTTTGTAGTCTCAAGGAACAAGCAGAGGATCTGTACATAGATGTGTAAAGATGAAGGTGAGTCAAGTGGATAAACAGTATAACACATCTAAATTTGTAACAGCAGATCTTGAAGGCCCTGGGCAATGCTTGTGATTGTATTTTCCTAGGGAAGTCTATGGAGGTAACCCTTGGTGACTGCAGGGAAGATGGGGATAGCTCTTGGTTAAAGGGAGAGTTTTAAAATAAAATTATGCATGAAATCCAAATCATTCAAGGTTTGAATAACTTTGGAAAACTTGGTTGCCAAACATATATTTTTAATACATACTTCTCAAGTGACCTGGAACAGAGAGGAGTTGGCTGAGGGTCCATATAAAATATCAGAAAAAGAAGGGCTGGAGAATTCTAAAAACGCAAGATGACTCCTATAGCAAATTGAGATTCTCAAAGTGTTGCAAGTATATCACTAAAAAAAAAAAAAAAAAAAAATCTATAAATAAGGTGTACAGAAGAATCTCCATTGCACAAAATATGATCATAATAGTTACTGTAGTTCTATTGACTTTCATATAACTTAAGACATAACAAGGAGTATTGCCAACTAGAAAAGCAAAGTGCAAGCAATGAAAAAATTAAAATACATGGTTTGCAGGTCAGCTCCAAACCCAAGTCTTAGCTCAATTCTCTATATTCAAATAAAAATAAAAGCTATTCCCAAAATCTTCATTTTATCAATTTCATATTATTTATTTGAAGATATGCTGATTTCTTTCCTCTCATTAAGTACTTTTCTGTCTTAAATTTGTTTTCTTTTTTTTTTTCTTTCTTTTAGTAAAGCCTATATTCCAATGTGTTTCAGTCTATGTTTAATAGCTCATTTTTTGGTAGAATTTTTGGTTTTCTAATCACTGGTCCTTTTCTACTTGTTTCCCACATTTTTTGTCTCACATTCTTTGTCTCACAATTCCAATCCCATGCTTACTTCCCATTTTTTCACAGTGTATCCTAGAATAAGTTCACAGACTGTTTCTAAGGGATTTTTAACAGCTGATTTGAAGTAAGAATTTATATCATAGTAAGAAGTCCAGGAAAAAAATCAAGTCAATCCAAACAACATTTATATCTAGGTGTCCTAGTTTAGCTAATCTTAATAATTCTCAATTAACCAAAGATGTTCATCAAACACAGATTAATAAAATCAAGACTGTCTAATGCTGATTGCAATGGTGGTACAGTGTACAGATATGTAATAATTTATGGTTTATTTTCACAATAACACTTTTGCATATTTCTACCATGTGCACTCAAGTTTAAATTTCTAAGGAAAAAGATGCCTTAATAGAAAAAAGGGTGGGAAAATCCATTTCTAAGTTATCTCAACCAGTAGCAACCAACAGATTAAAATTGTGGCAAGATGATTAACTGCTGAATGATTGTTGCAGCAAATGTACGTATCTAGGTAATGTAATAAGCAGTATAATTTACATTTTCATGCCAATTAATGTTTGAGCTTTATAGGTTATATAACTGTTCATTCCAAGATATATTACTCGCATGTAAAATTTCTGGGTTTATTTTAGCATGAATGGAGAGCTAAAGTGTCTATATTCTTTATTTTTTTAAAAAACCCAAGATTTTAAGTGTCATACACGAATTTCATCAAGACCACTTTGGGAAACCCTCATTCTCATTCCTCCACTGATTCTATTGCTGTAGCAACTTCCAGAAAATCCTATATTTTCAAACACTTCAAAATCATTACAATAGTGACAAGGTCAGTTTCTCCTCTGGTAACCCATTGGCTTCCTGACCTTAAGCAAGAATTAACTAGATGCTGTAACTCATTAACAGTTTATTACTTAGACAGAAAGAGCACTCAGACCCACCCGGAGCAGTGCAACACTGAAGGATAGTTTGGAATTGCATGGCAATATTGCTCCTGCTCTGCCACTGGAAGCAGGAGGAGATTCTCAATATTGTGTCTTTTCTGCATCTGGTTTTTTACCATCCATATAATTCAGGGTTATGTGTCTGACCTAGTATTCCCAGTTGAGACTCTTCCTCTGCCTGCAAACTGTTGTTGAGAAGGAACACCTGTGTTTGTTGTGAGAAATAAGAGACTTGCAATGCAGAAAAGTGGGTCTTGGTCTCCAGAAGTGCCTCAATTCTACAACCACCACCTTATTTTACCATCTCCTTTTCTCACTAACTTTTCTCACCATTTTTCTCACTTTAACTCTTGAAATTTTATGTTTACACATGCCATTTTTCACCTTTTATTTTTATTCAGGGTCTTACATGTTAAATAAATCTATTTTTAGTATAGGGAGACACTGTAGTAAAGTCTGCAGTACATGTCTGCATTCAGGCAAGACTCCAATTGTCTTCAAAATTCTTTATGGCTTCTTTTTTAATGTTACTTAATTCCAGTGTCCTTCACTTTGGCATATATAACAATCCTTAGAGTCAAATTGCAGCTACCTACTCATATAGAAAATATATTTGTATTAATTTATTTTTTAAAAAAATCCAGAACTTTGCAGGAGAAAAGACAATTGGAGACTGCAAATTTGGAGAAAAACCAGCAAAATCTATTTAATCAATAAAAATTCTGGTATTGTTTTCAAGTAAATGAAGAAAAATGTTCTTTAGAATTATGCATTTTTAAGAGAATTTATTGGAAATTCCATTTCTTTTTTCATGTTTTCAAACAAGATTATTGTTTTAGAATAGAGAAGTCCTGTAGAGTATTTCAGGAAGAAAAATACACTATGTAACTGTAGCCACAATTTACAGTTTTAATTTACTGACGATCAAAAGAAGCTTATCAGCTGAAAAACAATATTGAGCTGAAGTTAAGCTTTTGTAACTTGGGACTACTAAAATGTATTGAAGAAATGCCACAAAAATATGAATGCTTGCATAAATAATTTATCAGATAAATATTTCTTTATGTTCTATGTTTAAATCAGACCAATAACTGCATTTTTATTATGCATTTTTAATAGTTATAACAAATGTTTTGTACACAACCTCAGATAAGATAAACAATACATATGATTAATTTTACTGACTACTTCAAACTTTATTGTTTGTATGTGTCTTTTTAGAAGCAGTTGTGAAGTTTGGGCTACAAAACTGAGCTGAATTTAAGACACATTTCCACCAAGTTTCTTGCCTTGCCTCTGTTGAACTTCAAGCTGAATGCTGCAAGTGCTGTATTCATGGGGGAATACATCTGTATAATATCCCAAAATGTGAAGGGAGTGTATATTGTGGCAGTGCTCCATGAAGTGCACATAGAGCAGGTGTGTCAGCATAGCTGGTCCTGTATGTCAAAACGAGCATCTAGCAGAGGAGTGTGTCACGCATGGGGGAGAGCAGATATGTGGAGGGCAGACTGCCTGGAGATGTAACACAGAAAGCTCAGAGGTTCTACTTCTCACACTCAGGAAAGGGCTGGGTTAGTCAGAAAACTGATTGTCAGCACAAGCTGTTATAGTGAGTTTTCACAGCAACATTTACTTTCACAGATGGAAATCTAAGCATGCAGCACAGATTTGGTGCTCCTCTCATGGCATCTCTCAGCAACAGTAGAACGTCTGTTCCTCAGAGGTGTGCAACATGAGCCATTTCAGACAGCATTTTATCAGAAAACACATTAGAAACTGTTGTAGCCAGAGTAGTTATAAATACAACTTAAGCTCAGTTTCAGGAGTTAATTGTGGACTTTCTGTGGATTTCTATGAAGCCAGGAAAATATTCCAAAGTGCAAAGTGTTTTGGAAGGGTCCTCAGATATGTTTTATCATCCTCTTATGCAACAGGCCTTATAGAACCACAAAACCAAAAATTTTTCAGTTTCAGCATTCACATTTAGAATTTATTGTCGGAAGACTGGCTGAATGAACACTGCTCTTTGAAAATTCTCTTTAATACTTATTAATTGTTCAAAGTGTAATTTTTAGTCTGTCTAGAATGAATGTATGGTAGTGGTTTATATGAGTGATAAAATGAGAGTAATGCAAGAAATCGTATGAATACTTAATGCTGTTGAACACAGACTCAATTTTCTTGTCTGCCTTTGAAAATCCTGCTATTTTGATCAAATAGATTGAATCACCTCTGTAACAGCATACTTTCCAACAATTTAGATATAAGCTTTCTTGTGAAGAGGCAATCTTTTCATCCCAGATGTATGCAGGCCATAGTACAATGAGCCCCTAGGCTTTAATTTCTAAATTTTATTCAGAAAAAATAGTGCTTAAAATCATGTGCAGTTCACTTCCATTAATTTGGATGGGAGAGAATAGTAAATGTCTTGTTAACAAAAGATGAAGCAATATGCTAAATTTTTGTGTACTATCAAATCAAAACTGACTTTTTAAAGATGTGCCCTATGGAGGTGTTACTGATTTTATTGTGGATGTGCTCTACTCTGTTTAAATGGTTGTGGTGTGTTTTTCTGTGGAGAAGGAGAATTCAGAGAGCTCTTCCTAGCAACAACACAAGAGCACTTGGAAGTAATACTTCCTCAGCACCAGTCCATCTCTTGCCTTCTAAAGGGAGACCTCCATTCATCTTTTGACAGTTGCTGATTTGGATGGAACTGTGAATGCATAAGGGGAACCTATTTTCTATGTTATTTCTAGCCCTAAATACATTTTCTTGCATCACAGTACTATTAGAGTTATGGTAGATATCTTTAATGGATATTTTTTACTAAATTCCTCATCTTGTCAATGGCTGAAAAGAGCACAAAAAAATCCCCTCCTAAGCTGAGGATAACATTTAAGTTACATTTGTCAAGACTCTTCTATATTCATAGGTGTATGTTTAAATCTCAACAAGAATATTTCTTTAAATTCATGCTATTGATAATGATAGTGTTAGCTCTATTTGTTGATTTTGACACATTTTGTGAATAACAGAGAACTGTTATCCTACAACATCACTGGAGTTGGTACAGACAGCTCTAGAAGCAGAACAAATTATTTGCTTCTCTCTGTTGAATGCAAGAATTTCATCTGTGTCAAGTACAAGAAATCCTTGAGGTTGCATGACCTTGTGTTTTTCTGACCACCTAAACACCATATTTTAGTTCAGAAAAGGTTTGTTGCATATTATCTCAAAAATTCTCCTGGTAAATGCACAGCAGAACTAATAAGAGAAATTTTTACAACAGGAGATTTTTTTCGCTTTCTCCCTGTGACATTAGCACTGGAGACAGGTATAGTCCTCTCCCCAAACTTCATTTAAAATTTAAGTATGTTTTATGTCTCAGTTAATGACTACTGGATATTTCTCATCAGGAAAGTTTTATAGATGACTATTCTTTGTTTTGTACCTACTGATCAATATTAAGAAATCTCTTTTCTGTCTTCGTCTTTGAAGACTTAATATTTGCATAAGTTTAAATTAAAAATCAGAATTATTTCTCTTCAGTTTGCATACATCTTCGACGTCTGTGCTGTTTCTCTTGTAGTTTCTCTCTATCTTCCCACAGATTATTTCAGTGATACTGTCAAGTGTTTTATTGTTTTGAAAAAGATGCTTTTAATCAAAAAGTTGTTTTAAGTCTGTTCAGTTATGCACTAACATAAATATGTGCAGTCTGGCAATATTGAGAAAATTAAATTTTCTGAAATTCCTTTAAATCATACTCCATTTAAATGAGATTTGAATTTTCATAGCAGTTAAAGCTGGAAATACTGAAAGCATCTAGCTGAGCATTGGATGGTTAAAGTGCATTTCAAAAGCGTTTTCAAATATTCTTTTCTGGAGATATCTACTTATTTTAGAATGCTGTGTACTGCCTCACAGAAACTGTTATATTTTCATTAGAACAATTACATCTTTTCTGGGGATTTTCCAACTTCAGTTCATTGGGTCTTTCATTTTAAGAGTGTTAAGAAGCTTTAACAGATATTATTTACCTGCTACATTGTGATGGAAGATATACAAGATAATGACATTAAAAAAAAAAAAAATCAGTGTTAACAGTATAAACATGTCCCTCATTTTGGTTTTACAGTACTGTATTGCTGTTGGCCTTGGGAGAATTGTTCACATTTTACAGTTTTGTGAACAAAACCAGAATGTTTCAAGGGTTTAATCATAAATACCCCGATTTCCATTTCTTGGTGTAAGTAGTGGCAGAGGCAGGTCGAGTGGCAGAAAACTGTGGTATGTTTTCACTTTAGTGCTGAGAGGAGTCCAAGAGGCCAGGGAGGGACAAGACAGAAGGAGCAGATTTATTTGTTAATTGAAATTGCCTGGAAAAACAGTGTTTTACCACAAAGTGATTTCATGAAGACAAGACCTTTCCTATTAATTTCCTATTAATTCCTATTAATAACCACTTTTTACAATTCAGTCATCCAGTAACAAACATTGTGGATATGGGTTTTTTGTTTGGCTAGCTTTGCTTGTTTGGTTTTGGTGTTTTCTTGGGGTGGGAGGAAGTAGAGGGAGAATTGTTTATGGGTGTTGAGTTTGTTTTTCTTTTCCTTTCAGTAAAACCTACCAGCAATAACCTACAAAGTTTCAAGGTATTTCCAGCTTGTAGATTTTCAACAAAAGTTTCATGAAAGAAAGGAAGGAAGGGAAGGAAAGGAAGGAAAGGAAGGAAGGAAGGAAAGGAAGGAAGGAAGGAAGGAAGGAAGGAAGGAAGGAAGGAAGGAAGGAAGGAAGGAAGGAAGGAAGGAAGGAAGGAAGGAAGGAAGGAAGGAAGGAAGGAAGGAAGGAAGGAAGGAAGGAAGGAAGGAAGGAAGGAAGAAAAAGAAAGAAAGAAAGAAAGAAAGAAAGAAAGAAAGAAAGAAAGAAAGAAAGAAAGAAAGAAAGAAAGAAAGAAAGAAAGAAAGAAAGAAAGAAAGGAAGAAAGAAAGGAAGAAAGAAAGAAAGAAAGAAAGGAAGGAAGGAAGGAAGGAAGGAAGGAAGGAAGAAAAAGAAAGAAAGAAAGAAAGAAAGAAAGAAAGAAAGAAAGAAAGAAAGAAAGAAAGAAAGAAAGAAAGAAAGAAAGAAAGAAAAGAAAGAAAAAGAAAGAAAGAAAGAAAGAAAGTTAGTTCTTTAGAATATTAGACTTCATGTTTATATAAGATGCTATATCCTGTCTCTCTTGCTTGTGATCAAGTACCAGGACAGGGAGCAGAAACCTATAAAGTGCAATTCCAATTAAATTTTCAGCCAAGTTCACAGTCCCAAAATGTATAGAGGGCATGCTTTGGAGGGAACTTTCAAAGAAATTACAGAGAAAATCAGCAATTGAAAAGAATGTTAGGCTATTGTGTTTATAAATAGCCATGGCACTTCAGCTGATGAGCAAAAAATTGTTTTTCAAACAAAATTCTTGTTAATTAGATTAGAATGAAGTTTTGTGCATATTGTTTACATGCTTCCTAACATGATGAAAAATACCCAGCTCCTTGTAATTATTGAAACAAAAGCACACACATTTTTTATATTGCTTAACATATTTTTTTCCTTAAGGTATTAGGGTCGGGTTTTTTTTTTTGTTTGTTTGTTTTTTTGTTTGTTTGTTTGTTTTGTTGTTGTTGTTGTTTTTGTTTTTAATTTTAAATTCAGGAGTACATAGTATTGTTGGGGTTAGAATCGGAAACCCGACTAATTGCTGCTGACATTATTTTGACATATTGATCATGGACCTGTAAGTGACAGATGAGGTAAGAGTTATACTAGTGACCTCATCCACTTATAGGTAACTACTGTATTTTATTTGGTTTTTTATTTTAATTTTGAAAGAAAATGTTTTGACAAAACTTTATCAATTGATCATTCTGTTGACCTTACTGTATCTGTAAACTCTGAAGCCTGTTTCCATATTCTGAGGAGAATCCTTAGCCTTGTGATTTTTAAATGGACTATACAAAACTCTACTGTTCTATAGTTAACTTGAAAACCACAGAACTGGAAGTCTTGGAAATCCCAGTGGCCTCTATAGCAACATCTCTGTGCTTTTCAGGCCAAATGAAATTCCCAATATACTAATCTGATGAAGGATTATAAGGAACTTCAGGAAATTTGCAGAGAGTTGCATAGGGAAATGCCAGCAATGCATTGCTGAAAACTACAGGAAGTTTCTTTCCTTCTTGATATTTGGAAATTAAAGCAATATTAACAAGTAAGCTATATAAGGGTTTACATTACATAAAAACATGTCAGCTGCAGTTTATAAGTAAAATGATGGAATTTTGAATCAGGACATTTAATTATTTATGGAATAAAAATCAGACTAGTTTTATTTTTCAATAATGTATTAACTTACCTGCATACCAAGAATAGAAAGTGGACCATTCTGATGTGAAGAAAGCCTGTATTCACTGTCTTAAATATAACCTTTCATGTTACAGAATGCTTTCTGCATACTGTGTATGTGTATTGAATATAACAAATATAGAAATAAGAGGTACTTTGTTATGTCAAAGTTTTTCTTTCTCTTTTCTCCAGTAACTAACAGCTCTAAAATTCATGAGACTGGTTATTTTGCCTTATAGAATGTAGCTGTCATGTCATATTTACGAAGCTGAAAAGTGTAAATCTGTACATTCATAATGCCACATTTTATCTTTAATTTTAGATCATCATATGGTAATATAGAAAAAGAAAATAACATCTTCAATTATGTGTAGTTTTACTTATAGGTTAATCGAGTGTTTTTAAGAAATGTGTTGTAGAAAATAACTCCGGATCCCAGTATCCCAAGTATCCTAAACCATTGCAGTGGAATTTACAGAAACATGGCATAGACTTTTAATTTTCATTCCTTGTTCCTGAGTATTATTTGAGTTTGCACAGTCTGCTACAAAAATCTAATGTGATGTGAGCCTCTTTATGTGCCCAAGGAGACCACGTGTGTATTAAGACTGTGTTTGTCATAGATAAACCTGTTTGTTATAATTTCAGAGGACTTCATTTCAGGGAATTTAACATTAAATTAGGCAGCTAGATTAGATTAGGGCTAGATCAAGAACCTGATTTTGGCTGTAGCTGGTTGATCAGGTTACTTCTTTGGTTATTGCAGAAGAATGCAAGCTCATCCCACTTTAAAATAAGTGCTCATATTAGCTGGTTTAATTTTTAATCTGAATTTGCCTTTTGCAATATTAACTGTAGCCAGCAAACTTTCACATTACTAAAATTGAGCAAGAGATCTATCTTCTTTCTAGTCAGAGATTCATGAGATAAGGGGAAACAGAATTCTTCAGGGTTTCATTATGATCTTTGCTTTACTTTTCACTAAAATTTTGTTATATATATAGCTTAGCTTGAAGAAATCTATACTAATTCTTGACCTAAGTTTCCCCACTCCCATTATTTTCATTTAAATTATTTTTATTTACTGTACTGCCATGGAACTTGTTAAAACGAAGTGCCTGTGCTGTTAACCTGGTATTAAGACTTGCAGGTCTTAGTCCAAAGAGTAAATCCTATGGATCTTAAGAAATTCAGGAGAATTTAGGATTTATAAGCAAAGATGGGTTATTCCACTTTTTGTCTCTGTTCAGAAAGCTCATTCTGATGCAGCAGAGCCTTCCAAAGTGCTGCAACTTCAAGCCATTTCTTTAGGATAAAAAGTGGGGTATATTAAGATTCCTTATAAGAGATTTCTGACAGGACCACCTTGGTCCTGTGGCAGAATTCCATCTTCTTTTAATGATGTGCCAGAAGGGACCTATGTTGATCTTTACTTATTCTCTGTGTGACAAATAGCTGATCTTATCAGAGAAATCCAAAGTACACAGTGTTAGGACATCATATATGAGTATGGTATTCTGGAAGTCATCCTACACATTTGCACATTTGGAAATAGGCAACCAAAAACTGAAGCCCTTTATTTGTTTTGTTTTAATCACTGTATTTGTAAAATAAAAACTTTTATTTTCGGTGTTATTTTTTTTTAAATAAAATATTAGGTGTAATTTCTGAGGAACAAACTTACATGCCATTAAAAATTCAGATGACTTCTGCACAGGGAATACTGATAAATTGCTGAGTGCACATCAACAAAAAGTAAGTACAAAAATTGGTATTTAACTTATCTGTTTCTAAAAATGGTGGCAGTAATGTCTTTGCACCTATAATCTAGCTGGCTACATATCTTAGCTGATTCTTTATCTAATGTTTAAGTCCCTTCTTCATTTTATTTGTTCAGAAACCATTTTAAATCCTTACAAGATGTATGTATTTTCATAAATAAATGAGTACCTGAAATGTTGCTAGACAGTTTATAATGTTTAATGTCTTAGATGAATTGTTGGTGACCTTCACACATGGACTATTTTTCTGCACTTCAGCTTAAAATCCAAATGTCAAATTCTGGAGTAGCTTCTGAGCTATTTCAGTCAGAGAATCTTAAGAAGCTGAAGTGATTTATTTATAAACTATAGAAAAGTTGTTCACCAGAATAAGCAGTTATTTTGTCACTCATATGTAGATTTATATTTTTCTAAGTTATTTTTTGGCATCTAGTACTTTTCTAAATGAATTTACTCTCAGCAGCCAAAAGACAAGGTTTCATTTCAAATGTGCTGAAAAGGAGAAAGCAATACAATATATGCAGGTTCTTGAGAACTGTACTATCAGTACAATGAATGTTTCCAGTTTATAACATGCCACTTACTGTTTCTAAGATGTATGCCTTCAAAACTTTTACGCCTAAAATGATGCCTCCAAAACTTTTCTCCACTCCATTTGGCTAAATAGTCCATTTGCAGCCATAGTGTTCTAGTGATTTAGATCAGGTGCAGCTCTAGCCATGTTCACAAATAACTGAATGGTTTGGGTTGGAAAGGGCCTTAAAACTCATCTCATTCCCCCTGCCATGGGCATGTCCCATCTTCCACTACACCAGGTTGTTCGGAGTTCCATCAAATCTGACTTTGAACAGTTCCAGCAATGGAGCATCCATAACTGCTCTGAGCAACCAGTGCCAGTGCCTCAATAGCCTCACAGGGAAGAATTTCTTCCTAATATCTGATCTAAACCTACTCTCTGTCAGTTGGAAGTTATTCCCCCTTGTTCTGTCACTCCATGTCCTTGTAAATAGTCTATCCCTTTTATCTATTAAGATTTATGAGAATCATAGCAAGTTTCCAAGGCCCATGTAATTCAACAGATCATTAAATACATACCTCCTATTAAAATACTTGCAAGATCTCCATGTGCTTTTTTTGACCTCACACTGTCTGGTATTAAGTAAACCCCTTCACTGATGTTTGAATGCAGAGTAAAAAAGTCTTATTGTTTTGTAATTTAACTGGCTCTAAACACAGACAGTTCTTACTCAGATACATACATTTCAGGAACTTGACATGACACATTTTCCTTTGCACTTTCCATTTTACTCTCATTTAATGCCCACCTGCTTTTGGATTCCTCCTCGCTCAGGCACAGTGACTGTCTCACGCCATAACTGAATTTCACACAGCCTTTTTTGTCTCCTCCTTTCTGCCTCCAGCAGTATGTGGAGTGTCTTTGAGACAGTGTTTACTGCTGAGGTAGAGAAATGATAGTGACTACAGAGTACTTTGGAGAGAGGCATTGTCTATTTATTAACATGATGATAAGATTCACATTTAAATAAAAAGAAATTAGCATACAGCAAATTTCTAAAGAGTTTTCACTCCTCTCTGGATGCTTTATCCACGATGACCTGCAGTACATGTACTCTGAAACAGCACTAATCCTGAAGGGCTGTTATCTCTTGCATGTCTCTTTCGATGACCAGCACAGCAATCCTGCCGCTTTCCAGCTGCAATTAGAAGTGATAGTGTTCATGGTCCTCAGCTGCCTCCAGGAAGTTTGTCTCTGTCCTAGATTTTTTAGGGTTCTCACTTCAGAGGGTACATTTTGAGCACTGGTTTTGAGTTGTATTCATACTGTGTCTATTTATCTGGTTGCCTTGATTTGATGTGCCCAAAGAGAGAGCCTTGGAAGCAAGCACTGGGGAGCAGGAATCATGAACACTGATGTGACTCTGCAGGAGCCAGGCTGCACCCAGCAAGACAGGCGCAAACTGCTGTTAAACAGCAAATGTTGCCCTTCAGACTTGAGACTCTGATCTATACTGTGCTCCCCATCATGTCCCATGGGGTGTGTAATAGTCAGATCCACTCATTTATCATCTGGGATTCCACTATGTTTAATCATGGAACATGAAATTGTTTCATTTGGAAAAGAACCTTGAGAAAATCGAGTCCAGCTCTCAAACCAGCACTGCCAAGTCCACCACTAAACCATGTTCCCAAGTGCCCCATCTACACATCTTTTAAATATCTCCAGGGATTGTGACTCAACCATTTTCCTGGACAACACATTCCAGGTCTTGTCAGCCCTTTTGGTGAAGGAAATTTTCTCAATTTCATTCTAAACATACAGGCACAACCTGAGACCATTTCCTCCTGTTTTAACACTTATTACTTGGAAGAAGAGATTGACCCCCGCCTCACTACACCCTCCTTTCAGAAACCTGTAGAGAAGGTCTCCCCTGAGCCTCCTTTCCCCAGGCTAAACATCCCCATCTCCCTCAGCTGCTCCTCATCAGACTTGTGCTCCAGAGCCTTCCCCAGCTCTCTTGCCCTTCCCTGGACATGCTCCAGCACTTCACTCTTTTTCTAGTCGTGAAGGGCTCAAAACTCAACACAGGATTTGAGGTGTGGCCTCACAAGTGCCAAGCACAGGGGAGGGTCACTGCCCTGGTCCTCATGGCCGCACTGTTTCTGATATAGGTCAAGATGCCATTAGCCTTCTTGGCCACTTGGGCACACTTGGAAATCATCTGTGAACATCACCAATTGTTCTTGATCATCTCTTTATTACACAAGAAAAATCTACAAGGTAAATATGGCTTCAGTGACCCATGTAAGGGAAACTTTTTCAAGTGTGACTTTGTCTGTAAAAGTGGGTTGCTGTGAGAAGAAACCAAACCAAACCAGACCAAACCAGACCAAACCAAACCAAACCAAACCAAACCAGGTTTTTGGTGTCTAATTCTGCTTTCTTCTTTCTAAAGCGTGTGCATGAAGAGAGAGAAGAAAAATACAAGCAAATCCATTTTTGTAACACCCTTCCCTCAGAGACCTTATCCCACAGAATTCTCCCAAGCAAATATTTGAAGAAGTCAGAGAGGTCTATAACCTTAATTTTAGAGTGAACAATCTGAGTTGTTTCATCTTCTCCTACTCTTGGGTTTTTTAGCTGTGGACTTGTTCTACTCATACCTTTGCAAACCATTGTGCTCCTTCAGCAATCATCAAACAAAGCCAATTAAAAGACGTTGTTATGGCTATGCTCCTAATATGGCTGCTCAGAGCTACAGCCTGTTAAGGTGACCATTAAGTGACTGTTAAATGTAATAAGTGCCTAGTAATTTACTTCCATTCTAAGACTGTTAATTTTGTCTCACATTGTTCCCTGCTGGTTTTTTGTTAATAATATTGTTTACAAAGTTGGTATTTTTATTAGAAAACCAATGTTACTGCATTTTGCAAGATTATCTTATTCTATATTTTAGCCTCAAAATTCATCCTGTGATCTAATACAATGATTCCAAATGTTTGAACCTATCATTCATAGGCAATTATCCATAACTTTATGCTAATTAGTGAGCCAATAAATAAAGCTTTCCTTTTTGTGTTGCACTATTTCTGAAAACATAGATTTAAAATTTTGATAGATATATTTGCTGGTGATTCCCCAACTTTACCAGAATCTGCTGTAAATATCTGTAGTAGGTAGTCCTTGGCTGGCTTCCAGATGCTCTTGACTCTCCCTCCACAACAAAACAGGTGGGGAGAAAAAAATATGGATATTCCATGGCCCATAATGAAGGAGAGAGTTCACTTGCCAGTTACTTACAGGCAACACAGATTCAGGCAAAAATAATTTCATTTATTGACAATTAAAATAGATTTAGTTTGTAAGAGACAAAGACAAATTAAAACAGCACCTTCCTTTATTCTCCCTTTTCCCAGGCTCAATGTCAGTTCATTCTGAACTCATCTATCTCCCCACCCCTGAGCAATACAATGGGATGGGGAATGTGAGGTTGTACTCAGTTCATGGTTGTTCCTCTCTACCTTTTCATCCTCCTCACGCTTTTCCCTTGTTCCAGCATGGGACCTTCAGTCCTTCAGTCCACAGGCTGCAGTCTTTTAGGATAAACCTACTCCAGGGTAGTGTGTCCATGCAGTTCCGTAATGATTTATTCCCCTGATCTTGTGTGCAGTCCTCCTTTGGGAGCAAAGGGGGAACTGTCTTTGCAATGCTTTCCTCCAGGGGCTCCCAGGGAATCCCTGCTGGGATACCTGAAGCACCTCCTGTCCTTTCTCCCACTCTCCCCTCAGGGCTCTCTGGGCTGTCTATCTCACTGTTCCCCTCACCATTCTGCCCTCCCTTATCCCAGCTGTTCCCAAGGCACTGCTATCGGCTGTGGGGCTCAGCCATGCCCTGTGGTGGACTGGTTGGAGCTGGTGGAACCAGCTCTGTCCCACACAAAACGCAGCCCCTCCACACACGGGCCACTTTCCAGGCCCCTGCACGAAATAAAATTATAAATAAAGAAAGCCACATATATAGTATTTTATGCTGTTAAAATAAAATCAGGAGAAAGGCAGTTTCACCACTTAAGGAAGTTAAGCCTAAGTAGTACACAGAATTGGATGAGGATCTGACTGGGATGAACAAGATTCTTTCCCAGTTTGACAGTGAATTAACAGTCATAACAGTCTGGCATTACATTACCAATCATCTGTCCAGCAGTATAATTTTTTAATTCAGTGTTTTTTTCTGTGAAACTGAAAAGAATCAAAAATTTTTCTGACTCTACCAACATTTAGAAAAGTTTCCAGTCAGAAGTATATTCCAGAGAAATTCTTGGGTGATGTTTACCAGTTCAAAGGCCTTAGCCCATGTTAAAAATCATACACAGATGAGTGGAAAGGTGACCTTAAGAGGTCATGTAACCTGGTGTCCACATGCCGCTGAGGAATAGGCGTCTGCTTGACAAGTTTCTAAACTCTGTGACCTCCAGCAGAAAGTCCCTTCTCTCACTGTGGTGATGGACACTGCCATCTGTGAAGCTACAAGATGTTGCTATCACCGGCTCATTGCCCTTGCCACAAAATAACATATTTTGTTACAAGGTTCATTCTGAGAGAGAAACTATTTTACAACTTAAAAATTATAAAGTGCCTATTTGAACGAAAGTCACTTCAGCTACAGTATCTTGTCAGTTATGTTGATATTTTTCAAGAATTAGAGGAGTGGGTCTTCATAGCAATTTGACTTAGCGGAATTACACTGTACAGTAGATGTAGGCTTTGCATGAAAGTGATGCAGGTGCAGGTAGAAAAAAAGAAGTAGAGAAATCTAGTGACCACTATCAACCATCAACTAAATTTTAGTGTTCATACAATGTGAGAAAGTTAGAGATTTTCAATCTGCAAAATTCAGAGCAGGTTTGCTTATTGTAATTCAAGCTCAAGATTCTCCACTTTTATTTGCTTATTTGTTTCTCTTTGCTGTGTAGTTTGTCCACTCTTTTTCTTGTCAGACTTCTAAATTAGATCTTGATTTCCTTTGTCTACCCTGACTTGAATCAGTTCCAAATGAATAAATCCCTAATCAAGCACCAACTATCAGTTTATTGATGTTCCTGCAACAGTCTACGCAGAATAAAATTTCCAGTCAAGGAATTATAGAAAGGTCCTCTCAACTCCGTACCAAAAGTAATATTGCTTGCATTGTGTGGTCTGAAAGCTGACTCTGTTTGACGTGAATACAAGATACATGGTCAGAATTATAAAGAAATATTTTAGCATAAAAAAATTTATAATTGCCTTATATATATAACTGCTTTGACACGTCAGACCAAATGAAATAATAAAGTTTCTTTGGCTATTGGGACACTCCAGCTCACAAATGGACATACCTGAATAATGCCACTAGAATATGATTAAAATATGACATATCAACTTGAGTAAAATCTCCATTGTCTTTTCAGTGTGCAGTTTTTTTCTCACTTGATAGATGATATGGATAGCAAGCATGAATTCACACATTTTCTTACTGTTTACCAATAACAGGCCGTATAAAGATGACAATAAGATACAAATGAGCTCATAATAACAGATCAAATTGCAGGCCATTTTTAAAGAGGTTTATCTTGAACTTGTGAGGTAAAACCTGCTGCAGGTGCAAATGGGTGGTATTGATAGACTAGAAAGAAACTTCATAAGCTCACAATCAGTCTAGCACACACATTATGTGTATTGTTTTAGAATGAACTAAGTGCTTTTATCCCGGATTATAATGCTTGTCAATAAAGCGAAACCAAGATGATTGTTGATCTTTGCTTGAGTGAGTTAATGAAAGAAAAGCTGATAATGATTTGCTGAAATTATCCCCTGAAGGTACACTGCTGTATTGCTTGCCCATTGGTATCTCATACTGCCTCAGTGCTCCCAAAGTTTTTATGGCTAATGATACAGGAAAGTTGTAGCTAAATTTATATTTATGTGAAGACCATCAGTGATATATATTATTGTAATCATTTGGCATATGTATGAGATATAAGTACTTTGGATGAAAGCATATGTGCCTATTTTATTAGAACTACAGGAACATAAATTGTGCACAAACTAGCTGTCATCTTCGTTAATGGTAGTGTTATTGCACCATGTAACACAATGAATAGAAGACTATAAGGGTCAGTAGAAATCTGTGGCATTTCAGTGCCACCTACTACAGCAGTATTTGGCAGGATTCCTTTAGTATTATTTTTCATGTTCTGTGCCTTTGCATATTGCAATCCTTGAGCATATTCCATGCACTTAATCCAGGGAGATGGGTAAAATATAGGTGAAAGAATAGGACTTTGTTATACCCTAATGGTTAGCAATGATAATTAAAAATTGAAAATATTAAGACGTTGGCTGTTGGAACTAAAAGTTTGTGAGGCCTTTTACTGAAATGTACATTCCCTCTGAAAAAAAAGTAAAAAAAAATTTGTTGGTAAAGCAATCTTGGAGTTTTCATCTTGTCTTCTGAAAGGATCTAAAATGAGTTTAATAGCCAAATGTGCATATTTGAAAAGCTGGCTGTAAGAATGAGGTTAATTTTACAGGGAAATGACATGTAGTTTTGGGAAAATAATGATCTCAAAAGTCCTGGAAAGATTTCACTGGTCATGGGCAAAGAACTCAAGTGGCATAAAAGAATAAGGAGTGAAAAGTATGAGGGTAAAAAAGTAGATTTTATTCCTATTGTTGATTCAAATCGAATCCTGTAGGTTTCCTCAGCAGTAGGAACAGATACTTGAAAATAAGAATAAATGTATCACAGCCAGGATGAAGACTGAATCTAAAATATCTCAAATCCCTTTTAAGATCAGCCCAATAAAAATTCATTGTGATTTGCAGCAATAAAACTGATGAGATTCACAATTCTTTATCAAAAACATCAAATATGAACCAATTTGCAACAGGTAAAGTATTTTGTTTAGAAACAACTAAAAGTGTCTGTGCTTGAAATATTTTCCAGTACCCTGTTCACAGGATTACAACTTTCCCTGTACTAAAAGAGTGAAGACAGAATTATTGTATACAGATTTAAAAGGAAGAATTTCCTTCTCTTGATGTACCATACAAGAGTTTTTAAAGTATAATTTTCCAGAGTGTTATTAATTATTTTCAGGTGTCTTCACAGGACAAAGCAATTATAATAATAGATGCTATAATTACTTGTTCAGTGACTAAGTAATAAGATTGCAGCTTAGACAAATTTGAGCTATACACAGATTCTACTCTATGAATGCTATTAGATTGAGTTGCTTTTCTGCAGGAAATTCTTTTCCATAGTTAGGTGATTCCAATGCTCAGATATCTCATCCTAAGATATATTGTTATTGATATTAATAACAGCAAGATATTAAAATATGTTATTGTCTAATATTCGTTAGTCTTCTTGAGGTTGCATCTGTGATTCTGATCTTACAGCATTCCCTGAATTTTTTATATATAACCATTAAGATTGTTTTAAAAAATGTAATCAGCTCTGCTTTAGAAAATGCTACATCAAGGTCTACACAAATTGTAATTTAAAAAACAAAAGAAATAGGATGAGAATGCCAAATCTTAATATTAGGAAATATAAAACCCAGACAAATGTTCCAAAACTAGTTGTCATCTTTGATAAATCCATGTGTCTTAAATTTTGTATATGCCTGAATGTTCCACAGAATATTTATCTTTTTATTTTAATGTGAAATTCAATGTTCTTAATACTGATGCTTAAATATATAGTTTAATGAAAGAATCCAAATATGAAGTGTTTGCCAAATAGTGATATAAAAATGGCTATCAGAGGTAATGTCTGTTGTTGTAAAACTATGTGCAGATTTAAGGGAAAGTAAAGTCTTTACATTTCAAATCCACAATCCTAATAGCAAGAAACATATTTTGCTTTGTTCAATAATGGTACAAATTCAATAACTCTTCTGTAGTGTCTAAATAATATTAAAAATAAACTTACATTGTCAACAACAATCTTTATCCATGAACAGACATAGAGTATTCCAAAACACAGATGTAAAGCTTCAGGTTTTAAGCATTCCCTCCAAAAATATTCTCTTCTGTTGTATAAAATAACTTATGAAATGTGGGTATTTCTACATGTTGGCATCTCTAATCTATTGTAAGAGTTACATATGTATATGTACTTTAATCTTTATACTACATTGTGAATTCTTCTCTTGGTTTTGCAGGGTCTCACATCTGGGTCGAATTCTCTTTGCAGGATCTTTGCTTTAGACAACCTTTCTTGTAGTTAAGTCCAAAATGCAGTCCTTGAATGATAGATTTAAATTGCACTAATAGCTTTCAGATGAGACAAGAGACAAAAGCTTAAATTATGAATAGGTAGGAGTAATGCATATTGTGCATTTTTCAGCTTCCTTAATACACCTTTATTGCTATAAGAATGAGTAAGAAGCTATAAACTTCAGTTCTTCATTTGCAAATGGGCTGTGCCAGCTGAACATGAGAAAAACATTTTCTAGTATATTTACCTGCAAGGAAAATTTCTATTGGTTGTATGTGTATATTTTATTTACACGTTATACTAATAGCAGTTTTTCAGTCATGAAAAATAAAGGAAAATTATTTTATTCTGTAAAAAATGCATAAATATGTAAATAAATAACAATAAAGATTCTCAGACCTCCAGAGATGAGTTTTTATATGGTCTCAATTTCTGTATGCAGACTCTGAACTACAAAGCTGCCTTAAATACCAATATAGTGCACAAGCACTATAAGTAAGCCCTGAAATACTAATTTCTAATTACAAGGTTCAGTTTGCAATCATTTTGCTAATTAAAAAATGCTTCTTTCCCCTTTTCACCTAATTTAGACGTCTTAAAAAAGCAAGAAAAAACGTGCTCAATGGAAAGCATTCTACCTCCACAGACAAACTACAAACTTTGTAAAGTGCCTTATCATTTTAACTAGTGTTGGCTATCTGCAATTTGCTGTGCTTTAATGCAGCAGTATGGACAGACCTTTCTTTACCAGTTGTCATATGACATATGTCATATGTCACCTATGTGAGTTTTTGTGGCAATACAGTGAATAAAGTGTGGCTGCGATAGGCCAATGTTTATGAATATCTGAGACACACTATGACGAAAAAGTCATTGAAGGAAGGATTATGCTCTAGGACATGGTCAGTGGGGCCAGTTGAAATTAAAAAAAAAAAAAATTGCCTGATAAAATAAGGCCGGGGTTTAGAAAGCAAGAAGTAACTGAGAGAAATGATGGATTGCCTTATTTTGTCAATATTAGAAACATGAAAGTGGATTTTTTTTTGTGGCAAATCAGACACAAAGTAACAAAGGTGATGCTCCTTCCTTGGCTACAAAACACTCCACCTTTTCACCTTTTTAGTTTCTAACTAAAATAAAAATGCTGTGAGTGCAGATTGGATATTGATTACTGAAATTGTTTAAGTTTAAATGTTTTATTTGCTGCTAGAGCAGCAAATTCAGTTTTTTTTATTTCTCTAAAATTGTCTAGGTTTAGGAGGACTGTCTAGTCCTGAAGCATCTTTCCAAGTTGTAGTAATCCATTACCTGTCTCTAAAACATAAAGAAAACCCTAATTCATTTTCTTGTTGTCATTCTTCTAGACCCAGAGAACATGAGATATTGAACAACCAGCACTCTAACTAAAGGCTGAAAGAGTAAAATCCTACAGCAGTACCTTTTAAAACTAGCTCAGTTATCCTATTTCATTGAAATTATCTAACTTGCCTGGCATTAGAATTGATACACCTCAATGATTGCCTTTGTGAGGTTTTATTTATCTTCAAGATGTGTGTTGAATATCTTGTATGTATACATTTTGCACTACAATCTACAAAGCACACAGGAGAAGGTTCTGAGTCATTTTCTCATTGAAAACAACTGCCTTTCACTCAGTTCATCAAGCCAACAGAAAAGTAGGAAAACATGATAATATAAACACTATTAGCCTTCTGGGATGTAAAATAAAGAGTGAAGAGCTATTTATCAGTCCCTTTCTCCCAGAATGATCCTGGGGTTTGGATGAGAAAGACAGGAATTTAAACCTTTCCACAAAACACTAAAGGCAGTAATGACAGATTGCTACAGGTGCAAAAACCAGAAGACTTAGAAGAGGCCATTCTGTTGTCCCAGGCAGATATTCTTGTTAATTGGGATGGTACAGACATAGAAAGAGTGGTTGAGCTTGTAAAGTCTCTGCTGGCCTTGTGATTTGCAATGACTCAGAGGAGATCCTTCTCTTCAAATCTTCATTATATTCTCATAAAGTTATCTTCTGTTGAAATATTTGCAGGTCTTTGTTTTAATGTATTTGCAGGTATGAAGTACTGACCATCCAGCCACTCCTCAGTGCCTTTAAGATCATGGAACAGATCCTCCTGGAACACATGTCCAAGCATATGGAAGACAGGGAGATGATTAGACACAGCCAACATGGCTTCACCAAGGTCAAATTGTGCCTGACTAATCTTGTGGCCCTATACAATGGAAAGGAGAAGACAAGAGCTGTAGATGTCAACTATCTTGACTTCTGTAAGGTCTTGGACACAGTTCCACATAACATTCTTGATACTACATTGGAAATATGTGGGTTTGACAGATGAACTGTTAGATGCATTAGGAACTGGCTGGATTGCCACCTCCAAACTGTGTCAATAGCTCACTATCTACATGGAAACCAGTAACAAGTGGAATCCCTCAAGGGCCCACTCTAGGATCAACACGAGTTAATATTTTCAGTGGGGATACAGTGGGATGGAGGCACCCTCAGCAAGTTTGCTGATGACCCTGAGCTGTGTGGTGTGATTGACATGCTGGAGGGAAGGGATAGCATCCAGAGGGACCTGGACAGGCTTGAGGAGTGGGCCTGTGGAAAAATCATCAAATTTAACAAAGAACAACAGCGCACCAGTGCAAAAGAATTCCACAAAGTTGAGCTGCAGGAGAAAGATCTGAATCTGTGTGTCAGTCTGTCTGTGCAGATCTGCCAAGAGCAGAACAAATTCACCAAAATTAGAAAAGCTGTTGTTTTATTTCCCAAATTTTTGTCTATTTTGTATCCATATTTTAACAGAAAGTCTTGCAGGGCTTTGTCTTACTTAATAGCAAGTAGAAGTATTGCAAACAGCCAAAAAGAAATACACAGACGTTAGATTTATAACAATGAGGTAAGTTCAGCTCCTTGATTTAGAAAAGAGTTAGGAAAAGTTGTCTGACACATTATGTATCAGTAAACATATTGATTGTTGCAAATTTCAAGTAAACTTAATTTTTTTTTGTATTATCTGATCCTGACTGCATTTGTAGTGACTGTACTAATTTGAAAACAAACCAGTGGGAGGCACCAAGTCAGAATAACAATTTAATGGGGAAGTTAAAGAAAAGGAAAGAAAAAAACTAAAAGAAAACACTGGTTCAAACTGACAGAGTCAAGGTACAACCTGAGTCCCTGTTAGGCAGGGTGGTGGTAGCAGTCTGGTAGAATGGTGGCTGCAGTCCTCTGAAGCAGTGATCCTGTAGTAAAGAGTCCTGCTCTTCCTCAGAAAGTCCAATGGTGGCTGTGTAGCTCCTGTCCTCTGGAAATCCAGTGGAAAGGCATTGTCTCTGTGTTCAGCCTCAGATTATATCCACGATGGGATGCTTGGTTCCTCCTCTGGGCGGAGCATCTCACAATGGGTAACGAGTCATGAGGCCAAGTGTTGTTTTAGGCTCACTAACAGAAGATAGTCCGGAGGGAGTTATCTCTGAGTCATGTGGCAGGACAACGATGGGCCATTAACAGCAAGATAGTCTGGGGGGGAGGAGGCAAGGAAACACTGCCCCACCTGATTTCAATACCTCATGAGGATGGTGATAGAATACACTGCAACCCAGGACAGTGACATAACTCACTAAATCTATCCTCATACAGAATCTTCAGGAATTTTGCTTTAGTAAGTCTCATCAGATAAGAGCAGTTATGGATATGACTATCAATCTAGAGGGGCTAATTTGTCAAGTGGTTCTTACATTCTTCTTACAAATCAATACCTTTTCCAACACTTTCCTTTTTTTGAAAGGATTTTTTTAAAAATGGAAATAACTACAGCTTTTCACAGAAGCCTGATAATGAGGACAGGTAGTTAATTAATACAATAGTTTTAATAAACAAATATATTTTCATGTGACATATAGGGAGATAGTTCCCCTGAAGGAATTTTAATGGATAAAGGTAGATTTTTTTCTGCTGAAAACAAACTTTATATTTGTATACACTTTAGAGATCTCAGTCTTATTTTATCCCATTGACATTCATAACTAATAAATGGGTGTTGTGAAAAGAAAGCCTGGTGAAACACTGAAAAACCTATGAGGATGTGGGAATTTTGTTTGACTGTTTTATAAATTGAGTTAAACTTGTCAGCTTTAGGTTATGTATGTTTAAGAAAATTGAGAAATACAAATAAATAAAGGTGAGAAGGAAATTAATTAAAAAAATATTTCACAGTAAACCAATTTACATAATGTATGTAAATGTTACCCAATGTAACTGATATGACGGATAGGTGGTGTCAAAAGTAGAGAATATCATGAGGAATTTTCAGTGAAGTAGTATTGTTAGTATATATTAAGTGGGAGCTTATTTATGTTTAATGTGTTATGTAAAAGCAGTAGATCAAAGCCCTTAAAAAGCATGGCATGACAGGGATTTAACACTGTTTCACTAATCGCTATGGGAATTTTAACTTACAGATATTCTGAAAAAATGGACATTAAAAAAATACTATCATAGAATCATAGAATGGCCTGGATTGGCAAGGACCTCGAGAATCATTGTATTCCAACCCCCATGCCATGGGCAGAGGTAACTTCCACTAGATCAGGTTGCTCAGAGCCCCATCCAGCCTGGCCTTGAACTCTTCTAGGGATGGGGCAGCCACAGCTTCTCTGGGAAACCTGTGCCAGTGCCTCATCACCCTCACAGGGAAGATTTTTTTCTAATGTCTAATCCAAACCTGCTTTCTTTCCATTTGAAGCCATTCCCCTTTGTCCCATCACTCCAGGTCCTTGTAAATTGTGGTCTCTCTTCAGGTACTGGAAGGACACAACTAGGTCACCCCAAAACCTTCCCTTTCCTAGGCTGAACAATCCCAGTTCTCTCAGCTTTTGCTCATGGCAGAGCTGCTCCATCCCTCTGATCATCTTGGTGGCCTCCTCTGGCCTGGTTCCAACAGGTCCCTGTCCTTCCTGTGCTGCGACCCCAGAGCTGGATGCAGCACTGCAGGTGGGGTCTCAGCAGAGCGGGGCAGAGGGGCAGAATCCCTTCCCTGCCCTGCTGCCCATGGGGCTTTGGGTGCAGCCCAGCACACGGGGGGGTTCTGGGCTCCCAGAGCCTACGGCCGGGGCATGTCCAGCCTCTCACCCACCAGCACCCCCAAATCCTTCTTGCAGGGCTGCTCTGGATCTGTTCACCCCCAGACTGGACTGACATCAGGAGTTGCCCTGACCCAGGTGCAGCACCTTGGATTTGGTCGTGTTAAACCTCATGGGATTCCCATGGCCACTTCTCGATCTTGTCCTGGAGAAGACTAGAGAATATCAGGCACTTAAATCCCTTGTATGACATTAATGAATAAATGATATTTTACTTCTTATAGGTTCAGAAGCCAAGTTCCATTTTGCTGTGCATCACTATTAGAGACCAGCCCTAATTTGGGGTGCCCTGGTAAATCCAGCTCAGCCTTGCTCAGACCACCTCCTGGGACCTGAAACAGCCCAACACCTGCCCCCAGCAGCAGCAAATGCAATCATATTTACTGGGCCACAACTATCAAAGCTGATATGCCTCCAGTTAATTAGACTTAGCAATATCTTTGATCTATGGAATTAATGAAAAAAATACTTGCAATTATCAACAGTATGTGTTTAGCTTGTTATAAATGAATTTAATACGTCCAAACATTTGAAAACATATAAAACTTTTGACTAATGGAAAATATTGAATTTCTACTTTAGCATTTTTGTTGAGGGGAAGCTAGAAGAGCAATTTACACATTCATTCTGGCTTGCAGCTTCATGGCCTCATTTAAATTTTTACTCAGAAATTACAGGTTGACCTCTATTTATTTATTTCAAAGCATGTTTGAGGATGATGATAAGAAGAGGGTAAAGGTAAAAAACTGAAGCATCAAAATAGTGAAAGTTGGATTTATCATTAATTACATCTCCTGGGACATGTATCTACTATATAAATAAGAGTTAAGTATTTTATAAATAACATTTGCAAGTATAAGTCTGGCTTATTAATGATCCAGAATTCCTGCTCCAATAATTTTATCTAGGGTCAAGCATAATTTAATCTAGATTTTATTCCTAAAAAAAATGGAGCATGTACCTGTAACTCCTGATGTTAAAAATTTTGAATCCACACTAGAGTTTGCTTTCTTAACCTTCATGTCAGCCGAAGCATTTTAACAGAATTTTGGGCAGCACTAGGCTGAATTTTTGGAATGCCATCTTCTGAGGCTCAACTGGATAAAAAAGGTATTTTAAGGGGCTAGCAAAAGGCAAATACTGTAATAATTTTCATGATAGAACAGTATGTTTCCAGCTACATTAACTGTTTTTTTGTGCCCTCTATGTTCTTGGTCACATTTCTACTTCCATTAATTCATGCCATCACTTCTATGCCTACCTGGTTAATATTGAAGCTGCATGGAAAAAAAATTACACCACCCCTTTTCCCCCCATTTATAGTTTCTCTTGCACATTTTTTATTGGTTTTGAGACATTAGTTAACAATTTGCTGATAAAAAAGTGACTAGAATATTGACAGACATACAGAACAGATAGTAACAATTCTGTCCCCAATCTGTTAATTAAAAGGGAAATATTAACCGAGCACTTCAAACTTCTTTCTCAAGTTTGTTGCATCACTGAAAATGTTAAAGGGATATGCATGGTTATCCCTACAATTAGGAGAGTGGTTATTTCCTCAGCAGTTGTTCTATTTTCATTCTGGTTTATTGTTTGGGGGGGTTTTGTGTGGTGTTTTGTTTGTTTCTTTGTTTGTTTCTTACTGTTGTTGTGTTTGTCTGTTTACCTTTTTAATTGTAAAAAATCCCCAAACCATTTCATTTACTCATCAACCTGATGGTCAGGAACCCATAGAATGTGGCAGTAGGATGAACTTGCCTGACTTTGAAGATCAGATAATCTTCTGATACACAGATGATCTCTATGCTTATGGCAACAAACTTTCCTCTTGCAGCTGAGGATACACTGTGATGTCCGAAGAAATTGTAAAATGGATTGGTCTTGGTGAGGAGCCAATTAAATATTGATTTTTGTCTCAATACTGGGTGTCAGAGGCATGTGGGGGAGGATGCACATGTGCCACTTGCAGGAGGCAACTAGGAGAAGATGGGTGAAAGCCTTGTCTCTGGGGAGACTTTGCCTGGCAACCATTTCCCATCTCACATGGAATAGGCAGTCAGCAGGAGACCATCAAGGACACTGTACTCCCCAGAGACGTTTCTCCAATCAGATGGCGAAAGGTCTCCAGCAATACACTGCAGTGCAAGGTTGGACTGGGCCAATGGTCTCCTGTCAGCAGGCAGACTTGAGAGGGGCCAGGGGGTATAAAAGTAACTGTGACACAACCTCTGGGGCTTTTGGGTCTTGCGCTTTTTGCTTTGGCTAGTCAGTTGGGCTTTTTGGCTTTGGGCTTTTTGGCTTGGGCTTTTTGAGACTTGTCTTTTTGGGGCTTTTTTGAGTCTGGGGGGCCTTTGAATCTTTGGTGTCTTTGTGTTTTTGCGTTTTTGCTTTGGCTCCCAGCCTGCTGAGGTCTGCTTCTTGTCTGGGCCTTAGCCTGTTTTTTGTCTTTTTTGCCCTGGCTCCAGCCTGCCTTTTGGCTCTTCTGCCCTCACTGGCCCTTGCTTAGGCCTTCACTCACTCCGTCCTCTCTCTCTTGCTGGGCGCATTGGCTGGAGACCAGCTGCCCATTGCCTGCCCTTCCTCCCTGTGCTCCTGCCCGACACCCTGCCTCCTTTGTCCCTGCGTTCCTGCCTGATCCACCTGCCTCTCTGGTCCAGCCCCTCGCTGCCATCCCCGCCACAACCGTGTCCAAAGATCTGGACCTCCTGCCTGAGCGCCCACTCACTCGCTGCGTGTCCGGCTGCCCATCACCACGGGAGCTGTGCCTGTGGAGCCGCGTCTCTCCGAGAGCTGCTCAGGCTCCCCAGCAGGCAGCGTGCACACCCCACCCACCACCTGGATGTCGATAGCACTCCCTGACCCTCTGGTAGTAAAACTTGCTTTTTCTCTCTGTCTCCCCTCTCTTTCTCTCTCTCTCTCTCTCTCTCCTCCCCCATCCTTTTCCATTTTCCTTCCTCCTTTTTTGTCTTTTCTAGTCCTCTTTAATAGGACAAGTCCTTTTTTTTTGCGGTTTTTTTTCTGTTATCAATAACCGGTTCTCAGATACAATGTGGTCTTGTTTGACTTAATTTTGTCCTAGACCATCTATTTTTTAGAGAATTCCTTGCAGTTTCCCACAGTGGAATAAATAAGATTTAGCTGGACCAAAGGAGAGTGGTATCAAGGGGTGCTTTTTGTAGATTGCAGCTGGTATATACCTTTTTGAGGAATAGAGGACTGTCTTCTGTGTTTCTAATTAATTTCAGTGCAATTGTTTTCTCAGATGCCTACAGGTCATCCATGATTAGAGGGCTCTATTTTGGCTGGAAAGAGGCCCAGTGGAAAAGGATGTGGGGGTGCTGGTCAACTGTGTCTAAACATTAGGCAGCAGTGCCCAGGTGGACAAGGAGGCCAATGGCACCTGGCCTGTATCGGTGATAGCATGGCAGCAGGACCAGGGCAGTGACTGTCCCCCCTGTGCTGGGCACCAGTGAGGCCACACCTCAAATCCTATGTCCAGTTCTGGGCACCTTAATTCAGGAAGGACATTGAGGGGCTAGAACATGTCCAGAGAAGGGTAGTGGAGCTGGGGGAGTGTCTGGAGCACAAATCTGATGAGGAGCAGAGCTGAGGGAGCTGTGTGGGCTCAGTCTGGAGAAAAGGAGGCTCAGGGGGAACCGTCTCACTCTCTACAATTCCCTGAAAGGAGGGTGTAGCCAGGTGGGGGTCAGGCTCTTCTCCCATGTCAACAAGTGACTGGACAAGAAGACATAGCCACAAGTTGCATCAGAGGAGGTCCAAGGTTGGACATCAGGGGAATTTTTTCACTGGAAGGGTTGTTAAGCATTGTAACAGCACTGCCCAGGGAAGTGGTGGAATGACCATCCCTGGAGATGTTCAAGAAATGGCTGGATGTTGCACTAAGTACCATGGCCTAGTCGATAAGGTGGTGTTTGGCCAAAGATGGGACTCAGTGATCTTGGAGGTCTTTTCCAACTTTAATGATTCTATGATTCTATTACTCTATGATTCTATGATTGTACAAACCACATTCCTCTACAGTGGTGAGATGGTATATTAATTTTTTCATGCACTTTCTCTACTTTGTACAAATGTGCTTACATCACAGACAATTTCTGAATTTCTTATAGCATACTTGTCTCTGTACATATCTAGTATATCCTAAATACTTGAGATATTTCCCTCTAAAAGCTGAGAAGGAAGTGTTCTCACAGGGATAGGTAATTTCTAAGGCACCATGACACACAGCCACCATTTTCCATCAGAGAGACGCAAAGGAAATGAGCTGGTGTAGGAACATCTGTTGTATCTGCAGACATGATATATTTGAAATAGTTTGCTGAGGCATGTTAAGCACTCCTCTACATGGTGAAAGTGAAGTAAAACAAGCCTGACCTGAGGATGCTTTACACTGGAGAAGAGAAAGTCTGTCTTCATCAGAGTCAAGATTGAACTGTGTCCAAAGCTCCGCTCACCACTTCTGCACCCTGACAAGATGATACATTCAAAGTTTTTCATGCTGCTAAGTAGTTTAACCTCAGTAAGTTGGTGAGCAACTGTGCTACAACTCATGTTAATTCTATATCCATATGTTGAGCCAATTTTAAAACAGTTATTACATGTTATTTGTCACTGTGCCATGCATTTGTCTTCAAAATGTTGCGCAAACTCCTAAAATGAGCAAGAGACTAAACTTTTCATAGTTCAATTAAGAAAAACCCTGTATGTAGGGTAAATTTGATAATGCTGTTTTGAGGAAAGGATTTTTTGATACTTCTTACATCCATCACTATGAAAGGTTTGTGAACAGCTTCATCACGGGAGAGGTTAGATTGTGGTCTCAACGTGCCTTTGCAGATAATCTGAGAAAATGTATTTATCATTCTAAGATGTTTAGAATGAGGAAGTTTACAGTAAAACCTATGCATTTTTTCCTTTTAGATATTTATTTATTTACCCTGCTCTTCCTATGACATTTGGCATATATTTCTTAGAATAGTCACTGAATAACATGGTTTATTCAACATTCTGAAAATGTAGTTTGACAGCCTTGAGTGTACATGTTGTAGCTTAATATGAAGAAACTGTATTAATTTAGAGAATTATTTATAGTTTATAGTTTATTTTCAAAACAACTCTAAAACATTAGGAAGCACTAATCATTTCATATGTGGAAACTAAGTTACAGAGAGTTCGATAGACTAATGGTTATTTATATACTTGGCATCAAGAAGTCACGGAATAAAAGCCATGTCTGGATCCAGGTTTATGATCATTCACAGGAGTGTAAGTACCAGGTTACAGAGCTGTGCACTTTTTTTGTGCTTTCTGCTGCCCACTGTGTAGGGATTTATTTCTGATGTCTTGCTAATTTTATAGTTAGGACATCTTCCATGGAACTGAGATACAGGGCTGATCTATAGGAAAAACCCAAAGCCAGGCCCACTACTTAGAAGAATCAACAAATACTTTTTTGATTTCTAAACCAATATTTTTTCCAATATCTCATTACAAGGAAAAAGACAAAACCCTAGTCCTCCAACTTTAATGTTAACATTTTCATATGTGGTATCTCATTTCCAGCAAATCTAACTTGCTGATCAGGAAGGGTGGTTTTGCTCTAATGTTTTTGTTTACATCTACATCAGCATGTACATATAGGATATAAAATGGATAGTAATTGCCCTGCTGTAGTCCCTTGCGATTGACTTCACCAGCTGCTGGGTTTCATGCAAATATAGGCAATGTCTTAGGGTTTTATATCGTGATTTGCATCCTTGGGTCTGTTTGAATTATTAGGTCTACTTTAGGAGGTTAAATGATAGCTCTTTCTCCAAGATCAGTGTAAGCCATAATATATTCTCAGGATTATCCAACTTCAGGCAAAATACTGGAAAAATTTATGCTACCTTTAAAAATTTTGTCCTCTTCAAATGTGCTCATTTACTGTCTTCTCTTTTTTGTTGCCTTCCAACCCTGAATTCATTATCTTAGTGAGTACTCTACTACATCTTAAATTTCACTGGATCTGCCCGCTTTCATTCACATTGAAAATATTAGCTACACTTGCTGCTACAAGTCATAAGTCCTCTGATTTAAACTCATTTGGGCACTTCATGGTTTTTTTTGTTGGGCCTGTAATGTTTAAGTTGTTGTGCCATTTTCATGTGCATCAAACTCTCTACTGTTGCAATTATTCAATCCATTTTTACAAGTCAGAGGATTATAATATGAGGCCATCTAGTTGATGGATAAAATATGAGCATTTTTCTCAGAATTCAAACTAACTTTCATTCCATATACTAGCTTATTACAAAGAAAATATTGCAATTCCTAGAGATTTTGATGCTGTTTGCAGTTTTCAAATAGGTTTTCCTCTAAATTTGTTTGAAAGGGAGTAGTATTTCTGTTCTATTTTTTTCTTTGAACAGAGATGACAATAGTTAACAGTCTGACTATTTGCACATAGGTTATCTCATACCAGATATGAAAGCTAAGTTATATTTCCCACAGTACAATATCCCTTGAACAACTACTTTTATAACAGCCACACTCAAAGCACATCGTGTGGGTGAAGATTTAAGGAGAAAGAAGTAAAGCTCGACAATTCGTATCAGTCAACATGTTAAGAAGACTGGTCTGCAAATTATATGTCTCTATAGTTACTCTATTCTATGAAGAACTGGAAATAAGAAGTTAGCAGAGAATTAAGGTATTCAGAAAATATTCTTAGTTTTGTAGAAAGTATGTATATTTTTATAAATAACATTTATTTTTCTGAACCTTTAGGTTGGATTTGTCTTTTCTACAATGCAGTCCCATCCAGGGCAGGAGGATCATAATCAATGGATTATGAAGATTTCTTTTTCTTTTCTTCATACAATTCACCTAAAGCCCTAATGTAGAAAAACAATTCAGAATGTGTTTAAGCCCTGCTGAATTCAACAAGATTTATACCACTATGACTCCAAGAGAAGAAAATGCTGAAATAACTGACTCAGAGTTTGAGACGAAGTTCAGATTGCATGGGTTATGCATCAGCTCTTCTCTGAGCGTGCCAAGACAGGAGACAGCACACAGTTTATCAGGAACAGCAAATGCTATTTTTCGCTACTGTCAAGGCTGGTTCCCGTCGGTGTTACTTAGCTGGGTGCTGAAAACTCTCTTATTCAAATTGTCTCTGAGAACTGGGAAAGTTCTCCCTGCCAAATCATGTACCCCCATTTCTGTGGTTCAGTGCCTCAGCATGCTCTGGAAAATGTTTCAGGCTCTTCATCAAGGAGAATTTTATCTTGTCTGGATTTAGAGAAATCTGTATCTGACCATTTAATAAAAAGTTTAGACTATAAGTGCATTAAGTCCACAGTTTTTCTTCCCATTAGCCAGTGGCTAAACTGTTAAATACAAGGACAGCAAATCACAACTATCATTAACATTTCTCCAAGCTATATGAGGAAAGAAAGCACAGAAAATTGCATAGTTGCAAGGTAAATTTGTCATTTGGTAATCCAAGGCCATGTCGCAGCAAGGACAGCTGAAAGGAGGCCAATTAGCATGTTAACTCTCTAGGCTGGTAATATCATCTAGGTGCTGAGCACCCTCAGCTCCATCTACACAGACCCACAGTATCAAGTGTCCTCAAGTCCAATCAGTTTCATCTGGTTTAAACACAAAAATCTTGTCTTGACTGTCCATATAACCACCTCACCAAAATTAGTGTGTCTAGAAGAATTATTTCTATCATCTGACGATTTTCTTGTATAGTTTGTCTGAGATGAATGTTTTGGGAAAAATATTTTAATGAATAATAAATATAGCCTAATATCTTTGTTTTACATACTCTTGGACAAGCAAAATAAGAGCTATATATTTCGAAGATCTTTTTCTGAATTCACAAAGAGTTTTAAACTCTGGATTTTTTAAAGACTAATATTATTTCCTAGCACAATTTTCTGTAGTAAGGACATTTACCTTGGATGATCTATGCTTATTTTATTGCTTAAGACTATGTTTTCTATCCAAATACTTTAGTGTTCATAAAGTAAAGGTAGCAAGGATAGTCTCCTCATTGGGCAAATTTTCCCGTCTCAAACTTTCACTGAAATTTGATGATCCTGTGTGTTTGTTGCTGATAACCTTGTTTTAAAATGTTTCAGAGGAAAGCTCATCTCTGCAAAGAGAACTGCATAGAAACAAGTTGCTCGCTCCCCTAAGCAAAGAGAACTTTAATGTCCCATTGAAAACCAGCAGTATTTTCGTGGAAGAAGTTCCCCCTGGGAAACTGAGCCTGTGCCCCTCAACACTTTGATACCACTTTTTCAGCACTGCTCTAGTTCTTCTGTATAAGATTTGATCGACATCAGAGTCAGATGAGTAGTTTTGGAAGACAGCAATATTTCTTCTTGCCATTACAGCAATCTGTCTGCAACTATCATTATCAACATCAAGGACAACAGTAATTACAATGGATTTGTCTGTACATCACTGTTTCAGGTGGCTCCAATTGCCTGCCAGAAGTGTTCAAATGCATTTCTCCATAATTCTTGCATAATGACAGTCAAATATCACTATTAGCTTTATGGCCATAGTAATATACTTTTTTCTGACAAAAAAATTAAAAATATTTTTTTAAGTAGATATGTAATGTGATGATGCTGAGTGTTCAAGCCTTCTTGAAGAAAAAAAGTCAGTCACTAAAATAGTTCTATTTCTTCAACAAATTAATTATCACTGGTGAACAGGTACATGAAGAATAACACAGAGAATGTTTCTAATGATAAATTTGGGAGAAGTCATAGTGAGAGAGACTTTCAATTTTCACTTTTTTCTCATATTCTCATGCTACATTAGATTTCAGTCAGTTTTGAAAGTTCATGCACCATATGGTGATTGAAAAGGTTGGTTGCACTCCCATACAAGTTATATTTTTTCAAATTTTACATGCAAAACACTGATTTACAGAAATGTTTGCAATTGTTCTCAGATATAAAGAACATCCAGAGGCAAATTTACGCCTCTACAAACACATCACATCATATCATCATATCATATCATATCATATCATATCCTTTTTCTCACAATAAAATTCAGTTTTATAGATATACTATTAAAAACAATAGCTGAAGAGCATTATTTAAAATATTGTAGAATTAGGGAAGTAAATCAATATACATGACATATAAGAAACGATGGAGAATTGAGCTGAATCTATTACTATGAGAATTATGGAATTAAAAAATGTATATTTCGATGATGAAGACTGGGAAAATGCAGTTTAAAAACTCAGTGACATTATTTTAGAGAATATAAAGGAAGTTAATTGAAATTCATTTCCTAATTCAAATCATTACATAACTATCAGCTTCTTAATAACAATTAGGCACAGAAGCAGCTTAAAATCTAAAATTAGCTAAATTGAAGTTAGAACAATGTGATGCTTGAAACAGCAACATAATAACTGTAGGAGAAATAATTAATGGTTTTAAAGACATAGCAGAGAGTAAAACTGTTGGTCCAGATGGATTCTTGAAAAAAACTTCAAAGTTATTACCTCCAAAACCTACATAGTTTTAAACAGCTTATTTTTCTATTTAAAATTATATGCTAGTAAATTCATATGCAATAGGATGGATTGTAGCACTAACAAACAGGTAAGTCAAATATCTTTTTTTGTCATCATGCAATTAGTGTAAGGTTTCTGGTAGACATCAAAAAATACTCATTTTTTAAATGTTTGCATTCCTAAACAGAATGAAACCAAACCAAAACAAAAAAATACTTGAAATATTCTATGCAATGAAATGGTGATAAAATCAAAGGGAACTTCAGAAATACTTTTTACTTCCCTCAAAAAATCAGGAAATTAACTCATAAATGGAATCTTTATAGATTGTTACACCTGAAAAGGTTTCTACTTCTATACAAGGAACTTTAGAATATAACTTCTTCTCAGGGAATTGACCTGATGTTGTCCTATATTCTGGGAAATGTAATCTCACTTTTCTCCCTTATCCTATCTGCCTTCTTCAACAGTTTCCTGGCACAACCAGTGCAGAAATAGGGCTGATTTGCTTTTGTCTCTCTACTGGTTTGTTTTCATCTTCTTATTTTGTGTGCCATGTTTTATTAAGCGGAAGCATACATCAGTGTCCTCCATTATTTCATTGTTTTCTTCTGTGACTGTGATCAGAAACCCTTTAAATCTTTGCACAATACTACAAAACTTTGGGGTTTCACTTTGTTAGTTAAATTGTACTTGTAAATACAGAATATAGTGGGACATCCTAAGTCCCAGCAGTGATGGTGCTTTAAATAGGGAGGTCATGGTTTAACCTCGTAGGGCAACTAAGCCCCACACAGCCATTCATTCACGTTCTCCCTGGTGGGATGGGAAAGAAAACTGGAAGAGTAAACATGAGAAAACTCATGGGTTTAGATAAAACAAAAGCTACACGTTCGTACAAAGCAGAGCAAGGAATTAATTTACTGCTTTCCATGAACAGGCAGGTGCT
This sequence comes from Corvus moneduloides, assembly GCF_009650955.1. NCBI lineage: Eukaryota > Metazoa > Chordata > Aves > Passeriformes > Corvidae > Corvus > Corvus moneduloides. Next base: position 14,828,156 of record NC_045477.1, on the reverse strand, counting down.
CTGCCACCTCCAGGAGAGCAGGGCTCCATCTTGCATAACAATGATTTGGGAAGACAAATACCATCACTCCAAATGCCCCCCCCCCCCACTTCCATCTTCTTCCCCCAGCTTTATATGCTGAGCATGGCACCATCTAATCTCACCCCCTGTTAAAGTGGGTGTGTCTAGTGTCCTTAAGTATTTCCTGACATGATTGTCTTCCACAAATAGTACATCTTCCTTGCTCCAGATTTTCTCTCTAGCCTGGGATTTTTGAAGGTTGATCCAGCTAGAAAGGGCTGTTGTGAAGAAGTAATTAAATGTCTCAGCCTTTTCCATGCCTCTGTTACCAGCTCTCCAACCTCATTCAGCAGTGGGTCCACATTTTCCCTAGTCTTCCTTTTGCTACCTAAGTGCTTATACAAGTTCTTGCTTTGCCTTTGACCTCCCTTGCCAGATTCAATCCCAGGTGAGCTTTGGCTTTCCTGTGTCTTTGCATGCTTGGACAGTGTATCCCAGGCTTCTGTCCCTGCTTTCCATATTCTGTATGCTTCCTTCTCATCTATTGAAGTTGCCAAGAGCCCATTCTTCAAATATGCAGGCCTCCTGGCATTTTCGCCTTTCCTACTTTTTGGAATGGACAATTCTTGAGCTTGAAAGAAATGATCCCAGAATATAAAACAGTTTTCTTTGGCTCTTATTCCCTCTAGGGCTTTATTTGATGGGACTTGTTCAAGCAGACCATGGAAGAGGCCAAAGTTGTCCCACAAAGTCCAGGGATGTGATCTTGCTTTTAGCCTTGCTCCCTACTTTCAGGATCTTGAATTCCTCCACCTCATGGTAATTGCCATCATGGCTGCCTTTGACCTGCACAGCTCCAACAAGCCCTTCCTTTTTTTGTAAGCACGAGACCCAGCTGAGCATATTCCCTTCCTAACTGCTCTGTCAGGAAGTTGTTAGCTTCCTCTGACTGGAAGTTCTTATCAATGTGATCCCAAAACCTCAAAAATTCCTTGTTCCTTTTTGTGTTCCTCCTCCAGCAGACGTCAGAGTGATTCAAATCACCTATGAGGTGAAAAGCTTGCACATATGTGGTTTCTTCCAGGTGTCTGAATAGACCTCATCTGCTGCTTCCCCCTGAACAGGCAGGGTAAAGATGTAAAGAGCACAGTTGCCTGTCTCAAAACACTGTCAAGGCCACAGAAAGAACTTGCTATAAGATCAACCACCACAATGGGAACTTGAGATTAGAAATTGCAACAGGAAGGTGCTAATTCCAGGACTGGTGAGGTGAGACTGGTTTACCACATCCTGCTTAATATCTCTGGACAAAAATTCCCACTGTGGCAAACTGGGAAAGGAAGGAACTACTGTCATGCATATCACCCCAAGTTATGGGAAAGGCATCTGCGACTGCCCTGTGGATACCGAGAACTTGGACTGTATAAAGGTGGTAACCTCAGAAGGATGACTCTGGGACCCCCACCACTGAGAAGCCCTGGGTGAAGAAGGACCAACGTGAAGCCTCTGTATCCATGTGTGGTGACTACCTTCTGCTTGACCTCTCTCTCTCTCTCTCCTCCTTCCTTCCCCAGCTCTTCTGATTTCTTTCAACATGTTTACCTCACACTTAATGTTAAATAAAATCTGTATTGTTGACTTTGGCATATGTTCTCATTTTCACCTTAATTCAGGCAGAGGCATCTCTCGCTAATCAGAGCATAACAGGCAGTTTGTAGCAAACACCCACCATGGCATCTTCCACACTGACCTGACCTCTAATCCTGATCCATCACCTCTCAAATGTCTCATCACCCATCCCAAGGCAGAATTCTCTGATCCTGCTCCTCTTTCACTTGCAACTTGTCCTCTCTGCCTACCTTCCTAAACAACCTGTATCCATCCATGGCACAACCCTAATTGTGTGGCCTATCCCACCATGTCTCTGTGAAACCAAAGGGATTATGGTCCTGTAGTTTTCACTGACTTCTAATTTTTCTTGTGTGTTCCCTGTGTTGCATCTGTGAGCATACAGACACTTCAGGAATGTACTCATTTGTGTTGTTTTCCTAAAAAAAGTACAAAAGCTTTCCCCATAATAGTTGCTCATGGTCATGGTCCTGCCATATTAAAAATTTGCTAGTGAGTCTATCAGAATTTTTTAGGTTATTCAACAAGGGGAAAATGTGGTTTCTCTGGTAAAAGTCATAGAAAGAGGATCACACCTACTGCTTTCAATTTATAGTGTCATACTTGTCTGAAGTGTCATACTTGGTTTGTTCAGTGTTTTTTCTTAAATTTCCTCACCTAACTTTTATTTCCTTTTCCTGTCAGTGGCAATATCTCTTGATGCAAAATAGATGAGACTAACTGGTGTTCACCTTCTCAGCATTGTCAGTGTTCTGGTAAAGTGAAAAGAGAAAAGATACATAATGGCAGTCTTATGTCTAATAGAGCACTAGACAGAAGTTTCCTCTGGTTCTCAGGGGACTAGCAGAATTATCCTTCTTTACCCCTGTTAACATTGCCAACATCTGCTCCTGTTCCTAGCTGAGTGATGCAACACGATTAGGGGGAAGATGTACAGCCTCTTTCTCTCTCCCATAAAAACTGAGTTTCCTTCAACACTGAAGCAGTGACTTCAAGCTAACATCCCTTGAACCAGTGCTGGAATGGCAAGTGTGGCTGTGTGAAAGCAATGTGGATGTTTGGTAGGGGACAAGTCAGGAATTTCTGTGCTGCAATTCCTTGCTTAATGTAAATGACCAATCAGCAATTCTGGCAAAAGGAATCATTGCTTGCTGAACATGTGCATTCATTTTATTATTGCCCCTGAACACCCCTATCTGCAGACTTGCATGAGCAATCTCATTCACAAAAAATTAAAAAGGGAGAAAAAAATCACCTTGGTGCAATAATACTATGCATATGTGTTTGCTTAGATATCCTGAATGTCTGAGAAGACCGATCCTAGAAACTATCTTAGGTTTTTACAGCAGTATACCTCTGCTATCTTTAACTTGAAAAGGTAATACCTGGGTTTAATGACATTTAAAAACCCAAACAAATCCAAGCCAGAAAATTTCTAAACTGAAGAAACAGAAAGAATATTAATATAAGACAAGAAAGCTGTAATTAACTCCACCATCTCCCCACAAACATAGTATGGTAATTCCAATAAGCAATTTCTCTGAGGACAGCAAAGCACTGAAATAACAATTTTACACATTCAGAGTTTAACAGGCTGAAGTAAAATACTCAACAATCTGCCTATTCATCTAATTAGCACTACTGATTCATATTCAAACAGAATTTCCTCAGGGCAAGGGAAGAATTCCACAGGTTGTTTGAATTCACTGATCTTCACCTTTGATGCCTCCTCTTGAAAAACAAGGGGAAAATGCCCTCCAGAAATAATTTGAATGGAAATAAAGCCTGGATATGAATAGATTTGTTGAATATGAAACTATGTAAAACAATCAGTCTGTAATTGAATTTCTCCAAAAAAAAGGCAAAAAGTTAACTTTACCTCTGTTTGGACAGATGGGATAGGAGTGGGTTACTGCACTGGCAAGCTAGTATAATAAAATCCACCTGAAACCTTTCTATATAAAATCTGAAGCTGAAGCAAATATAAAATGTCACAGTTTACTTTGCTTTCTGTGTGAAACTTGTTTTATATATGTAGTAGTTACATCTTGGATAATAAATGCAGTTTACAGTGTTTAAAAACCTTTTGGGTTGTTTTTTTCCTAACTTTACTGCTTTCTTCTGTTGAAGTGAAGGTTTTGAACATTACACAGCTATAAACATGAAGGCTAAGCTTCTTACAGAATGATTTGGTTTGCATTTTTATGGTATCATTTAGATGTTAAGATAAATCTGACAGACAAGAGTTATAATTATCAATCTGCAAAGACTGTGATTCCTTTGAAGAGTAGATTTATGGCTTCTGATTCAATTAGAATAAATCATAATGAAAACATTGTACAAGCCTGGAGCATGAAAATTAAAAACACACCCTCTGGTTCATATATAATTATTCCCAGAAAACCCCATGCCAGAATAAAATAAGTTAATCAAACCCAGAAAAACAAGAAAATACATCACAAATTATTATCCAACAGTTGAATATCACTGAGGAAAAGAAAAAAAAATCACTTCATTATCAAATCTGTGCAGATCTATATTAATTTGACCTGCACTTTAGGATAGAAAAAATATTTTGGAGGAGAGCCTTTAAAAATCACTGTTTTCCATCATGGGATCAAAGATACATTGACTTTCTGTAAGTCGTATTTTGTACCTTTCTGGTTTTTTCCTTTATTGGTAAAATTACACAATGGCATTGCTGAAATTAATGATAGGGTGATGTTTTCTAATTCCTGAAGTGTTTAACAGATCAAAAATAGAAAATAATTATAGACCTTTTCTTTTCTTTATGAATTTCTGTTTGTGAGATTCCAAATTTTCTCTCATGCAGCATGTTAGTGTTGCATTTTCTGTACAGTATGGGAAAATCACCATTATCTCTACAAAGGAAACAGAACATGAATAGAATGTAGTCTGATTTTTGTCACATATACAAGAGACCAAATAAATTTAATTTTGTGAATTCTTCAAGTGCCCAGTCAGGTTTTAATCAAGTTATTTTTAGCTGCAGCTGTGACTGGAAATCTCTGCAGCTCAGGTATCAGTGCCTGAACACGGGCCAAATAGAAATCAGTTACAAAGTCACCTGGATTGGGAAGGGAGGTGGGGAATGTGCAGACATCCTCAGACACAGAATCATCTCAGGAGATGCCAGCGTTTGTAGAATTTTAAGGAAAAATGGGAAAATAGAACTTTTGATATAAAGATTTCAGGACATCCATTCTCCAGGTGGGTTTCTGCTTTGTTTTATGAATTAATTTCTGGGCTAAGAATAAACATCTCTTTCATGAACACTCTTTGTCCCTACAGAGCAGTAAAGAAAAAAATCAAACCATATTCTTTTTCCTTTGTATTTTAACATGTGGGTAATAAATAATGAACATAATAAATAATAGCCTTTCCATATGCTAAAATCATGTAGTTTCACAAATATGTAAACTTGCACAACATGTTCACTTTCCCCCCACCACTACTATAGGTGAACACTGTCCTCTGAAGAGGTAATTTTTCAAAAGCAGGATTGGTAAGTGCCAGACAGCATTTTGCTTTTTCCTTTTGAACATACCTACCTCACCTGATGAAAGAGTTTGGGGTCTTCTTTTTCTATGAGTAAGAGGATCTGTTTCAAATTTTTAGAGAAATATATCATACAATGAAACTTAAATGACCTCACATGGTTACACCACAGGAATAGCCAATATATTTCTTTTGCCTAACTGGAAATAAAGGAGCACATTAAACTTAGGAGAACAGTGCACATTTTAAATTAATTTATCTGGCATAAGTACATGTTGAAAGAAAAACAAAGGAAGGTATTGAAACGGTTTTACTTGGTTTGGTTACAATATATTCACGTTCAGGTGTGGAAAAGCTGCTATCTTTATCCACTCGCCACCACGTAATTCTTAAACTCCATCATTTATTTCAAGAAAGCTGTCAGAATTATGTAGAGGCCTCACTGATATTAATATTTCACAAGTTTTGGGTCTGTAAGTGGCCCAAGACAGATGATCATGAATATTTTCACTTATTTGCCCAACTATGGAAGAGCTTGTGGCAGTTCACTTTTTATGAGACTAGAAAGAACCCACTCCAGCAGAGCTCTTTAATGTGTCTCTGCTGCAAGGAACTCATCAGTCAGGGCTCACAAATCAACCCTGAGACACAAATCTTTAGAAACCAGGCTTCATTAGTTCTGGTGCTCATGAAACTGCTTGACTTGCAGAGAACTCTCATAAACCTTACCTCCATCTTCAATCTTTTAATGAAGTTTCTTTTGGGGTGTGTATGTGTTTATAAACATTCAACATAAAGAATTCTAACTGCTGACAGACCATATTCAATATTCAATATGTTATTATTTTAAAAAGCATAATTTTAACTATTTATCACCTTGATGTGATTTGCATCATTTTACCTTTAGAAGTTCACACAGCTTGAATCTCCTTATCAAAAAGCCTGTCTGGCTTTTTCTCATAACAGAAATGTGACCACAGCTTTTTCACTTTATATGCTCATTAAAGTGTTAGAGTTGAATCTTCTCACATACACAAAACTGGGAGCATCCTAATGTCTTTGAGAGATTGAGGCCCTTGTAAACCTAAATAAATTAATTCTGATAATGTGGTGTTGAGACAAGGATGACATTTTCTATTTCAAATCTTACCAATCTGAAAATTTTACACAGAGCACTTGTTTTCAACAGAGTTCTTGCCACATCTTTAAAAACAGATGAAGTAAAGACATTGACAAGACTGAATAAGTAACCATGTTGTTTGCTGTTTTTCCAGCCCCAAGGTTTTCCCTTGAAAGTTTTATCTTCTCACAGGCTGGCTGACTAAGTGCACATTGCAACCTTTGCAATAGCAGAGTGATGAATCAGATTCCTGGATCAATTTGTTTTCCTTGTCATTTGATCCATCTCAATTACTGATGAACAAGTTTCATTTTCTGTTTTATAGAACAAATTAGTGAAATACAGCATGAAACACTGAATAAACATTGCCAGTCCCAGCTGGTTTCCCCCTTCGCCTTCAGAAAGGTGACCAAGAATGGAGTGAAGTAAGCCCCTAAAAATGGGCTGAAATGAAACAGATGTTTCACAGTAGTGCTGAGGCTGCTGAAATTGCACTATAACAAGGTGCCATTGATCTTGATCCTTCCAGCCTAGAACTGCAAGCTGCAGGATCAAGGCCATTTTCTAATCTTCTTTGAGCTACCCCAGCTATGTACTGTCATGCACAGTTTACTCAGGGACTGCTGCACTCCTGCGTTAAAGGCACTGCTTATGTATACTTGGAATAGTGTCTAAAAGCTCATATATGTATGTAGGATTTGAGTGTGAAGTGATGAATCTGGGCACAGAAGGTATATGAAACTGGAACCATCACATTAAATATGATTTAGCTGTATTTTGTTATTTTCCTCCTTTTTTAACTTATTATTTCCTAATAAAAATAGGTAATAGTACTTACCTAGGCATTAAAGTCCCAGTTTGGGGCATTTATGTGTTCTTATGTTAGACTCTAACACTACTGTCTTTTGATATGCCACATTATTTTCAGTTTTCAGTTTCTAGGCATCTCCTTTTATTTTTAGTAGCTAAGGAAATATATCTGAATTTGGATTCGCTGCTACATAATGCAAAACAATCCCAATTTCACTAGCCCAGTAAAAGAAAGAAAATCCAAAAAACGAGCATCCCAAAGTATAGTAAAAAGTAAATATGCAATCAGATTGGAATATATCTTATATATACCCAGCTGAAAATATGTTGTGTTTTAAATTAAGGCTTTGGCTTATTTGGGTCATAATACCTTTAAATTAAGAAATTACCCCCTTCAAACAATTCTAAAATGACTTATTAAATAATTCAAAATAAATGTTTCTTTACTCCTCCTGTCTTGAACAAGGATTAGGACATTTGAGATATACCCTAGCTATAACAATTGCAACCTGAACATATGTCTTCACCATATTAAATGAGTATATAAGAAAGCTGCCTATTTCTAAGCATTCTGTGAAAACAAATGTGTTTCACATGGCTTGATTAAAAAGATGTCTTTCTGGACTGCCCTCTTGGTCTTTATCAGGTGCATGGCCAGACCCAAAGTGATAAGGAAGCAGACCACACATTCAAATAACCCCAAGGAGATCCAAATCAGAGGAGGAAGAACCATCCCCTAGGAAAATCACATGCCTCCCACTGAAGAACTCAGGAAGCTGATGACTTGATCTAGATTTTCTTCACCCCATTTTTCTAAAAAGAAGACTGAAACTGTTGGTATTAGCACCCAAAATTCATCGTAAGAGTAAGCATAGCACCAGAGAAAAGGGATTTTTATCTAACAGTTTTATGCTACTACTGAGGCTTTCCTGCGCTAATTAGGTAATTTGGACATTTAAACTGTTAACACTTGAACAAACATTCTTGGCTCCGTATACATGGCGTATACATGTTCCCTTTTGGTAATTACAAGACTTTGAGTAACAGGGCCAGAGCTGAATGCAGTGTTCAAGAAGTCTGTGTACCAAGGTTTATATAGCAGAAAAACGACACCATCTGTCTCATCCTCAATATCCTTCCTGATGGTATCGAACATTTTGTTGGCTCTTTTTGCTGCCATTGAACACAGAGCATATTCTTTCAGAAAACTGACAGATCATTTTTAAGAGCTGAGACTGTCAGTTCTGAGTTCAGCATCACATAGACATGGTTTGGATTATTTTTGTTACATGTGTTGCCTTACTTTCATCTATACTATAGCTCATGTGACAATTTTTTGCTCCCATATTTCATTCTCTGAGATCCTCTGCTATTTCTTGTCATTAATTTGGCACTTGACCACCTGGAATTCCTTAATAATCTGTGTAAAAGCCTTTTTATAAAGATATTGAATAAAAACAGGTTCAAAACTGATCCACCAGTGACCCAACCTCTGATTTTTCCCTATTATAATATTTGATCTTTAGGAATTTTCTTCACATTCTTCAAGGAATTTTCTATCTATGTAAAAGAAATACATCTCCTACAAAGCAAGTAACTTTTCTCCAATTCATGGTAGCTCAGTTTCCTATTGATTTTTAGTCTGGAACTTTGTGAAGGGTTTTATATCTACCTGATTCTCCTTATCTACATGATTATTGACAGTTCCTATGATACCAGGGAGATGGTGAGCCAGGATTTCCATTAAAAAAGCCCCACTGTCACTTTCCTGACAGACTTTCTCCACAGCCTCAGTGAACATATTCCTGGTTGCAAACGCTTCCATCCTAGAAGATATGAAAGTCAGATTCACCAGCCTGCAGTTACCAGAATACTCTATAGGATCTCACTCTATAAATATCCCATAGTGTATCCCAGTATCCTATAGAATAGTTGCATGCTATGAAGGCAACCTAGCAGATCTCTGGCACTGTGACTGTGCAGAGTAGTCACAGTTGGCCGGAGGTTCTCCAGTTCCGCTTTTGAATTTTTCCAGAATACATGGGTTAGCATCATACATTCCCAATTATCAAAAATGCAAATAAAAAAACCTTTTGCTAAAAATGTGATATTACATTCTCAACAGGTTGTTTAAAAGTACTGTGGATGTTAAACTAAATATTACTTGGGACTCCTATGATGTTTGTTCTGTTAAAAAAAAACCTGTGAAGCTTTAACAGTTTTGTCATATTTCTGTCTTACACTATGCAGTTAATGCACCAAGAATGATTGATTACAAAATAGTAAGTTCTATAGAGATTTTTTTTCAATTTTTTTCTGAATGATTTTTAGAAAATTACAGGCTATGGATATTAAAAAAAAAAAACAAAACAGGAACAAAACCCCAAACCCCCCACTCTAATGTGAATATACTAGGTTTCTAAAGTCTTATTTTTATCTGTTTTAATAGAAATGACTGCAAATACCTTTAATATTCTTTTCAAAGCAAATTTCTTGATTTGTTGTTGGGGCCCTCCCCCTGCCATGTAGCCCTGGGAGAGAGGCACTGGGGGGGAGACACGGGGTTTCCCTAGCCCCTGGACAGCCTCGTTCCCCATTGGTTGTTTTGTGTTCCCCTGCACGGGCAAGGACCCTTGGGTCCCGTGATTGAGCAGTTTCTCGGCAGATCCTCAGCCATGAGTCTGGGAAAATAAACAACTCTCTGAAATATCTATCAAGAATCAGTCCATATATATTTCTTTTCCATGGGCCTTGTTGTTTGATACGCATGTTGCAGTATCCACACTGTAACAAACCGTGAAGAATGCTGGCAAGACACCGATCCCTAAGGACAGAAAATTTGTGAGTAAAAACCACTCTAGATCTCTCTCTTCTCACCTTGGTTTGGATATTCTCTCTGGATTATGGAGGAACCGTGCAAAGACTCTTGGCTCTCAGAGCTGCATATGGACATTTATCTTAAACTTGAAAAGATTCTTGAACAACGATTTGTAAATTTTAGCTTAATTAAAGCTCAAAAGGAACTGAAACACTTCCTGGCATGGTTGTTTAAGAACTTTTTCTATGTTTCTTGGGATGTGATTCTTACAAAAGACTTTTGGAAGACTGTTTGGACACAGTTAATTTTTGAGTCAAAATATATGTTGATGGAAGAATATTTTCACGAATATTATTTAATTACTGAAACTGTTGAGCAATGTCAGCTGTGTCTTGGCGAAGGGAAGTGTGCCTCAGAGTCTGTGCGACCCAGGCCACGTGGACCGAGCCCTCTGTGAGCAGCAGCGAGGCAGCTCCCCTGCGCGGGCAGAGCGGTGCAAACTGAAGTGTCGGCAGCAGACAGAGGTGCGGCAGGAGAGGGGCAACCTGGCGGTGCCCGCCCGGCCCCACGCATCGCGTGGTGGAGCAAGCCCCGTGAACACCCGACCGAGAGGGGCAGCGCGCGGGCGGTGGCTGGCGGCAGTGGCGGTGGAGCAGAGCTGCACCTAGCCGGGACGTGGGCTGGAGCAGGGCACGGGGGGGCCGCTGCTCGGGGGCCCGGCCGAGATGTGGGTGTGGTGCCAGGCAGCGGCAGCGCAGCTGAGAGCAGAGTAGACAGCGCGGCCTGGCTCGTGAGGCCCCGAATGCAAACCCGGGAAGAGCGCGCAGGCACTGTTACAATCCTGTTTAGACCCAGGAAAGCAAAGCAAGCTAAGTCTCTGAGCATAAACCAGAAAGAACTTAGAAGGTTCAAAACATTCCCAGAAATGAGATTAAAACCAAACGATGTTAGATGTTGTTGCCAAAAAATGGATGTATTTTATTTAATAGTAAAAGAGAAGAGAAAAGAAAGAGAGAAAGAAAAAGAAGTGTGCGTGGGGGGTGGGGGAACAGGGAGAGGTGACAGAGGTTAGGTGGAAGCATGTCACCCATCTGAGGGTCCCAACGATGTCTCGTTGCTCCCCTCCATCCGGTCTGCTGGTGGTGAGGGTCCCCCGTCACTGCTGTGGCCACGCCGCCACATGCTGCTGCACGCCACACGCTGCCACACGCCACCACATGCCAAAGAGTGCAGAACTCTGTGGATTAATATACAGTTTGGGCCAGGTGGGAATGCCCACGTGTCTCCTCTTGCAGGGGCTGGCTTTGACACTGTCCCTTGCAACACTGAGGGTCTGTTGCATCATCTCTAGTGCTCTGGTGCAGGGTCTGGGGACCCCTTTGAGGGAGGCCCCTGTGATGGGCCATGTCACCCCCTCCTGCTGTGGATAAGCTTCCCCCCCCGCAGTGAGGACCCCTCGGCTGGGCTCCTCTACACAGTGGAGGATGGGCAGTCACTGCACCTCTGACCAGAGGCTTTTCCAAGATACCCAGAGCCTCTCCTCCCTCCACCCCTTGGTGAGAGGGTCTGGCAGCTGATAGCCCTGGGGCTGTGGTCCTCATCTTGGAGGTGTTAAGCCTGTGCTCAGTGAATGTCCCCAGCCCTGAGTTGTTACTTCATCTTATTTTCATCAGCGAGCAGTGTCAGACCTCAGGGCCCCATTCAGGGTGTGGGAGTCTTCTCTTCAGCTTTTGTAATATAGTTTTAAAAGTCCTTTAAGAAAATGTTTAAGTCATAAAATATAATATTTCAGTCTCTGACAGGCACGAGCAGCCCCGACAGCTCCAACGCGAGAGTGAGTGAAAATGAAAGCGAAACCAGGAATGCAGCGAGACAGAAAACAGCAGCCACTTGGAAAAAGGAAAAAATCACCATAGCTAAGGTTTTAGGAATAATAAAATGGTATAATGTCAAATAAAATTATGGCTTTATAACAAGATGTGACAACCAAGAAGACATATTCGTTCATAGAACTGCTATTAAAAAGAATAACCCTGAAAAATGCATCCCAAGCTTGGGAGATAGAGAGGTGGCGGAGTTCAAAATTGTGCAAGGTGGAAAAGGGTTTACAAGCAGCAAATGTTACTGGGCCTGGGGGTATTCCAGTCAAAGGCAGCCGTTATGCACAAAATTATAAACAATATCCATCCCAGCAGCTTCCCTACCCACAACCTACTTTCCCCTTTTTACCCTATACTCAATATGACCCCTTTCCTAAGTTTACCCCATCCCCAGTTTATTCCTAATCCGTTTTTCACCCCATGGCTTCCCTAGACAATTCCCTTTCCCTACAACTCCTCTCCGATGCTGAGGAGGGGATGAAAAGGGGGAGGGAAGAAATTAAACCTTCTCCTACCTCAGTTTCCCCACAAAGCATGCCCGGAGAGTCCTGTCTCCCTTCTGTCAGCCTTAAGATGTTCCAGAGAATCTGTTTGGACATTTAAAGACTCAGGAGGGTGTCTTGTTTTGTTTTGAAACTGTCCTTGTTATCTCATGTTTATCCAGTTGTTTTCAATGTTAAGTTTTAAATCTCTTTTTGTTAAAAATAAATGGGTGAAATGTTGGGGCCCTCCCCCTGCCATGTAGTCCTGGGAGAGGGGCCCTGGGGGGAGACACGGGTTTCCCTAGCCCCTGGACAGCCTCGTTCCCCATTGGTTGTTTTGTGTTCCCCTGCACGGGCAAGGACCCTCGGGTCCCGTGATTGAGCAGTTCCTCGGCAGAGCCCCGGCCATGCGGCTGGAGAAATAAACAACTCTCTGAAATATCTATCAAGAATCGGTCCATATATATCATTATGAAACTTGGAACAGTTTATTTCTTATGAAGATCAAGATTACACCAGCCACTTGGAAGGAAAAAAGTGATTTGAATGATGCATTAGTCATCAAAATTGTTGATCTATGAACATAGATTAATGTGCAAGTGACCGAAGATTCTCTTGTTTACTAATTTCCTAGATACTAATATTAAGCCAAGACATTTTTTATATTCTATCTACTTCATAGATATCAGAAGGAATAAGGGTGGATATTGCATTTAAAAAGAGGGGAAAACAGACTTGTTTGTTAAGGAGAAAGGTTCAAAGATAATCACCTAATTCTTGCCCCACTGAGAATAGAAATATCCCAAAAGGAGTCAGACAATTATTTAGGTTGGAAACAACCTTTAAGATCATTAAGTCCAATCATAAACACTGTCAGAGCCACCACTAAACCATGTCCCTAAAGCATACCTCCACATACCTTTTAAATACCTCCAGGGATGGGCACTCAGCCACTTCCCTGGGCAGCCTGTCCCAGTGTCTGACAACATAAGTTAGAGAAGAAAAGCTCCATGTAATGCTGAAATACATTTCATTATGTCATCTTTGAATTTAGCTTTGAATTAAAATAGGAATTGTACTGTCTTCTCTTGTCTCTAAGGAACACCTAACTAGATAGGTTACCAGAATTTTACAACATGCAAGGAATTAATAGGACATGAAGACTATGGCATGAGGAGAAGAGTTATGTAGATTTTTTTCATCTGGGATTTTTTTTTAATTTCTGTATTACTATAGAACAGAAGAGATCTTGGAAATGTTTGCCCACTGAGGTTAATGAATTTCTGTGGGAAATGTTTTCTTAAACAAATCTTTTAATAGATTATGCCCCAGAGTTTAGTGTGACTCTTCTTTGAACTAGAAATAGTGACATTTGTTTGTACTAAATGCTATTTTGCTGTTCATTAACACAAGTTTATTACTGGTGAGAAAATATAAGAGGTTTGAATGCTTTTGTAAGCCACTTGGTAGTTAGTGTCACATGAAAAAAATTCAAGCTTTCCACTGTATCAACAGAATCAAAAAACATAAAGATTAGATGAAGTTGTCCGATAGAAGTAGAACAAAAGATTTGTCAACTGAATAGTTTGGTAGTTCTTTTTAAATTAAAGGTCATTATATGTATTTTATTCTAGAGAACTGTAAATTGGCCCAGGGAAATGACTGGAAATCTTGCTGTTCACAGGCTTGTATACATAACATGAATGTGAAGATGAAATGAAGGAATATAAATTTTCTATTCTGAAATGTCTGACTCGGATGAAGAACACACGTGAGAGAGGATACCAGAGAAAACATTTTGCACATCCTTATTTAGTCTTTTAAATGCCTTATGTAAATTTGTGTTTAGTTAGTTTACAATGCATCTTAAGCCTTAAAAATTATGGGTTTTTCCTTGTATTGGGAAACTACTTTGAAAAATCATCTCACTAAAAGAACTGGTGCAGGGGCTTGCATTCTTCTTTATCTTCTCTATTTTGCCTTCTCTCTCCCTCTGTAAAAACACAGCACTGATTTCCTGTGTCAAAAGTTGTGCTCCAATATTTTTGATCCTTAAATTGAGCAAATCAAATTAAGATGCTAATTGGTTTTTCAGATTCATGTATAATTTATCTAGAAATGTTTATGCATTTTTCTAATTGCATGTGTGTGATCTCAGTGGGAATCCCAGTGGGTGAGACTTCAGCTTCAGTTCCTACCTACCTAAGTATTCTTTCTGATATGAACAAAACTGAGTTACTAAATGTATTCCACTTCCAATTTACTGTGAATGTCTGAACATCTCCTTGAATGGAAAGTTTTTATTTTCAGTCCTGTGTGCATTTTTTAAGTCTCAAATTCTTGCAAGGCTCTTCATATTACAGTATATGCACATTCACATATTCCAAAAACCAACTTCATAACATGGAGATAAGGATTATAGAATAACATAGTATTTTCTTTTGATAACCTTATTTAACGGTTACTAATCTTATAAAGATTTACTGAGACATTTTAAATCTCTCAGCAGGAACAACTGGCAGGAACAATTGGGAAAATTAGAAAGAAATTCTTCCCTGTGATGGTGGTGAGGCACTGGAACAGGTTTCCCAGAGAAGCAGTGGCTGCCTGTCAGGGATGGAAATGGTTCATGCTTTAAACACTGTTATGAAGGAGTTTTGCCCATTATAGCAAAAACTGTATTAAGAAGCTACAACCACAGAAGCCCACCCCTCCTTGAAGATGCCTGACTGGAACTTTGGACTGTGAGTTAAGCTGCCAAGATAAAGGCAACACTATTGTTCAATCATCTCAGGTCTAGGGAGAAACTGAGGGAAAGGAATGCATCCACAAGAAAGCCAAATACAGCAGAGAATCATCCCTGGCTGGGTTTGGGGTGGAGGGGGACCATAGCCCAGAGAGGCCAGGTTTGCACAGACGCCCTCAACTGAGGGGGGAGGAGGAGGTTTCAGATGTGTGGCTTAACCTCTGGTCAGAGGCAGTGAACACCCATCCTCCCTTACACAAACCAGCCCAGTGTTGGAACCCTCAGCCCCAGGGAGGCCACGGGACATTTATGTAGGAGGTAGCTGAGGGAGTCTCATAATCTATCAAAGACCCCCTGAAGTGCTCCCAAAACTCATTCCTTTACAAGAACTGCACCACAGGACTGCATGTGAAGCAAAGTGATGCAACAGATCCAGAGTCTGCTGCAAGAGACTGTGTCAAGCTGCCTCCCCCACCCCAGGGGAGGTACCTGGGCATTCTCACCTGGCCTGAGTGTATATGAATCCATTGGATTCCATGCTTTTTTGGGGTGACCTTCACAACCAAGAAGACCAGCTGGAGAGGATCATCAGGACACCGGTGGGATCCATGGAGAGGTGATATTTTCTTTAATCTGTCTCTGTCACTCTCTTTCTGTCCCTCCCATCTATTGTCTATTTCTCTTTTTCTTTTTCTTTTTCTTTTTCTTTCTTTCTTTCTCTTTCTTTTTCTCTTTGTCTCTCTCTCGTATTTACTATCAAATAAACCCATGCTATTGACTTTGGCATATGGTCTTGTTTGCATCTTAATTCAGGCAGAGGCATTTCTAATAACTTTAAAAATGGGACCGTAACACTGCCCCAGCCTTGGAAGTGTTCAAGGCCAGGTTGGATGGGGCTCCGAGCAACCTGGTCTAGTGGAAGGTGTCTCTGTCCATGGCAGAGAGATTTCAACTAGATGTTTAAGGTTCCTTCCAACTCAAACCATTCTGTGATTGTATAAAATATCCTATTAGAAAAGAGATTTTATTTTAAAATAAGAATTTTCGTCCTGATTCTTTCCCCTTTACAAAAAAAGAAACAGCTTGCCTCAGAACAAGATATGCCCTAACCATGGAAGTGTCAAGACTCAAGAGATTTTCCAGTAAGATGCGCCTAATCAATTTCAGGAGGATAATCATGATGTGGACCACTTGGAAATGGGAACCCTTTGGAAACTAATTGCTGCTGACTTCATCTTGTAAATCTTTCTCAAGGAAAATTCTTACAAGGATTAAAGAGTTTAAAAAGTTGAACAGCATTGACTGGTTGCTTTATTGGCCTTTTAAACTCCTGGGAGATTTTGCATTCTGCCTGGGCAAAAAAATACAGTGTGCAGAGCTCAGAAAGCAAAAACAAGGCAAGGACATATGAATAGTAATGTGAAACAAAAATACAAGCAAAAATAATCTTTAAGTAATTGAAATGGAGCAGGATTGCCCTGTTTTCCTGCCAAATTAATTTCCTTTAGTTTAAGTGAGATTTGGTTTTTTCCACCTTCCTATAATTTACTTAGCAAAGGTAAATTTATCACTTCAAATTGAAGTGATAAGTACCACTGTGTCTGCTGTGCATTACAGGTGGATTTTTTGAAGTGACATCGCAAAGACTTTGGGTCCATCAGCAACTGCATTTTGAATTCCTGTCTCAATTGTTCTGTAATTTAGACAGGGTTTTGTCATTAGACTTCTAACGAAAACAATAATTTAGGTATTTCTGACTGATGCAAATAGCACTTCAGACTCATTAAAAAGGGTCCCTTTCCATTTTCATGGGTTCAGGTACGAGGATAAGATGATCTGACTTTTCCAAGAAAACCGTGAGTTTGTGTACATGGGTTTCACTCTGACTAATCCTAAATAAGTCTGAAGCATGAATCACAGAATCTCAGAACAGTTTGGGTTGGAAAGGACGTCTCAAGGTCATCTAGTACAACCCCTCTCCTAAAGCAGAATCACCTACAGCAGGCTGTATAGGATTGTGTCCAGGGACATTTGGAATATCTCCAGAGAAGGAGACTCCATAGCCTCACTGGGCAGCCAGTTCCAGTGCTCTGTCACCCTCACAGAAAAATGTTCATCATATTATGTTGGAATTTCCTGTGGTTTAGTCTGTGCCCATTACCATTTGTCCTGTCCCTGGGCATGACTGAAAATTCTGACACCACTCGCTTGACACCCATCCTTAATATACTTGAATGCATTGATAAGATATCCTCTCAGTCCACTCTTCTCCATGCTAAAGAGGCCCAGACCCCTCAGTCTTTCCTCATAAGAGAGATGCCCTGTGGAATGTACCCAGCCCCTGCCCTGGAGGGAGGCCTGCTAAGATAAGGAGATTGCATAACCTCCCAGCAAGATCCACTTGGAAAAGGCAGCACTTTGGGTGAGAGTGAGAGAAAAGAAGAACCATGATCCTCTGGGAGACCCTATGCAGATTCTTTGTAACCCATTGGCTTCTACCCTCTCACACCCACCCTTGTATGCCTATAAGATCTACCCTTCTCCCCCTTTGACTTCGGAGAGCTCGTCCCTAGCCTCCCCTTCGCGGGGTGCAGACTAATAAAGCTGCTTCATGTGGAATTACTAAATGAGCCTCTCGTCTCTCTCCTCCTGGTCCAGCCTGGGGTTTGCCTCACAGAACAAGAGCTGAAGTCACTCTCGCTGAATCACTAAAGAGCTGACAGCCTGCTGAGACAGGCACCCCCTGCGAAGGCACCCCTGCGAAGGCACCCCGGCGGCTGAGGGAATGCCATAGACTTCTGGAAGACTGTCCCTTGCGGGACACTCTCTCTGGGTTGGTCACGGCTTCCTGGGTCTGAGCCACAGACCCCAAGCCAGCCGCTACAGCTGGCGCCCAAACAGCCATTGGACCCTGGACTGCCCACAGCTTGAGCTGTGTCCTGAGCAGCTTCAGGACAGAAACAAGCCGTTTCGAGCGTGTACTCTCTGAAGATCAGCCCTGTCGTTATCAGCAGAGGCTCTTTCAACGTGGAACAGGTTCGAGACCCTGCGCCTCTCATCTACAATGAAAGTCCTGAGGATTGAACCACAGGCTGACCACCACATAGCAAATTTTTATTGGACACCACCGGATCCAGCCCCGCCTGAAGATGTGATTTGTAAGTTGAAATCCAGGCTCTTTCGTGCACATTTTTCTATTTCTGAGTCCTATTTTGGTTTTTTTTCTCTTTTCCTGCTGAGTGAGGCATGGGAACTCAAAGATGGGAAGCAGGCTGGGTAAACCCTGCCTCTCCCAACCAGAGAGAGACATATACTCCCTTCTCCTAAATCCCCTCCTCGAAACTGACTTTAAATTCTCTAAGGGTGCTCTTTCTAAGAAAAATCGCAAATCTTTCACTTATTGGATATCTCGAAACTTTCCTGATGTCAGCAGAGATTCTATCCTTTCTAATCTGTTTTGGGACAACGTAGGAAAGAAAATTAATTCTTTTCAAGCTTCAGGAGACCTCTCTGTCTCTCGGTTTATCCCTTTATTTCATGTAATAGTTAGGTCAATACAAAAGAAGTGTCGCGTAGCAAGCAACCCTCAGCCAAACCGACCCTCTCCCCTCCTCTCCCCCATCCCACCTCTCTGCCTGAGACAGATGTCTGCCTGTATGCGGAGCATGCCAGCCCCCCCAGCTCTAGCCAAGCTGTTTCGGAGGCTACCCCTACACCCAATCCCGACCCCCCATTCCCAGCAGTTCTCCCATCCCCAGCCCTCCCCCGTTTGTCCCTTCTGTCCCGTTGCCATCCTCCAGGCAGTGCGCACGGGATCCACCCCACTCCCACTCCTTCCCCCAGGACGGACAGCTTTGAGCCCCCTCCCGACTAACCTGCCTGTGCCCTGCTATTTCACAATCCTTCGCGTGCAACACCAAACCCCCTCTCGTGCCAGCACGTGGTATATCTTACCCTACCCCCCACATCCCTTCCAAAGTCCCCCCACTCCACCCCCACCCCGTCGCGGTGTCAGGGGTGCCAGCTCAGACACTGCCCGCTTCCACCGGCGTGAGCATGGTGCAGCAAATGCCCCAGCCCGCCTCTGCCACGCCGCTGCCCCACCCCCTGCCCGCCGCCGCCTCTGGGCTGTTGCCGCAGCCCGCTGTTGCCGCACCTTCTTCCCCCCCAACACCACGGTGGCCACCACTTTCCACCAAACCGGCCTGCTACCTCTGCCCCTTCCCCCACCCACGGCGCAGGCACTGTGGAGCACGACACCAGCCCCGCGCAACCCCACGCAGGCACAATGGGGCACATGTCTCACACTGTAGCCGGCGCCACCAGCGTCTGCCCCCACCGCTGCCAGCGGAAGACAGCTACGGTGCCATGCAGCATCAAGCATCCAGGCTGCCGCCATTGGAGCAGAAGCCCCCTTCCCCCGCTAGCAGCGGCACTGCCAGCCTGGCAAGCAATGGCAAAGCATCCCCCTCCCCCTACCACGGTTTCTTGTGAAATTCCCACTTCCTTCGCTACTGGCACTAATCCCACCACTCCTACCACCCCCTCCACAACCTCCTGCAGCCTATGCCGACTTCACACAGAATTGAAAAAAGCGACAACAGTGGCAACCCAACCCCCCCAAAACGTGCAGCTGCTGCACAGCTTCCCCGCTGCCTCCCTGTGGCCTGGACACGCCCTCCTCCCATACCCCACAACACCCTCGACTCCCCGCCACTCCCGCATTGGCTAAGGCAAAACCAGCATTTAAAAAGGCTGCACTACACCCCCTGTAGCCCAGCCCTGCCCCACCACAGCTGACTCCTCATTTTCAGATGACAGTAGCAGCAGCTCTGATTCTGAATCTGAGGACCGCTGGGCGTACACACGCAGGGAGGCCAACTGAGAAGGAGATTGGGAGATAGCCCAAAAGATCTCAGCCTTCCCAGTCCTTGTAGGGAAAGGGAGGAGGGGTGGACCATCAGCTACAAAAACATGGGAACCTATCCCATATAAAGAAGTCAAAGAGCTTTGCAAGGCAGCAAAAGAACATGGGAGAGGGTCACATTTTTTTAGAAACTTATTAGAATCCACCTTCTCCGCCTATTCGCTTGTACCACATGATATTAAAAACATTGTTAATTGCCTCCTTTCCCCTGCCGAATATATGTTATGGGAAAGGCATTGGAAGAGACATTTAAAAACGTTGTCTGACACCTATGCTAAAGACACGAATCAGACAGATTGGACAATCAAACAATTAGCTGGAGAAGGTGACCTCCAAAAACCCTCAGACCAAGCTACCACCTTACCTGAAGTAGCATTACAGGACATATCTATTGCAGCAAAAACATCGCTGCTCCTTACTCCTGATGACTCTGTTCCTACACAACATTTCTCTAACTTCAAACAGTCAGTATATGCAAGCTTCATTAAGTTCATTCATCGTTTGAAAATGAGCTTAGAGAAACAGATAGAGAGTCCTGATGGACGAAAAGAACTTTTGAGTAAACTTGCCATGGCAAATGCTAATGAACAATGTAAGAATATCTTGAGGGCCCTGCCCATGGACACAGAACCCACAATAGAACAAATGATAGAAAGCTGTACTCGAGACACATCCACAGAAAACACAACGACCCAAGCCATCGTAAAGGGCATCAAAGAGGGATTTTCTGGTGCATTTGCTGTAGCAGTCTCTAAGGAGAATGCCCACTGTTTCTACTGTGGTGAACTTGGATACTTTATAAAGGACTGCCCACAAAGATCACCCACCCAGGACTGTCGTGCCGCCTACCAAAAGCACCAGAGACAGCAACAGCACCAGCAGCATTCAAAAAACTTGCATTGGAGCATGGTATCAAGGTCCCGTGCTCAGATAACAAATCAAAGGCCATACTACCCCGCCCTGCCTGCGAACTCCACATCGGATCACCGAGAGCAGACAACTGGACCTCAGCTGGCACCATCATCCCAGGCGATCCCAGAACACATGAGAAGGATCCAACACATGGAGCGCTGCTGATGGGAATCAGGCACCAGCTGGTAACGTCACTGTCACTTAATTTTGTTGACAAGCATTTTTATCATATCCCCACAGGAAAGTACGGACCACAGAACGGCCCATGGGACATTCTTATCCTAAGCGATACTCTACATGGTCCAGAACAAATCTTTGTATTACCAGAGATACAAACAGTGCACCCTGGACAAGAGATTCTTGTCCAGCTTTGCTGCACGGACACACCTTTCTCTCTCCCACAGGGAACACCGATTGCACAAGCCTTTTTGCTTCCACAGAACCGCCCAGAACAGATCCCTCTCAATCCAACAGCAATGTGGATAGAGATTGTAGGCTCAAACAAACTGACCATCGAGTGCAGCTTGTTCTGTAAAGGAGAGAGGGTCTACCACCCAGGGATGCTGGACACCGGAGCAGACGTGACCATCATTGCCCGCTCTGAGTGGCCAGGGAATTGGGAACTGGAGCCAGTGGCAGGTATGATCTCCGGGATTGGTGGAGTTGCAGTATCCGTGAGAAGCAAACAAAATGTCGTCATCGAAGGACCTGAGGGCAAGATAGTGACCACCCAACTGTTTGTGGTAAGAGCCCCCATCACCCTATGGGGCAGAGACCTTCTATCCCAGTGGAGTGCCACCCTCACCATTCCCTGCCAGGATTTCTGACTGGGGCCACTCAGAAATGCGCGCTTCCATCTACTCCCCCGCTCACCTGGAAGACTGACAACCCAAAATAGACAAGACAGTGGCCCCTTGAAGAAGAAAAACTCTGCGCGTTGGAAGCCCTGGTGGAAGGGCAACTTGCCAAAGGTCACATCACCGAGGCTACAAGCCCCTGGAATTCCCCTGTCTTTGTGCTGAAAAAGCCTGGCAAAGACAAATGGAGACGACTCCATGACCTACGGAAGATCAATGAGGTCATTGAAGACATGGGCCCTCTCCAACCCGGCCTGCCATCACCATCAATGCTGCCCCGAGACTGGATGCTTGCCATCATAGACATAAAAGACTGTTTCTTTAACATCCTGCTCCATCGCCAGGACGCACCACGGTTTGCCTTCTCCATCCCCTCTCTTAACGAACAAGCCCCACTCAGAAGATACCACCGGCTCGTCCTCCCACAACACATAAAGAACAGCCCAACCATCTGCCAGTGGTATGTTGCCCACATTCTGTCCCCCATCAGGAGCCTATTCCCAGAAGCAATCATCCACCACTATATGGATGACATCCTAATCTGTGCATCAGAAAAAACTTACTTGGACAGAACTGTTAAAAAGACAGTTGAAGCCATAGAAGAAGCAGGGTTTAAGATCCGTGAGGACAAAGTGCAGCACTCCAGCCCATGGACTTACCTTGGCCTTCAGAACCGTGAGAGAACCATTGTACGCCAGCAACTCACCATCAGAGATGATCCAAAGACCCTAAGAGACTTGCACAGCTTGTGCGGATCCATAAATTGGATACGCTCCTTACTGGGAGTCACAACAGACGACCTCACTCCCCTCTTCAACCTTCTCCACGGCAGCGGAGACTTGGACTCTCCACGTGCCCTCACACCTGAAGCCCGAGATACCATCACCAAAGTCCAAGAAGCCCTGTCTTCACGCCACGCCCACTGCATCAAACCCAGCCTGCCTCTCCAGCTTGCAGTTTTGGGTAAGGCTCCCCGTTTCCACAGACTGATCGTCCAATGGGACCCTAAACCCTTTGCTGATACTTGAATGGGTCTTCATAAGCCATCAACCTACAAAAACAATAACCACCTTCCAAGAAGTAATGGCACATTTAATAAAAAAGGCCAGAACTTGTCTCTGCTCTCCTGCAGGGTGTGAGTTCACAGGCATATACTTGCCACTGACCACTGGAGATCTGAAGCATTTTCTCCAGACCAATGAGAGCTTCCAGTTTGCCCTAGATAGCTACACAGGCCAAATTTCCATCCACATGCCAAAACATAGACTTTTCTATCGTGATGCAGCCTTTAAATTGATTCCAAAATTAATCCAAAGTAGAACACCTCTCAAAGCTCCGACCATCTTTACAGATGGCTCTGGCTCGTCCCATTGGTCAGTCATGACTTGGAGGCAACCCAATACCCAAAAATGGGAATCTGGCATCCAAATAGTAGAGGGATCTCCACAGATTGTCGAGTTAGCAGGTGTTGTCAGAGCCTTTGAGAAATTCAAAGAGGAGTCTTCTAATTTGGTCACAGATTCAGCTTATGTCACTGGCATAGCTATGAGGGCTGAACATGCTTTTCTAAAAGAGGTCTCCAACCAAAAGTTATACCAATTGGTTTCTACATTAATTCACTTAATCTCCCACAGAAAACAACCTTACTACGTTATGCATGTGAGGTCACACACCGACCTCCCTGGTCCCATTGCCGAAGGGAACAGGAGAGCAGATGTACTGGCCATGCCAGCAGAGACTGCAAACGTCCCCGACATCTTTGCCCAAGTGAAGTTATCACATGCATTTTTTCACCAAAACATTCCTGCCCTCGTCAGAATGTTCAGGCTCTCAAAAGATCAAGTGAGAGCTATCATCACAAGGTGCCCAAACTGCCAGAACTACCAAATACCATCTATGGGTATTGGAGTCAACCCCTGCGGTCTGAACAGCTGCCAATTGTGGCAAACCGATGTAACCCACTTCCCATCCTTTGGGAGATGGAAATATGTGCACTTGCCAGTTGACGCTTTTTCTGGGGCAGTGTTTGCATCAGCCCATACAGGGGAAAATGCAGTGCACGTCATCAAGCATTTTCTGCTTGCCTTCGCCACCCTGGGAGTCCCTGAAGAAATCAAAACACATAATGGGCCCGCCTACACTTCTTGTAAGTTAGAAGATTTCTTCAACCAATGCGAGATAAAATACAAGACAGGCATACCTGGCAATCCCACAGGACAATCCATCATAGAAAGGACCCACCAAACCCTCAAAAAAGTCCTCAATCAGCAACGGAGAGAAACAGAAATTTTGTCTCCTGTCGAAAGACTCTGTAAGGCCCTCTACATCATTAACTTCCTAAATGGTACCTCATCAGAGCCTGACCCCCCAATACTCTGCCACTTCTCCAATTCAACCCAAGCTAAGCTCACAGAGAAACCACCAGTACTGGTGAAGGACCCAGAATCACACCAGGTCTCTGGGTCTTTCCAGTTGATTACCTGGGGGAGAGGCTACGCCTGTGTCCAGCTACCATCTGGTCCAAAGTGGTTCCCAGGAAAAAATATAAAACCATACTTAGGCCCTACGAACACTGCTTCCACAAACACCAACATGAAATCTCCTTAGTCAAACACAGGACCTCCCCAAAACCAGACCAGCTCTGCATGGAGACGAAGACGTCACCGAATGCCCACCAACCAGAGAAAAGATCGTCCCACCACACGGCAGCAGATGAAACAGAAAGCTGAACAAGATGCTATAGCAAAAGTCAAGCCGTAGGCCAGATACAGCCTGAAAAAATTGATCCTTAATTTATATTTTACCACCCATACCCCCTTCCCTTGTCAAATCTCCTTAAACCCTAAAACCTCCCCTCTCACCACAAAGCTAACAAATCTTGCTTATATTCTCTCTCAGAAGCCCCATCCCTGTCCAAAGATGAAATTTATCTACTTTGATGCTGCCCTCATCGCTGCCTGGATGCTCTTTGCCGTACCACATGCCTTCAGCTGGCTTGTCCCACAGCCTAGCCATAATATTTGGGTGACCCTAGCAAAGACTCTCAAACAAGACAACCTGTGCCTGTCCATGGGCAGCACAGACAACCCACTCTCTACGTGTCTGGTAGGAATTCCCTTGGTACCAGATGATTGGCCCATCACTAACTCAGAGCTCCTCTGCACCACAAGTACGATGCCCAGCCCAGTAGACACTTGGGACGAGTGGACAAAGATTCTGCCAAATGCCCGAGATTAATCCCAAGAATTGAACCTGCTGGAGTCCTCCAAAGCAACATATTGTGTCAAATTTTACTTTAGACAGCAAAGTCAACGTTGCCCAGGAATTGACCAGGCAAAAAACACATACAGAAAAGACATATCACCATTTAACAAAGCCTATAATAATCAGGATTGGTGCAATTACACCAGCCATGCACTCTCTGTGTCCACTCTGCACCCCAAAATGTTACCCCAAGGGGTATTTCTTGTCTGTGGTGACAGAGTATGGGCTGGGATCCCCTCACGTCTCCAAGGAGGTCCCTGTAGCCTTGGCAAGCTTTCTACCCTCACTCCAAATATCACATTATTACATAATTGGAGACAAACAAACATATCAACACGTCAAAAGAGATCCTTTGCTGAATTTGACGAAAGTTGCAACAGACACATTTACAATTTAAATATGGAAGAGTGAGTCGCAGCTTCTGTGTTCACTCCTTGGTTAGCCATGCTTAAAGCCTTTATAGATACCAATCACCTAGGGTGTTGGCTTAGCAAGCAGGCCAATGCAACATCTGCTGCCTTGAGCGATCTTTTAAAGGATGAGGAGACTACCAGACACACAACCCTACAAAATCGAGCAGCAATAGACTACCTACTGCTTGCCCACAGACATGGCTGCCAAGACTTTGAAGTGATGTGCTGTTTCAATCTTTCTTCACACTCAACATCCATCCAAGTGAACATCCAGAAACTACGAGGACTAGCAAAAGACATAAAAGTAGAAAAGAGCCTAGACTGGGTTGATGAACTTTTTGGATGATGGGGATTAACGGGATGGATTGCATCTTTAGTTAAGGGTGTTTTGTGGGTATTCATTGTAATTCTTATCGTGTTACTTATGTTCTCATGTCTCCTACTATGTTGCTTCAAAAGAACTATTGGAAATGCCTTTTACTAAATAAAGAAGGGGGAGTTGTGGGGTGTGCCCAGCCCCTGCCCTGGAAGGAGGCCTACTGAGATAAGGAGATTGCATAACCTCCCAGCAAGATCCGCTTGGAAAAGGCAGCACTTTCGGTGAGGGTGAGAGAAAAGAAGAACCCTGATCCTCTGGGAGACCCTATGCAGATTCTTTGTAACCCATTGGCTGAGCTCGTCCTTAGCCTCCCCTTCGTGGGGTGCAGACTAATAAAGCTGCTTCATGCGGAATTACTAAATGAGCCTCTCGTCTCTCTCCTCCTGGTCCAGCCTGGGGTTTGCCTCACAGAACAAGAGCTGAAGTCACTCTCGCTGAATCACTAAAGAGCTGACAGCCTGCTGAGACAGGCACCCCTGCGAAGGCACCCCGGCGGCTGAGGGAACGCTGTAGACTCCTGGAAGACTGTGTCTTGTGGGACAATCTCTCTAGGTTGGTCACGGCTTCCTGGGTCTGAGCCACAGACCCCAACCCATCAGCTACAGCTGGCCCCCGTTTCCTAATCATCTCCATAGCCTTTCCCGGACCTTCTCCAGTAGTTTCTTGTCTCTCTTGTCCTGAGGATCCCAGAACCAGACACAGCACTCCAGTGGCCTCACTTGGGCCGAGTAGTGAGGCAGGATCACCTCCCTTGACCTCCTGGCCACACTGTTGCCAATGTACACCAGGATCCCATTGGCATCCTTGGCCACAAGGGCACTGCTGGTTCATGGATGCTTTGTTGTCCCCCAGGCCCCCCAGTGCTTCTCCCCAGAGCTGCTCTCCAGCAGCTCAGTCTCCATCCTGTGCTGATGCCTGGGGCTGTTCCTCCCCAGTGCAGGACCCTGCACTTGCCTTTGTTGAACTCCATTAGGTTCCTCCCTGCTCCCTTCTCCAGCCTGGCCTGGTGTGGTTGAATGGGAGCACAGTCTTCTGGTCTATCAGCTACTCCTCCCTCTCAGCAAACTCTGTCCCTTCATCCATGTCATTGATGAATGAATTGAACAAGACTGGTCCCAGTATTGACTCCTGGGGAACACCGCTGGCTACAGGCCTCCAACCAGATGGTGCTGCTGATCACAATTCTCTTTCTGACATCCAGACAGTTTCCAATCTCACCTCACTCTCTGCTCATCCAACCTACACTTCCTGAGCTTTCCTATGAGGCTGTTATGGGAGACAGTGTCAAAGGACTCGATGAAGTCAAGAGACAACATCCACTGTTCTTATCTCCTCTACCCAGCCAGTCCTGCCTTCTCAGAGGCAATTGGATTGGTCAAGTGTTGGTGCATCCATATTGACTACCCCTGACAACCTTCTTTTCCTCCACATGCTTAGATACGACATCCAGGATGAGCTGTTCCATCATCTTCCCAGGGACTGAAGTGGGGCTGACTGGCTTGTAATCCCCTGTGTGCTAGTAGGGTCTTCCTACTTGCCCTTCTTGAAGACTAGAATGACATGAAATTGCAATGAGATGATGTTGCTGCAAGTGCACTCAGTTCTCTAATCCTTCCTGTGTGTTCCACATGCTGTGTGTGTTGGTTTACAGGCATTTGAGAGAGGGAATCAAGCATGCAGGTTTCTGAGGAGGGGTGTGAGAGGATCTACCACAGCCATACACACCCTTGAGGTGCTTGGCCTTCCGGTTCTCACCTTGGGAGTAGGCTGAGGAACATTTCTTGCTGCTCTGGTTGGCCTGGCTTATTCCCCAGTTGGATGTGATTCTCTCTTCACTGTACCCATACACTATCCAGAGAGATGAAAATGTTTTTTGCCTTTTTACATTACTGAACTTTTATATCACATGATCAAGTACCATAAAATATTGCAACTCAGAAATATTATTATATATAATAAATATATAAACCCAATGCTAGCAAAAATCAAATGACAGCTTTGTTCATTTAATTCTGCAATGAATATTTATCAGATGCTATCTCAAGTAATGCAGTGGTGTTTTTGCTTTGTAATGAAGGACACCTCACAATACTTTATCTGACAATCTTCACAGAGAAATCTAATAATTTTTTTTTTTGCTTTTTAAGATTATCAAGAAGGATCTCAAAAGTGCCTTTCACCCTCCTTACAGTGAAACCAATTCACAGCAAGGAGTAACAGTGAACAAACATGATCGTGTCTTATGATTCTGAAAACAAATGTCATGGACATTACTATTATTATTTCGATTATTAAACTCTCAATATGAAGTCTTAGATTTTTTTCTAGATCATTACAAACCATTCAAACCATTACAACCCTTTTATACTTTTCAATAGTATCTTGTACCTCTCATGAACTTTTTCAGCTTTATACACTTTTTCTCAGTACATTCAGCATTTTAGGACATTTGCAATACAGTTTTTCCTTAGAATAAGAATACTGAGCAGGGTGAATATATCTTTCTTTTCCAGGTTAACTTTTTCCATTCTTTTTCACTTTATTTTGGTCAGGAAGAAGAGAACATGCTAAGTTGATTGTGGGGTATGCCCAGCCACTGCCCTGGAGGGATGTCTGCTGAGATAAGGAGATTGAGCAATCTCCCAGCAGGACTCCCTGGAAAGGCAACTTCTTGGTCATGGTGAGGAAAGGCAGACCCACAATCCTTTGGGAGACACTATGCAGATCATTCTGTAACCCACTGGTGTGTCCCCAGACCCTCTGTAATCCATTGGTCCCCTACTGATCCCCTGTATCCCTATAAAGGCAAGCTCCCTCGGGCCCCTCGTGAGAGAGCTCGTCCCTGGCTCCCCCCTTCGCTGGAGGGGACCCATAATAAAGCTACCTTTGTGTGGAACCAGCCACACGAGCCTTCTCGTCTCTCTCTCTGGTCTGGTTTGGCCTGGAGGCTGCCCTGCAGAGCTGAGCTGGAATCACGAGCTGATAATCACTAAAGAGCTGACAGTCTCTGCTGGCCCCTCTGCCAGCAGCTGAGAGGAAGACACCGGACCTCGGGAAGGCGATTCCTTTCGGGACCATCTCCCCGGACTGGTCATCTATTCCTGGGTCACAGCCTTGGACCCCACCACCAGCTGTAATAGTTGCTTCCTACACATGGGCCACCTAGCTGCCTAAATTTTCCAAAATAATCCCAAAAGCTCTTAAAAAAGAGATAGTATTTGGAAACTTCTTGTCTTTTGGAGTAGAAACTGTTTTCAAAGAGTTATTGCATGCTGCTATTACATAACCACTTCACATAAGTTCTCTCTAGTTTAGAACATCTGCAGCAGAAGGGGGTGACATGGCCCATCACAGCAGATAAGCTTCTGACCACAGGTTTTTCCAAGATACCCAAAGCCTCTCCTCACCCCACCCTTTGGTGTGAGGGTCTCTGCAAGCCTGGCAGCTGATAGCCCCGGGGCTGTGGTCTCCATCTTGGAGGTGTTAAGCTTGTGCTTTGTGAATGTCTCCATCCCTGAGTTGTTACTTTATCTTATCTTCATCAGTGAGCGGTGTCAGACCTCACTCAGGGCCCCATTCAGGGTGCAGTAGTCTTTTTTTGTAGCTTTTGTAATACAGTTTTAAAAGTCCTTCAAGAAAATATTTAAGTCATAAATTACAATATTTTAGTCTCTGACAATAGGTCCCTTCCAACTCAGGATATTCTATGAGTCATCAGAATTACCCCAGAGCTCCTGTGTTCATGGTTTGATACTACTTACAGAACTTCATGTCAAAACGTGTCTGTGACTCACAGTAAAGAAATCTTATCTCTTTAAGGGATGTAGTAAAGGCATTACTTGCATTTGTGTTTTATAAGAAAATAAATCTATTTTGTTAATGATATATAAAGTCACATATATCTGGGGGACAAAGGGGAGCAGCTTAAGCGAAGGAGTTGGAGCAGTAACTAGAGATACATCACTTTGTATGTAGCATGTTTACATATGTAGAAACCAGCCTTGGAAAGTCTGCATGCAGAGAGGAAACTTTACCATTGTTTCCCTGTTTAAATTAAGCTATCTTTTCAATTTACTATTTAATATACACAAATTACTCATCCAGTAGCTGGAAAGGGTGGGATGATGGAGAACTGATTTTATTTCACAAATTCTCACCAATGTCTTGTTGGTTTTTTCACTGGCTTCCAGTAGAGTTGGAAGTCTGGATTATCTGGAGCATATTTTCTTATTTCTTGAATATAGTTTCTGCTCAGTTCTTCATTGCATCTAGAGATAACAAAGATGTTGGGGGGGGGGGAAATATTTCCAGTGTTTATAAAATAGTCCTTTTCCTCCTCTAAAATAGACACCAATTTGTACAACAACTAACTACTTTAAAATTTTGGGTGCTGTGTAGGAGTGGAAAATTGCACCACCTTAACACAAGAACTGAAGAAGAAAGTATGCTTGCATCTAATGTTAGCAAGCTCTAGCTATTTATTATGTTGATGTTGTTTTAGGAAATTATAAAATGAAACATTACAATTTATAAAGTAAGCTTACTGTAAAGTATTTATGATTCATAAATAAAAGCTTTCACATCTTTTCCAGTTGTTTCTATTCATAAAATACTGAATTGTTCAAGTTTCAGCTGTTTGTGTTAAATTACATACATTGAATAAGTTTTTTATCTTTCTGAACATTACTATAGAAATTATTATAAAGTATGGGGACATTTAAATTATGAGGACAAGAGGCTTATTCTCATCTTTTTGTTGTTAACTTTTGCTGGGGAGTACTGCTTGGTATTCAAGAAACTCAGGTTATATTAACTGACAATTTAAACTGACAACAACTAAAAATTACATGAATTAATGAAACCTAAAAATAAGTATTTTCTAACTATATGTTAAAGAAAGTTCTATCCATGTCAAATACAAATAGTTCTGATTTAAATAAGCAAACTCTTTTCAAGTGCAATTTCTTTTTAAGTTACTTTAGAAATAAATTCTCCCAGGAGTCATGAAATAGTAATTAATACATATGTTTTTATCCTGTCATAATATCCTGAAAGGAAAACACATTTTACTGTCTAGCTTGATGAAGCTTTTTGATGTCTTTATTCTCTGATGAAGGGCTATGTTCTTACATTTTATTCACATTGATTATTATCTGCTAGTGAGAATCTTAATTTCAAATGAAACATCTTATTGAATAAACTACTAAGCAACCTAAGGAGACAGATACTACAATGTTGCTGACAGTAAAAGTTGTTAAAAAGATATGTTACCTTTTTTGCCAAAATCTAGTTTTGTTTTAAATGTTTTCAGCATTATTTTATATGCAGGCATGCAAGGTATTTCTTAGAATCACAGTGTCATGGAATGATTTAGTTTGAAAAAGACCCTTAAGATCACCAAGTCCAACTGTAAACTAACTAACACTGCCAAGTCCACCACGAAACCACATTTCTAAGTGTCACATGTGTTTTAAATACATGGATGGTGACTCAACCATCTTAATCTAAAAATTTAGTTTATTTGAAATTAAAATTATCCATAATATAAAATTAGCTTCCGAGCTAAATACAACTCTTGGTATAGGGAGAAGCCATATTCTTCCAATAACAAAGGCCATTCAACATTTTCTATTATTTGACTCTGTTTTTCAGATCTTACATTTAGCCAAATCATAATTTTTTAACTGCATTTTTCATGTCTTTAGTTTAATATTGCACTTGATGTTGGCTGTAGCTTGAATTTTTTTTAAAGATTAATTACAGAAAAAGGAAGATAACATTAACTCTTTCCAGGAATCAGATTAGAGGGACATATGCTGGTTTGTCTCTATTAATATTTTTCTGTGTTTCACTGAGAATTTTTAACCTATGTATTTTGAAGAAGGGACTTGTGATTTAATTGGAAAGTGGTCAGGCACTTTTTACTAGCTTTGCTCTGCCAAATTTAGTCTTTTGGAAAGCAATAGTTTCAATGTCTGGACAGAGCATATGTTAGGAAATTAGTGGAAGTCAGGATGGATAGTGACACACTGAAAGAGGCAGAAGAACAATGAGAATTGGGACGGAAAATATTAATTATACAGAAAGATCTTGTAGGAGTTGATCCTGGAAGGAATAACCAGAAGGAGGTGATAAGATGGAAAAAGAGTGAAAGAAGTTCAGCCTGAAGGGAGGTTCAGTTATTTCCAGGTACCAAAACACAAAAAATATCCTCCCACTCCCCCAAAAAACCCCAATAAACAAACAAAAAAACCCAAACAAATAAAACCAAAACAAACCCAAAAGTCACCATACTAAACCAACCAAATAAAAACTAAAAAATAACCCCCCAAAATGCCCAAACCAATTAAAACTCCACCAAAACAGAAATTAAGACCATAAATGCTATATGCCTGCAGCAAACACCTGCAGAACAGTCAAGATACATCTTATTTGGCAGAATTTGTCAGCTCAGAAACATGCCACCTACCACGAAACCATTAGGTCTTGTTGACAGGTGGTTTGCACTGTGTAGCTAATCCCTGACAGTAGCTGTTATTTATTATGTTACTTCTTATTTCTTGTTACAGTCAAAAAAAATTAAATCCTACCAAAGACTAATTGCAAGACTATCCATTTGAGATTTCATTAATGCATTTATCTAATTTCTGAGTGTTTGTCTTAGCACAGTAACTCCAGAATAATAGAATATCTCAAGTTGGAAGGGACCCATAAGGATCATTGATTCCAACTCCCTGCTCTCCACAGGACTGCCTAAAGCTTAATCGTATGACTAAGGGCATTGTCCAGACACTCCTCAAACTCTGTCAGGCTTACTGCCATGTCCACTTCCACAGGGAGCCTGTTCCAGTGACCAATCACCCTCTGGGTGAATGACCTTTTCCTAAGGTCCAACCAGAACTTCCTCTGATGCAGTTTCATTCCATTTCCCCACATCCTATTACTGGTCACTTCAGAAAGGAGATCAGCACCTCCCCAGCCACTGCTGCCCTGGAGGGAGTTTTAGACTGTGAAAAAGTCACCTCTCAGCCTTCTCTTCTGCTCAACAAGGCAAGAGATCTCAGCCTCTCCTCACTAGTCTTGTCCTCAAAAAAATCACTTTATCCAGTAAGAAGAGAGTATTGTCATGTCTAGCAATACAATGCAGGGAAATGTAGCATTTTATCTTTACATGGAATATTAGCCCAGCATTTACATTGCTAAAGTCAAGAGTAACTGTCAAAATCATGCTTGATTTGAACACATTGCCCTGAAGGAATAAATAAACTCTCATATGAGTATTTGGCGCAACAGTACCTAAACGGTCAAACTAAATACTCAGTTTGGTTTCCCTCATGCCTAGTTTGCTATGGTAATTTGTAACTGTTGCTCACATTAAACATTTGAGAAACACTCTTCTGGACTGGAGTAGTTAGACATAAACATGATTTCTTGTACCCTCAGATTAAATATTTTTTTCAGTCTTCTTCCCTCAAACTCAACCTAAGAACAGACCCACTGGTTCTAGATGAGACTTCATCTAGCCCAGTGTCCTGCTTCCAGCTGTGGTCATCAGCATACACTTAGAAAAGCATGAAAACAGATGAAGTATCTGCATCTACTGTTTCTCCTACGATACATTTTAGCATGTTCCCCAAGAGTGATGTCGGGTATTCTGTGGGAAAAAAATAAACAGTATTTGTTTAAAAACACCTATTGTCTTTTTTCATGGTCTTTTTTTCTTCTATTAGAAGAAAGAGTGAACAGTGGACTACTTTACTGCTTCCTGATTTTGTGGAAATTGATCATTTCCATCTAAATGTTTCTTTCCAACCTTAGAATCTTTGGATATTCATATTTTTGTCATGTGAAAACCAATTGAAAATTCAGTTTTTCTCTGAACATTTTGCAGTTCTCAAACAACAATTTTGAAATGAATTGCTGTACTTTGTAGTGTTATATGTTATTTTATGTATTCACCTTCAAACATCACCTCTGAAGAAAATTCCAAAGTGTTGACTGAATCTGAAAGCCTTGTGAGCAGACAAAAGAGCTCTCTGTTTACAAGAATGTGCCTTTATGAACACGAGGATCAATGTGCCATGTTCAAAGCTAAGCAGTTCAGGTCAATACTCAGGGAGTATCAAAGCATTTCATTGCTAACGTTGATGGAAGTGGCACAGAGATCAGAGACTGAGAGATATGAACACAAGAGTAGGGTTCCAGTAAATCTAACTGGAAACTCCTTGTTTATTTTATAGGATTCAAATTTTGGACTGGATATATAGAAATAAAGTGTTGGGGTCCCTCCCCTGCCGTGTAGCCCTGGGAGAGGGGCCCTGAGGGCACAGACACGGGGTTTCCCTGCCCCTGCTCAGCCTCGTTCCCACTGGTTGGTTTGTGTTCCCTGCGCGGGCAGAAGGACCCTTGGTCCCGTGACTGGAACAGTTCCTGGGCAGAGCTCCGGCCATGCGGCTGGAGAAATAAACATCTCTGAAACAGCTATCAAGAATCTGTCTGTCCATATATATTTCCTTTCCACGGGACTCCTGGTTTGGTATATGCATGTTGCAGTATCCCCACTGCAACAATAAAGAGCAATACTAGTTTTTGCACTTAGCTTCAAATCATATAGACCATATGAAAAAAGGCTGCAATTCCATCTGTAAACAAGGAGAAAGGAAGAAAATGGCAACCTTTTAAACCTAATTGCTACAACAGTAATAATATTTTTTCCTCTGTTTTAGTAATTTAGTTTAATGTCTTTCATTATTCTATTTCCAGATTAAATCATCGTTATCTGTAAAAAGAATGGAACACATTGATTCAAAATATTTTTTCTTATTTTCCTCTGGCATTCAGAATATAGAAGAACTTTTAATATTAAAAATTTATTTCCTCTTTACACCAAACTTCACTTTGGATAATCTTATTTTACTGTCTTACCAGATTTTTGCTTTTTCCTTTTGTCCACTTTGATTTCCTGAAATCCTCTACATAGCTTAGAAAAATAAAAGGCATATGTGAGCCTAAAATTCAAGTTATGACACTTTTTGGTTGTTCTGACACTAAAGTTATCTTTTATGATTGTCTTTCCAAGATATACAGATGTATGTGTTTATCTACCAGCACAATATTTCAGTTTCAGGGATGACTTAATCATACCAAAGCATGTTCTTTGTGTACTTTTATCTGTGAAAAGTATGAATTAATGAATAGATATTTGGTTTGCATCAAGTTGACCTTCTAGTGAATATTTTAACTTTCAGAAAGCTTTCTCTACACAAATGACAGGCTTAAAAATTATTATCTGTTTAGCATAATCAGTGTTAAAACTCAGCTTTTGTGGTATTCAGTTCAAAGATTTTCCTCTCCTTTTTCCTCATTTTTGGGAGTAAGAAGGAAGGAGTTTTTCAAGTAACACCCAATTTTTCCTTGGGAGCTTAGAACTGTCCTCAAATTGAAGACTGAGTCTGTTAACTTCCAAGCAAAATGGTCTTACTGGAGTTGTGGTTCACTTTACTTTGCTTTCTTGAATGAACAAAAGTAAGATTCCTTTTATCTGTCTTTTAATGGAACTATCTTTGGAGTACTCTGTTCCATTTCCAAAGAAGAGATATTGGTTGGCCCCTCTGACACACAATTAAAAAAACCACTTCTGTGTCTATTGTTCTCTCTCACTTAGGACATTATATTTATAATGAAAATCACTTGCAGTAATCCAATACAAGGAAAAGGTCACATTTCTTCAATGTGAATGTCAGATAAAATCCCTGTAAATGAGAACAGTGAGACAATGTCTCGTTAGAAATAATACATTTTGAATTTTAGGTACATTCTTAGTGGCTTTGCTGATTTTGGGCTTTAATGGAGATAGTGAATTGGATTAATGAAAGATACAGTAGTTAATGTAATGTCAGGAGTAAAATCAATGTTAGTGGAAAATATACAAGTGTTTAGTATTTGCTGCAAAGATACCCTGACTTAGGAGAGTTTAAGCAGCTGTTCTGGATTGTCAGAATGTTTATTAACTTGCATTTTGTTTGGAACCCTAACATATAACGCTTATATTTATTATCATAATCACTTTAAAATTATTCCTGCAATTCATTATCTAATAATTAGTGATGAATTGACCACTACTTCTATACTGACAGTGGTAACATTTGTGTTCCACTGGAAACACTGAACCAATTACATGAGAAGAAAACAGTATACTAGTTGTAATTAAAGGTCTTCAATCCTCATATACAGAAATATTTATTTCTGAAAGTAGGAAAAAATATAAATCTATCACACAGAATGCTACTTTAGGGTTTTCTTAAAGTGTAATCCCAATGCTGAAAACATTCCTAGGTTTCTTTGCCTACCTGCCACATAAACGGTAGGTTCATCTCTAGAATTAGTCAATTGGTAGAAATAATTTAAAATCCTATATAAAAATCAAGATTATGCCACAACACCTCTCATACATCTGAAATATAGGTGTACAGAATGTCAAAGTGCAATTCTCCTAATTGTGTTAAAACCCATTCTATTCCATGTGAATATTCTGCTCACTGGGTGTTTCATTGTGTATGATAAATTAGACATACTTTCATAGAACCACAAAAATTTATTGCTTGTTCCTGCACTTGCTGTTGAATTAAATAGAGAAAATCAGACTAAGTGTAAATATGCCTTGTCTAAACTTGGTAAAGTAGCAGTGACAGTGCTATTTTTGACTATGGTGACTTTTTCAGAGGCAATTTGATATTGAACAGTTACTACTGGTACCCTGATGGATGACCTAAAGAAAGCGATGAATGCATTATTTTTCATGAAGAAGCAGATGGGTCGGGAAACAAGATGTTTCTGGCACATGTCTAAAAAGCTATAGAGTGTTTTATCTGAGAAATGTTTTATATTAAGATTATTATATGACTTGCAAATAAAGAAGCAGGAACTGGACGTTTTTTAAGCTAAAGCTTTAAAAATGGTCTGCTCTTTTTTTAAAGAGTTTGAGATAAAGAACATACATGATACTTTAAAGTCAGATATAAGGGATATTTTATAAACTTTTATGTAATACTTACAGTATGGCTTATAAAATGTTTAGCAGCTGTGAAAAAGAAGGTACCATCCTGCTTACTGTGTAGAACTAGAAAACTTTACAAGAGTAAAGTACCCCCTGAGGATAGTGGGCAGAGACTTCTGTAAATAAACTGAGAAGCTGGAAATGTCAAATAGAGAAAATAAGTTTATGTGGAATAACTTCCTTTAAGCATATATAGTACATGGCTGACTGACTGAATTTTTTGTAAAGACCTCTTTCTTTGTGAAAATCCAAAATGGAAGAAATTTTAAGAAATATGACTTTTCTGAAACCTGGGTTGGAGGCTTTCACAGGTTGCTCAGGTAAGTAAAAGATCTCCTAGGACTGAATAGATGGTGGATATCCAAAGAATCAGTCTGATACTGATAGTACTGATAATACGGATACTATGGGAAAATATTGAGTGGCATTTCAGATTTCCAATATAAGAACAGTTGCCATCTGTCCTGAGTCAGTAGGTGTCATTCTACACAGCAACAGCCAAAGACATCACATATAACATTTGTAAAGCCAAGAAACATGCAGATTCTTATTCCATATAATCTGAAAAAGAAGCAGTGCTAGGTTTCAAGACAAAAAACTGTTGTCTTGCTTTTTTAACCACTGAACAGTAAGATAAATTATTCTTTCTGTGACATTTTCAAAAGAAACTTTTTTGAGATGTCACACTCACTGTTTTTGCCATGAACAATGTGTATATCAATACACAAGGAGTTTTATAGATGCACAAAATGTAGCTGCATTCCTCACAGGAGGGATAATTGTAGAGTCATGGAATCCTGGAATGGTTTGGAAGGGACATCAAAGCTCATCTAGTTCCGCCTCCTGCCATGGATGGGGACATTTCCACTACCCCAGGCTGCTCCAAGCCCTTCCAGCCTTTCCTGGGACACTTTCAGCCTCTTTCCCTGTCCAGATCAGCACAGGGCTCACCTGAAGGTTGACATTGCATCCTACACAGAGCTGAGCATCATGGAATGGAGGTTTTGATCCTTACGAAACTCACCTGCTGGAGCCAAGGTCCTGTGATCATTAACAGGCTTCAGCACAAACTGGGAGCTTAGAGCAAACAGGTGCAATAAAGTTTGCCAGGGTTTAAAACTTCAATTCTGTACAAGGGCTCGTATCTTAAAAAAGGAAATCCAGTAAAATTGGAGTGCATCTGTTAGTACTAAACACACTCAGAGAATCAGCTCTGCCTCCAGCACCCATTTCAGTGTTTAATACCCACATTTTCCTGGCACAAGGGTGTGATATCAGCGAGGTAAGACCCAACCCCCTCACATACGCACAGTTATCAGCTGGGCGGAGAGCAATCACCAGGACCGGTGCTCACCTGGCTTACACAAACCCAGCTCCCTCAATAATGGGCAGGTTCAAGCTCAGAGCACACCTACGCTGAGGCTGACCTGAGCCCTGAGAGCAGCATAGCCACGAGACCCAGCTCAGGCCAGAGCAGCAGCGCAAACTGTATTAAAAAAATCTATTAAAGAAATGTTATTAAATAAATGTTATTAAACAGATTTTATTAAATAAATTTTCTTTAAAATAATTCTTTCTACACCTGCTTACAGTCTCCAAAACATACTAACCTATGTGTAAATGAAGACCATAAATTCCAGGTCTTCCCCCAAAAACACAGGGGAATAGGAAAAATTAAGAAAAGAAGGTAATACTGCTTTTGGGCTGACAATATAAAAATAGACAAGGCTTACAAATGATCAGTTTTTTCTCCTCAGATGCCTGTGTCTAGGAAACTAGAACTGCTGCAAAAATTGTTGAACTCAAAGAATGAAAGAAGCAATGTTTGTAGTATCAAAACACAAAGTAGTAGTGCTAGAAATGAAAGTACTAGCAGGATGTCATTTGTCCGGAAGGAATGAAGTACAGTGTTCACATACAGTGATTCCTCAAAATGCAGAGCAAGGTGTTATACAGGTGTCTTAGGTTACAATGTAAGATGTAACCAAAAGTATGTATTCTATCACCACCTGTTAAAACCAGGTGGGGCAGTCTTCTTTATCTCTTCCATGACACATCTCTGATAACTCCCTCTGGGAGATATCTTCTGTTAATGGGCTATCTAGCCTCACTGCACGACTCATAAAATTACACCATCCCATTGTGAGATGCTCCGCCCAGGGGGAGGAGCCACACATTCCCACCTGGATATAATCTGAAGTTTGGAGCACCACAGGGCAGCCCTTACCTACTGGATTCCCAGAGGACAAGAGCTACCACTGGACTGTCAGGTAAAGACCAGACCTTTCTACAGGATCACTGCTTCAACAGAACCACTTCATCTGGACTGCTACCACTACTCTGACCAGCAGGGTGTCAGGTTGTATCCTGACTCTGTCAGTGTTCTTGTACTATTGCATTTATTTTAATTTTCCTATTAAATGGTAATTCTGAGTTGTGATCTCCCACTGGTTTGTTTTCAAACTAGTACTATGGGCAAGTCTCTTTATGTAAGAAACCAAGTATTTTCAGCTGGAATAAAAACATGCCAAGCAAAGAGTTTTTCCATACGTAGTTTCCTTACTAGGAGAACAGTAGGGAATCCTCTTCTGCAAGGAAGTTAAAACCAAGACAGTAGGTTGTTGTTCCATTTTTTGCGTCTGAAAACAGTCTAATCAATTCCTAGTCAATCACAGAGGTACTTTTTATAAGTGCCTGTTCTGGCCTCTGCAGCACCGGGAGAAAATCTATAGACTATGTTGTCTTTGCCATCTGTATCAGTGTGAGCCTGAAACATTTATATATTCAAATGAGGTACCTGCCTTACTTAGCCCACATATTTGCATTGTCTCCACACTTCCCTTGAGCAGCACATCCTGCTGTCACCTTGCCCCCCCCCCCTTCCCCCCATTACACACAGCTTTATTCCTGACCCATGAGATCAGGCTTCACCCTGCACTGCTGACCTTACCCAGAGTCTGCTTTTGAGCTGAAAGCGAGATCAGCACCCTAACTTCTGAGCAGGAAGTGATCTATCCCTTTTATCATGTGCTTGCAGAAGTCATATATGCTCAAGCAGGTCACTCTCCCCTTTCTGTCACACCTGCACTATGGTTTCTCCTTGGGTTTGCCCTTTTCTAAGCATGAACATAATTCAGGTTTAAACCAGAGCCTGTACCACGACATGGGATGTCATTTGTACACTCCTTTGCTCTAGACTGAGTTTTCACTTCAAGAAGTTTGCTCTATTTAAGGTATAGGTTGAACAGCACTACAAGCAGAACAAGTTGACTTGCCTCAGGGAAATATTTAAGAAATATCATCAGACAAATATGAAGTGCTGAACTTTATTGTATTATTTTATTGCTTTCTCTGGTTGCTCAGGAGAGAGAGTTGGTAATTTTTGTGAGACAAATATAAAGTGGAAAATTTTTACTTCTTTTTTGATTTTGCTTTTTGTTTGCCATGAAAGGCAATACTGGCTGTTGAAGGCTGGTGGTCTTGCTATCTATTAGACACCACAGTCCTCTGAATGTCTGGAATGGGGTATGGTTACTAGCCACAACTGCTACGGAAACCAGCTCACCCTATTTCAGAGAAGGTCCTTTTCCTTCTTTAGCAAGACTGAATCAATATAGTAGTTAGGGACTAGGTGTGTTTTCTTTTGGAGGTGTGGAAATGCAAGTACAAGCAGCTGCTTTTTAAAAATTTACTGTATATGCAGCAAACGTTAGGCCTAAATAGGCACTAAACTTACAGACATAACTAATTTAAAATTTGTTCTACAACTGTAGTTTTATAATCACCTTTAGTCTAATCTAAATCAAACAGGTGAAAAAATATTATAAAACTTAAAATATTTTTGATAACTGTGGGTACACCTCATGTATTTATCACCAGGGTTTAAAGGATATATTTTTCAAAAGGTGTATAAAAATATGTTCCTTGTGCTTATGATTTTCTTTCTTCACTTCTTAAACAGTTAGAAAAGGGGAGACAGAGAATAAAAGAGACATACAGCAGTCTTATATTACTAAGGTGCTCTCTGCTTTTTTCTTGGCCCCAGTGCTGGAACACAGAAGGTGCAGGACCTCAGATCTATTTTTAAGAACAGAGAGAACTTAGACAAAGCCTCCTTTACTCATGGTTGCTTTGAATCTCTTTTGAAAGTTTGGTTCAGCTGTGAGGTTAATTCTATGGCAGGAGACTTTCTGATGCAATCATTGAGTTCTTAATTGCCTTAAAACTGCAAAGAAAATGTGATATTTTGTGTGCATCCCTTACCAGAACTGGAAAAGACATACATGAGTTCTTTGACAGAAAAACCAGACTGACACTTTTTCCTTTTTGTTATTTATTCAGTCACTGGGGTCTTTGGCTTGAAAAGATAGTCTCCAATCTCCTCATTCCATACTCAGACACTCCTGGACTGGAACTTAAAAATTACTTGCTGCCTAGTTATGGTACTATTTATTTATTAATGGGCCTTATATATTCTCCATGGGGCAGTCTTGAAAGCCATTTCTCACTTACAGGCAATGACCCTCTTCTTCAACACGTGTGATAAATTCAAATACTTTGAATGCAAGACATTCAGAGCTCATTAGAATAAGTGTCATGCAAGTATTTTAGGTTAGAAACTACTGCTGTTAGAGTTAGTAGATACTGATTGAAAATTCATTAAAATCTGCGTAATTCTTTTTCAGTCACATGCTGTTCTTGAGTGTTTGCAATATGTGATATTTCAATGTAGGGGTTCAAAACAACTTTCAAAGCTAATATAAAGGAATTGACTTGCTGTCACATTTCTTCTTTAATCTAAACCTTCAGCTTTCAGTGAGAAAATATCAGCTTCAGCATCATTATTATTTATATTGTCATGTTTTGCTCTATATTTTAATTTCCAACTGGAACAAAATAAAAAATAGCAAAAACACCCCAAAACACATGCAACAGGTATCTCTGCTTTAGCGTATCTTAATCTGAGGTTCAAGACGGGATTGCCTGTTAGTATATTTGAATCCATGAGGGTTTTGGGGTTTTTCATTCTGTTGTATGTAGACAGTATGGGAAGAATACATCTGAAAAAGATGATATAGTTCTAAAATAACTCTTATTTGGATTGCTGTGTTGTTTCTGAAACCTTGCTGATGGCACCAAATGAAACATGAACCTCACTTCTTTTCATACAATAAAGCATATTGCTTCGAATTTTTTTTAAGGGGAAGGGAGGAGGGAGAGGAGAGGGAGGTAATAATGCATATGAGGTCAGTAATATGAAGTATATAATTTATATGGGAAAAAAAACCCCAAAACTGGTTGCTTCCAATCTGTATTCATGCAATGTCTTCAAACCACTTAAGGAATCACTATGTATATAAAATAGATTTTATATGAGTCCTTTTGGAACATCTTTAGGAAGAGTTTTAGTCATTCAAAACATTATTTTTGCATGTGTTTTCACCCAAATCTTCTCAAATTCATAGCGTTTATTTCGCTCTTACAAGCTATGTACCAGCTAATTTCTACATGGTTTAGATAGGAAAGGGTGTGATAGTCTTGGTACTTCTCTAGTCCTTTTCCTTAGATAATATTAAATTCTAAACATTTTCATGGACTGGTAGCTGGATAATGGATCCATCTTATAACTGGAAATAAAGTATGCCATGCTCTTCAAATAATTTATACCAAACTATTCAATATTTTTAATTACATTAATTTAATAGATAATCCTAATATTTAACTGCTTGTAAATCCATCCATAGATTTAAAAG
This sequence comes from Corvus moneduloides, assembly GCF_009650955.1. Taxonomy (NCBI): domain Eukaryota; kingdom Metazoa; phylum Chordata; class Aves; order Passeriformes; family Corvidae; genus Corvus; species Corvus moneduloides. The sequence continues at coordinate 14,785,591 of NC_045477.1, read as the reverse complement.
AGCTAACAAGAAACATGTAATTAATGTAATTAGTAAAGAACTTTAATGAAAGACACACCTTTTCTGAGGCATTTTCTGAGTAGAAAAACAAACCACATGAATTCAATGAAGTAGTTCTTGATTCACTGAATTTCCTTGGAAGGCCAGAGTTTCTAAGAATTATTTGATTTTAGGTGATTCCATCTGAAAAATTTTTATCCCCTGAAAGTCAGGCTCATTTTCATTTCATATAATATATTCAGAAATGTAGGTAATGAAATATTAGTTGTATTTGCAAGTTTTATCTGTCTTTCTAGGTTATCAACCTGTCTTTCATTCTTTACACTAATGAGAAAGAAAAGGGCAGGTAATTAATATATTTTGGACATTATCCAAGAAGAAATTAAATATTTCCAAGCCAATACAATTGTTTTAACATTGGATCATATGTTTCTTCTGCAGAACAAAATGCAAGGAACAAACACACACCCTCAACTAGAGGGTGTCAAGTAAAGCCCCTTGTCATCCTAGAAGAAAGGAAAACTTTCTCTTTTGTAACATGCATTGAGAGATGTAGTATATATGCAAATTTTGTTATGATTCACAGATTTTACTCCTTTGAGTGGCTCACAACCAGCAGGACAAGTTCTTTAAGCCACTACATTTTCTGAGCTTGGAGTTCTAACACAGGACAGGATAGTTGCTGCACCTTAGCAGCTACAGCACAGTTCAAGGGTTTGTTTATTTAGTGAGAATCTCAGCTACAGCATTTATTGCCAGGTTTGTGATTTTGACAAAACTGAACAAGAAGATAACATTTGTTGGAGCTTTGGGTGCCAGAGGGAAATCAAATAAAGTTAATAAGTGATGCACACCGCTGAAAAATATGATTACAGTCTGAAGATCTGCTGTTGTTCCTGCTGCTGCAATCAAATCTCAACCTAAAGGCAGAAAAAGCCGCAAAGGGCAACACTTTGGGAATACAACTTCGATGTTTGGTGGATGGATACATGTAAGTCAATTAGTGCCATCTATTTGCAAGACAGCACCAAAACATTTCTGAACATAAAAATTGTATTGCACTTGAAGTGTGTCCATAAGAATGATTATGTTTCCTAGGCAAGAATGAACCAACTAAGTGTTGCAGGGTATGGTATAAAATGCATGTATGGGGCATGTGGGCACTCACAGAGGAAAGAAGTCTCACACACTGTGTATGTAAGTGAGAGGTTTCTTTGTCAGGGGATTTTTGTTTGCTTTTCTGCAAATATTTCCTCTTCTGTAATTAAAACATACATGCACAGTGTTTAAACATGTGACATAAACTGAGAGTTTGGTGAATGCTCATTTACACCCTTTCTTTCTGATACACGGCTTGTAAATAGATTCTAGTTTATCTTTGGAGATTATGAGAGATTAAGTCTTGCTTGTTGCTTTAGTAATTCCCTACATGTGTCATTCTTGCCTACAAGGTACCCATTTTGTTCTCTGTTTTTCAAAAGCCCATTGGTAACAAACTCAGGGTATGCTGGGAACTAGTGACAACAGTAGCATTGATAGAAACAAGTACTTCTAAGTAGAAAGATGGTATTTTTTTGGGAATATCTGGTAATAATGTTTTGTCAATTAAATAAAATGTTTAATCTATCATGCTATTCTAATACGTCATGAATTTGCACAGCAACTCTTCAAATGTACTGACATATTTTGCACTGAAAATATATTATCGATAAGATTCATGATAAGGAAAAGTGGCTTCTACTTTTTAAAATTTTTTTTCATCAATAGTTGTTATGAGGATATGTCTAGAATAGAGTTATCTTCATAATTTCAACTAGTAAATGGTCACTTTAGAAATAAACTTTGCCTACAGTAATGGAAATATTATAAGGAGAAAGCACTGTCTTTACTAATGTATCATGAAGAATTTTTACTTGTAATTGACAAAAAATCAATATTACACCGTTATTGACACACTATCTTACATGTAAGATCATTTGCAGATCATAATGGAAATATAAGTGGCAGCTTTATGAAGGACACCTTACAGTACTTTATCTTCCCAGAGGAATTTAATAATTATATTTTTGCTTTTTAAGATTACCAAGAAGGATTTTGAAAGTGCCTTTCACCATCTTTACTGTGAAACCAATTCACAGGAAGGAGCAACATTGAACAAACATGATCATCTCATATGGTTCTGAAAAAAAATGTCATATTTGGCCTTCTCAATAATAAGATTTTGAGTCTCAATGTGAAGTCTTAGCTTAGTTTTCTAGACAATTTTAAAGTATTAGAACACTTTTTTTCTTTTCAATAGAATGTTGTACATCATAAATTTTATGAACTTTTTCTGTTTATCCACGTTTTCTCAGTGCATTCAGCTTTGGAGGAGATTAGCAATACAGTTTTCCCTTAGAGCAAGAGCAGGGTCAACAGCAGACAGTGTAGGATGGTGTGGTAAACTACTTGGGCCCTGTGGTTAAACTTTGTCTTAAAAGATGGTTTTGGACCAAATAAGGAGAAGCAGCCAGTAAGCAGCAGATTCTGCAGAGGAAGGGTAGTGTTTTTCACTGTGCCACTCCTTCCTATGCAGCCAGGCACCACTGCCCCGCTGCAAACTTACACCCTGTACACAGAGCCCCTCTCTAGATTTTTCCAAGGAAAGACCATGATTGCCCCAGCAGAACTCATCCTGACAGAGGTGATGGGGTGTTCCTTGATAAACCCTCTTTTTTGCTGTGTATGCAGGTCCCCACCCCTGGCAGACCAGGACTGTGAATTATTAGCACAGTCACTGACCACGATCATCCACAGATCACTGGAGCTGTGAGTGCTGATCTCTATCTATCTCTTTCTCTATCTTTCTCTTACTATCTCTGCTTTCTTAAGGTAGTCACAAATCCTGCTACAGCTATACACCCGTTTTTCCAGTTACAATTCCAGAGTTGTTAAAATAAAAACTATTGCTGTTTTTATATTGCTGTTTAGTGTTTTGCTTTAATCCACTCCAAGGGATCCTTTAGTAAAGACCCTGCTGCCATGCCTCAGAGGCTGGTCAAAACTGATGGGCTGGTTCCAAAGTGTGGGGTTATATGAGCTAATACAAGGTTTTCTTTTTTAAGATACCTTTGAGGACTCTCCCTTAAGGAGATCAGTTTCTCTGGGCCTTTAGGGATATCTATAGCCAAAGACGCTAAATTTCTTGTTTGCTGCTTTGGAATTCTGCAATGCAGCACAAGTTTTATTTGCTGCCTTGTATCCCAGGCTGCCAAAACACTTTCTTTTCAGTGGGTTTGTTCAGCTAGCAGGACATCACAGGTGTCACTGTTAGGCATAGATGATTATCAGCTGACCTTGAGTGAACTCATTTGTATCTCAGACACCTGAAATGTCTGAGAAAGAAGGAAGGCTGTCTTCTATTCCAGACAATTCACTGAGAAATTGTAGACAAACTATTGTGAGATTATTAATTTCTGCTGAACCTGCACCGATGAATTCTGCAGCACCCTTGCCACTCCTTTAGCAGGAATCTCCATCTACTCTCAGTCTGCACACAGAGAACACACATGGGCCCCCACCATGTGATGTGGCTTTGCCCATGTCACTGCTTTCTTCCTTTACAATGAGCAGTGAAACTGTGGTGCAGAGAGAAGTTACATCATTGCTTTGCAGAGATCTAAGTGTTACCTGTAGAGAAAACTTATTTTTCTACTGTAAAATGGGTCACAGTGGTCTACAGCTTTGTTGCTGTGAGACACCTTGTACAAGGTTATCTATTAATCCCAAATCTTACTCAGGTCAATGGGAATCTCTGTTTTGGGATCTTAGTTGTGCTCAGCTGGATTTTTAAATTCCTCCTGCAATCCCAGAGAAATATTTTACAGTTTCTCTGTACCTAAAAACACTTTTATTTTACATCTATGTAAAAAAAAAAAATCAGACTGAAAATTTCATAGGATGTTATATTTCATATAAGGATGTGTTGGTAAATTGAAATGCACCTGCACAACTCCTCAAATACATGCATAATAGGTATAATAATCCAAACATCTCCAATCATATAGAAAATAGACAAGAATTGCTTTTGCAGGTTTGAAACAGATTTTAACTATGCTAAGTACTTTATCCTGGTCTTTGAATTGAATGCTTAATAGTGTCATTTTTTAATAAATGGAAATTTTTATGCATTAAATTATTTCATTGAACCTCTGCTCATATGACCTAGACTGGGTTAATAAAGTTTGATGTCCTCCTACTATTTTGAGTATTATAAAATTCAATGAGAGCAATTTGTTTGGTTACAGGAAAGATTTTTCCAACATTGCCATTGCTCTGAAACAATTCTCAGGTCTAAACCTTATTCAAGGTAAAGCAGGTACACTCTGTGAAATCATATTTGCAGGAAATAAAGGGTGTCTGCAATGCTGTAATGGGATGTCTATGAACAAATCACTTTGAAAAAAAAATTAATTTCTCTGTTACTGATGAAGCAGGCCTAATCTTTTAGGTATGAGATCTACTAAGCATTATTCCTTACTTCTGCAACTGGAGTTAATCTCTGACTTTCCCTTTATGTGCAAAGTGGCAGACTTATTATTAACAAAAGTTAAAATCTAATAAATTTTAAGATACACAAAAGTACTATTCCATGTCACCTTTTCAGTATAGTATTTTACAGAAAAATGAACACAATCTAAATGGCGTTTGTGAGCAGAGTAATGGTCAATTGACAAAATGTGATTGTACCCTGATTTTTAGATTCTCTCTCATAATCAGACATCACATAAATGCTGAATGAAAAATATGAAATTCAGTGATTCATAACCCAGAAACTGTGTGATATAAGTATTGCCAGCTTCATTTGTCATCCCTCAGGAGCTTGAGAGGTGGAATTTGTTGTGCAGCCCCAGCTCTAATGAGCAAAATCCAAACCAGCTGTGGGAAGAGATTTGCTGGCTGGACTCAGGAGGTGCACCTGGAGTGCAGGGTGGGAATACTGTTCTTGAAATCCTCAGGGCAATGGTCAGCCAGCCAAAACCAACCTCCCTGGAACCCAGGAAAAGTCTGCAATGGGAAGGTGTCCCTATTAAACATCCTCCTTGCTCTCTGTACCTGAGGAGTTCTGATGGTAAGTTCCATATTTTCTTCAGAAACTCCCTGGAAAAGTATATAGAGCACGTTAGTGCTCTCAGTGATTTAATGCATTTGAAAGTGCCTCATCACTTGCTATAATCAGTAATTCAGATAACTTGGTTGGAAGTTAAAATGTGTGTGATAATGTTCTAGTCTGAAGTATATACTAGGGTTTATTTTCTTTCTTTGTCATAGTAGTTCTTCTTCCCTCACATAGTGATAAGCAATGATAAAATCCAATTATTAAGTTGAGAGCACTATTGTAAGAAATGATAAGAGTAGCTTGTTTCTAAATGTTTTGTCCTTTTCCTAGTAAATTGAATTTTGACAGTGAAAAATTGACATTTTATGAAATTGAGTTTTGGCCAGATCTGATACACTCACTGAATGAGATGGGAGAAATGTGTTTAATGCATTAAATGTTAGATAGCTTCTTTTCATTTAATATTTGTCAACAAATATGTATTTAGTTAGCAGGAAGAGACAAGTGACTAGATTTTTGGAGGGAACAACATGTACTAAGGCTACAGTCTAAGGTTATATTGAAAGGCATATTTAACATTTTGAATGTAAAGAAAATCCAAACATTATATGTATGGTTTAAAGGATATATTATCTACAATAAAATATCATTAAAATTACGCATATTGTATTTGTGTTAAAATATTGTGTATGCAGCTGTTAACTGTTCACCAGTCTTTTAAATTGAAGAAAAATAACCTTGATATGTAGCCTTTAGAGATAAATACTTTTATGAGATACTTAAAATTAATTACTCCATCTGGGGCTCAAATTTGTTGTATAGTCACTGTCCATACCATACAATGAGACAACACAAAATATAGATTAAACTAGTGGTTGGTAAATCTCCAAATCTTTGAACTTTTGGGTCTGAAAATCTGCACAGAAAATACAGTGAGAATTGTCTGTGGCATTTCAGTGCATTGCATCCAGTCACAACTGGATCATGGCAGAACCAAGACACAAAACTTTCACAACATAAATAAAATGGAAAAAGAAAATATGGCATTTTCCTATTTACTGCAACAAAACATTTTACAAGTCATTTCAAGGAGAGGGAGGGATGTGCCTTTGTTTGACCAGAATCATTCAATTAACTCTCATAAAGATAAATTTGGGTTCTAATGTCTGCTGGTACATTGCCATTGTTAGTAAATGCATACCTGTACCTACAGAAAAAGCAAGAACACATCAGTGGTATTGTTTTATGTGTCACTTATAATCTAGATGCAGCAGAATGTCCAATAGACGAGAAGCAGTAATGGATTTTGCAACAGTCAAAATTTTAGGAAGTCACTCCATAAATTTGCTACATCCTGATAATTTTATTTCACACAGTCTATAGACTATATAATATATATGTTTCAAAGCTTAGACATCTGTTGCAAATTTACAGACATGAGGTAGTTTGCCAAACTACCCAAGAGAGACCAGAGCACACCTGCTCAAACAAGTTGGAAACATTACAAATGCAGAAACTTGACCTAAGCTTTATGAAACAACACTGGTTGCAAAATGCTAAAAAAAAAAAGAAATTCCAGCTATGGAATTTGCAATTCCATATAGATGTGATGGATGAACACATCTACTGATTTAATATTCATAACCTTTTCCAAGTAAATTATGGTTCTTTACGGAAGCTTATTTCCAAAAATGACAAGTTTATAGAGAGTCCCTCATGTTTTGGTTTTTTTAGTAGAATAAAAATTCCAATACTACATGGCACACCCCAATGAATTTGGTGAACAGGATAGTTCTATAGGAGAGAAAAACAGCAAGATGAGCTTAAAGAACTAGAAAATATCAGCTGAAGACAACAGGATTCAGTGTTGGCTGAATTCCCACTGGATCAAGCTCTGTGTGAAGGTTCAGCCACACTGGAGAATAGGATCTCATGTCTAATCTAGTCTCTTGCAATGGGACCTCTATTATCTGCTCTAATGAAAGATGTGTCTGTGCAGTGTTTTGCAGGCAGATGTGAATTTGCTCTGCCAGTTTGCTAACCTGCCTGGAAGCTGTGTGTGTGTCAGACAATGAACCTTAGCTAATGTAGATTGTTTCTCATAGGGGCTTATTAGCTCAGCTTTGATGCTATCTAGCGTACCTACTTTTTTCCTGATTTGGAAGTGGCTGGCTTCCAACTGGCTTCAAGTGTGGGCAGTTGCCATCACCGTGTTCAACTGTATCTGTGCTTGAAATGCAGTGCACACGTACTTTCAGAATTCCAGAAAAAGAGATAGCATTACCAGGAAAAATAGAATTTGATCCCTTACTAACAAATTAGAGAAAAGTCCATGAGAAGTTTAATTTGGGTGATGAACACAACATGTGGTATGTACTGCCAAAGAAGAAAAGCTTTATATGAGAATAGATTCTCAAGGAGCAAAAAATTGGAAGTTCTGGCAAAATTCGTTTAGCTTTGGAAGTGAGATGACAGGCATAACGCATTGTAAAACTGTGTTTCTTGAGTAGAAAAAAGACTTTTATTTCATTAAGGTCTAGCAGGCTGGGTCTCCGTGTCTTCTGCATGAACATGAAAGCCTGAAGATAGAGTGATATTAAAGGAAAATGCTTAATTCTCATATGGAGTCCTGGATCAAAGATCATAAATTTTTCTCTACAAGATCAATTTCTATGGCAAACGTAGAGAGTATGTGTAAGGACTCACAATTACATTTTCAAGATTCTTCTATTGTAAAAGGCCATGAGGATATGGAAATTTGCTGTACCTTACTGCTGGGGCAGCTCAAATCTCTAGGGAGGAATCCACAAGACAAAGCACTAGTAAATTACCAGTTTACCAACCAACTCAGGTTGTCTAATTTTTTTACCAGCTTAGCTGGTAATGTACAATGGGACAGTACAATGTTTCTGCTTAGCATAAAGTAAAAAGAAAAAAAATGTTCAGAAAAAAAAAAAGTAAGTTCATGGCACTGCTTTGCAAAGCAGCAGAAAAAATACTGTTTATTGTTCCTACTGCATGTAATTTTTTCAATGTCTCTTTGTGGGGATTTCAAGTAAAAGTAAATTTTTTGTTCCCAGAGGAATGCATCCTGCCTCCTTGTGTGTAGGGCTAATGGACAGTCATGCTTCTGGAAATTCAAACAGAGCCAAACCTCCAGTTTACACTCTGCCTTTGGCCTACATCACATATAATTTTTTTTTTAATTTCTCTTCTTCCTTCAAAAACATTCCAGTCTCATTTTGGAAAAGTATGAACAGATAGAATGATACAGTACAAAAAAGCAGTAGTAAACTCAGACAAAATAATCCAAGAAAGTGATTTTAAAAAGTATCTCAATGCACTATGATACTTGAAAAGTATCGTAACTCTCGAGTTAGTCCTCAGGAGAACACAGATCTTTATGGCAGCTAGGAAACTAAAAAAACATAAAATATGGTCAACATAAAGGAGGAAAAATAGATATTGACAATAAAGGTATTTCAGAAACATAGTAAGAATTTTATATATATTTTTTTCTAGCCCTGGTGCCCTATTCTTGAAAAATAACATGGTTCAATCAGTTACCATGAGAAAATCTTGATTATTCCTCGTTTTACATTACACAGCAGCCTCCAATCAGACACAGGGTCGGATGTGTATATAAGTAGGAGAAATGAGGGAGAATGCAGGTGGGCAAATAGTCAAAAGAAGAGGGGAAAGAAAGATATAATGCTGTATGTGTTCTTGTGGTAGTGGTAAGAAAGAATGAACTGGAAGTTTTTGTTTCATTTTATATTAGAGGAAAATATCAGGATGGATGAAAAATCAGACATAAGCTGGCAAAGTGCAATTGCAGCCCAGAAACCCCCATGTGCTGGGCTGCATCCAAAGCCCCGTGGGCAGCAGGGCAGGGAGGGGATTCTGCCCCTCTGCCCCGCTCTGCTGAGACCCCACCTGCAGTGCTGCATCCAGCTCTGGGGTCCCAGCACAGGAAGGACAGGGACCTGTTGGAGCCAGCCCAGAGGAGGCCACCAAGATGATCAGAGGGATGGAGCAGCTCTGCTATGAGGAAAGGCTGAGAGAGTTGAGGATTGTTCAGCCCGGAGAAGGCAAGGCTCTGGGGAATCCTTAGAGTCCCTTCCATTACCTGAGGGAGCTACAAGAAAGTCAGAGAGTGACTTTTCACCAGGATGCGGGCAAGGCCAGGTGATCAGATTGACAGGACAAGGGGTGATGACTTTAAACTAAAAGAGGGTCCATTTAGATTGGCCATTAGGATGAAATTATTTACAAAGAGGGTGGTGAGACATTGGAGAAGGTTGCCCAGAGTGGTGGTGAATGCACCATTCCTGGAAACATTCAAGTTCAGGTTGGATTGGGCTCTGAGGAACCTAATTTGGTTGAAGACATTCCTGATCATTGCAGGGTGTTGGAACTAGATGATCTTTAAGTTCTCTTCCAACACAAACCATTCTATGATCCTGTTAACAAGCACAATATGTTGAAAGAAGAAATATTTTTTTCCATCTGTCATGTGAGTGGAGATTGGAACCCTCAAGTCATCCTAATTTCTGTAAAAGAGGATAAGAATAGAGATTATTTTTCTTATAGTTCACCAAATAGCAAGGAAGCAAGGTATATTCCAGGATCATCTATTTCCAAGGACAGCTAGAAGTTTAAGGAATATACCCTGACACACATACTTGAAGGTCATAAATACAGCTCTAGTTTCTTGTAAAGTATCTTCTATTATATCAGACTGGTTATATAAAATATTTTTCTGCTTTTACATTCCCTCTAGGAAGCAACTTCTGGGAATGAATGAAAATTTGGGGGTTTGTGATGGTGATTTAAGGACTATCTCTGTCCTATATGTCCGTGTCAGGTTTATTTTTCCTTCTTCAATCTAATCAGAGTGCTATAATTGAAGTATCAAAAACAGAAGACAATTGTCTTTGAACTGATGTTCCTGCTTCATTGGACTTTCCTGATTTTAAGAAGCTACTATTTGGTGAGTTTATCTATCTACTGGCACCTGCCTTTTCCTGTTTTTCTCTTGCTGTTCTACAAGTTTGACTTCTAAGGTTTTCAGTTTTTGAGGAAGTGTTCTAAAAGCCCATTATAGACAATATTTCAATAAATGCCTTTAATACAGAAGTCAGTTTTGAATAATTGCTACTAGTTCTCTCTGCTCCAAAATCTTTATGCTTTCCTTTCTAGTTTTTTAATTTTGTCCTTTTTTTCTTAGACCTTTGAAGGAAACAAGTATTTTTAAAGGGTAGCATGCTTTCCCTAAAGAAAAAAAAAAATTAAGTAGCTGGCTAGGAGTTCTATTCATAAATTCTATCTGTTTTGCAAGTTGCCACCTGTTTTTGTTTCTCATTGCTCAGATGTGTTTCAGTTTTCACAGTAATTAATTGTGAATACTGTTTCTGTACTTATGTGATGCTCATTTGGCTTTTCATTTTCTGTGGTGATGGCTGCATAGAACATTAATTCTGTTCAGTGCATGAGACTCATTTCTTACTCCTAGTGCCAGTTAATGAGTAAATGAAACACTTCTAGTTACCCTTTAATGCTCTTACTATATCTGATGTGTTGGCACAAGCTCAAAACAAATGACCCAATTTTCATTGCTAAATATTTAAAATATACATGGTAAGGTTCTTTTATATCTTAAGTAATTTTGTGTTTTGACATGTAAAATGTGTTCTGACAATGAAATATTCAATCAGTAATCAACTAATTCAAACAAGTCTCTTACCTGTGAGACAGCAATAAAGTACTTTTTGTGTATTGCCTCCAATTAAAAGAACTTTATGTACCATATTTCACACAGAATGTATTCTTCTACACTTTGGCACTCTTAAGTACAGCTACAAAAGTTAATATAACATAAAAACCAAAATTAGCTGAGTGAAGAAAGAGTTTTCAATTGAGAATTGAATATTAAATTGAATTTACTGTTGAGAGGGAAGAGGACTCCTCAATCTTCCTTCTCCTCTCCTAGTGGTAATACTGGGTTTCTTGGCAGCACTATGGCTCCTTCTGGGCTGCAGAAAAACCCCAAACTTCACTAAGGAGGAAAAGGAAAGCACTAAAACATCTCCATGAATGAGACATTGGGCAAAGCCATCCCAGCATGCAAGGTCCTTGTGGAGAATGTAAGAGATGCTTCTGTGTTTCCTTATGTAATAGATCCAAGTCTGGAGTAGCTGGGAATTTAATGCACTGATTGAAAAACACGCTCTTAGTATGAGTGAAAATAACTGGTGAAATGGCATCATAAAATTGAGACTATGTATGACACAAGAATGAATAGAAGGAAGATAGAAAAATAATGTGAGAAAAGTAGTTTTAGTTAGTATAACCAATTTCCCAGATTGTTGCAGTGCTCTAAATCATAGAATCATAGAATGGTTTATGTTGGAAGGGACCTCAAAGATCATCTTGTTCCAAGCCCCCTGCCATGGGCAGGGACACCTTTCACTAGACCAGGCTGCTAAGAATCCCATCCAACCTGGCCTTGAGCACTTCCAGGGGTGGGGCATCCATAACTTCTCTGGGAAACCTGTTCCACCCTCTTCGTGAAGGTTTTTTTCCTAATATCCAATCTAACCCTAGTCTCTGTCAGTTTGAAGCCACTCCCTGTTGTTCTGTCGCTACGAACCCTTGTAAATAGTCTCTCTCCATCTTTCTTGTCAGCTCTCTTCAGGTACTGGAAGGCTGCAGTGATAAAGGATTTGCTGCAGCTGTAACTGTGTAGCTTTAATGCTGACACCAATGCATTTGTAGCCATTTTTGATATAGCGGCTGGTGCAACAACTGGGAGCCATCCCAATTCCTGGCCCTTAATTCCACACTGCTGATTCAGGCAGACTAAAGGTATCTTCAATAATGAGGTAAATGTGTTTTGCTCTTCAGAGCAGAGTTAGTACTAGACTGAAATACGAACAGGAGAGGGAAAAGTGCAAGCAGGAATCACCACAATGTCAAGCTAATCAAAGTTACAGCCTTCTGATAAAAGAGCCAGTGAGTTGAAAATAACCTTGGTGTGAGCTAGTCAATTTTTTAAAGCCAGAGTTTATCCCTCTTATCCAGTGATGTGTTCATGTACCAACAGGAACAGAATAGAAAGAACAAGCCAAACAAATTATATGAGCTCTGTATCTTCCTCTTCTGCATGTAGGCAATGCCAGCTGAATATTAACATAAAATATAGTTCACCCCTATGGAGCTTGCTGGGTGTATTTCTGAAGAACAGAAAACCTTCTGCACTACACCATGGAGAACATAGAATACAGTTTACATCACCCAGGGTTTCTGAGTATCTTCAGTTTTCTTATCAGTGTTCATCTTTACACAGAAATCTGTAGTAAACCTGTGAGATAGAGAGTGACAGATAGAGAGTGAGAGTGGATTAATTTATTTTGGCATAGTTTTAGTTCATTTCAAACTTGTTTCTAAATTTAGTTTTTGAACATTTAAACAATTCCTATTAATTATGTAAGATGTAGCAGTAAGCTTGAAATTTCAGCAGTTTTCACTTAATACCTAAATAGCATAAGCCTACTATGGTATGAATTTACCTGATTTTTTTTTTTTGCTCCCTAGAGACATATGCTGAGTTTACTTTGTATAACCTTCACTTTGTGAAGAGCAATTGTTTGGAACCTCATCTTGAAATGTCTAAAGTCTTCTGTTATTATCTCTATCTTCTTCTCTATGTTAAGAGCTAATGATTTCTTAGAAGTATTTGTCCAATTTCATCTAAAAAGTGTGATGAATTGGACTTTTGCTGGCTGCCACACGCCCATTCTGCTGTTTTCCTTCTCTTTCTCTTTTTCCTCAACAGGGCAGGGGGAGAAAATAAAGTGAAAAACTTGTGAGTCAGCAGACAGGGAATTCCCTTCCCTGTTATTACCATCACAGACAAAATAGATTTGACCTAGGGAAATAGATTTGGTTTTGCTAATTAAAAATAAACTACAATAGTGACAAATACAAAACCAAAAGTATCTGCCTCCTCCCTCTTCTCCTCTTTTTTCCCAGACTCAACTTCACTCCTTCATTCCTGGCTCCTTTACCTCCTCACTCTGCCCTTAGTTGTGAAGGATGGTGGTTTTTGGGGTTGTGATCAATCCATGTCAGTTTCCCTCTGCTACTCCTTTCTCTTCACACCTTCCCCCTTTGCCTGCAGGGGTCCTTCCACAGGCTGCAATCCTTCAGGATAAACCTCCTCCACTGAGGTTTCTTCCCAGGGGCTACAGTTCTTCAAGGGCTGCTCCAGTGTGGGCTCTTCTCCAAGGAAGCTTCCTTCAAGGAAAAACCCACCTGCTCCACTGTGAGGTCCTTCATGGATATCTGTTGTGGCTTGGGCTCTGCCAACAGCTGCAATTATTTTCAGTAATTTTTGTGGTTTACTTTTGTGGTTTACTTTACTTTATTTTCAGTAATTTTTGTGGTTTACATTTGTGTACATGAAAGATAATATTAATTAAAATATATATAAACCTTTCTTTCCTCAGCTCACTAGCCCTAACACTGGAGAATGCTTGTAGATCTTCTCAAAGCACTGTCCAAGTACAACTGGCTTGGGATAGTGGACAGGTGTAGTGAGAGGATTAAAATATGCTCTGGCTAGAGGATTGCCAATCCCAAATTTGTGTGAGTGAGAATATCAGATTATGAATTTTCTGTAACATTGGGATTCTTTTAAAATTACAACTTTATAGATCTAGGGTTGGAGTAGAAAAAAGCCCAGACTTTTCATCTAAATTTAAGATGAAGAAAAAAAAATCAGCAGCATCTTGGAATAGTGACAATGCATTGCTTTTTGGCTTAATTGTGAAAGAATTTACTATGATTCAGAAAAATGATAATTATAACTCATATTTTTTATGACTCTACGTTAATCTAAATATTGTATTGCACAATCATTCTAGTGTTTTTATTTAAATAGCCCCAACACATTTTTTCAAAGTAATTTATTTTTCATGTATCCCTTCTATGCCTTCAAGTTGTCTGTAACTCACTTTGGGGGTGTGCTGATCTCTGCTGTCTGTGACCTGAGGGAACATTGGAAGCTGTCAGGGCAGGTTTAGGTTGGATATTAGAAAAAGCTTCTTCACCCAGAGGGTGGCTGAGCACTGGAACAGGCTCCCCAGGGCAGTGGTTACAGCACCAGCCTGACACAGTTCAAGAAGGGTTTGGACAACTTTCCTTAGGACATGGTGGAATTCTTTGAGTGTCCTGTGCAGGGCCAGGAGTTGGACTTTGATGATTCTTGTGGGTCTCTTCCAACTCAAGATATTATATAGTTCTAGGAACTTCCAGAGCATTTATTTATAGAAATATTTATGTATTTCTCATGAATATTTCTGTAATCTTGGAGAAAAAATGTCATTCTCTGAATATAGCTTTATGCCTTCTTGTACATCTACCACATAAAACGTAATATATTCCTTCAAAAGAGAGTGCATTTACTTACTCGGATTATTCCATCCACCTGCTTAATTTAAGTGATGGACACAGATTGAAAAATATATTCCAACTTCTAATCAGAATAATTCAATACCTAGCAGATATCACACATGTGACACTGCTGGGGACATGTCTCAGTGGGGACATGTCTCAGTAGGGACATGTCTGTACATTTGAAAATTCATGTGCCAAGGTATTTGAATGCTGATTTGGGACATTATGGAGGGACTTCATTTAAGAAAAGAAAATAAAAAACAAACCCACACATCAGGAGAAATTATTCAAGTACTATGTGCATCATGCTAGTTTAAGAGAAAATCACATCCATTTCCTCTGGCAAATTACAGTGAGATTTCAACACACTACAAAAAGAACATAGAAATATGAATAGTGGATTTCACTCACAGTGAATTCTGTGTATAAAAAATTTAGCTCAAAGTCAGGCATAGAGAAAGAAGCTGTTTCACTACAGTGTAGCACCAGGTATTAGAACTGAAATGAGAGACTACAGTAATGTAATTTTTTCAAATCTTTGGCTAGAACTGAATATTCATTTGGTAAAATTTCATTAAAATCTCTTACCTCTTTTATATTTTGCCTGAGGAGAATAAACAGTGAAGTTTTGAGAGAGACAAGTAGTATATAAGCTCAAGTTTTGCCCCAGGCTTTGAAATACTACTGAAATGGCATAACTTTATCCATTTAAATATTTTAATTGATAAATTTCAATTATTCTGCACAAATGAGTGCATTTAAAATAAGTTAAATGAATTTGTATCTGACTCTTATTCTCTGAGCCACTGGAGACAGTTTTGGTCTTGCTGTCCATTAAAGAAAAGTCTCATCATGGTTCTACAGACACACATTTGCATGACGCAAGGAATTCTTCCTCAATATAATACAGCTAGATCTCATGTCTGTGTCCTCTAGCATCTTGAAATACAAAAGCTTCAATGAAACATGGTCCTTTAGAAGGTTTAGCCAAAGTTTCTGTTGCAGTCTGGCCATCTCCCATTGGTAGTCCTGGAAGTCATAATCATAGAAATGTTGGTTGAAGAAACTTTGCCCAATCCCATCTGCACCTCTCCCAGTTAAATTAGTGGCCATTTCCTCTTGTTTTATGGGATGTCACTTTGAAGAAACATTTGATTCCATCAACTCTGTGACTCCCTTCAGGAAGAAATAGGCTTCCCTTAAATCAGTCTCGAATCTCTTCTTTGCAAACCCAACATGCTTGACCTCCATGAACTAGGAATGTGCTCTAGGCCTCCTACCATATTTTTCATTGATTTTAAATAACATTAAGAGCTTCAGTGACCCTTGTAATGTCAGATTTTACTAGGGACATAATAGGCAATTTCCACAGAAAGGTTATCTGATCTGTGTTAGTGTATTTATTCACAGAGTGCCATAAAAAAACCACAGAACACAAAGACTCAGATGGTAGCCCAGGAAGATATTCTCACCTATTGCATGAATATTAAAAAAACCCACCTCTTAATGATCAATTTGTGAAATGTTAGAAAGTGTATAGAACTACATGGTAAATCGTAAAGAAATGTATCTTTGAACAGTTGTTTTTAACCAGCTCACTGAAATTGATATTAACTAAAGTGGGTATTCAAAATATTTATTCTTGCAAATTAGAATGGAAGAAGTATGAAAT
The DNA here is from genome assembly GCF_009650955.1 of Corvus moneduloides. Lineage (NCBI taxonomy): Eukaryota > Metazoa > Chordata > Aves > Passeriformes > Corvidae > Corvus > Corvus moneduloides. The sequence continues at coordinate 14,769,362 of NC_045477.1, read as the reverse complement.
TTGTAAAATGATGAAAGGTCAGAAAAGAATGATATTTTAAAGATTTATTTATAATTATGTTTTCTATATTTGAAAATTACTAGTTTGTACTGATTATTCAATTTGAATTAAAAAAATGGTGACCATTTTTTGCACACTGTGCTAAATAAAAAAAAGAAAATAATTGTATAGACAGTTCAACAGAAGTATAGGTTGCAAATTGTTTTCACAGGTGTATGATAGAGTCCTGATCTTAAGGTATTAACTGTTTTTAAGGATAAACAATCAAATTAGGAGAGCAATTGTAAGGCAACTCAGAGGGAGCTGAAATTCTTATGGCTCAAGCAGTCAAACAAGTGATATGAAATCCTTTTCAGTAAATGGGATCAAAGTTTTATCAAATATTAACTCAAATCTTTTCTGTAAACTAGAGCTAGCTAAAACTCTTTTGAAGAAATAGTTTTTCATTTACTTTCCTCTTTCTGATCAAAATGATTCCACTGAATGCAAATACTGTACATAAGGGCTTGAAACAACCCTACTTACAAACACAGTTTGTCCATTTATTCATTATTACTTCATTTCTTTTGTATTTGATGTGCCAAAATCATGCAGTCCTGTTTATGCTTGTCAATTTCCAGAAACGGTTTGAAATGAGAATAAGTATTTATGAATAGCAAGTGTCTCAATTTGCATATCAAATGTGGTTATTGTACAGACTAGAGCTATTCTCCGTGTGCTTGGGCAAAAAAATCACTGTACTCATCAGTGTCTTGTGTCTACCTGCCAACCAATGAGGCATATAAATGACTCAACAAGTACAGAAAACTGCATTACCCTACGATTAAAAACTGAGTCAGAGGCAGGATAAGAGGGCATGAGACTTCCTCTCCCCTCAGTTTCCCTTTTGCCACAATTTCCATGTTTGAGATCGAGCAGTGCAAAGAAGAGCAGAAACCACTTGCTAAGGTCAGATCAGAAATTACTATTTCTGAGCCTTTTTGCAGTTCCCCCATTTTCCCCTGCTTAGGCATGTAGGATCTCCCTTCTTGGGGGTTTTGGATGGAGTGACAGCTCCAGTTGTCTGTGGCAGTGGAAACCTTGGAAGCAGGGCTGTGCTTCAGAAAGAAAAGAATAAAAAGCAATCTGTGAATTGACTGTTGCTTTAGGTTCAGTAGAATTGAACCAGAATTGAATTCAACAGGAATTGAATATTCACAAATGTGAAATAGTTGTTTTGGTTATACCTTGTGAGTGGGGTACTTAAGGACTGAGTAAAAACATAAGCTACAGCTGGTCCACACTTGGGAGATGTTTTGCCTGCTGTGGTTTGCATAATGATGGATGTGATTCTTCACTGGAGACGGAAAGGCTGGGTCATTTGTGAACTGGAGGCTTCCTGAGGAACAAGAAATTCTCATGAGATTATCCTTGCCTCACTCTAGTCTGTATCTAGAATGAGCTAAGGATAATCTTGCCAGAAAATCTGATGTCTTATTTTTGTAAAATAAGGCTTTTAAATGTCATATGTGCAAATATTCATAGGCGTGTCCTAAGAGGAAAGAAAACCATACCTGCTATCTGTGGGATTACTGTCTAGTAGATAACAAGGAATCTGATTTGGCAATGAACCTGCCACACTGTATTTCAAAAAACTGATTTACACATGCTCATGTCCTTACACAATTATTTACAAGGTAGGGGGGAGGGGTAGATTTAAAAGAAACCTTTTTAACCATAGGTGTATATATACACCAGCCAATATAATTAAGAAATATGAAGGAGATGATAATAAAGTTCCTTCACAAAGATTAGTATTTCTTTACAAAGATTCTACAATTTAAAATTATTTGTTCTTCAAAAACTACAAATGATTATCAATGGGGAAACAATATTAGCGGAAATAACACTTGCACTCTCACCTAAAATTCAATTTCATGTCTAATAGGCTAAAATGGGAGACATTACTTTAAACATACAGTATGAATAAAAGCATGCTAAGAATGGTTTTAAGAGCTTTTCAATGTGCTCTACAAACTGCCATGGTAAAGTTCATATGCAACATTCTATTTCTACCAACCTTTGCTCTTAGTAAACCAGCCTAGAAATAAGAAAGCCTCCATACAGTAATTATGGATATTTAGAATCTTGAGAAAATTATTCCATAATTACTGAAATTAGGAATCATGCAGTAGGTTGACCTTCAAGAGTATGGGGTTTTTAACCATTGTATTACAAAAAATATAGCTCTGTAATATCACTGCTGACGAAAAGGAGCAAAGTAACAGTGTACATGTGTGCATGTATGCACACATGCGCACTATGATATATGTGTGTAGCATGTACACTAGTGATCAACCCGGTTTTCCTTTCAAAATACAGCATTCAAGGAACTACAAGACAAAACCAGTATTAATTCAAACAGTCCTTTTCATTGGCCAGAGACTGGACAACAAATAATTTAGAAAATAAAGAAAAACAGAAGCCGTATAATATAGGTTGGTTTTTAGAAGGACACTTCTGGATGCACTTGGATTATGCATCCATTACCTTTACCCTAAATTCAAGGACCTTCATAGTTTGAAATCACAAACTGGTTCTCCAGTTGGGTGCAGCTTATTTTTCTTTTATCCTTTCAAAGTTGAAAGTTAGTTAAAACGAATGACTTAGTTTTAGAACTCAGTTTTTCTCATATAAGAAAAGCATCTTTTGATCTGATTATTTCTAGGCTGTTCAGGATCGTTTGCCCACCTATTTTTAAGGCTCTAGCTCAGGAACTTCTGAGGTATTCAGATCTCAGTGTCTCACTTCTTGAGCTATGTAATGCCCTCTTTCTGGAAGATGTTTTCTCTTGCCTTTTCTTTATTCACCCTCAGTAGCTGCTTGGATGTTTTCCTCATTAGAGAGATTAATTCATACCAGTGAAAGGTTAATTTCTGTTACATTTAAGGAATCTGCTCCTTCTCCCCAGCCAGACCTCACTAGCACTGCAGAAAGCTGGGCCCTCTATTTCACTGCTCCGTTTCTTCTCTCGTTTGTCAAGCCTAAGTGTTATGGTGAGAACTGACTGGAATCCAGCCTTACCTCTTTAGATTTGAGGGAGGCAGAACACCGATTGAAACAATTAAACTCCTGTGAGTCAGATGGACTGTGCAGGAATTAATTTAAACCTGTGGGTGAGATGGATTAAACTAAAATACTTAATTATAGAAATAAGGTAAAAATGCATGCAGAGTCATTCACCATGGCTTAGCTGACAAGTGGATTTTCAGTAAGTTATAGACATATTTTGGTTTGGTGTCCATCAGCTTGAGCTAAGTAAATGTTTGGAAATACACAAATGGTTCAGCCGCTCTGAAAACATTTCTATTTTGAAAAGAAGTGTAGGGATTTTTTTCTTTTCTGTTTAGTTTCTGTAAGTTGTTGTTATGAGTAAAGGTATTTCTGAAAAAGTAACATTCTGGCATCAAGAGAAAAAAACCCCAAATATCTCATTTTTATACCAGAATGGGTGGACTCATCCATACATTTACAGTATTTGTACAGTAATACTGAAGCTTTCCAGACATATCTGGAATGCTGGGGGTGCGGGAAACATGCCTAAAATATGTAATTCTCATAGTAGAAAAAAACAATAGAAGAGGACAATGGTATGGAATCACTGCAAAAGGCAGAAAAAAACCAGTCTGTATTATAGAAGTAAGAAGAATCCCAAAAATCCATTGAATTGCAAGTGAAAAAATCATGAAAAGAATATGTTACAATATGCTACAAATACTGTAACAGGTAATTACTGCATGCAATTATTGGTGGTGTAATTTTTCTGCTAAAAAAACCAGATGAACTAGTATGATGACATCCAGCTACATAATGTTATAAATATCAGAAGTGGAGTTTGAGAATAATAAAAATACTACTTTGTAAGTACAAAATAAACCCACATAGAGGTCTACAAGAAATTAAGTTCCATATAGTAAGTTCAAAATGGAAGGTAAAAACAAGTTTGTAGACTCCGCAGGGCCAAATGCTGATATGCTGCAGAGGTGCCTGCATGGAGTGTGGTTAACACCAAAACCACATAGGGTAGCTTTAATATATGCATTTGGTTGGATTTCTTTCTCTCTTCAGAGGTATCACTTTGAAGAGACAAAATATTTATCATTTTTAATCAAGTGTTTTTAGGCAGGGCAAAGGGAGAAGAGGAACAAGTATTCAAACTTGTGAGCAACACTGTTCCTCCCATAACCTACATACCATTAATTTTAAAAAAGGTATTTTTTAGTTTTCAGGGAAAAAATGCTAGAAAATATATTCTGTTCAAGTGATCATAGCAAAAAGATCATTCAGGAAAGACCAATGCTCGTCCCATCATGCTATTTGAAATGTTTCTAAGAATAGAGCTAGTCAGAATACTGCTTTAATTTATAGAAATAATAAATTATGTCTGAAATTCTTTTGGAGAAATAAGGTAATTTTTTTTCTGTGCTTTATAAAATATGCATTGTATTCTTCTATTTATCTCCTACTGTAAAACTGAGCATGGCATACAAATATAAGAAATGGAAAATATTTTTTTCTTTCTAAATGCACCATAAATCGGGTTCTATACCATAGGTTTGATATTTCTCATTTCAGAAGTATACCACTGTATTTCATCTGATTGGTTTTTTATTCAAATCTGTCTTATTCAGCAGTTGCCTCTCCTACTTTTCAAATGCATTTCTTCACCTCTAGGTGTCTGGTAAATGAGAATTTTCTGTTTTATCACTATATAATCTTGAAAAGCCTGACTTTTAACCTTGTAGGATGAAATTCTTAATGGATGGCTTCAGTGCATAAAAATTAATGTCAGACTTTGACACTGTTGGGCTGCCCGAGGCAGCACAGCGTGCAGCTGCAGATGTCCTTGGTGTCAGCTGCAGCTTGCAGGGAAAGCTGGCTCCTTCGCAAGGAGTGAGCCCCAAACAAAGATGATGTAAAAGCGTTGGCAGAGGCAAAGGATGAGAGAGGGGTCTTTGTAGAGATTCCAGCTGGTTTATTGCAGGTAGAGGGTCCAGGGACAAAGACCAGGGATAAGGCAGAACACAGTATTTTATACGAGGGTGGAACAAAGGGAAACAATCAATGGGGAGCACCTGAGGAGGAGGAGATAACAGAGGAATATCCAATAGGGATAACTTAAGGGAGGGAATTACATGAGTAGACCAATGGGGCCTCAAAGAAGGGAGAACTTTCAGAACTAATACATAGGCAATTAAGGGAAATACATAAACATGAACTTATACATAAACCTAGGTGGAGAACTCCTAAACCAATAAACTTGAAACATGTAAACTAAGAACCATTAGGAACATGGGAACTTGCCATAACCAAGGGGTGAGGATTAGACCTCGGTGTTATGGAGAACTGTCCACCAGTCCTCCGAATGCTCTGCTGCAGTGGCCACTGCCACCTGCACTGCAACAAATCTTCAAGCTCTGAGATACAGAAGAAAACCCTTTCTGCAGCAAACATGGTCTGGGAGACACATAAAAATTCAATGTAATCATAGAATGATTCGCACTGAAAGCAACCTCATCTAGTCCCACCCCCCCTTCCATGGACAGGGACACCTTCCACTCACCAGACTGCTCCTAGCTGATCTTGAGCACCTACAGGGGATGGGCCATTAAAATCTTCTCTGGGAAACCTGTTCCAGTACCCCACGACCCTCAGAGGGAAGAATTTCTTCCTAATATCCAAGATAAACCAGCATTCTTTTAATTTGAAACCATTCCCCCTTGTCTTATCACTGTATGCCTATGTAAAAAGTCACTCTCCATCTCTTTTTAGGCCTCCTTTAGGTACTGGAAAGGGCTGTAAAGTCTCCCCAGAGCCTTCTCTTCAGGCTGAACAGCCCCAACTCTTTCAGCTTGCCTTCATGGAGAGCTGCTCTGATGATTTTTATGGCCTCCTCTTGACTCACTCCAACAGGTCCATGTCCTCTTGTTGTCGGGGGCCCCAGAGATGAACACAGCACTCCAGAATGGGTCTCATGAGAGTTGAGTAGAGGGGCAGAACCCTGTCCCTTGACCTCCTGTTTACAGTCCTTTGGATGCAGCCTAGGACATGATTGTCTTTCTGGGCTGCAAGCACATATTGTCAGCTCATGTTCAGCTGCTTGTCTGCCAACACACCCAACTATTTCTCCTCAGGGCTGGTTCCAGTTCATTTTCTACCCAGCCTGTACTTGTGCTTGGGATTGCCCTCACCCAGGTGCAGAACCTTTCACTTGGCCTTGTTGAACTTCATGAGGTTCATACAGACGCACCTCTCCAACCTGTCCAGGTCCCCCTGAGTCTGTCCCTTCCCTCCAGCGTGTTGACCCCACCACACAGCTTGGTGTCATCAGAAAACCTGCTGAGGGTTTTTTGATCCCACTGTCCATGTTCTCCAAAAAATATGTCTACGTAAACATATGAATTTCTTTGAGAAATAAGAGACAAATCCAAAGAATAGTGGAGGTTATGCCACAAGTGCCACTTGTCAATAATTGAAATGCTTTTGCGTCAGATTCAATACTATGTTTAGTGACTTCTATGGAATGGATGAATTGCCACCATCAGACAGCAGCATACCAAATGAGGAACTTCATACATCAGTTGTCACAGATTTATAATGCAAGACAGTACAGTTATTCTGGAAATAATTTTTCTGTGAGTAAATAAGGCAAATTTTAAGTAAAATACAAAAGATACAGAGTACACCATTAAATTTCACATGCAAATTTATTTCCTTATGTATTCATAAGATAATGAATGTGTACATCTAAAATTTTGGATCTGTCTTAAAAATCCAATTATTCAAACCCATGTACTGTACAGTAGAAACAATGAACCCCTTAATATATTTTATTCATTTTTTTAAGTAATAGGGCCTGCTAAGAATAGCAGAAAAGATGGAAAAATTACATTACGAGAGGTAGCTGTGGGTTCTCTATAATGTAAGAGTAGAACTGGCCAGCAGGCACAAAGGCTTCCCAAGTTACCAACACCATCCACTCAGCCTTGACAATGCTACAGAATATTCTTCCTCTAGGAGTCAAAGGTAGATTCAAAATGCTTGGAAATGCATTAGGGACCTTTGTTTTCATGAGCAGTTTTCCATTTTAAACTGAGTAAAATGAAGATATGCAAGACATCCTTCAGACTGAAGGATTAACACAATGGAGAGAAATGGGTTACATCTCATAAAAGACAAGAGGCACAAAAAATAATGGGTATACTTTGGCTTTTGACACATTCAGAGTTGAAATCCATGAGAGAATTTATGCAGCAGCTTCACAGTTGGAGTCCTCCTTTCCCTGTCTCTCACAGATGGTGTAGAGAGACAGTCACATAAAAAAGCCACACTCTCCTTTCCACTGCACCTGATGCCTCAGCAGGTACAGTCATGGTGTGCTTCACTCAGGTACTGAGTACTCGTGGGCTGCCAGATAGCTTATGTTCTTCAGCTTGATTAGTCTGGAAAAGATACTCTTACAAATCTGTTAAATGAACGAGAATATAAGCTGTCTCCTTACTGACTTGGGAAAGTCTGCTTGCCCATAGTTTGATTGATACTTTTGACAAAGTTTTGCTAGTTAATGTAGTAAAGTATTTAGAACATCGAGTTTCAAAGGCCCGTAATCTTTATCAGCCACTTCAAAATATGTGTTCTCCAGGGACCAAGGAAGGAAAACTTGTGTTGAGAAGTCTGAGCTCTGTACAAAAAAAGTGTCCTTTTAGCCCTCTGGATCTGCTTCAGATAGTTCAGGACATCAGTCCTCACTTACACCCACCTTAGGACCTCCTTAGATCTGTCATTGTCCTTATCTCCTGGTAAATGAAGCCATCCATTTTGCTCATCCTGGTGCCAACCACCTTGGCATTTTTGCAATCCTTTTCTTTCCCTCCCCGAGAAAATCACTGCTTTTTTTCATGTCCAGTCCTGACAAACAGCTTGATTCATTTGCCAGTTCTGAAGAGAGCTTAGACTTGACTTTTCATGCTGTCATTTCATGACAGATGCTTCAGCACATGCAGAGTTTTGATACCCTGCCATACATCTTTGCTTTTGGGGACTGGGCCATTGTAACTTTACTAGGTGCTTCAAAGAAGTGCAGGTGAAAAGTCACACGGGATTGGAGCAAATCCTTAACTACTTTAAACTGTAGATTTCAGAATGTTACTACATGAAGTGATGATCTGGGGTATCAGGAGGCAGGGCTACACAATCTAGTCTCTGCCGAGTTCTCTTTCCATAGGGGAAAAACCCAACAAAAAGAACAAAGAAACAAAACATCCTCAAAACAAAACCAGACCCACAAACCTTCTTACAATCCTTGTGATTGTCTTTCTCCTTTCTAAGCATTTTTTGAGGTCTATATGGAGTTATGAGGAATATACTTAACTGTAATAGCTACCCCTTCATTTTTGCTGTTTTTCAATTTGGAGAACACATTAAAGCTAACAGCTTTAGTTCTCTCTCTCTGCATCTAACATAAACTTAAACCTTAAAGTACAGGAAGATCTGTCAGGTTTATTGGCTTTTGCTTTCTCTGACTTGTGCCTATGTTAAGCATAAAATGAGAATTAAACATACAAAATGAGAATTAAGGTAATTTAATACAAGGAAAAAATGCAGAGGAACTCATAACAGGTTCTTTGCGTGGTCTAAGAAAATAGATTAGTTGAAGCATTTTCTTCTCATGTACTTCCTAGAATTTTCAAAAACTAATTTGTCATCAGAATAGATCAAGATACACTAGGAAATGAATTTACCAATCCTTCTTATGATACTGAAATGGATATTGGTGTTATATTTGATGCTACATCTTAAAAAACATGTTTATCTTTTACTGAAGTGTGAGGAGCTTTAGCTTTTGTTATCCTAAGTGATATGTATATTCGGAATTATAATAAATGGCATTAAGTTGTTCTCAGTTACAATCTACAATAATACCATAAATCTTCCTAGTATTGATTAGTCTCACAGAGCTGAATTTACCTTCAGTAGAAACATGAGCTGTGAAAGGAGTTGGGAGAAGCCTTCAAGATAATGCTGTAATTACCATGTATGTTATCAGATGCTGGATATTTTTCAATGTATTACAAAGAGCCGTATTAAAAAGGGGGACCTTATGGGCAAAAAAGGACTTTACTATCTTACATACAGAACAAACACAATCATAATAATTGCTAAAAATAAAACTATATACCTTCAGCATAGTAGCCAAACACACAAATATAAATCTTCTTTGATACATAGATCTTCAATGTAAAGTATTTGCTTTTTTGTCCCATGTATTTTTAAAATTTGTTTCTTTGCTTCAGTCTCTTTCTGTGCAAACTACAGCACTCCAGAAATCTATACCAGAAGAACACTAACCTCTACAATCTCACGGATTATACGATCTAAATATATCCTGCTGTTACTTTTTTTTTGCCTTACGGGTTTTACATGTATTGCTATCTGCAATTATCCAGAGCCTGTCTGGTCTTTTAATTCTCAAGGTAAGAGGGAAATTAAATGTAGAATTCCCCATGGAGGTTCATGTAGACAGCTGGAATTCAACCCTCTGCTTGGAGAGATATATTAGAATTCTCTGATCTTCTAAGCAGATTTTCTGTGAGGGAAGGAGTGGTGCTGCTTTTAGCTTTCAAATTGTGACTGAGAACAAAAGAAGTGAAAGAATGGTGCCGTTCTTTTCTGCCCTAGGCCAATTAGTGGATTCTAGTGGGAAGTGAAACATAATATTTTCTGCTTTAATCTAAAAAACTTCACACATAGGACAATTGGAAGACAGAAAATGCTTTCTCTTGCCAGTATGAGGCAGTGAACTGTACAAGACAGTGTAGAAAATCCCAGCCTAGATTTGTATCATTAATACCCTTCTACAATGTGAACATCTGCTCGTCGAACATTGGGCCACTATCACTCATGTAATAAACATTCAGGTTGAATCCACCCTTTTAAACTGAAATGTTGGACACAGCAGAACACAAGCACATGCTGTGCATTGTTGGCACTCACAAGACACAGTGACCATATTGTAATATCCGTGCATGCTGGTTTGAAGAGAAGCCCAGAGGTCTAGCCACGCAGCCTCTGATTTACAGCAGCACACACAAAAGGATCTGAGGGGAGGTGCTCCTCACCCGAGGGAGCTGTCCCTTGAGCGGAGTGTGAGAGCACGCAGGCGGAGGCAAAGAAGCAAAGAGAGGGGACTCTCCGTATAAGTTCCACACAGAAGGCTTATTCAGGTGAATTGCTAGGGGGAGAGGGGGACAGAGAGCCAAGGATAGGAGGGTGTCCAGGGATTTTATAGTGGGGAAAGGAAAGGTGGGGATAAGGGATACAGCCAATAGGATTTGTGACAGGAGGCGGGGTTGAGGCTGAGGGAACCAATGGAAATAACACCAAGGAGGGACTTAGGGAAGGAGCCAATGGGGTGTCGAGTACCACAGAACTTTCTAGGGCTTCATAGAATATTAAATAAAGGGAAATGAATATACATAGAATTATACATAAAATAGGGAGGGGAAAACATTCACCAACCATCCAAAAGTATGCAGATAACTGAACTGGGGGATTATGGGCTCTCACCCTAACTAGGAGTGAGGCATTAAACCTCGGGGCCTGACCACCGCAGGTTGTTATCAGTGTTGTCCTCAGGGGTGAGGGTGGCTGTAGCCGCTTGCATCACCACACCATATCAGTCCTGGAACACCACTCCAGGATAGAGCTTTGCAGGAAACAAAAAGTGTTTAAAAAAGCAGGAAAAAGATTTGGACCGTTCATCAATTCCCAGATGCTATTTTACTTCTGTGGGCTAATCATTCTGGTGAGTGCCAAGTTCTTGATGTTTGTTTAAGAATTCTGCATTTTAGTGGATACTTTTGAGGTCTGATCCCAAGCTGGTATAAAACAGCAGCTGTCTAATGATGTAAATAATTTTTTCTAAAAAGCATCTGGGATGATGCATGATTTCTCATGAACACAAGAGTTTATAATTTTAAGAAATAAATTATTAATTATGCTTGAAATAAACTTTAGGAAATATTTTGCTTAGCCATCTGTCTTGATGTTTCTTTGAACCTAACAAAACATAATTTTGCATTCCAGTAATAAGAAAATAAATGTGATATTAATCCAAGTTAAAAAAAAATTTAAAAGCTGGAACTGAACCACAGTCATCTACTTCAGTTGTACATCTTTGGTCACCAGCAGAAATCTAAGTGCTGTGTTAGCAGTAAGATATGATACAAATGGAAAGAGAAAATCTATGGAAAGAGAAAAGCTGTGTAAGAAAGTGCAAAACTGCTAATACTTTGCTAGTTAAAACAGCTAATATATGATAATACTAATGATTCCAATTTGATCTTCAGGACTCATCCTAATGGACAGTCTACAAAAACTGAAAGTGTCTCCTCTGTAACATTACCTATTAGAAGAAAAAATGGTGGAAAAAAAGAATCCAAAGTGTTTCTTCTTTCAGATGGGGGAATTGTGAAATACAAACTGTTTGCTAAAGTAACTAGAATTGTGAAAGACTACAAAAAAAGAAGTTTTGTCTCCTGAGAGAGACTTAATATTCCAAACTTTGTAATATTTAACAAACTGAGCCATTAAAACTGTACCAGCCTTAAGGACTTATTTCTAGAATAAAACATGGTATCCTTTAACAAAGCAACAACCCCCCTGCTGCTATTCTGTGAAACAGGAGAAATTTTGAGTAAGAGAGACTGTTCTAATGAACTATAAGAGCCTTTTTGGTCTTAATGCATGCATTTGTTCGGAGATGATTACCAGACTCTGTCAGTGGGTAGCTAAAAGGAGTAAATTTTTAACTAAATAATTACAGCTTTTATGAAAGTATTTGAAAGGGAATTGTGATGGATCTTAAGAGTTCATTGGCTACATCTATTTCTCTCTCTTGAGATAACAGTGCCTTTGCTATTCTGTTTTTACTAATTTATGTATGATGATCTTTGTGAAGGACTTGAGTTTTCTCACTGTATTTGTACTATGTCATGGTAGGGAGAGGGAGAAAATCAGATTATAACCTTTGAGTTAGCTGATTTATCCCCAACATTATTAGAAATGAGGTCTGAAATTTATTCCTTTACAATTGGCTTTACTACAACTTGTACCAGAAAAGATGTTCCTACCAAGACTAATTTTTGCTGTATCTTCAATCTTCCATCAATATTCAGCTTTGCCCTGTATCACACTCCTACCCACACAACAGTGTGGTTTTCGGTGCTTTGAATAAATTAGATTTCCACTCAATCATTAGCTTTGTAAACAAATCAGTTTAAAGTTTTGCTGGTTTGTAACGTGGGCTTCCCAGTTAATACATTCCAGAAAACTTACTAGATTAATTCTATACATGTTCCAAAAGGGGATTTCAAGTGTTCATCTAGCTTTAGCTTTTACCCTGACTTATCCTTTGCCTGAATTCTGGTCTTTATTCAAACCAAGAACTTCTGTGCTATCCTATTTAAATCTTTACCTTCTCATGAAATAAATTCAATCTAATCTCTCCTCCTGCCTTGAATTGACAGGTCTTTTAAATTTCCAAGTCTCTGACACAGAGATACACATTTAAAGATAGTAAACTAAGTTTCTCGATGGCACTCAGCAACAAATGGAAATCTGCTCATGCATATACTTTCATATATGAGTCTTTCTCAGCAAGTTCACCTCTGTGCCTTGTGCACAGAACTAAATTTCTTGAGAGTTTTTATTCCATCACATTTCTCATCCTGATTTATGTTTAGTGTTTATGTTTTAATTTTTAAAAGGGATAGTCTCTTCAGTCATAAAACAGATCTAAATATTGGAAAGATGCTTTTTTTTTTCTGTGCTCACTGGTTTTAGTTTTGGACTTCACTGAATATTTTGAAAAAAAAAAAAAAAACCTGGGGAAGAAAAAGGTGCTACACTAATAAGTAATCAGGTCAAATGAAAATTTTGTCCATAGCTGATACAAGCGTGTATTTCAGGTTACAAAATAAAGCAAAGTTCATTTTTCCTTTCCTTGATGGCTAATTATTTATCCTCCCTTAAAATTATGCCATCAAGGCATGCTTAATAGTTACAGCCAACTCTCTACTATTGGGTTAGTTTGTCTATGGATGACATCGAAATGTGCACAAGAGATTATGAAACTCTTTACTCTTTCATCTTTTGCATTCTTCATAATTATAACTAAAATAGCATATACTGAAGTTTACTTCAGAAAATAATATTACATTATTCTTGCCACAAGTTCATTCAGGTGGTTGGTTTTTTTCCTTACAAAGTGCTTCTAAATGAAAAAAACTATTTACACCGTATTTTGGGATCATCCTTTTTTTAATAGTCATTCCATTGCCTGCCTTACTAAAGACAGGGCAAGAAAAGGCATGAAAACTTGAATATTATTTCAGGAATAATTTCTTCATGGAAAGAAGTGTCAGACATTGGAATGGACTGCCCAGGGAGGTGGTGGAATCATCATCCCTGGAAATCTTCAAGAAAGTACTTCATATGGCACTCAGTGCTCTGGTCTTTTTGACAAAGTGGTGATCGGTCAAAAGTTGGACTTGATGACCTTGGAGTTCATTTCCAACCTAAACAATTCTGTGATTTTGTGATTATTGGATAATTTGGCTGAAAGATATATGTTGGACACCTTAGCCTTTTCAGGAGTCAGGTATGTGTGGTTACACATTTAACTAAGACTCCTTAGAAACCTTAAGGCTGGTAACTGAAGGCACATTTAATAACATGAAATGCTGTGCAACAACACTAGTTTTGGAACATTACCTTCATAGCAGCTTTGCTGCTCATTCCCATCCCTTCATCTTGCTCTTTCTTCACACAATCTGTCACACACTGCCAACAGCATCTGAGAAATGATCTGGAGAAAATTAAAAGACTTTTTTTGTTATTGTTCCTTTCTTTCTCATAAAGCTTCCATTTTTCTCTAATCAGATTCATAGCCCAGCTATACAAATAGCTCTGTTGTCCTTGTGCAGTGGGATGGGCAGTGCCTAGACAACAATGAACCTTTAAGAAGAATGGAAGTGCTTTAAGTCAGTCTTGCCCTGGAACAGAAATCACCGCCCAGGGAAAACTTGTAAATGGAAGTCTTAGGATTTAGGTGGCTGAATCAATTTTAAGCCCTCCATTTTCTGTATCCAACATGAGCATTGTTCTTCCTCTACAACATGTTATATAGAGCTGTGATGTACAGCTTCAAAGCTACCTCTGATAGTCTGGCTACAGAAAAAGTAAAAAAAGAAACCCACAAGAAGCCCACACGTAGCAAAAACCCCAGTATCGGTCATTCAGTTGTTACCGATTTTCATTCTCACAGAAGACTATGGAAGCTGATGAGAATCTTAGAGCATTTCTATTACAGGATGTTCCTTTATGTATGTTTATTTGTTGGAGCTGCTTTGCTGAAACTAGACAATGAACTTCCATGTGCATGGTGAACATGGTAGTGCTAATTAGCAGTTGGAATTGATAGTCTTGGAGATCTTTTCCAACCTTTATGATTCTGTGATTCTAAGTCTCTGAACAAAACCAGTATCTTAAGAAGCCATTTTGAATATGAATTACAAAATCTGACACAGATAAACTTATTGAAAAAAAGAAAGTAAAGCATTTCTTATCTGCGACTCAAAATTTCTAGAGAGATTAGGATATGCCAAAAACACTCTCAAAATCTAAACACTTCATTTTATTTTTAAAAAAAATTATTTAATTGGGTTTGAAGCTCTCTTCTACATCATTGTACAGATATAGGGAAAAGGTCAAGAGTATTTAGATATGGTGGCACTGTGGCACTTTCCGTTTGCTTAGCATTCAAGTCAGTTTTTCCTCAGCGCCAATCAAAGACAAAAAGACTTGGAAGCGGACAGAAGTGGAAGAGTACTTTCTGGCCCTCTGGCATTTGTTTACTAATTGTATGGTGTTCTTCAGTGAGGTGACTCACTTTTAATGGGTGCTTAGCTGTGTGGACCAGCAGCAAAGGAAAAAAAGAGAACAGTTTGTGTTGTACCTATCCCAGTGGCTCCACATGTAATACTCCTAGACAGATCTTAATTAGTTATAAATTGTGATTATTACACTGAAATCAAATGAGTAATGTCTAATTACACCACCAGAGCATCTTATCCTATTTTTATTTATCCTTAATTTGGGGGATTTCTCAAGTAAATAATATGAAGGGTATCCATACATGGTATCTAGAGTGATTTGTGGTTAAAATATTTAGATGAGGAGGAAATTTTAATTTCCCAGGATTGTGAGTAAATAGAATGAATTGCTATGAGTGCCTTTCATACCAGTGCTATGATTTATTGCTTTAGAGAACATTTAAATTGCCTTGATTAGCTTCTGATCTTCTGGAGACTCGGCAACCCATGACCAGTTTTAACTTCCACCTTTTCCTGTGTTACCCCCTTAGCATCGTCGCAGGGCTGTCCACTTGGTAAGACCACCCAGCAGCAAGGTTTATGTGTAGCCTGCTTGACGGGGAGAGAAGCAGACCAGGTTTGGCACCAAGAAGCTGTTTTTGTGTTGACAGACAGCTCATTCTACTCGTGGACTAGTCCTAGGCATAACCTGGGAGGTCTCCCAGCATTCAAGTCTCTGAAAATTATTTCAGCTGAAGTTTTGTAACCAATCAGTTTTTTCATTTTTTTCCTCTGCAGGGTATATACCCTTCTTTGTCCTTTCTTGCCATAGTTATGGCTCATTATTGTACAACTAAAGTATTATTTCCCTACCTTTTAAGCTACTCCCTGTCATGTCTATCTTTGAATATTATGTATCTTTGTCTATGCAAAGAAGTACTACAGACATCAGGCTGCTTAAATTAATGCAGCATATTTTCTGAGAGCTCTGACATTAGGCTAAGTGCACCATCTACTTCATGAGCCAACCAAACAGCTCTGGGTGCACTAAAAGTTCACACTAATCCCATCCACATGTAATACTGTGTACACCTATTTTCACCAATATAAAAGCACTCTGCACTTAAAGGACTGCAACATAATGCATAGCCATGATCTTGTTAAAAAAAAAATAACCCTTTGATTCTCAGTGTTTGCTTCTCAGAGAGAGGAAAGGTATATTCCTTGTTATGTCCAATTACTTTGTGTACAACATTTACGTAGGAAGCATCATGGAGTGATGTGTTCAGGTCGGCAGAACTTTTTAAACACTTTTTTTTGAACTGTAAATCGCTAGATTTGATTTAAGCACGGAGGGTGATTTGGGAAACTTGAAGGAAAATCTAATGATTCAATTTTGAAAAATTGTGAGCTTCTCATCAGTGGGATATACATATATATATATAAAATTCTGTATTTACACCTTACTCCTGTTTCTACTGCATGGGGGTTCTGTCTTTGAAAATACTTCTGTCCTAAACTATTTGCTCTCATTGCCACAACTCAAGCATATTTTCTATTGTCAGAAAATATTTTTGCCTTCCATGAAAAAAAATCAACATATTTTAAAGCATAAATTCAATTTTTTTGAGGAAGAATTGAAATTTTCAGTGGAAATCAGTATTTTCCATTAAGTTTTTATTGTTAGTCAGTCAACCACACAGTGCTAAATAACTTTGGTTAAAAGTTTTCCATGACTTGACCCTGATAAGATATAATAACACATAAGCGAAGGACAAGACCTAATCTAGCAGACAGCATAGAAATATTCATTTTGGTTTTGGGGAGGTACATTCATCTTCCCCCTTTCAATTACAGAATACATCCTTTCAACAGCTTAATTTCTCTTTTATTTCTCTTTTGGTTTTGTGATTGAATCAATGTCATCGGCAGAACATAGAGCTTTACATCTCCTGGATTTTCTAAGGTGTTGTGGAAAGAGTGCTGCACTTCACCTGCAAGAGACAGCAGCATGTTTATTGAAAAAAAAGCAGTGATTCAATGACTTTTGGTAGTAAATCTGATGGTGGTTGATAGCAAGGTACTCTTGATTACTTACTGCTAACAAAACAGGGTCAGACAAAACTGTCAGGGGGGACACTCTGGGTGAGTGATGAGCTTCTGAAAGGATGCCCTTGTATTCTCAACTCCTCAGAGTTTTGGTGCAGCAGGATCCAGACTTAATCCTGGACTTGGTCAATGGTTTATGTCTGAATGACTGTATTTTGCATCACTTGTCTAAAATTTCAATGTTTACCATGCCATTAAATGCTTACTGGGTGTCTAATAGATAAGGAATCTCTATACCTTGAGCAGCAACCTTTAGAGGTATACCTACTCCAGGGTAGGTCATGCTGCAAATCCCATGCAGGATAGCTCAGCGCACCTTGGGCCCTCCACTGTTTATGGAGTGAGGAAATGGGCTCATGGTCATACCTGCACCCTGACTACAGCTCTCAGTATCTCCCAAACATGACTTGAGTCAGACCTTCACCAGTACTGGGGTTAGGTGTGCACATGGCTCAAATTAGCCCTTGGCTACTGTGTATTGTGAAACCAATTTGAACTGGATGCAGCCATCACAAGCAGATGCATCCATTAGGGCTTTTTTTTTTCCCTTAACCTTTGGTATCAAAGAGTTTAATTTATGGTTTTTAATTGATATTTGTCTTCCTTCTTGGCCATTAGATAGTTGTCCTGTCAACACTAGCTTCATCATGAATGCAACTGATTATATTTTCTGGATAAAAATGAATGGTCATTATTCAGTAAATGTTCACTATTAATGAGATGTGCTGAAGGGACTTTATAATGATTATAAAGGAGCTTAGTAACATCTCAGTGTAGTAGTACTTTTACAGCTAGAGAAAACATAATTTGAAAACACTAGGAGGACCAAAGCTTCTATGTGGAACAGAAGGTCATTCTATTCATGTAGAGAGTGGAATAATTGAACAAATGATTTTGCTTGAATTAATAGTTTTGACTTATAATAAGACAGTATTATCAGAAGTTAGCAATTACAACTGAAATCTCTTCCGTTCTTTTTAGAAGTGAAAAAAACATCTAAACCCAACCCTGCAATAGAGTTTCTTCTCCTTTTTTCTTTTGTTTTTTTAAGTAATTATATTTCACATATATGTTTTGTTGGTAGCTGTGTGCAATTATCCAACAGTGTCTGAAAGCTTACTCAGTTACTCTTTATTTAGGGTAATACTTTGCATATGATTGGCACTGGTTCCTTTCTTTTTTTTTTTTTTTACTTCTGAATGCAGGATATGGTCTGAAACTCGTTAAAATCATTTGGGGAATTTAATTATATAGACATAGATATAGATATAATTTTTTGTTACAAAGAAATTTAACAAAATTTGTACTGAAATTCAGAGAATGCTAAATTCTAATGTAATTAGAGACCAATTACACTAAAAGTAGAAACAGAAAGAAAAAAGCAGTGTATCAAAATAGAAACTTCCATAAGAAACCGCAAATATTGACAATTATTCTGTTAAAAATAGTTCTTTTTCCACTAAATAGCTCTGTAAGAGCAAAAAACTTATATTTGCATTTTGGAAGCAAAACAGCAGAAAACTGAAGGGAAAAATATCTGATTATATTTGAAATTTTCAGGTGCAACATGCTACATACGACAGAATTCCACAAGTTTACTCTAGTAAAGCAAATCCACCAAATCCAAACATGTTTAATAATTCTATACTGTCTAAATGCGAGATAGATGCTGGTATTTGTTTTGATTCTTAGAATAATGACTACATTTTCTACTAATATCAATAAAAATCACATGCTGACTCTAAGTCATGTATAATTTAAATATTTAGGTATTATGTGTGTAGGGTTTTTTAATGACTACTCATAATGGCCTATTTAGTTCACTGAATTTGAGTTATGGTAGTGTTCTGGGTTTGCATGGCCAGGTTTTGGTAGTGGAGTGGCTACAGGGATGGCTTCTGTGAGAAGATACTGGGAACTTTTCCCATGTCTGACAGAGCCAATGCCAGTCAACTCTAGGATGGACCCACTGCTGGCCAACACCAAGCCCATCAGCAATGGTGGTAGTTTAAGGATGGGGAAAAAGAACTGCAGCCAGAGAGGAAAGGAGTGAGGCTGTACAAGAGGAACAGCAGTGCAGACACACAGGGTAGTGCAGGAGGGACAGGAGGTGCTCCAGAAGGTGGAGCTGAGACTCCCCTGCAGCCGAGGGTGCAGCCCATGATGAGGCAGCTGTACCCCTGCAGCCCATAGAGGTCCAAGGGGGAGCAGAGACCCACCTGCAGCCCATGGAGGTGACCACGATGGAGTAGGTAGATGCCCAAAGGAGCCTGTGACCCCATGGGAAGCTCATGATGGAGCATGGTCCTGGCAGGACCTGTGAAGAGAGTAGCTCACACTGGAGGAGATTTGCTGGTAGGACTTGTGACCCTGTGGGGGACCCACCATGGGAGGCACCCACTCTGGAGCAGTCTATGAAGAACTGCAGCCTGTGAGAAGGATTCACACTGGAGAAGTTAATGGAGAACTGTCTCTCGTGGGAGGGACACCACACTGGAGCAAGGGAAGAGTCTTAGGAATCCTTCCTCTGAGGAGGAAGCAGCAGAGATGTGTGATGAACTGACTGCAACCACCATTCCCTGTCCCACTGTGCCACTGGCAGGAATGATGTAGAGAAAATCAGCAATGAAATTGAGCCCAGGAAGAAGGGAGGGATAGGGAGAAACTGTTTTTAAGATTTGGTTTTATTTATTTACTGGTTTATTTCTCTATTTGGTTTTATAATTCTACTGTGATTTGATTGGTAATAAACGAATTTCCCAGTTGAATCTGTTTTGCCCATGATGGTAACTGGTGAGTGATCTCTTCCTGCCCCAATCTTGATCCATAAGCCTTTGTTATATTTTCTCTCCCCTGCCCAGCTGAGGAGGAGAGTGGCTTTGGTGGGCACCTGGCATCCAGCCAGGGTCAGCCCACCACAGGTCATTAATAATTTTTATCACAGTTTTGTTTTAGTCAATCTTTAGCAGTGCTTCCTACAAAAATACATTCTCTTTTAAATTAGATTGCACAAAAAACATTATGTATCTTCTCAGAACACTAAAAACATTTTTTGACTACAGATGACAGTCTGCTGTTTGGAGACAGTTCAGCAAAATGACAATTCTGTACTTTAGAAGTTAATACTCCAATAAAGAAAAAAATGTGACAAGCAAGGCAGAAAATACTGATTACTGCAGAAATTCAATCTGAAAACTAGGTACCATAATACTGGTATTTAATAGCTTTAGAAGAATAGTTTTTGGTTCAGAGAGGAAGCTTTGAATGATTTATTGAGCATTATTAATATTATTGTACTGTGAAAATAAAATGGTCATTTAAGTACAATACTTTCCCTCAAGGAATATTTACAAAATGTTTTGTTACCTCAGATAAATGATCTTTATACTATATCCTATTTAAAAAAAAAAGAAACCCATATTCTGTCATATAGTGCTAAACTAGTACAGGCATCTGTTTTGGAAGAACTGTAGAAAACATACACTTCAACAGAAGATTCAAGATTGAATTCTTATGAACATTTGAAACATTATAGAAAAAACCTCCTAATATTAGGACACTGAAAGGGATATTGTATTTAAAGGGATACAAAGGATTTCTGAGATTCAGAGATATGGTCCTAGCTAAAAGGACCTAAAATAATTGTCAAAAAATACATTAATGGCACATGCTTGTAATGATTGTGATTGCAGTGGGGAAGCACAATTTATTAGACTGTGCTTCTGTACAAAATGTTTGGGAAAAAAGATACTTTTTACCTAATGAAAAGTGACATTTGCACCTGCTTAAGATCTTCTTTCCATGTGTTTAACTTTCTGAATTATAGCTATATAAACTGTAAGAAATGTTTAATTCAATAGTGTTTTTCCATGCTTACTAAGGAGAGTTGGAACATACAAATTGCTCATTGTTGCATTATTTTTTGGTAAGGTTTCAAATGGTAAATCAGTTACTCATGTTATTCATATAGAGCACTGCACAGGAGCTGCCATTTCGAGACATGTTCACACTGTGGTAGGAAATGAAGTTTACTACTTCTATTTCTCATGTTCCTGTAATTCAGGCACTGCAACACTGGCAGTCAGAGCACGGGAAGCTACGTGCAATGAATTGGCACGTTTTCAGGGCATGGAAACATATATATAATACTACAAGACAACAAACTCCCGAAATGAGGTAGACAGAGTGTTTCTTATGTACTCACATGTTCAAAGTTCAATTTCTGAATAAAACTTATTTAGGAGTTCCAAAATTTTTTTTCGGTACCCTTTTGAAACTGCATTTTCTATAGCAATGGACTGATAAATCTTAATATCCAAGGATCATTTTTACCTGTAGGGAAAGTGTCTGTGTTAGGATTTACTCCTTAAAGAAACATGATCTAATACATCTTCCTTACTACAGGTTCAGGTGACAAATAAGCACAATTAAAAAAAATTCTCCAAGAATCATAGAATGGCCTGAGTTGGAAGGGACCTCAAATATGCCTGTGGCCATCCAGCACAGACTGGGATACATACAGTTCCAACCCTACTGTCATGGACAGGGACATCTCCCGCTAGACCAGGTTGCTCCGAACTCCATCCAGCCTGGCCTTGAATGCTTCCAGGGATGGGGCAGCCATAGCTCCTCAAGGAAACCTGTGCCAGGGCCTCACCATCCTCATGGTAAAGAAATTTTTCCTAATATCTAATCTAAACCTGTCAGTTTGAAGATGACACCCCTTGTTCTGTCACTCCAGGCCCTTATAAATAGTTTCTCTGCATCTTTCTTGTCGGCTCCCTTCAGGTAGTGGAAGACCACAGTTAAGTCACCCCAAATCCTTCCCTTCCCTAGGCTGAACAATCCCAGTTCTCTCAGCCTTTCCTCATAGCAGAACTGCTCCATCCCTCTGTTCACCTTGGTGGCCTCCTCTGGGCTGGCTCCAGCAGGTCCCTGTCCTTTCTGTGCTGGGACCCCAGAGCTGGATGCAGCACTGCAGGTGAGGTCTCAGCAGAGCGGGGCAAAGGGGCAGAATCCCCTCCCTGGGGCTTTGGATGTAGCCCAGCACGAGGGGTTTCTGGCCTGCAATCACACATTGCCAGCAATATTAGTAAATACAGGAATTCACTCCCCTGAGCATATCCATAATGACACATTGTTGTAATGCTAGCTTTGGTTTAGCATACTGCAGCTTTCTCTGAGCGCTCAGCAGGGCTGCTTAGGGCAGCTGTGACCATTTCGCCCTCCTGTAGTCCTCTTCGGACAGCTCCACACTCTTGCTCCGGCCAGCTATCAGCTCTACAACAGAGTGAACAGCAAGAGACGAGAAGGGTCCCTCAGTGAGGGCTTCAGAGGATCTTTAATGGTTACCTCGCATCCCACCGATCTCCAGAGGCAGAGAGACCTTGTGATCCGGGCGCAAGGGGGTTTTGCCAGATCGAAGGGGCAGTACATGGGTGGGGTTGGGGTACAGGAACCAATAGGGAGAGCCCGAGGGAGTGACCAGGGCTAGGGGCAGGGGAAAGTGGGGGGGGGGGGGGGGAACAATATAGGATCAGAAAAGCAGTGGGTAAACAGATCACCACAACACGTACTCCAATTACACTCTCACATCCTTCATTTTCTGCTGGACTTTCAAGCTACAAAAGACCATATTCATTAGAATTCCCTTCATTCCATTCCACTTAGATACGAAAACAAGGGTAATCCCTGCAGACATGAACAGGCCTGTGTCCATCCAGCACAGACTGGGATACATACTGATTTCTCACTAGCACTCAACAAGATTTCTCACAAAGTTCAAATATCATTAACAAAGATCCAACATTTTCAATCATGCACATAAGATCTATGTATTGATTGATGTAAACAAAGCATTGCATTTTTTCCTAATCCTCTTCTGAAAAGAATGAATACATTGTCTGATTCCTTTTTTTTTTAATCAATCTCAGACATCTGAAATGGAAAACATCAGCTGGATTGCTTTATATTTTGTTTAGTTGTAATCATATGAAAACAAGAGTTTGTAATAGTGTCAAATAATCCTAACTGCCTTTAAAAGCATTATTATTTAACTACCTACAAAACTTTATTATTTTGGGAGAACACACAGCTCTTTTAAGAAGCAGAATTGGTTTGGAACAGTGAAAAAGAAAGAATGAATACTTAAGTACTGTTAGTAAACTTGTGTTATTCATCTCTTTTATTGCATATTGGATATGTATATGTGTATCCTTGTAGCATTATTCAAAACTGTTCAACAATCCCCAGATGACAAATAGGCAGGAGATACAAAACTGACATTTGACCACCTCCACATACCAGTTTATCAGGCAATACCATCTAGTTTCAGGAAGGACGAAGAATTTGTCCATTCTCCTTCAAATGTTTCTACAGTAGAAAAGAAAGCAACTGATCAGGCAGAAGAATGAAAAATCTACTATCTGTGGAGAAGAGATGGAAAACATAATTTTCAAAAGATTATATCGCACATCTTTTGGCATACCACCAAAGAGGATTAACTTACATGGAAAATCACTGGAGAGGGTATCCTGTTGAAATGTTCTTTAATACCAAAACTCTCACTGATGATCTGCAATGCACATCCTATTTATTAGAGAGGAGTTAAAAACATTGCAATCTATCTTTTGTGAATTAATTATTTAATTCCTTAGAATATGGCCAAAATACAATTTTGCTGAGTCACAAAAAGTTGCATGAAATTTCCTAATGATAGAGGTTTTTATCCAGGTCAATTGCACATTTTATTAATGAGGCATCATATTGGTTAGTAGTAATTATTTCTAATGAATACTGATAATTCCATTTTTCCATAGCTAAACATATTTTTTATAACCTTGAATTGCACAGCTATTACTTTTTGCTGGCAATTTCAATACTAATGGATCCTGTATATTAACAACTGATTTACTTCTAAGTGCTGAAATACAGCACTTAATGCACTATGCACAAATACATGGAAAGTAATTTGTTGAAAGCCAAGTGACATCTATTCCAGAGCTTTATATGCCTTTTTTCAGAGTTGTATCATATGTATCTATATAGACATGTACACATAAATTCAAAACTTAGGCAATAACGTTTTTATTACAAGTATGAATTCTCTTATAATTCTCTCAAGTAGAATTAAAAGTAAGCTTTGCAAGTTTTGTGATAACCTCAGGAATCTAAGTATATCATAATTTTTTCTGCACTGAAAAAGATATGACATTTCTAAAGAGCAGGAACTATTACGTTTTCCTTTTTTTTAAATTTAGAATTGTTGTTGAAATGAATAGGACTTTAAGAAAAATGAAGAGAACAGACAAATGTGGGTTGACCTCTGCTGGATGTCAGGTTCCCACAGAAGTCACTCTATCCCTTCTTTCCCCAATTGCACAGTGGAGAGAAAATGTAACGAAAGGGTCATGAGTTGAGACAAGGACAGGGAGAGGTCACTCCTCGATTACCACCATGGGAAAAACAGACTCAACTTTATTACCAATCAAAATCAGAGCAGGATAATGAGAATTAAACCAAATCTTAAAACCTCCTTCCTCCTCTACCTCTCTCTCCTTCCCAAGTTCTACGTCCTGCCCACCAGTAGCAGAGGGACATGAGGAAGGGTGGTTATGATCAGTTCAACACAAGGTGGTTTTGTCTCTGCTTCCCCCTAAGGGAGCAGAGTCCTTCACCTGTTCCAGTATGGGGGTTCCTCCCACTGGAGAGTCCTCTGGGAACTTCTCCAATGTGAGTCCAACCCATGGGCTACAGTTCATCACAAACTGCTCCAGCATGGGTCACACCCACATGGTCAGTCCTTCAAGAACAGGTTGGTCCAGCATGGATCCCTTACAGTGTCTTACCAGGAAACCTGCTCCAAGGTGGGCTCCTCTGTCCATGGGTCCACAAGTCACTCCAAGGAGCCTGTTCCAGGATGGGCTTTCCATGGGGTCAAAGTCCTCTCTCAGCGTCCATCTGCTTTGGTGTACGCCTCTTCCATGGGTTGCAGGTGGATCTCTGCATCCCCATGGACTGCACCATGGGCTGCAGGGGAATCAGCTCTGGAGGAACCCCTACCCCTCCTTCTGCACTGCCCTGGGTGTCTGAATGGCTGTTCCTCTCACATATTCTCACTCTCTCTTCTGACTGCAGTTACTTCTGTGCAACACCTTTTTTTTCTCCTTCTTAAATATATTTTTTCAGAGGTGTTACCACCTTCACTGCTTGGCTCAGCCTTGGGCAGTGGCACCTCTGTGTTGAAGCCAGCTGGAATTTGTTGTGTCAGACATGGAGAAAGCTTCTGGCACTTTCTCACTGAAACCACCCCTTTTATTGGTTTTGCACGGCCTGGTTTTTGGTAGCAGGGGGGCCACAGAGATGGCTTGTGTGAGAACCTCCTAGAAGCTTCCACCATGTCTGGCATAGCCAAATGCTGATGGCTCTGAAAGATGGACATGCTGCTGGCCAAAACTGGGCCAAAAAGAGAGAGGTTGGTAATGCCACTGTGATGACATATTTAAGAAGAAAATCAAAACAAAGTTACACAGCTTTTCTTCTAGTCAGAGAAGAGGAGGAGGTGAGAACATGTGAGGGAAACAACATGGAGACACCAAGGTCAGTGGAGAAGGAGGGGGACGAGGTGCTCCAGACATTGGAGCCGAGATTCCTCTGCAGGCCGTGGTGAAGACCATGGTAAAGCAGCTGTCCCCCTACAGCCCATGGGGATCCACAGGGAATGCAGAGATCCACCTACAGCCCATGGGGGTGGTGCCCACACTGGAGTGGGTGGATGCCTGGAAGAGGCGAGGAGGCTGTGATCCAGTGGAAGACCCAGTGGAGAGAAGGGGCCCTTGCTTCCAGGCTGGAGCAGCCTGTCCTTGGAGGACTGCACCACGTGGAAGAGTGACCAACACTGCAGCAGTTTTGGGAGGACTGTCTGCCCATGGGAGGGACTCACGTTGCAGCAGGTGCAGTAGGACTGCTGCTTGTGAGATTGGAATCATGCTGGAGAAGTTCACAGAAAACTGTCTCCCCTGGGAGGGACCCCCATGGTCTCACAGGGGAAGACTCCTCTCCCAGGGCAGCAGAAGAGAATCTCGGTGATGAACTCACCAAAACCCCCACACTCTGTCTCCCTGTGCTGTCGGTGGGAAGGAGTGAGGGGTTGGGGGGAAAAAGGTGTTTTTAAGGGCTGATTTTACTTTTCATTATCCTCCTCTGATTCTGTCAGCAATAAATTCACTTTTGTCTCGGTTTTGAAAGACAGGTGTCTGCTAAGGAAGGCAGAGGCCCCCCTTGAAGTGGCAGATATAACCCCTTTTCCCTCCAAGTTATTATATTTTGAAATCAAGGGCCTTTAGGCGAAGATGCGGGAAATAGGAATAACAGTTCTTTAAAATGTATATATATATATATATATATGTATATAACCAGTCAAACAAAACAACAACAACTCTGGCAGTAACAGCAATCACAAACCCAGTGCCAGCCTTCTCGGCTGTCGGGCCCTTTCCCCTCGGGTGCAGTTCCGCTCGCAGCCGGCAGGGGCGCTGGCGGCTCCCGGTGAGCAGGGCAGGTGCGATGGTTCCCCCGCGGCTGCAGGGGGCGCTCCGGAGCGAGCTCGGGGAGCACGCGGCACCGGTGCCCTGGGATCCCGGGAAGGGATGGAACAAAGGCTTCACAAACCCCTGGGCAGCCGATCCCGGACTCTCAGGAACAGCAGGCTGGAACGGCAGGCTGGAACGGCAGGCTAGAACGGCAGGCTGGAGCAGCGGGGACGAACGCAAATCCCGGGTGGCAGGCGAGATGTATCCAGATGGGAGAACCCCACGGAGGCCCAGGCAGGCAGGGCGAGCAGGGCTACAGCGTAGCGAAAGCTCGAAGCAGCAGCGGGGCAGGGCAGCCACAGCCCGATCTCCAGCAGGGCAGGGAAAGCGGCTTTTGGGGTCCCGGCGTTGTTTCCAGCAGGAAGAAAGAACGGCCAAAAAGAAAGAAACAGCAGCTCCTTTCTCTGCAGCTTCTCTCTCCGGACGCCTCAGAGCGAACTGCCCCCACACCCAGGTGTAGACAAAGGAGTAGCCAGGCCCGCCCCACCCCCCCTTTTTGTCTTTTCTTAAGTACAGCTATTTGTCCCCTAGCAACATGCATATGGGAAAAAATTCCTTAACAGGAAAAAAACTAAGACTAAACTGAAACCCCAACATTATCCACCCCGAATTTTTTCCCATACTAACATGTTACATGAAACTTAACTTTTTTTAACCATGTAAATCTATGCATCACCCAGATTATATACAAATATACATGCTGATACTGATACAAGTACAGAGCCATGGGTAGTTCACCCTAAAACAAGGTCCCCTTGAGGTAAGCATCGGGTCTCTCCATCCTTTTGCATCACCCACCAGGTGCAACCTGGTCCCTGAGCAAAAACGACCCCACGGATGGGTTTGTCTTTGCTCAAGGCAGACTTTACCCAAACAGTTTTTCCAAGCATACCTCTCATGTGCACCACTGGAACCTTATCCCCGTCTGTTGTTTGTAGGGGTTCGCATTGGGCAGGGCCTGCTCGGCTGGTGGAGCCTCGGGTGTTAACTAACCAGGTGGCTCTTGCTAAATGCACCTCCCAGTTTTTGAAAGTCCCCCCACCCAGTGCCTTCAAGGTGGTTTTAAGCAGTCCATTACACCGCTCAACCTTCCCAGCTGCTGGTGCATGGTAAGGGATGTGGTACACCCACTCAATGCCATGTTCTCTAGCCCAGGTGTTTATAAGGCTGCTCTTGAAATGAGTCCCATTGTCAGACTCGATTCTCTCAGGGGTGCCATGCCTCCAAAGGACTTGCTTTTCCAGGCCCAGGATGGTGTTCCGGGCAGTAGCATGAGGCACAGGGTAGGTCTCCAGCCACCCAGTGGTGGCTTCTACCATTGTGAGCACATAGCGCTTGCCTTGGCGGGTTTGAGGCAGTGTGATGTAATCAATCTGCCAGGCCTCCCCATACCTGTATTTGGACCATCGCCCGCCATACCACAGAGGCTTCACCCGCTTGGCCTGCTTGATCGCAGAGCATGTCTCACAGTCATGGATCACCTGGGAGATACTGTCCATGGTTAGATCCACCCCTTGGTCTCGTGCCCACTTATAGGTGTCCACTTATCTCTGCCCTGATGACCTGAGGCATCACGGGCCCATCGAGCTAAGAACAGTTCTCCTTTATGTTGCCAATCCAAGTCTATCTGGGACACCTCTATTTTTGCAGCCTGATCTACCTGTTTGTTGTTACGATGTTCTTCATTAGCCCGGCTCTTGGGGATGTGAGCATCTACATGACGGACCTTCACGGATAGCTTCTCTACCCGAGTGGCAATGTCTTTCCACTCTTCAGCAGCCCAGATTGGTTTTCCTCTGCGCTGCCAGTTTGCCTTATTCCACCTTTCCAGCCAACCCCACAGAGCATTGGCTACCATCCATGAATCAGTGTAGAGGTAGAGCTTTGGCCACTTCTCTCTTTCAGCTATGTCCAGAGCTAATTGGACAGCTTTGAGCTCAGCAAATTGGCTCGATCCACCTTCTCCTTCAGTAGCCTGTGCAACTTGTCGTGTGGGGCTCCATACAGCGGCTTTCCATTTCCGGCTAGCGCCTACAATTCGGCAGGAACCATCAGTGAAGAGGGCGTATTGTCTTTCACTCTCTGGTAGCTCGTTATATGGTGGGGCTTCTTCGGCACGTGTCACCTGCTCCTCTTCTTCTTCAGAAGATAACCCAAAAGTCTCACCTTCCGGCCAGTTCGTAATTATTTCCAAGATCCCAGGGCGACTTGGGTTTCCAATTCGGGCGCGCTGCGTGATGAGGGCAATCCATTTGCTCCAAGTAGCGTCGGTGGCGTGATGCGTGGAGGGAACCTTTCCTCTGAACATCCACCCCAGCACCGGTAGTCGGGGTGCCAGAAGGAGTTGTGCCTCTGTGCCGATTACTTCTGAGGCAGCCTGGACTCCTTCATAAGCTGCCAGGATTTCCTTCTCTGTGGGAGTGTAGTTGGCTTCAGATCCTCTGTAGCTTCGGCTCCAGAATCCCAGTGGTCGGCCCCGAGTCTCACCAGGCACCTTCTGCCAGAGGCTCCAGGACAGACCATTGTTCCCGGCTGCAGAGTAGAGCACGTTCTTCACCTCTGGTCCTGTCCTGACTGGGCCAAGGGCTACGGCATGAGCAATTTCCTGTTTGATCTGGGTGAAGGCTTGCTGCTGTTCAGGGCCCCAGTGGAAATCATTCTTCTTGCGGGTAACCAGGTAGAGAGGACTCACGATCTGGCTGTACTCGGGAATGTGCATCCTCCAGAAACCTATGGCACCTAGGAAAGCTTGTGTTTCCTTCTTGTTGGTCAGTGGAGACATTGCTGTGATCTTATTGATGACCTCAGTGGGAATCTGACATCGTCCATCTTGCCACTTTACTCCCAGGAACTGGATCTCTTGAGCAGGTCCCTTGACCTTGCTCTTCTTGATGGCAAAACCAGCTTGCAGGAGAATTTGAATTATTCTCTCTCCTTTCTCAAACACTTCGGTTGCGGTGTTCCCCCACACAATGATGTCATCAATGTACTGCAGATGTTCTGGAGCCTCACCCTTTTCCAGTGCAGTCTGGATCAGTCCATGACAGATGGTGGGACTGTGCTTCCACCCCTGGGGCAGTCGGTTCCAGGTGTACTGCACGCCCCTCCAGGTGAAGGCAAACTGAGGCCTGCACTCTGCTGCCAAAGGAATGGAGAAGAATGCATTGGCAATGTCAATAGTGGCGTACCACTTTGCTGCTTTGGACTCCAGCTCGTACTGGAGCTCCAACATGTCTGGCACGGCAGCGCTCAACGGTGGAGTCACTTCATTCAGGGCACGATAGTCCACAGTCAATCTCCATTCCCCGTCAGACTTGCGCACAGGCCAGATGGGGCTGTTGAAGGGTGAGTGGGTCTTGCTGACCACCCCTTGACTCTCCAGCTCGCGGATCATCTTGTGGATGGGGATCACAGCATCTCGATTTGTCCGATACTGCCGGCGGTGCACTGTCGAGGTGGCAATTGGCACTCGTTGCTCTTCCACTTTCAGGAGCCCAACTGCAGAAGGATTCTCAGATAGTCCAGGCAGGGTGTTCAATTGCCTAATGCCCTCTGCCTCCACAGCAGCAATCCCAAATGCCCATCTGAGTCCTTTTGGGTCTTTGTAGTAGCCATTCCGGAGGAAGTCTATGCCCAGAATACACGGGGCCTCTGGGCCGGTCACAATCGGATGCTTTTGCCACTCCTTCCCAGTCAGGCTCACCTCAGCTTCCAAAAAGGTCAACTGCTGCGATCCCCCAGTCACCCCAGCGATGGATACAGGTTCTGCCCCCACATGTCCCGATGGCATTAAAGTACACTGTGCCCCAGTATCAACCAATGCATCATATTTTTGTGGCTCTGATGTGCCAGGCCATCGGATCCACACCGTCCAGAAAACTCGGTTCTCCCGTGCCTCTTCCTGGCTAGAGGCAGGGCCCCTCTAGCCCTGGTTATCATTCTTTCCCTGGGTGTACATGCTCGAGGTACCTTCAAGGGGATCCGACATATCATCCTCCCTTCTGTAATGCCTGGCAGCTCGGTCACGGGAGGCTGAGGCTACCTTCACCTTAGCGGAACCCCCTCGGTTAGTGCCTCCCTCCTTGAGTTCACGCACCCGCGCTGCCAGGGCAGAGGTGGGTTTCCCATCCCACCTTCTCATGTCTTCCCCATGCTCACACAGGAAAAACCACAGCTCAGCTCGTGGGGTGTACCCTCTCTCTCTAGCAGGGGGACGACGGGCTCTGACTTGGGGGCCTGTGACTCGCACTGGTGCCACACTGACCCTCCTCATCTCCTCCCTCATCTCCTCCCTCATCTCCTCCCTCATCTCCTTCATCTCCTCTTTGAGGTCCTGGACCACAGCAGAGACATGAGCTTTCAGCGGGCCATTGATCATGCTGTCATAATGCCTGAGCCTGTTGGCAACAGAGCCCACTGTTTCTCGGGTATTGTCAGCATCAATCGTTGCAATGAAGGTGGTGTATTGCGATGGCCCTAGCCTTGCCAGGTTCCACATCATCTGTCCTGTGCACCTGACCTTATCGGGGTCATTATCATGCTGTCCATCCTTCCCAAAGAGTACCTCTAATATTGCCACCTCTCTTAGCTGTTGGATCCCTTGCTCGAGTGTCTTCCACTGCATTCTATGATGATACTCCTGCATTCTTTCTTTGTGAATGAACCTTTCTCTCACACTCATTAAGAGCCGCTCCCAGAGAGAGAGAGGCCCTGGCTCCCTCACAAATATCTGGTCCACACCTGGGTCCTGGGTCAACGATCCCAGATACCTTGCCTCACCACTATCCAGTTGCACACTTGTGCCCATAAGGTCCCAAACCCGAAGCAGCCAGGTGGTATAAGGCTCACGCCCCCTTCGCACAATGTCGTTTCGCATAGCACGGAGACTGTCGTGCGACAGGGACTCAGTGATGACTTCTGGCTCTGGCTCTCCTGCTGGTTGTGAGGGCCCTGGTTGCCCATCATCATTAACTGGTCGTACTGATTTGGTCTTCTACTTCCTCCTTTGCACAGGGGCGACTGCTGCTGGCTGTGGTTGTCCTTGTGGTTCAGCTGAAGCCTGGACGGTTGTAACATCCGTGGGTTCCACTGCTGCACCATCGGACTCACCCTCTTTGGGGCAGGGAGAGGGTTTTTCACTAGCTGAGGAGGTGTATTCCCTTAGCAATTGGCATATCTCCTGGCGCACCTGGCCCATCTCCTGGCACATCTCCCTGCGCACCTGGCCCATCTCCTGGCACATCTCCTTGCGCACCTGGCCCATCTCCTGGCATATCTCCTGGCACACCTGACCCATCTCCTGGCATATCCCCTGGCGCACCTGACCCATCTCTTGGCACATCTCCTGCATCCCTTTTGCCAGTACCCCCACCCAGTTTGGGTAGTCCATTTCTGAGGTGGACTGTTGGGCGGTGTGAGTCTGTGGGGCGGGATCTCTAGTGTCTGGGGCTGTGGCAGGCTCTGGCTCTGGGGTAGGATCTCTAGTGTCTGGGGCCGTGTCAGGCTCTGGGGCAGGATCAGGCTCTGGGGTAGGAACTCTACTCTCTGGGGCCATGTCAGGTTCTGGGGCAGGATCTCTAGTCTCTGGGGCTGGTGTCCGGGTAGATATCCAAGCCAATCTCAACTTATCCTTGAATGCTAAATAGAGTAGGCCTATCAGCAGCAGATGGTTAGTATTCAGAGGGAATTTAAACCCTTCGAAAATTGATGGGGTGGGCCCAAAGAACTGGTTGAGGGGTTGGGAGAAAACTTCCCCTGGTGTCATTTCCTCACAGAAGGTACCATTGTTAACATAACCCCAAAAACATGTGCTCAGTGTGTGATAGCTGTTTATCCATGTGCCCACATTCCGGAGGAAGTTAAAAACCCATGAATTCCTCACCTTCTCGACCCATAACGCAAGCTGGATAACAGCAATGGTAGCCTTAGTCAGAGGACCCATATTCAAGTAAGGAGCTGCAAAGGGGAAGAATATAGCCACGGCCACATGCCACCCGAACCAGGGTAAACTAGACCACATAGTGCTGCCTAACAAGGTTCCAATATCCAGCACACAAAATAAAGTTATCAAGGAACTGTTATTCCTTTTTCACCTCTATCTCTTAATGCCCTCAGGCCCCACATTGGGCGCCAAGATCTGTCTCGGTTTTGAAAGACAGGTGTCTGCTAAGGAAGGCAGAGGCCCCCCTTGAAGTGGCAGATATAACCCCTTTTCCCTCCAAGTTATTATATTTTGAAATCAAGGGCCTTTAGGCAAAGATGTGGGAAATAGGAATAACAGTTCTTTACTATATATATATCTATATATGTATATAACCAGTCAAACAGAACAACAACAACTCTGGCAGTAACAGCAATCACAAACCCAGTCCTAGCCTTCTCGGCTGTCAGGCCCTTTCCCCTCGGGTGCAGTTCCGCTCGCAGCCGGCAGGGGCGCTGGCGGCTCCCGGTGAGCAGGACAGGTGCGATGGTTCCCCCGCGGCTGCAGGGGGCGCTCCGGAGCGAGCTCGGGACACATGCGGCACCGGTGCCCCGGGATCCTGGGAAGGATGGAACAAAGGCTTCACAAACCCCTGGGCAGCTGATCCCGGACTCTCAGGAACAGCAGGCTGGAACGGCAGGCTGGAGCGGCAGGCTGGAGCGGCAGGGACAAATGCAAATCCCGGGTGGCAGGCGAGATGTATCCAGATGGGAGAACCCCACGGAGGCCCAGGCAGGCAGGGCGAGCAGGGCTACAGCGTAGCGAAAAGCTCGAAGCAGCAGCGGGGCAGGGCAGCCACAGCCCAGTCTCCAGCAGGGCAGGGAAAGCGGCTTTTGGGGTCCCGGCGTTGTTTCCAGCAGGAAGAAAGAACGGCCAAAAAAGAAAAAAAACAGCAGCTCCTTTCTCTGC
The DNA here is from genome assembly GCF_009650955.1 of Corvus moneduloides. NCBI lineage: Eukaryota > Metazoa > Chordata > Aves > Passeriformes > Corvidae > Corvus > Corvus moneduloides. The sequence goes on along the minus strand of NC_045477.1, from coordinate 14,735,862 downwards.
AGCTTCCCTCTCCGGACGCTCAGAGCGAACTGCCCCCACACCCAGGTGTAGACAAAGGAGTAGCCAGGCCCGCCCCACTCCCCTTTTTGTCTTTCTTAAGTACAGCTATTTGTCCCCTAGCAACATGCATATGGGAGAAAATTCCTTTAACAGGAAAACCTAAGACTAAACTAAAACCCCAACACATTTGTACCTCTAAGCTGAGACTGTTTTGCCCTTGAAGTGTTTTCTCCCAGTCCTTATCTCTACTCATGAAGCCTTCATTAAGTTTTTTTTCCTTTCTCTCCTCGGCCCAGCTGTGGCAGGGGAGGGTGAGCAAGCAACTCTTGTGGGTGCCTGGCGTTGGGCCATTGTCAAACCACGGCAGTCCTGTAGCCTCCCAGCTACCAAAACCTGGCCAAGAGAACCCAATACAACAAAAATGATGATTAAAACAGAATGCAACTGAATATATCACTGTGCTGTTAGTACTCAACACAAAGTTTGTATGCCTTCAAGCTCTTTTGTAACATTCGAGGCTTGTCAAATTACTACAGATTAATTTTGCCTTTAACTTATGAAAACATGAACAGATATACTAACAGATTCTGCAATCAAGTTTTGTAATGCTGGGTTCTGGTCTTGAATCCTGAGTAGCATAAATTTGCCAAATGCAGCAATGAATTATTTTGCTTTTTTTTTCTCATTATACTAGGAGTGTAATTCTGTTATGCTCCTGGTGTGCCATTGTTTCAGTGGTTTGGATTTCTCCTTTGAAAAACATGCCAATGGCATGGAAACTGAAATAATGCATTACAGAATTTTTGCTTTGGTACACTGAAGATACAGAGTGGTTTCTGTAATACTGCAGTGTGGCCTGTGTCTTACCTGAATGGTGCTGCTCTACACAGTCCATGGCAAACACTGACTGAGAAGGGGTGAGAGCTACCCCAAAGCACTGCCAAGATACATGAGTTCATGGCTAACTAGATCAACCCAGCTCTAAGTAGATCCATTTGTTATTGACAAGAAAAAGAAACAACAGACTCTGTGTGACCACTGGTAGCTTCACACTTCTGCATCGTATTTGGGGTGGGGAGAGCACACAGGGCCAGGGTAAGGAGTGCTAATTGGCCCTAGATTTGGTAAAAGTCATGAGACCCCAGAGCCTGTACCTGTGGGACAGTGGTGCCACACAGTCTGTATCAGCTTGGCAGACCTCAGCTTGCCAGACTGTGGGGGGATGAGCAGCACAAAAACTCTGTTTACCTTAAAACTTCAAGAACATCTGGCCTATGATCTGGGGTGGGTTGCTTGGTACATTTTTCTTGAGAGGCCAAATGGATCTAGATCCCGAGTGCTATTTTCACTGTCTTCCTGAGAAGCACAGAAGAGTTGTTTGATAGCTTATTGCCTACTATATTAAATATTTACTTTTATGTGCTTCAAATTCTATGTTGCATTATAACAGAAATTTTCACCATTTGAAAATAACTACTTTTTGCAGGTCAAGCAGCTTACACAAGAAAATTGTTCCACAAGTATTGGTAAGTAACTGATGTGTCAGAATCATTCATGTATTAGTTTATTGTTCTCTTTAAATGAAATCCGTTTTAGTGATCCTGACAGCAGGACTACACTGACTACCAAGATCTTGCCAGCACAGAAACCTTGGTGTAGTCCATAGGTAATTTTGTTCAGCTAGTTGACATATACCTGAGCATTCAATAGTGCCATGTGCTCACAGAATCATCACAGAATGGCCTGGGTTGGAAGGGACCCTAAGGGGTTGGATCATCTCATTCCAGCTCCCTGCCATGGGCAGGGACACCTTCCACTTGACCAGGTTGCTCAGGGTTCCATCCAGCCTGGCCTTGAACACTGCCAGGGATGGGGCCTATTTAGTAACATATACTGTGCAGAGACATTATCTTCACAGGCAAGAGATGATCTGTGATGCCTAGTGGTAGCAGATAGGATTGTCCATCTGAAAAAGGACTGGAGAATATCCTAATCAATGGCTTCCCTTCTTTAACATGCCTGTGAAGAAAACCTTCCCTCTGCTCAGTGTGTTTGGATGAACTGCAGTCCTAAATGTCTCTCCTGATTTCTTCCTCTACAATGTAATTTCCTCTCTCTTGTAGGAGACACTTAGTACTTCTTTTTGTCTTCATGACCATGGTCTTGCTTGTTGTATATTTTGGCTTACTTATCATCAGACTGGATAGAACTCCCAAATTCACGATTTTCAGGCTTCTGGAAAAATTTGTGATCTTTGCAAAGTTGTTTTATTTCTCTCTAAACTTGCCTGAACACAACCTCATGTTCCTCTGGTTTCTGACTTCAGAGTGCCCTTAGATTCCAACAAATGTTTTTGTTCAGCTGAGACCCAGTGAACAAGAACCTCAGCATGAGAACAGGCCAGTGGACATATGCAGGAAACACTCCATGGTTCCTAACAACTTTTCTTGTACCAGTCATCTCCAAGAAGTTCAACTGTGCAGCATCTTAAAAAAACCAAAATCTTTTTTTTAGTTGGTGTTGTTTAGGGGTTTTTTTAAGAGACACAGAAGCCTGTGTGTTCCAAAAAGTTTACCAGGCTTTGGAATATCTCATTTTTGCAGGACTCCAAGAACCACATGGTGGCAGAACCATGACTAAAAACTCTTATTAAAAAAAAATATCAATGCTGGATTTCTTATTTCCATTGATTGATTAGTCCTCGTTTCCATCTGCTTGACTCCTGCCATTCCTATTTAGATTATTCTGGACTGTTATTAGCTATGTGACATCGTGTATTTGTGCCTTGAACAAAAAGTACACAGCATTCTCTGAGGCCACGAAACATTGCTGTCAAAGAAATAATTGATAGTGACAGTCCAGAAAAAGCAAAGTTATCTATTATTTGTTGATAAAGAAAAATGTTAATAGATAACATTTTATATCATCAGACACTGTAAGCCAGCAATACAAGAAAGAGTATATTTGCTTTAAAGTCATCTAAATAGGCAGATAATTAGAAGTCGAAAAAAAACACTTTTTATAATCATGAATATCTAACAGATGTAGTTCCTGTTTGAAAAGCTGATCTTTATATTTCTTTCTGTGTTGCTCTTGTTTCAAAAGTCGTATTCCTTTGAGTTAATATTCCTGTTTACCATGGCCTCTTTGTCATGCCAATGGAAAATCACGATGTCAGAAAAAAGTTCTACGTTCTGCTACGGTAAGATTACAAATTAAAAAATACAACACTTCATGGACTTCTTTTTGGTTTTTTGTGGTGGGTTGTGTCTTTTATAAAAGATGGAACAAGGTTTATAATGTTTCAGTATTTACAATAATTTTTTTGTAGTTATGCAATAGGTGTGTCCCAGCATAAAATGAACCTTAAAAGCCAATTATAGTAATTCTGTAGGTTATCATCCCTTAGACAAAAACTATCTGGGGATTGCTTTGTCTTGCACATTAAACTCATCTATACTTTCTGAACTACAGATTAGAAATTTTGTATTCAAGTCACACTCTTGCTTACTTAAGTATGTTTTTTAATTTCTTTGAATATGAAGGCCCTTTGATTCCAGATTCTGTTTTGATGAACTTTAATGTAACTAATCCCTGACTGGAGTATTTGCTATGTGGAACCATTAAAGATAATTAACCCTTCCTTTGAGGTTAAAAAGATGCTTGGGGTTAATTCTTTTTCCAGCTAATATTATTCATGGAATGAATATACAGTACACAACTGTACATATGTGTGTTTATATACACCGTATATATAATATGCCATATATGCATGTATATACAATAGAACCTGTATGATTAGATATTAGATGCTCATAAATTAAGATATGATCCTTTCATCTTCTCAACCTCATCTCCTCCAACACAGATACACACGGAGTATTGTATGGGAGAGAGTATCAGTATTTTAGAATGAAGTTACTCATATACTCATAATATAGAATCATAGATTTATAGGATTATGTAGGTTAGAAAGAACCTTTAAATCATGAAGTGCAACTGTGAACACTACCAAACCTACCATTAAACCATGTCCCCAAGTGCCATGTCTGTACATCTTTTAAATAATTCCAGGGATGGTGACTTAACCACTTCCCTGGTTAGCCTGTTCTAGTGCTTGATAACCCTTTCAGTAAAGAAATTTTTCTTAATAAAAAAATTGCTTCCCTGTTGCAGCTTGAGGCCATTTCCTTTCAATCTATCACTTGTTACTTGGGAAAAGAGGCTGACTCCCACCGAATTTATAAAGTATGTGAGCTTTAACATTTTGAAAGGGGTGTGTCCAAAAGTAATACAAATGCTGAAAAAACGTGCTCTATCATTAGCTAAGTCATCTAGTTTGTTAATTTATATAGTTCTTAAATAACTGTATCTTATTTTGAAACGAAATTCTTTTAAGCAAATTATTACAAATATTTATTCTTGGTATAGTCAGTTTTTTTCCTGAGTAAAACATAGTGTTTATCGTTTGGGCTTTAAATTGATCAGAGGACTGAATTGCTTGAAGAGGGAGAAAGAGGCACTTAAATACCTTTTTAAACTGGAAATACTCATATTAGCTGGATTTAAGTAGGAAAATTAGCAGACTTCCTTTGGGAGGTATGGGGGAAAGAACTGGACTTTTTTTGAGTCACAGTTTGTGGGGTATGCCCAGCCCCTGCCCTGGAGGGATCTCTGCTGAGATAAGAGATTACGCAGTCGCCCAGCAGGACTCCCTGGAAAGGCAACCACTTTGGTCACTGCGAGGAAAGACAGACCCACAATCCTTTAGGAGACACTATGCAGATTCTTCGTAACCCATTGGCCTGTACCCATCCCAAATCCTCTGTAATCCATTGGTCCTTTACTGATCCCCTGTATCCCTATAAAAGCAAGCCCTCTGGCCCCCTGTGGCTCAGAGAGGGTTCTTGTCCCTGGCTTTCCCCTTCACTGGAGGGGACCAACAATAAAGCTACCTTTGTGCGGAACCAGCCACACGAACCTCTCGTCTCTCTCTCTGGTCTGGCTTGGCCTGGAGGCTGCCCTGCAGAGCTGAGCTGGAATCATGAGCTGATAATCACTAAAGAGCTGACAGCCCCTGCAAGGGCTCTCCTGCCAGCAGCTGAGGGAAGACACCGGGCCTCGGGAAGGCGATTCCTTTCGGGACCATCTCCCTGGACCGGTCATCTCTTCCTGGGTCAGAGCCGCTGACCCCCTCCACCAGCTGTAATAACAGTTATGCAGTATTTCTGAAGAAGAAATTATGTGGCATGATGACAAAACAAATTGATGGAATCCCTATGTGTCTTTTTTTTCATGAAAGTCTAGTCTGTGTAAGACTCATTAAAGCTGCAATAAAAAAGCTGTTCCAGGCAGAAGAATATTGCATTTTTCTGAACAGGTACAAATCCTGTCCTATTTACAAATGTGATTCAAGGCTAATTATTGGAGAATTCATCAAAGTTTAGCTCTGTTCAGTGGCAAATCTACTTAATTTAGATGAAATGCAGGCCGAGCTTGTTTGGGAAAAGATCTGCTGTGGAAATGGAGACCTATTGATAGACAGACCAATATCTACTATGAATATTTATGAAACAAACCATCAAGATGCTTTTTCTAAGCAATTATTGACTTATTAACTCTGAATTTAGGATAAAGTGCTTTATATATTGAAAAGAACATGCTTTTACTTCTCCTAGTCTCCTTTGGTGGAACCCACTGAGCATTGCCACTGCCTTTCCGTAGCAGCAAAACACATTTCCCTGAATGCCTTCATTGAAATGCTGAATTCTTTTGACTGACAGGTATGTGCCCAGAAAAAATGACCAACTTATTAAACTTGGGACTATTGAATTAATTACTCTTACTTGCAAATACTTCAAAACTAAGTGCCAAGTGCACTATACTATTAAAACAATCATGAAAGAAATCGTATTGGGTCTAATGGTTTTAAAAGTCATTTTGTGAGGATGTAGGCAATCATTCATAATTTAAAAATCTAGAGAAAATCAGCTTACTGGATTTAATGACCTGTGAATAAATTGAAAACAAAAAAGTATAAGATTTGTCATACCTAAATTTGTTTTTAAAATGTGGGTGTTTGTTTCAGTTTCTGCATTAGAGATGTTACTTCTTATAAGCCTTTTTTTCTTTTTTTCCAAGGAGGATTTTGTCATTTTGTGGCTCTAATATCCCAAGGACAGAGGATTTTTAAACTTTTATGTTTGTGTGCCATCATCTTGTTTAGGCTTTAGGGCTAATGTAACTCCCAATTCTTAATGGAAAGGGACTAAATGAGCATTGGAGTCCCTGCTGAGAAAGTTAGGGAAAGTTAAAGGTATCTGAAATTTTAAATAGCTATGAAAAGTGATTGTGAGTTAAAAGCCTGCTGTTTTCTCTTAAAACACTGTAATAATGTGTAAATTAAGTTGTATAAGAAAGGGATAACTCTTCAGAAACAGCTTGGGTTCTCTGTACATGGAGATGAATTGCTAAACCATATTGGATAATACATGGCAGAGAGAGACTAAAGATGTTAATTGTTTTATAATGTTAGCTTATTAAAGGATGGGTTTGGCTATAATTCCTTATCTGATGGAAACATACATATCATTTTTAAATAGTGCATATAAAAGTAAACCCAGTGATATACAGAACTGCTTTCTATGCTTTCTTATAAAAAGTACACAGATGATTTCACTAGCAGGTATCAAAGTCTTAAACAGGTGTCCTGGTTTGGGCTGGGATAGTTAGTTTTCCTCTTAATAGGTGGTACAGGGCTGTGTTTTGGATTCAGTGTGAGAATAATGTTCATAATATGCTGACATTTTGGATGTTGCTAAGTCATGCTTACCCAAGTCAAGGACTTTTCAATGTCTCATGCTCGGCCAGTGAGCAGATGCACAAGAAGCTGAAATGTAGCACAGCCTGACCTGAACTCATGACCTGAACAGGCCAAATGGATATTCCATATCACAGAACATCATGCTCAGGGTATAAACTGGGGGGAATTGGTTGGGAGCTGCTGATTCCTACTGGGGCATGGAGTGGGCATTGGTCAGTGGGTGGTGAGCAATTGCATTGGGCATCACTTGTCTGTCTTTGGTTTTCTTCCACTTTGTCTCTCTCTCTCTAAAGATGATGATGATAATGATGATGATGTTACAATCTGCCCCTGAGGTGAGGTAACTGAGGTCCTTGTTAATAGATCCCTTGGGGTGATTTAGAGTAAAATGACACTGAATGACCGCGGCAGGTATATTTTAGAACAATTTGCTTGCAGTGGAAAGGAGGTATTCAGCCACTTTCGTTATTATCTATAGAAATATAACAATCTAAAGCTATAAAGATATCACTTAAGAAGATATATAAGGAAAAGAAAAAAGGGGAAAGAAAGGATAAAAGTAGATAATGGAGAGGAAAGCTATGACTACCTGTGGATCTAGTGGTGAGACTTGATTTTTGCAATTTCGATGTCCATTGGTCAAAGTGATGGTCACAGTCCATACCATAAAGTTCAATGGGTTAATGTACATTCAGGTTCAATTGGGAACCCTCAGGTACCTCTCCTTGCGGGGGGAGGTTTTGCACTGTCTAATGTAACACTGTGGATCATGTGCAGTTGTGGAAGGTATCTTTTCAGCTTTATACTGGCTAGCGCTTGTATTTCAATGCCTTAGAAAGCCTCGAGCAGCCTTGAGAGGTAGCAAGGGCGATCTAGCACTTTAGTAGCTCTAAAATCGGTACCTGAATCAGCTGCAGAGCAAATACCATCAGCAGAAGCAAAGAGGGAGAAATATAGCTCCCTGCCCGCTCAATTCCCTGCAGTTAGAAGCTTTCAAATGAGACAGACAACCAGAGATGTTCACAGGAAAGTCGCTGAGCTGAGTGAGAGAGCGTTTGCCTCCCCTCGACCATCTTTATTAGGAGAAGGGGAAAGGGGAGGACTGGGGGCGGACCCGGGGTGACCGGCCAGTCACACACTGCTAAAGAGTCTGAGTTACATTTGGCTTTGCCCGCGCTTGGAACAAAGGAGCTCGGAGCACATGTCTTTGGGAGGGGGAGGGGAAGCTCGGAACAGGCAGCAACATGCAGTCCTCTGGTGGAAGACCCCAGAAAGGAGTCTGGGGGTGCTTAGGTGGTTGTTGGTGGTTGCAGATGCTGTCTGTCCCATAACTTGGGGTGACCTTAGACTGGTGATATGTGTATGAGCAGTTGCTTCCTTTCACTCAGTTTGCTAGAGCAGGAATTTTTGTCTGGATACATTAATCAGGAGGTGTGAACTAGATCTAACCTCTACCAGGCCTGGAATTAGGGCCTTCCTGACACTCCCTTCTGTGCTTATCTCAAGATCCTGCTGTGGTGGTTTATCTTATGGCAGATTCCTTCTGTGGTCTTTACAGGGTTTGAGACAGGCAACTAGGCTCTGTAACTCCTTATAGATTATATTTTGATTAATTTGGATTATTAAATGTTGCTGTGACCTAGCTCACTGCAGGGCTGGGGCAGCGTGATGCCAGCCTATCCCCTGGATTGAGTTTCCCGAAGAGGCAGACTCAGAGGGTGGGTCAAGGGGCGGCTCAGAAGCCTAAGCCGCACCCCCCCCGGGCGGTGCCTGGGTACAAGCCGCCTCCCCAGGTTTGGGAAATTTCCCGGTTAGTGGGTTGTTCACTGGATCTTTGTTATAACTCCCGCCTCTTGGTTTCCCCCAGTGGTTCTTGTTAAATTGTATCCTCCCCCTGGCTTGTAAATCATTGGTTGTTTTCCCCTTTCACTGCGGTTTTCAAACCCCCTATAAAACTGAGGACAAGCCTCCGGGGAGCATCCCATCGCATTCCATCCCTTCCAAGCTTGTTCGGGTTGCGAAACTTCTAACAATAAACCTGTTAGGAGTACCACCAGAACAGCCTCTCTCTTCCTTTGTCTCCGAGCTAATGTGAGCCGATACGATCGGCTCCTGCCGTGTCTCCTCTGTAAAGAAGCCAGCTAGCTAGCCCAGCCAGCAGCACCTTTCCTGATGCCGAAGTCGCTTCTGCTGCGCACAGAAGTAACGCATCTGGACTCTCTATGACCGGGGGCTCGCCAGAGCTTGTGCTTTGAGCACAAGAACTGCGTTAATTAAATTGTTTTTATCTCAATCTAAGGGTTTTACCTTTGTTTTTACAATTCTCCACCCCATCCTAACTGGAGGGGCCAGGGCAGTGAGCAGTTGGTTCAGTCATGACAGCTTTTCACTTCCATTCATTTGTTTGAAAGACCTGAGAAGATCCTGATATAAACTGAATAAGGGGTTTGGCTTTATTAGTTGCTTATAAGGATAATCTGGATGATGGGGATTTTCCAGTCTTCCTCAACTAATTGATGAATAAAGCAGCTATATAAAGCTGTCCACAAAAACTGTAACATAAAACCATTTTTTATTATATATAGAGAGGGAACTTTTTTTCAGTCACAGTTTATATCAACCTTGGCTTTCCATATCACTATTTTGCTGTGGTTTATGCAGATTTGGTCTAAGATAATTCAGGATTCTGTGTAGATAACTAAATTGGAGCAAAACTAATTCTACAGCAAAGATGTTGATTTATCTGTTTTCACTTAAGTGTGTTTTGTTGCTGTTATCCTACTCCTGTATGATAAGGACTCTTGAGACTCATTTTGTACAGCAGGTAAGCAAGGGCATAGGTGCAAGTAGTTTCACTGAGTTCTATTTAAGAAAACATTTAAAACATATGTATATATATGTACAAAAGATTAATTTTTACTTCTGTTGTGATTGAAATGTTGTGTGCAGATTTACTCCAACATCTGTTTTAACAGTAGATATACTACAAATATTCATACTTGAATTTTGAATTTCATCTCAAATACTAAGCTACTACCTTATGTTGCTGACTGAAGCACCCATCAAGTCAAAGTATAAAAGATCTTTTTTTAGATATTACTGTGGTTTGATTGTCTTTGAGTGCACACAGGGTTCTGACAACAGTGCCATATTGCCAAACCAGACATGAGGGAACTACACAGAGGGAGTAATACTGAGTTACACAGAAAACCACAGAAATGTGCTTGGTAAGATTTTAGTTGATTATGTTGTCCTTGAAAGGAAAGATTTTTTTAGAGTATGTTCAAGGATTTGGAAACCTAAACTGTCTTGGCAAGTGTTTATTTCCAAGATCCTCTCTCAAATTTAAGAGAAACAAAAACTATGTTTTATGCACATAACAGTGGGAAATAAAGCTCCAGAAAACTTGTTTAAAAAATTGTTATATGTTGAATCCAATGTTTGAACTCTCAATAGCTTCCTTATTACCGGAGTGTTAAACTGGAAGTTTGACAACCAATGGAAGGAAGGTATTAGGGCTGTCTTTTCAAGTTTCCTTTAATTTCGGAATTAAACAAGTAGCAAGTGATACTTTTTAAGAGGTTAATAGTGACTTTCATGTGAACATATGTTTTAAAGCATATGTGAACATGTGCTGTGATATTGTTGTGCAAACCTTATGGTAACTTTCTTTTATGCATCATTTTTGTCTACTGTTTAGTTATCCTTTTCAATCAATTTCATAACTACTGTTAGATTCTGCACAAGCAGGTCACTGATGTGATTTATGTAGAAGAGATTTTGTTGGTCAGAATTATACTTCTGTTCTTTTCCTGTCAGGAGAAAAAAAAAACCCAAAACAAAAACACTTAATGTTCAGAGGAAGAGTGTGAAACAAAAAAAGGAATAACTAGAAGATAGAGACCTGATACTCAGATGAAGAAATAATTTATGTGGCATTATAGTTTTGAAACCTGGTATTTCACTTGTAGTTCCTAACCACCTACCTCATAAGCAGATAAATGAATATAACTAAATCTGGACAAATATTTGAGAGAGGAAATAGAAGAGAACAACATGGTAAAATATAAAGAAGACAGAGTAAAAATGGCTCTCATCTCTCCCTAACCAAAAAGAACAAAAACCTAGGACTATATAAAATGAGGGGAAAAAAGAATGAAAATGTGATTGAAATAACAGTTAAAAAATTAGAAATAGGAAATGAGTGAATTGACATTGGAAAGAGTGATTTAAAAAAAGTCAAGTGTTGCTTTAATAGTTTCATTGCAGAATCTGTATATATTATATCCTTTCATTTTTGTTTCATTCATTTGTTCTCATTACAGGCTGGCTTTCAAGCATGTCATTTACCATCATTTCATTTTCTACTTGTCATAATTTTTCCTTCCTTTTTTCCTGTCTTGAATCTTTTAAAGAATTGCTATACTATTCCCCATTTTGGGAATCTGTATGCATAAAGCAATCTCTACAGCTAAGGCAGCTGCACAGGAATCTTTTCAAGAGGCTGATGCAAAGCTTTTAGATTACACAGGTGGGTTTTTAATCAGACATTCAAATTTAAAACCAATGATAGGAATTAGAACCTGAAAGACATGCCTTTAATTCTTATCCTGCAGCCTCATTTCCTTTTTCTATCCTTAATTGTAACAGAAGATAATCAGAGAATTATAAAATGTCCTGAATTGGAAGGGACCCACAAGGATGACTGAAGTCCAACTCCTGGCCCTGCACAGAACACCCCAAGAATCTTACCATGTGCCTGAGAGTTTTATCCAAACACTTCTTGAGCTCTGTCAAGTTTGGTGCTGTGGTCACTTCCCTGGGGAGCCTGTTCCAGTGCCTGACCACCCTCTGGGGGAAGAACCTTTTCCCGATATCCAGCCTAAACCTCACCTGACACAGCTTCAGGCCGTTCCCTCAGGTTCTGGCACTGGTCGTAGAGAGAAGAGATCGGTGCCTGCCCCTCCTCTGCCCCTCATGAGGAAGCTGCAAACAGCGATAAGCTCTGTCCTCAGTCTCCTCTTCTTCAGGCTGAACAGACCAAGTGGTCTCAGCTGCTCCTCATACGGCTTCCCCTCAAGGCTCTTCACCATCCTCATTGCCCTCCATTGGACATTCCCTAAAAGCGTTAAATTTTTTTATATTGCAATGCCCAAAACTGCCCCCAGCACTCAAGGTGAGGCCAGCCCAGTGCAGAGCAGAGCAGGACACTCCACTCCCTTGCCCGGCTGGCAATGCTGCACCTGATGTCCCCCAGGACAGGGTTGGCCCTCCTGGCTACCAGGGCACTGCTGACTCATCTTCAACTGGCCACAGACCAGGACCCCCAGGTCCATTTGCACAGCGCTGTTCTCCAATGTATCATTCCATGAGAGGAAATATGTCAGATGCTTTCAACAAGATGAATATTCAGTGTCATGAAAGTAAAGCAATTATTAGTATAACTAGACTTAAACTAGATAGAAACATAAGGATTATTAAGGATACTATAAAATTGAATCTGATAAGATCCACTTATCCAAGTACCTTGACTGTAGTCCCTTACTCTTCTTTGGACATCCATAGCTGTTTTGCTTGTTATGTATTCCTATTAAGTTGTAATTTAAATCTAAAAAGGCAGTTATCAAAGAAATTACTAATGTTTTTTCAGTGGGCTTTTTTAACTGTGATTTTTCTTCTTAGACAGCAAAAAAAATTGGTATGATGGCAGGGCAGCACCTCATAATTTCTCTTTAGTCAAGTGGACCATGTTAAAATGCAGATCTGTTAGTGAGTAATTTTTTCACATTTCATTGAACAGCTGTTTGTATTGATAAAAACAAATACAGTTTGGTCCCTCTTTCAAATGGAAGAAAAGTACCAATATTTTCACCACTGTCTCTTGCCTTTGAAGGCTTTCCTGCATTGGCAGCCTGTTATGTTTTCTTTAATGAGTTGCTATTGATAAGAGTACCTATGAAACAGATCAACATTAGTCTGATAAGAAGCAGAACAAGATGAAAAACAAAACTTAGAAAATGAGATTAGCAAAAGAAGTTTGGGAGAAACAAAAGAAAATTTCCAAAAATACTTGGCATTTTTCATTATCTTAAAGATATATCACAGATTCTTATCCATATTTAATACCAGAAATATCACAACTGTGATTAAAAGAGAAGTGTTTGGGAGACAAAATGGAAATTAAGGTGCATGGCTAAATATTTCTAGAGAAATTCACTCAAACATATACATGTGTCTATGCTAGGTAAGAATTAAACATCCTGAGCTGTTCCACTGGAAAACATAGACATTTAATGCTTGCCATAACCAAGGTTTCTTGTTAATCTGCCTTTGCTTTACCTTATTCCCATTCTCCACTGAGAATACCAATATTTTCATCAGTTCTTCCCTTTTCACACAAATACTTGTGTATGTCTACGGTTAATGTTTCATGGCCTCAGAACCATGTTATCACAGTGATTTAACAGATTTTCAAGCAGTGACTGATTCCCATGCAGACCTTTGGTCCAACTCTGTGGTCCACAGTCCAGTTTGACACCAGACATTAAATTAAATAAATACAAATCAAGAAAATAAAGAAAATTTTTTACCATCTCATTTTATTTTGTGGTGGTTTTTGCTGTGTATTTAGACATGCAACATATAAGATACTTGAAGAAGTAGTTTAAGAAGCAAAAATGTCATTGAAATAGTTCGTTAAAAAGTTTGGAGATATTTAGATGTGTAAAAGTTCAGTCAAGATAAGTAAGAGTAAAAAAAAATCACATTTAGCTCAAATCTTAATGCAATCACTCAGTTTATAAATTTGTTTCCAGGTAGTTTGTTATAACTGTGCAAGTAGATAAGACTGATAAAATCAGTAGCTAAAATGTGTTTGTTGGTGTTCTGAATGAGAATTCTGAATAACATAATTCTCCAAAAGAATAGAGAATACTCTGTCAAAATTTAACTTGTCAGGAATAGGTTATAACAGGGAACATGGGCCTTTCATCAGCTGGGAACTGTCTGTGGATCTAATTGCCATCCAGCAAAATGATACAAGATTTCCAACACAGAAACAAATATTTAGGTCTTCGTCCCTCAAGCAGAGTATGTCTGAAACCAGGATGGCTATGAATCTACAGGTGGTTGCAGAGCTTTCCCCAAGAGCACTTGCAGGGTGTTGCTAAGTTAGGGGCAGAGACGCCGAAATCTTTTGAACTGGTGCTAGTTTATTTGGGTCCAGGTGTGTGTTTGCTATTAACTGGGTACGGTTAACCTAATTTTTTAAACTGACAAGAGGAATTCAGAAATTTTACATCTTAGTAACTGTGGCACACATTGTCTTGACTGGGAGCAGGGCTACTGGCATCAATTAACATGGGGCACCACTGTTCTCCATCCTTGGCTTGTTGTTGGCAGAGGGTATCTTCATACTTCAAGTGAACTCAAGACTCAGGTTTTGTGACCAAAACTCAATTAGTTTATACCTTTCTGTATAACAGTAAAGCTTAGTCTGCACAGAACATTACTGGACCTTCTGACATTTATGTGCACCTCAGGGACAAAATTAATTTAGATGGACTTTCTTCTACACCTGTTTTCACTGAAATACCTTCTAAAGCCTGGCCTGCCAACTGTTAACATGAAAAATTAGGGAGTTTGTCTCTAGCTTCTACTTACAGCTTGACTGCTTTTACACTGCCCATGGCAGTGGGTTTGATGAAGAAATAATAGCTGAATTTATTTGCTTAAGGATGCAGCTCCTGAGTGATGGTGCACATCTGGCCATGGTACTTTTCTTGTTTCATTTCTGTGAAAAACACAACACAGCCTTGCTAGGTATGACAGAGGATAACTATGATCACTAAGAAGCATTTGTCATCTTTAGCTATGTCAAGTATAAAGTGATAGCACACCGATACACCTGCAGGACAACCAATTAAGATCAATTAACATGTGATGGTACATACATTGTGAATCTGCAATTCTTCTACACATCCGAGCTACAATACACCACATTGTGAAGTGCTAAAGATGACTTGAGTATTGTGTCTTGTTGCCTGTATAGTGTTGTAGTGGGGATTCCTACAACATATATGTACAGTGAGGCCTGTGGAAAAGAAATATAAGGACCGATTCTTGGTAGATGTTTTCAGAGATGTTTATTTTTCAGCCGCATGGCCGGCGACTTTCTGAGGAACTGTAGCAATCATGGGACCAGAGGGTCCTTCCCAGGCAGGGGAACACAAAACAACCAATGGGGAACAAGGTTGACCAGGGAGTAGGGAAACCCCGTGCCTCCCCCCCCGAGGCCCCTCTCCCAGGACCCCATGCCAGGGGGGAGGAACCCCAAGAATGTAGCTCATTTGGACTGGGCATTAAAAGCAGGTAAGGAACAGACAGGAAATTTCTCCTGCCACTTCCTTCTGCAGGTGTCTTAGGTTACAATGTAAGATGTAACCAAAAGTATGTATTCTGTCAGCACCTGTTAAAACCAGGTGGGACAACGTTCTTTATCTCAACCATGACACATCCCTTTATAACTCCCTCCAGAGTGATATCTTCTGTTAATGGGCTATCTAGCCTCACTGCATGACTCATAAAATTACACCATCCCATTGTGAGATGCTCCGCCCAGGGGGAGGAACTAAGCATTCCTACCTGGATATAATCTGAGGTTTGGAACACCACAGGGCAGCCCTACCTACTGGATTCCCAGAGGACAAGAGCTACATAACCACCACTGGACCTTCAGAGACCTTTCTACAGCATCACTGCTTCAACAGAACCACTTCAGAGAGGACTGCAGTCACCACTTAATCAGACTGGTACCACCACTCTGCCCGGCAGGGGTCAGGTCATATCCTGACTCTGTCAGGTTAAGCCAGTATTTCTGTATTATTGCCTTGTTACATATAATAGTAAAGAACTGTTATTCCTATTTCTCATATAATTGCCTGAAAGCCCCTTAATTTCAACATTTTAATAATTCGGAGGGAAGGGGATTACATTTTTCATTCCAAAGGAGGCTCCTGCCTTCCTTAACAGACAGCAGGAAACACACATGTAAAGACCCAGTAGCTACTCTTTGGGATTCCTAGTCTATAGCTGTTCCCCAAAATTCAGAACTCATTATTTTAATATGTATCCCTCTATCTGTCCCTGCTAAAGGACATCTATATCAAAGATGGATGCTTATCCTGACTGGAAGTGGGTATGTTGACTGAAGGTGCAACACGTGAAACTACTGATGAAAGCTGTAGTGAATGGCAAAAGTAATTTTGAGTTTGGTGCAATTCTTTGTAACAGTTGTTGACAGAAGCCATAGATGGAGGTTGCAAGACCATAAGATCATAGAATGGCCTGGTTTGGAAGGGACCTTAAAGATTCCAATCCCCCTGCAATGGGCAGGTACTTCTTTTTCTAGAACAGGTTGCCCAGATTGCTATGCAACATGGCCTGGTCTTGAACACTTCCAGGGCTGGGGCATCCACAGCATCTCAAGGAAACTTGTTCCAGTGCCTCACCATCCTCACAGTAAAGAATTTTTCCCTAATATCCAATCTAAACCTATTCTCTGTCAGTTTGTAGCCGTTCCCCCTTGTCCTGTCACTCCAGGCCCTTGTAAATAGTCTCTCTCCATCTTTTTAGTGGGCTCCCTTCAGGCAGTGGAAAGCCACAATTAGGTCACCCTGAAGTCTTCTCTTTTCCAGGCTGAACAATCCCAATTCTCCCAGCCTTTCCTCAAATGATGCTCCATCCCTCTAATCATGGTGGTATCATCTGGATTCACTCCAACAGGTGCAACAGAGAGCACAGTACCTTTCCTGGGAAGACTCTCCTATGTGTGCCTTGGAGTGAAAATGGTAACTTCTTGGTTATCCTCTTGCCTAAACATCTAACTGAGATCATGAAATAGGTTTGTGCTGCTTCCACCGCTAGTGACTGTAACACAAAAAGACTGCCATCAGCATCCTGAATTTGAACCACCACGGGCTCCAATGCCTTGCAGCATAAAGAAGATTCTCTGCCTCCTAAAGATACCATGAGATGATTGTTTCCCTGAGAAAAGCTGAGTCCTTTATTGGGAAAGCACTTCCATATGGCATTCTGCTCAGAGGCATAAGATTCTCCTCTCTGGTACTGCCTCTACACTGTGATCTGGAACACATCTACTACAAAGAAAACTTTGAAAATAAAAGCTAAGAATATGTTGGAGGATGAGGAAGGGTCTGTTAAAGGTTGTATGCTGAAACCAGTTTGCAAGTAGATTACAATTATTTAGGGAATTTAAGTAAAGCTAAAGGCAAGGATGAACAAATACATGGTCAGACTAACATAGAAATAGAAGTTTGTAAGGATTTGAGAGCTGTATGCAAAGGGAAGATGCAACGTTGAACACTTTCATAATATGAACCACCTGAAGGATCTGGGAGCTCCTAAGGATTCCAAGCACAGCTGGTGGTAAATGGGTGGTATGGGGGTATGTAGGAGGCCACATTCTGATAGGTTTCCTGGAACCCACACAGAAAGTTTCCTCCAAAAGAAATTTAAATCAAATGCACCAAAACCACTGTGAGACGAAGGAAACAACAGAAATCAACTAAAAATCATAAGGGGTTTCTCTCTCACACACATATACACAATCACTCCAGGTTAAGTTGCTAAGATACGTGCACTCCAAAATAAATATGGACATGAAAGGAGAGCCCGCAAATTAATTGAACAATTGAATTTAAAGTTCAGAAATAATTAGCTAAATTTTGAACTTATCTAAGTGACAAGCTATTAATTTAACAGGAATGAATCTTTCTGTGAGAAGAAAGAGAAATTA
This sequence comes from Corvus moneduloides, assembly GCF_009650955.1. Lineage (NCBI taxonomy): Eukaryota > Metazoa > Chordata > Aves > Passeriformes > Corvidae > Corvus > Corvus moneduloides. The sequence goes on along the minus strand of NC_045477.1, from coordinate 14,718,223 downwards.
GGAAAACATGAAGTTTGGTAACAACTGTGTGAAATGAGAGACAGTGGCATGATCCAACATGAAGCCGAAAAGGCTCTTATGCAACAATTTCTCTTTGAATAACCAACTCTTTCAAGGTGGGAAAGGAGGTAAGGTTTTATGATTTGCATAAGAAAAGTTTATCTTCAAGACAAAAATAAAGGGAAATGAAAAATACCTTAGACTGTTTATTATATTTCAAGAAGTATAACCCATCCCCTTCTTAAGACACACCACTCAAGCATTTCTTTTCAATAACCAGCAAAAATTTTGCAATTTCTGAAATAAATATGCTTCATGAAAGCTAAAAATTCATTCTAAATAACCATTTTCTTTTTCCCCTTTGATATATATGCGTGAAAACATATTTCTTTGCTAACTAGCACGTAAGATGTGAAATTAATTATCTCCCAGCCAACGTGAATAATTAAGAAACCTTGGTGACAATTAATAACAATTGGTTGTAAAGAAAAATTCTCCAGCTGTATTTCTTACTAATTAAACTTCATTAATGGAATATTAATATATAGCTGAAATAGTGTTCATGTTGCAGCTATAGAAGAAGACCTGTGCTCGCCCTCCTATTAATTCATCTGATACGCAATTCCTATTCTCAGTTTCTATTGCCACACATATGAAGAATTCAGTATGTCTTTCAAAAAAGGTGATGTGCAAAAATATCATCATATGAATAGTGTACATGAGTTCTGCCGTGCAAAGATAAAGTTTTAATTTCCACTTAGTAATGCTACCACAATCCAAGTATGCTCCTTTCACTCTGATTTTCTACCTTTTACTGAATTTGAGGATAGTCAGATGGTGAAGGTTAATCAAGAGATCAAATGAATTTGTGTGAGATCATAATTGTTTTGAACAGGGAAAGGTGCAGGCACAAAAAAAGACAAAATTCTTAGATAAAAGCACTATATTTAGACCAATGAAAAGCTGGAGATATTAAAAAGATTTCTCACATATTCTCATTTCTATCATAACAGGCTTAAGAAGGAGAAGTACATAACAAAATGGAGGAACTGTATTGAACAAAAACACATTGCTCTTTGTTGGGCTGTATGTTGATTGATTTTATCCAGATTAACAAGTTGAAGTAATCTTATTCTTCAGTTATATGGTTAAGAATAGCCTTTATACAGTATGTCAAATCTAACATAAAAAGATAAGCTATCTGATAAAAATATCCCTGAGAATATAATAGTCCTACAGCAAATGCTGTGAACAGGATAGCAGAGGAAATACTATTATTTGCTTAGTTGTGCCAATAATTGGCACTCCAGTTTACTAATATTGATATGAAATGACATTTATTTTTCTGATCGTACTTTAACACAATTCAATTGAATGATGTAGCTGTTGTGGTTTGACACTGGCCAAACATCGGGCACCCATGATAGCTGATCACTCACCCTTCCCTGCCACAGCTGGGCAGAGGAGAGAAAATTTAACAAAGGGCTCATGAGTTGAGACAACGACTGAGAGAAAACATTCCAAGGGCTAAACATGCTCAACTTAGAAGTACAAAGTGAATTTATTACTAGTAGAATCAGAGGAGGATAATGAGAAATAAAATAAGCCCTTAAAAACACCTTTTCTTCCCCCAAATCCTCCCTCCTTCCCACCCACCCCTCAGGGAGACAGGGCATGGGTGTTTTGGTCAGTTCATCACCATCTTCCACAGCTCAGGGAGAGGAGTCCTTCCCTTGCTACACCGTGGGGTCCCTTCCCACAGGAGACACTTCTCTGTGAGCTTCTCCATTGGTTCCAATCTCACAAGCAACAGTCCTCCCAAAACTGCTGCAACATGAATCCCTCCCACAGGCAGACAATCCTCCCAAAACTGCTGCAGTGTTGGTCACTCTTCCACAGGGTGCAGTCCTCCAAGGACAGGCTGCTCCAGCCTGGAAGCAGGGGCCCCCTCTCTCCACCAGGTGTTCCACTGGATCACAGCCTCCTCCAGGCATCCACCTGCTCCGGCACGGGCATCTCCCCCACAGGCGGTGGGTGGATCCCTGCATTCCCTGTGGACCCCATGGGCTGTAGGGGGACAGCTGCTTCACCATGGTCACCACCACGGCCTGCAGAGGAATCTCAGCTCTGGCACCTGGAGCACCTGCTGCCCCTCCTTCTCCACTGACCTTGGTGTCTCCATGTTACTTCCCTCACATGTTCTCACCTCCTCCTCTTCTCTGGCTGGAATTAAAACTGTGCACCCCACTTAGTTTTGATTTTCTTCTTAAATATGTTATCACGGAGGCCTTATTAACCTCTCTAATTGGCCCAGCCTTGGCCAGCAGTATGTCCCTCTTCAGAGCCATCAGCCACTGGCTCTGCTGGACATGGTGGAAGCTTCTAGGAGCTTCTCACAGAAGCCACCTCTGTGCCCCCCCTACCAAAAGGCAAAACCAACACAGAGCTAACCTTTCTTTATGAATTTTACCACTTATGATGCCAACAGCGATATATGAATCTCTCAAAATATAGATCAATGAACAACCAAAAAACAGTGTGTGTATTTCAGAGGACTGTGAAAAATACTTTAAATCTTTCTTCTTGAGCACACATTCAAATGCAGATTCCCATCTGCAAAAAAAGGTGTATTTTAATTGACATCAACATTTCCATTTCTGAGAAAAATCAGTATGTATTTGGTTCTTATGGGACTTACCAGAGTATTCATATCAGCACTTCTAATGCAGTGTCACTGCTACTGTGTCAGCTGGCTGATGTGAAGACCCATGTATGAACACGAGAATCACAGGAAGCTTGGGAAATTTAGAGCCTTTATTTCAGAAAGAAACTTTTTTAGGTTGAGTGTGGTTGATATAGCCCCTGGTGTTTTCACTCTACTGTCTTCTTTCACCTGAAGGTGGAAAGTTCCTCTTTACTTTATCAGTATGGCTTCAATTAACTATGATAGTAGGTTCGTACATATATACACAGAGACATACTTTGAGCCCTAAATCATTTTTACTTCCCTTTTTATATCCTCTTTTAAGCTGTCATCACTGTTACTGTAAAACATTTAAAGTGTTATGGTACATATATTTTCACAGAATTGAGAGGCTCTGATTTAGAAATAAATGCATTTGGGAAAATTAACCTCAAACCCTTCACACTCTATCAGTAGTCAGTCAAGAGTGATATTATGCCAGGTGGGGTTTTTTGCTGCTTTCTTTATTTTCCTAGTTTCATACAAAAGTCATGGGTCAGTAGTTCCAGGAAAAAATGTGGCATCCTGTGTTCCACAAAATGCACTGTAAACCTTATGTCAAAAGGGAACATGGAGTCAGAGCCTCCTGCCCTCTTAATGACTATAAATTTGCTAATGCCATGGAAGAGAATTGGCGAAGGAGACTACTTGGAGCAGATGCTGCCAGAAATAGGCTCTGCTGCAGAGAAGGCTGAGGACAACAGACTTAAAGCCAGGACCCCTGCAAAGTCTTAGAACTTTTGCAGAATTCCTAGCTGTTTTGAATATCAACTAATCACAACTCATTGATTTTTCATTTTCCTTTTCATGATTTACTGAATGTAGATATGAGTCATGTCCTGAGTTAATAAAAATATCAGCATACCTGAGAACATGATTCATGGTGATTAGTCTGTATGCTAAGCTATGAACCAAGAATGATATTTCTTTGCAATTTTTACTGGTTACTTAAAAAAAAAAAATACTAATGGTATGCTTATAGAAGGCAGAATTAAGAAAACGGAATGCAGAGAAGTGAATTTGGGGACTGGGAAAAACAGGACAGGTGAAATCCAAGGTGGGAAATATGGGCAAAATGAACAACTGTTGGCTAAGGAGATGTCATTAATGTCATTACTTGGCTATTTGTGCACAGGCAGAAGCTGATTTATAGCTCTACAGCAAATATATTACCAGATTATTTCCTCCCTCAGATATGCCTGCCGTCCTTCCACAAACAACAATATTTTTAAGAGGTTTAAAAAGTACAGACAAGAATAATTAAAAATTAAATTATTCATTTTCCACACTTTCATAGGATACAGAAAACATGTTATATACCTACAATTTGTAAGGAAAGTAATTAGGAAAGCATGTAATGAATCATGTTCTCAGGTATATTGATATTTTTATTAACTCAGGATGTGACTCGTATCTAGATTCAGTAAATCATTATAGGAAAATGAAATATCAGTGAGTTATAATTAGTTGATATCCAAAAGAGTTAGGAATTCTGCAAAAGTTCTAAAAGTTCTATCACAATAAAGACCTTTCAGGTGTTGGGGTCTCCTCCCCCCACCATGTAGCCGTGGGAGAGGGGCCCTGAGGGGACAGGGACGGGGTTTCCTAGCCCCTGGTCATCTCGTTCCCCATTGGTTGTTTTGTGTTTCCCTGCGTGGGCAAGGACCCTCGGGTCCCGTGATTGTAAGAGTTCCTCGGCAGAGCTCCGGCCATGCGGCTGGAGAAATAACCATCTCTGAAACATCTACCAAGAATCTGTCCATTTATATTTCTTTTCCACGGGACTCCTTGTTTGATATCCGTGTTACAGTAATCCCCACTGCAACATTCAGGGTCCTTAACTTCTCTGCAATTCAGCTATTTAGCTACCCAACAAAATCAGGGAAAAATAGAGATTAGCATGTGAGGAAACATATCTGAAACCTGAATTTTACAGAAAACTTATAATGGGACATGAAGTAAGGATCTAAAAGTCATACCATCAAGGCACAACATATTCTTCTGTCTTCCCTTTTTGTGAACTTAGCCAGTAAACACAGTTGCAATATCTATATTTTAATTAAAAATAACTGAAAATTAGGAAAATTAAGTGTATTTTTTTCCCTCTGGTAAATGAATGTATAAACCAGATCTGCCTAACACAGTCAAATTGCAACCTGAGCACCTTGTCACTTGATTATGAAAAACATGGAATGAAATCTTGGCTATATGAAAGTCAGTAGGACTTCAATTATCTTGCAAAGCTGTGAAATATTATAAAACTAGTCTATGGTAGTTCAGCTGCAATGTTGATACCACAATTTTTCATTGCATGTGTTTGGAAAGCAGTGGACTAATATATGAATAATGAGAAGTTATCTAAAGTTGGACTTCATGTCTGTATAGGGCTGGAGTCCTGATTTAAATACTAGGAGATGTTAGTATTATATTCCATTACCTTTACAGTGAAATTCCTAGTAGAGAAAGGGTCAAAAAGCCAATTTTCAAATTGGTTTCAAAAGTTTTTGTAGAACTCTTCACATTTTCTACACTCATGAACACGTGCAGAAGTAGGTATTTTTCAGAAGCAACTGCTTTAATTTAAGGATTTATATTTTTTCTGGTATAGATTTGGTAAGTCTGGCTTTTACAGGCAATTTTCAGGTACTTCCATCTATTGTGTTACCAAGGGGTTGAAAGTTGCAGAAGATAAATTGAGACTGCTTTCTGAGAACTGTCCTCAACAAGCAGCTGCACCTGACTTTGTCAACCCTCCCAGTGTCCTTCTTTTCTTCTTTCTATTCCGCCCCTCTTGTAGAGGGACAAGAACCCTAGAAACTTTTAACAGACAAATAATATTTGACATTTATTTTACTCTAAAATATCTAAATATGTGGTAATCAAGGCAAGGAAGATAGAAGAATTGTAAATAAACAGTAATCTCTATGGGATATGCACTTTTTATACAAATATCACTTAAAATAATGTTATGTGTACTTCAAAATTAGTAAAAGAAATCAAAAAGAATTACTGCTCACAACATGACTGAAGTGATTTGTCCTATAGTGTTAAATGTTACTTCATGGTAAAACAATGCATCAACAAACAGCCAATTTAATTGAACACAGATGTACAAAAGGATGGCACACTATAATTTTTGTCAAAAACTGATGAATTATTCACTGACTTGAAATGTTTTGGTCCTCGTAAATCTGTTTATATCTTCCACACTGAATTTATAGCTATATTACAGAAGTTGTTTATTATGCTCTTTAAATGGGTCAAGCATAACTATTTCTTTTATTTTAATTTATTTACTGTTTGTATTAACATTGTGAATTTTTGTGGTAGCAAAAGTATCTTGAAAACTAACTGAAAAAAAATTAAAATCTCTGTTAAAATACTATTTCCATTGCTTCAAATTTAAAACCTGAATAGCTATCCAATGTTTTGAATCACAGTCGAATTGCTTTTGGCATTTTAGCATGTCCAGAGGCAAATTCCTACATGGCCTCGCTTGACTTTTACTCAGTTCAAAACTCAAGAAAATTCCTAACTATCACAGCTGAAAAAAATTATGCATTTTTAATTTAATATTCTCCAGTGTTCAAATGACATAAATGTTAGGCTCTCGTGTTTCACCCGTGGTGTATTTATTACTATTCTGGGTGTGCATGGAGGACTCTTTGGAAAGGTTTCAAAAAACTATTCAGATTACTTTGCATCCCCACGATTTTACACCAAACCACGTAGTATTATATGTGATTTAAGTTATAGTACCCAGCATTTAAATAATCATCTACATTTTCTTAAAAGTGTACGTATACATGTGTGGATACATACACAAACGTGCACACATGTAGCAGGTACTATCTCTTCTTTAACCATTTTCTTCCTGTCTGAATGATGGCTTCAAGGGAAAAAACCAACAAAACAAAAACATCCCCCAAACTAGAATACATATTATAGAAAAGATTAAAGCAAAAATCTATTTTTTCACATAGTACTTTAAACCACAAAGAAACTTTGAATTCCAGCTGTCTCATTAAGGAAAGACATGACAGCTCCTCAGTAGTTGTCCAGCTGAGAAGAAATCAATAACCATATGCTGATATAGACCTGAAAATTTGGTCTAATACCTGTATAATATCTCTAACAGATTGTGAGATATCAGACGTAAAACTACCATTAGCCTAGCACTGAAATTTGTAGATATACAGCAGCTTTATCTAGTCATGGATATAGATTGGAAGAGCACAAAGAGTTTAAATGGTAAACGACATATTTACCTAAGTTATTCAAGTAGTCTTCCAGGGTGTGCTCACCTTTTCTTCCCTCCAAAACTATGCACCCTGAGATAATGTGGGTGGTATAGAATAGCAACCTGGCCGTGCCCACATGCTCCACCCCTTTTCTGCAACCGGGAAAATCCCAACACCACCTAATACATGAAGAAAGCCAGTAACATGTTTCTAATGCTTCTTCTGCAATATAGGATATAAAATCATTGTTGTGAATTGAGTTCTGAACAAGGGAAAGTTAGTAGATACTAAAGAAATTCTCATGCACCTTGGAATTGACAGATAGAATGCTATGTAATAAGATTTATGAGAGCAAACATACTGCTGTAACCATGCAAATACTGCAAACATAGAAGATACACATGAAATATTATGTTTAAATATTTTATTAATATATTACAATTACAGGGATTGTAAAGGTCACCTCAGTAAAGGCTTCTTGCCTCCCACCAGCTGATTCTTCTTTTCTCCAGTAGCTTTCCACTCATGTGGGGAACACTGATAAAATCGAGAACTCTCTCTTACTTTGAATGTGATCTGGAAGTCAATGCATGTGCAGTTTCTCGATCGAGTTTTTGGGAATGTGAATAGTGTTAGTGCAGTCTAAAATTAATGGCAACGATAAAGTTATGTACCAATATGTGTTAAATACATCATTGATTAAGGTTTTTATTATAAGAAGTGCTTTAAATATTTAAAACCCTTTTAGAGTTTGATGCATGTCCCTGCATTGCAAGTTTTCTTGAAGCTTTCCTTTCCTTTATCAGATGGATACATCTTTCTGCCAAACATCTGCTCTATTTTTGGAGTAGTGAATATTTTGTTTCCAGTGACAGACATACAATTATGTAAGACTTTTATCCATATGGTTCTAAACATACTTTGTTGTGCAGGTAGGAGTGCATGTAATCCTACAAAAAGATTACAGAGAGGTGAGGATGAGTAACACATTTACCTTCTGGAGAGTCTAAATTATTCAATTAGTCCAAAGAGACAGATCAAACAGAAAGAAAAAGCAAAAGAACTACTTATACTGCTTAAGTATATATTGCAGAAGTCCAGTAAGAATGAAATTATAGGTTGTATCTCAATCTTCATTCTGCTCTCCTTTCAGTCCTATCCATGGCCTTGTACTATCTGCAAACAGGCTGATGCAGGAGGGTGTGACGGTGTGATTTAAACTCACTCCAATGTCCTGTTGAAACACCCTTCAGACACATAGCCAGAATAAAAAACTATTCTTTTACTGAAATGGATTTTGTTGAGGGCTATGAAGATGACGATGGGGCTGGAGCATCTCTCTTACAAGGAAAGGCTGAGGGAGCTGGGCCTGTTCAGCCTTGAGAAGAGATGACTGAGAGGGGACCTCATCAATGTCTGTCAGTGTCTGCTGATGCCTTAGGTTTTAACTTTTATATTTTTCAGATCCTGTACTGCTTAGTATGTAACTCTGAAACTTCATATAGCCTGTTAACTACTGTTCCCTACTAGTTCCCTGATTCTGGTTGGACATAACAAACCCTCTCTAGGTTTGCACTTGAAGGACACCTCTTTGTCCCAGACCCCAAAATATGTAAACTAAAGCCTTTGAATGGGAAGTGGCCGGGGTGGGGGGGGGGGGGAAGGAGGAGAGGGAAACTTGGGGTAATTACTTCATTGCCTGAGATTGTATTTGGAGAGCTAACCCTGATATGCAGATCGACCAAACTTATAAAAGTGTGAAAAACCTGTGACCCAGGGTCCGTCTTGGGTGGAGCCCGTCGGAGGCTTTTGACTCCCAAAGTGTACCTTTGAAGGCTCTTCAAATAAATACCCACTTTTATTCTCTTAAATCTTGTGTAGCCTGTTTTCAGGTAGCCACTTCAAGGCATCCCTGCAGAGAGGGGTCAGAGCATGGACCAGGCTCTGCTCTATGGTGCACAGCAATAGGACAATGGAGAAACGTGTACAGGAAGTTCCACCTGAACATGAGGAAGAACAACTTTCCTGTGCACTGACCTGGCACTGGAACAGATTGTTCAGAGAGGGTGTAGAGTCTCCTCTACTGGAGGCATTCCAGAACCATCTGTGCCATGTGCTCTGGGATGACCCTGTTTGAACAGACAGGTTGGACAAGGTGGCCTGCTGTGGTCCCTTCCAAACTGACCCATTCTGTGATTGTGTGATGAGACTCTTATGCTAAGACAGTTTCTTGTAGGTATGTGGTGTCTCTGCAACCTCTGTACAGTGTGGCAATCACAGTTTTGAGGTGAAACTTTGGCCAAAATCATCTTATAATGAGCCGCCTTAAGAAGACTAAAGAGCTTTTAACTTCAAAGAAAACAAAATTTTGTAGAATATTGGCTATAATATTTAGCTATTTATAGAGATAAAAGAGAGAAAGTAAAAGAACTGGGTCAGTTGATTCTGCCTAGATCAGAAAAGAAATTAAAAAGAGGTTTACTCAGGCTTCTCATTCTCTTCATTCCTTGTGGAAAAACCCTGTTTTCCAAACTTGGTTTCACTAATCTCAGTGCCGCTGAGAGTTGCTCTTTTCCATTTCCTCTGGTTCATGTGAAGCTTTTGTTTCTGTAGCTCCAGATTCCTCATTGTTGATCTCCTTCTCTGTTCCTTTCAAAAATCTTTCCATCCTCAGAAGAGCTACAGTTCCCCAGCTCACTCCTGCAAATCTCCTTCACCTGCCACATCCTTCATCCTCTCCAAAATGTTTTGATTGAGCAGGATCAAATTATTGTGGAAAGCAGTAAAAATTTCCCTTTCTCTTCCACAATTTTCACCTAATTCTAAGTCTGTTGGTAGAAGAACTACCATGCAGACTGAGAAAACACAACTAGAAATGGCATTGATTGCCACAATGGTCATGTATGAGTGAGGAAGGGAGAGGAGTTGAACATATTTTTACAAGAACATCTGTCACAAGTATCTTTGTATTCACTACAGTGTTCACACCAGTGCACCCCTCCGTGACTGCGCACCTGGCAGGTAGGACAACTATTGAGAAGTTTTGGCAGAGCCTGGGCTCTGTAGTAGTAGATTTTAGCATAGATGCAAATGAGTTTTTAGTATCTATTCGGATTTGGGGGGGAGATCATAGAGAATGGTTAGGGTTGGAAGAGACCTTAAAGATCATCTAGTCCAACCCCTGATGATGAATGCAGGCAGAAAATATCGTGCTATATTTCTGTATCTGAGCAGCTTCATTTTTAAATACTTGCAGATGGGAAGAGCAGAACAGAGACTGATAAACGCAAATAATATTATTCATGTAATCCATCACTGTTCCTCTTTTTCATTTCCTTCAGACATTTGCTTCTGAAAAGTTGTACTTTGTGTAGCATCTAAGGGACATTTGACGTGTCCAATTTTTTTCTGCTTTCTTTTTCTCTTTCGTTATTCAAAAGTTTCATATGGGAACTAAGGAGAAAACAGGACAGTATTTTTTGACATTTTTCATGAAAGGACAGAATGGCTTGTTGCAGAAAAATAGGGTTGGATATAAACAAAGTGACTTTGTAGTGAGAAATCAATTATAATTCATTTTATTATGGAAAGGCAATGATACTACTTTAAGTGCACTTTTAAAAAAATGAACATATTTTAGAAAATGAAATATCTGACAATTTAATTTTTTGGGTTTTTTGTTGAGAGCTAATTTTATTGATATAATGGAAGGAATATTAAGAGTTTTACCATATTCATTGCTGCTGAAATTGTTTAGCATACAGTTTTCACAGATGTAATTGTTGTGTTTATTATATTATAGTTTAGAACTCCCACGCTATCTATATGGAATGTTATCTATAGATCTGTGCTGTGAAAATATATCTTGTAATGTCTTGTCTGAAAAATGAAAACTAGCTGTTAATAATTTTTTTCATGCTATGTAACTCAAGACTCAGGCTGTATATGCTCTTTAAGAAAGAAAAATAAAGAAATCTGTAATATGCAATGGAGTATAGGAAATATTGCATATTGGTTTTATGTCAAGACTGTGCAACATGAATTCACAGTGACAAATACTTTCTCATATAAAAAGACTAATTTTTTATACTACTGGTCTGCAGCATGTGATCAGTTTCATATATCAGTGTTTTGATTACATTTAATTCACAATGATGAAGGTGAAAATAAATTTAGATTTGCATCAAAGGTAAATTCTGGCTTAAAGTGAGGGAAATCAATGGTAGCTTCACAGGTGAGAGATGCCTACATAAACTTACTAAAAAATAAATTGAACTAAACTCCATATATCAGTACCAAGAAAAATATTTCTTATGTACATCATCTTAAATTAAAAAATAAAACAAAACCAACATACCATAGAATGTTATACCATAGAAACCCCAAACGAGAAGAAAATAAACTTTCTTCAGTTTGGTAGGTCTTTGATAAAAGTCACTAACTGCAAAGGTTGCAAATAAAGCAACTACATTACACTTTGTTTAACGTATTGAATTGAGATTAAGATACAATGCAAGGAAATGATGCACTTTGGATTCTTCTTTTTCTCCTGAGAGAAATTCAAAAGAGGCTTATTCCTTCTGGCACACGTCTATATTTGCACTGACTCTATCAGTGATGATGTCTGTGACTATGTTGTGCAATATTTTTCATTCTTCCCTTGATCCAATTTTTAAAAATTGCACATCTTTGTCTCTGTATAATGGCACTCAAGAGATAGAGGGGAGGATTTATGCCTATTCTTTAAATTTAGTTTCAAATAAAGATAATGAATTAATAGTATGGTCTAGAAACAGTGAAATTGCAATGACATTAGATTTCAAATCAAATGACAATTTACAGTACATAGATGATTTCTGTATCATTCAGTACAGTTCTGGAAGGTGTTAAGCATTCTTAACATTCATTACAGTGACTACTGTGTTTGAAGTATTCTTACAATTATCTGGGAAATGATCTTTGCAGCACCAAACTATTATGCTGTTAATAATGAACTAACTGCTTTTGTAAAGTGCTTTGGATTTCCAGATGAAGTTCATTTTTTAGAAAGTGTTATGTTGAAGATATTGTGCAAGATATTTATTTATTTAAACATAAAAATCTAAACTGGGTTTGTTTCCATTTCATTTCTTAGAGTATTTTCCAAATGTAATTAAAAGGAAACTTACAAGATTTACTAAAGCATTTTATGTATTAATTTTTTTCCTTCTTGATTTTTGTTGGACATTTATATCACTAGATTCTCTTTTGTGTAGATTACTGTGAAAACGTCAAAGAAATTTCAATTTAAAAGAAAAATCCCTAGATAAATTAGGGGAGCAGTACAAATCTAGGGTTCTGCTAATGGTTTTAGAGATAAAATTTTCCTTCCAATATTGCAGTTCAAGACAATAGCCATCACATCCTAATCACAGGCAAGTATCATTTTTGAATGTGTTCTTTAGGAAAAAAAAATACATCATCAGGAGATACTTGAAAAACATTTGGATAAGTTATATACATATCATAAAGGAAATAGACAAAAGATGAATTTAATAAAAGTAAGGAAGATCAACAGTATATACATGTGGTTGTTTCCCACCTCATCCCCTTTCTCATGGTAGGCATTAATATGATGGTCAAACATTGTGTCATGTAACGCTTAAACACTTCTAAGTGTTTTATATTAGGAACACCTTCTGCTTGCCCTGGGGTTTTTATGGCATTTCTGGTTTATCTAAGGGTCACTCAAGAATAAAATTCTTCCCCTCCAAGCATATTTCCAACTTACTAGTAAAATGCTCAAATAATTTCTAAATTTGGCTATTCCAGAAGGAAAAATTTGAGAATAATGCTTTATTGTTGCTTGAACAGGTCTGTTGCCTGGAGAATGAGATTTTACTCTTTTTATGGTCTGGAAATGATAGAACAGCACATGTTTCTATGCAGTTTCTTTTCCCCTTCAGGTTAGAAACATAAGTCTTTCATGGTTTCCGTAGAAGTTCCAAATCACAGTGAAATGGATTGCATGAAACGGGAAACTATTTTAAAGTTCCTAATGTTACTAGTACCTATTTTGCTCAAGTTGATAAATTAAACATACATAACATTATATCACTAAGATTTAAACCTGTTCCTTTTATGAGGATATGGAAGTCTTTTCCTCCAGGTTCACTAGTCAAGTAGTCTGAAAAAAGTTAACTTCAATATTTATTAGGCAATCAGTTTTTAAAGTTGTCTTAAAGATAATATTTTCAAACTTCAATTAATTTTTATACTTTCATCCTGGCCCACAGTATAGTATTCTTTCAGTGCACTGGAGATACGTAGTATGAACGCTGTTTTAATGCTAAGTACTTCTAACTTCCTTGCAAAAAAGATCAGGCACATTATTGTACCCACCAACACAATTGTGGCTCTTTCCCTGATTTTAAGTAGCAAGTACTCCACCCTCAACTCTCCAATTTATTTAAATGATTGTAAGTGTGATCTTATGTAAGCTATTCTGGAGTTGCATTCCATTGTTATATTTAAATAGAGTGTAAAAATATAATAAATTTTTAATTGCATTTGGGTTTGTATATGTGTCTATAGCATCACTATAATATCTCAGATGAGAGCAATGGCAACTTAGCCAGGTAATAAAAAAAAATTGTTCTCTGTAAGTCCTAAAATAAGCATAAATCACTTATCAGAAGTTTATTTCAAATAATTTAACTGATTTAATTAACCCCAAAGTAAACACATTAATTAGGTCTTAGTGAAAGAAAAATTGGGACATTCTGGGATAATGAAAAAGTGGTAAAGAGTTATTGAATTATCTTTAATCTCATGTTTCAAGGGAATCATCACAAATAAGTCTTGCATTTATAATTTTTTAAAAATACTTTAAAGTAGCCGTCACTCCCAATAGAAATATCCATCTGGGTAATAAGTTTGCCTCTCTTCCTCCCCACAAGCCTCCTGAAATCCAGACAAAAACAAGACATAATAATTGACCAGTAATACTATAGAAGTTATGCCATGAAATATCAATTAATGGAATAGGCTTTTTTCTCCAAAAACTCTTCCCACCCTGCTGCATGATATTAATCAATACATTTTAGGAACTCCTGAGAATACAGACAGAATTACTGATGGTCTCACAGGCACCCAGCATGGGTAAACCTCCACTCTCTAGCAATGAATGAAAGATTTTACATCTTAACTTCTAGGGAGTCAGAAATTACAACGGAAAAGGTTTCAGGTCAGCACCCTACAAACCAGTATCGTTACCATACCTCTTCACCCCACCACCAGAACTTAATCATTCTTTCACCTTAACTGGAGGCTAATATTTCATAAATATTTTCGTGCTTTGTCTGAAGCTCAAATAACTTGCAGAGACGACAGTTGTTTTGGTTTTCATGGTGATCGAGTTGAAAGTATTCACAATGAACCTATTTATTTTTAAGCAGTCCAAAATATTCTGTATATGGACCCAAGATGAAGAAAAATTTCTTGATGAAGACTAAACTCTCTGGAATATTAAATGAAGGATTTTTCATATATTCAGAAGTGTATAACAGCTGCTGACCTAGATCCTCATAGGAATAAAGCATATCCTTTAAACTTCCATTGAGGCAATGCTGATTTACTATGATAAATTACCTACAGCATTCTAGTTTCTTTTATCCTTTGTTCAAGATAATTAAACAGAAAAAAATTACCTCATGACAATGTATTTTTTAATTATTATTTTTCAGTACAAAACTGAAGTCACTGTAACAGAAAATTTAAGGAAAACTTTCCTTGCTGTCTATGTGGTAATTGCCATTTGTGTATATTTTCTTCAGAGATGAATATATTTTTTTACTACAAAACTTCTAGCTGATCTCCATGACAAGAGAGGCACTGCCTGCATGGAGGTGTCATTTAATGCATATAGGGAAACTAAAATATTTTCTAATTGTCAGTCTTAACAGGTGAAGGAAACCCAAAGTTAATTTGGCATCTATGTTTTTCCTATATTTTTGTTTTCTATGAGCTTCAGGTTTTAAATTGTATACTTAAAAGTAGTAGAGTAGTATGATTTGTTTAATTTAATTCACTGCCTTTTTGTGGTGAGGAAAATCTAAAGCAAACAAACCAAATTTACACCAATGAAAAAAAACAAGTAATTGTGGAGATGGAGAGAGAATTACTTTTTAGGTTAAAGACATATTTGAATAAAAACAAAAGTACAAGGAAGAAAAAAACCCAGTGGTAATGAATAAAAGGTGAAATACCTTGTAATTTAAAGGAAAGTTAGAATAGAGCTTCAGGATTTTTTTTTTTTTTTTTGTCAAGTTTAACTTCTAGGGTGTAAAATAAATTTAATCTCAAGGTTTCAGACAATGTTGAACTAACTAGGAACTGAGCAACAAAGCAATTTAGGAAAATGGCTTAGAAACCAATTTTTTAAACATCTGCTAAGGTGATTTCTTGAAGGAAGAAGACTTTGTTAGAAAGATTAAAAAGTTAAAAACTGAATTTAAAAACTGTCGGGCTTATCAACTTGTTTCATGAAGAAGCAGCTTAATTTCTAATTTTAAAGTATTCATGAGTACTCATACTTTAAAAAGTAAGAGAGAGAGAACAGAGCAAGTTGTTTAATTTAAAGGGTGAAATTCATCCTGTGCAGAGATGTGGCATAGAGAGTATGTTAAACCTGAATTTTTATATAAGCACATGCTCTTAAAAAACCTTGGCAGAGCTTGTGTCCACAGGTGAAATTTATGTCTGAAAAGAGTATTTGTAACACTGTTTATATGACCAGAGCTATACATGAAATAATCATTCTAACACAGGTTATTCATTTGTCAAAACTTATACATGTACAAGTGGCCAAAAGATGAATGAGAGTAAATTGAAATTCTTCACTGGATATGGTTGTTGAATTTTACTGCACATAAATTACTCAGAGATCCAAATGTTGCAAAGGTTTTGATGTTCTTCTCGTCAATTTATATTTTATTTGGCCTGACTTCTGTCCTCATAATGAAAAGAAAATGCAATCACAACTACCTTGTACCTTTCATGGACTTAAAAAAATAAAACCTGTAGTTTGTTTAAGAGCGCCCATGCCTTAGACAGGGTTGCTATATGAAAATGTGAGAAACAGCCACAGCAAAAAAACAAGCCTCCAAAAACTGTAAATCTTTTTACTTTACGCTGCTATGCTAATTAGTGCAAGGTTGTATAGGTGTCACAGGTTTTCCTTACTGAAATACTTCTGAAAGCAGGTATGACCCAATGCAGATCTGAAGAGAAAACTGAATCAACAAGGATTGCTTTGTTTGAAAATCTATTGAATTCAGAGAAAAAGTGTGCTTTGTGATCGTGGTAGAAGGATGTTTTGCAGGGAAGTAGAAAAATAAGATAATATTTCCCCTATTATGTGTTGACTTCATGAATGAACTAAACATATCATAGAGTCATAGAATTGCCTGGATTGGAAAGAACCTCAAAGATGACTTAGTTCCAAGCCCCCTGCCATGGGCAGGGACACTTTCCACTAGACCAGGTTGCTCAGAGCTTCATCCAACCTGGCCTAGAACATTTCCAGTGAGGGGACATCCACAATTTCTCTGGACAACTTGTGCCAGTGCCTCACCACCCTTCCAGGAAAGAATTTTTTCCTAATATCTAATCTAAACTAATCTTTCAGTTTGAAGCCATTCCCCCTTGTCCTGGCACTGTTTGCTTTTGGTAAATTCATTATATACAATGATATATAGGAATAATATATCAAATATATAAAATGTTTAGATAAAATATATAAAATACATACTAATATATAATATGCTATCATAATGTAAGATGTAACCAAAAGTATGTATTCTGTCAGCACCTGTTAAAACCAGGTGGGACAACGTTCTTTATCTCAACCATGACACATCCCTTTATAACTCCCTCCAGAGTGATATCTTCTGCTAATGGGCTATCTAACCTCACTGCATGACTCATAAAATTACACCATCCCATTGTGAGATGCTCCGCCCAGGGGGAGGAACCAAGCATTCGTACCTGGATATAATCTGACATTTGGAACACCTCAGGTGGCCCTACCTACTGGATTCCCAGAGGACAAGAGCTACATAACCACCAGGATCACTGCTTCAGCAGAACCATATCTATCACCTCAAGAGGACTGCAGCAACCATTTAATCGGACTGCTACCACCACCCTGACAGACAAGGTGCCAGGTTGTATCCTGACTCTTCCAGTGTTTTTGTACTATTGCATTTATTTTTAATTTTGCTATTAAATTGTAGTTCTGATTTCAAGTCTCTCACTGGTTTGTTTTCATACTAGTGCACATAGTATAATAATAAATATATTCTAAATATCTAACTGAACTTAACAAAGCATCTCGAGGATCTGTGACTTCATAACTTTTAGACTTTCATACCATCTTTCAATGCAATCTCTTACTGTATACAGAATACAGCTTCAGCTCCTATTTTGATAATAAGCCACTAGTATTCTATCCCCTACCAGAACCAAACCGAACTAAATCAAAACAGACACATGAAAATAAAACTCCAAAACAACCAAACCAAAATCTTAAGCCACCACCGTATGAATTCCTTGGGAAACAATGTTCAGGTTTGCAACGGCAAGCATTCAGAAGACAGCTCTTATTGAATGATTTTTTACTTTTTGTAGATTGTCATTTTATACAAGACAGCCTGCATACTGTTTCTGGATTTAAAAAGCCCTCTACAGAATAGAGATATTTTATTTTCAAATGAGTTTTTCCCCATGTGATTTTTTTTTTCCCCTCAGGATTATTTTAACTGGTATTAATCCTATGATCAATATGTGTATTTCCGTAATAGGAAAAGTAGTATTGATTTTCATGAACAAATGTGAAGCACAGAATAAGGTCAGAAATTAGCAGTTTATTGGCATGACCATTTGAAATGGCTGGATATTTTGAACAGCAAAATATTTTATAGCAGATGCTCATAATACAAAAATGTCGTGCTAGTGATTTGCTCAGAAAATCTGAAAAGCAGACTCTGTCCTGTATCAATTTGGGAACCAGGAGAAAAACATTAGAATAGATGCTTATGATTCTTTGTTTTATCTCATGAAGGGTCATCATCCTTAAAGACTCATATAAACCAACTATATCATGCAGGCAGTTAGAATTCAAACAGTGATGGGACATATTTCCTTTCCATTGTTCTCTGCACAGTGCTTTGTCAGTCTTGTCATCCCCTTTCCCTCTTCTACTTTTTTTCAGCCTATTCGTATCATTTTGAACTGAAATGAAGAATCTTTGTGCTGTCTGATCCAGGGAATATTAAGAATCTCGATAGTTTCCTTGCTACATTTTCAAATAATCCACCATGAAGACTCATGCTTTATAAAACCATGTTCACAATGGCTTTAAATTTGCTTTAGTTTTTTAAGGATATGTGTTTGTCACAGAAAAAAAAGTTGAAAATATTAATATTTGGCACTGCTCTGAAGAACTAAATGTAATTTTTGTTGTTTCTGTCAATCTATATCCTGGTCTACTTTCCATATTATTTCCTGCCTCAAGGTTGGGTGATTTTTATTATCAAATGCATATTTACTCTTTAGGATTTTGTTTCAAGAAAAAAAAAAAGGCAGACATGAAATTTAATGCATTCCTAAATGGGAAAAGGGAAGAGACTAGTGCAGTGCAGGAACACCCTGAACCTAGTTCTGTGTAAACTAGAAAACAAGCAAAATCATGTAAACAATTGCTTCATTATATCAGGATTTATATTGTCTGGAAATGCCATGTCAGGAATTCTTTATCTTTGTCAAAACAATTACCAACCTAAATTTGCACGGATTTCACGAGACTGATTTTGTTAGGAAGGGATGAGATGTCTTGTCCAGAAGAGGCAAGAGAATCTTTGGCAGCAGCCTGGCCCGGTTGATAAGATGGGTTTTAAACTGAAGGACTCATGGTGTGGGGTCTGGACTGGCAGGGCTCATTCCATCACATCCAACCAGGGAATAAGCCAGGCCAACCAGAGCAGCAACAAATATTCCTCAGCTGCCTTCCAAGGTGAGAACCAGAAGGCCAAGCACCTCAAGGGTGTGTATGGCTGTGGTGGATCCTCTCACACCCCTCCTTGGAAGCTTGCATGCTTGATTCCCTCTCTGAAATGCCTATAAACCAACACACGCAGCATGTGGAACACACAGGAAGAATTAAGAGAACTGGGAGTGGTCAGAGGGCCATGATGTCATTGGGATTTAAGAGACATCTTGGGACAGCTTGCATGACTGTAATACTGTCATGGACGGCATGTACCTTTTAAGAAATGCAGGCCAGCAAGGTAAGGTTGTGCAGTTGCTCTTTATGTGAGAAAACAAACAGTATGTAATGAACTCTACCTAAAGGTGGATGAAGAACAAGTCAAAAGCTTATCAGCTGATCAGGAAGAGGAAGTCAATGAGGTCTTCTACAGAGCTGGAAGTAGCCTCATGATCACAGGCCCTGGTTTTCATAGCAGACTTCACCCTCTCTGATACCTGCTGGAAAGTCAGCACAGCAAGGCACATGCAGTGCATTGAGGATCACTTTTTGACACAGGTGGTAGAGGTCCAACAAAAAGAAGTGTGCTGCTGGACCTTGTATGAACAAAGAAACAAGGACTGGTTGGGGATGTGCAGTTTGGGGGCAACCTTGGCTGCAGTGACCATGAGGTGGAGGAGATCAGGATCCTGAGTGAAGGAAGCAGGGCAATAAATAGGAATAAACCCCTGGACTTCAGGGCTAACACTGGCCTCTTCAAAGATCTCCATGGAGGAATCTTCTGGGTTAGGGCTTTAGAAGGTAGAGGGGTGTAAGAGAGCTGGATAGAATATTCAGTCATCACTTCCTCCAAGCACATGATCAGTGTGGAGGGCTGTGACCCCTTGGCACAGGAGCCCTCTGCACTCCCTTGGAGAGAGGCCTGAGGGCCAAAAGAATCTCCCCAGAGATAAGCAACCTTCCTCTGGGTCACGATGACAAAAAGAGCCACTCCCAACATGCCTTGCTTCTTTATGGTAATAGCCTGTACTCAGTTGGGTAATTGGTTTCTACCCCACCCCCTGCCTTCCCCATATAACCTCTGCTTCTACCCCTGAAGAGAGGGAGGTCTTGTCCCTGGCCTCCCCTTCACAGGGGCTGCTGGACAATAAAAGCTACCTCTGTGGAACTGCCATACAAGTCTCCTGTCTCTCTGTCCCTGAGTTTTGCCTGGGTGATTTCACAAAGAGCTGAATCACAAGAGCTGATACCACTCGTAGCAGAGAAGTTGCCACACTTGCTGAAATAACCTGTCGCCCAGGGAAGTTGCTAAAGCCTCTGGAAAAGCCTTTCCCTGGTGGGACACTTTCTCTAGGAAGGTTGCAACACCAGGTTGTCCACCACCGGACCCAAGGCGATAGATCAGTGAATCCCTATGAGTATGAAATCAAACCAAGTGGGCAGGAGACCCTCATGGATGATAAAAGAGCTTCTGGCAAAACTCAGAAGAAGGAAGTTTATGGAAATTGGCAAAAAGGACAGACCACATGGGAGAAATATAGGAATGTTGTCACATTATGCAGGGATGAGACAAGGAAGACTAAGGTGCACTTTAAATTACATCTGACAAGGGATGTCAAGAACAACAAGAACTGCTTCTTCAAGTACACCAATGTCAAAAGGAAGACCAGGGAAAAAGTGGGGCAGCTCCTGAGTGAGGTGCCCTGGTGACAGAGAATACAGGCAAGGTGGTTGATTTCTTTCCTTCAGTGTTTACTGCTAAGGCCAGCCCTCAGGAATCCCACACCTGGGAGTCAAGATCTCTTTTCTCTTGTCTTGAGAAGGGACGTCTTTCCCTTCGTTGAGGAGGATTGGGTTAAAGATCATTTGGGCAAGCCCGACACCCACAAATCCATGGGTCCTGAGGGGATGTGCCCATGAGTGCTGAGGGAGCTGGCAGATGTTATTGCTAAGCCACTCTCTATCATCTTTGAAAGGTCAAGGAGAACTGGAGAGGTGCCTGAGGACTGGAAAAAAGCCTTCACAAAGGGCAAGAAGGAGGACCCAGGGAACTACAAGCCAGTCAGCCCCACTTTGGTCCCTGGGAAGCTGATGGAACAGCTCATCCTGGATGTCATATCTAAGCATGTGGAGGAAAAGAAGGTTGTCAGGGGTAGTCAATATGGATGCACCAATACTTGACCAATCCAATTGCCTCTGAGAAGGCAGGACTGGCTGGGTAGAGGAGATAAGAACAGTGGATGTTGTCTCTTGACTTCATCGAGTCCTTTGACACTGTCTCCCATAACAGCCTCATAGGAAAGCTCAGGAAGTGTGGGTTGGATGAGTGGAGAGTGAGGTGAGATTGGAAACTGTCTGGATGTCAGAAAGAGAATTGTGATCAGCAGCACCATCTGGTTGGAGGCCTGTAGCCAGCGGTGTTCCCCAGGAGTCAATACTGGGACCAGTCTTGTTCAATTCATTCATCAATGACATGGATGAAGGGACAGAGTTTGCTGAGAGGGAGGAGCAGCTGATACACCAGAAGACTGTGCTGCCATTCAGCCACACCAGGCCAGGCTGGAGAAGGGAGCAGGGATGAACCTAATGGAGTTCAACAAAGGCAAGTGCAGGGTCCTGCACTGGGGAGGAACAGCCCCAGGCATCAGCACAGGATGGGGACTGAGCTGCTAGAGAGCAGCTCTGGGGAGAAGCACTGGGGGGCCTGGGGTCAAGTTATCCATGACTCAGCAGTGGCCTTGCAGTCAGGACGGCCAGTGGGATCCTGGTGTGCATTAGGAAGAGCATTGCCAGTATGTCAAGGGAGGTGATCCTGCCCCTCTGCCCAGCCCTGGTGAGGTACCTCTGGAGTGCTGCATTCCATTCTGGACTGCTCAGGACAAGAAAGACAAGGAGATATTGGAGAGGACTGAATGGAAGCCATGAGGAAGATGAGGGGTCTAGAGCATCTCTCTTATGACGACAGACTGCAGGAGCTGGACCTGTTTAGCCTAGAGAAAAGACACGTGGGAGGGGTTTTTATCGGTGCATACAAGTATCTTAAAGGCTGGTGTCAAAAGAAGCCAGATTCTTCAATGGTGCCCAACATCAAGAGAAGGGGCAATAGGCACTGAAAGACAGACACTTCCATCTAAATATTAGGAAAACTTCTTTACTGTGAGGGTTACAGAGCACTGGAAACAAACTGTCTAGTGATGTTGTGGAGTCTCCCTCACTGGAGATATTCCAAACCTGCCTGGATGTGATCCTTTGCAATCTTCTCTAGGTGACCCTGTCCACAGGTCCCTTCCAACCCCAAACATTCTGTGATTCTGCAATAACATTAGAAAAGGGATATTTCTTATCTTAATTGGATGTTCAGTACAAATGAATTTGCATAACTCCAATATTAAGAATTAACACCCAGCTAAATAAAATTCATGCTACTTATACGTATTTTCAAACCTCATTTAATCAGACCGTAATACCAATGTCAGTTAAATGAAGTACAAAATGTCACAAAACTTTCTCTTAGGAGGATGCAAGGAGAAGATTCAGGCTGTCTTTTTCACAGTATGTAATTAATAATTCCTCAAGTAAGTATTTTGCTTTTGGTAGACTATATGCCAAGTAAGTACTACCTATAAAAAGAGATGAAAGAATCTTGCTGTAGCTAATTTATTTAATTCCTAACCTAGTCTTACAAAATATTATGCTAAACTGGCATCCAGTCTACTTGATGATGAAAAAAATAGCTCATTTAGTTCATTCTGAATTTATGAAATCTTATGGTCTATAAACGACGTATCATTAGGTTAGCGTCTGCTCCAGGATTCACGGTATTTTGAAGAGGAATAATTAAGGATGTTGTTAGTAAATCTACAAAGAACAGGACACACAGCATTTAAACATTACCCTATCATCTGTGCAACAAATGTTCAGCATCATTATGTTTCCACAATAGCAATTTGCTATTGCTCTGTGGGGTAAGCAATCAATACAGGCAGGCAATGCTTTTTATATCCCTAGAAAGAGAGTACAGCTTAGTCTGTTCCAGCCTTTGCAAAAATCAATAGGCATGTCCCTTTATATGGCAGACAATTAGTCTCAGTTGCAGATGAGACTGACAAGGTATGGGCTATAATTAACACAGGAAAGCACACAATGTTCATGCCTCTGTTTGTAAAATGTCATTCAACTTTTTACTGAGCATTAAACATAAATATTTTTTATATCCTTAATGCACAAAGAGCAGCCTAGAATTTTAATTCTATCACAGCAAAATAACAGCCTCTAAAAGTGATGCTGTAAGAGTTTTTAGTGAAGTACTCAAAGTGTGCTTAATACTTATCTGAATCTGTGTATGAAGAATAACTTTATACTTAAAATACATAATAAATGGATTTCAAATCACACTCTGACCTCAGTCAAAGGGCATACAAACAGCTCTGCAGAGAGCATTGCCATCAGAAATACATAATTTTGTCCTTCACATTGGGAATTCATAGTTATTATTTGTCTTGGTGATGTTTTCTGGGGTATTTTTTGTTTGTTTGTTTTTGGTTTTGTTTTTGTTTTGGTGTTGCTTGGTTTTTTTCAATCTCATACAGGTTTTGGTTTTTTTGTTTTGTGTCTGGGTTGGTCGCTGCCCCCCTCCCCAGCTCCGGGAGTATCACGATGGATGAGAGCCAGCCCAGGATTTCCTGCAAGAGTTGGGGGGATGAGAGGTGGTTGCATCCTTCCGGGCAGGAGATTCTGCTTGAGGGCCATGCAACGTGGTGTGTCTGACCAGAGATAATGTTGTCTTGTGGGTTTTACCTGGTTTTTTTTGTTTCTTCTCCTTTGGCACTGTGACTGGGCTTACTGGCTTGCTTCTCTGCTGCTTGGGAGCCCAAAGCCAGTGCATGCTGTGCCAAGAGCTGGGACTGGGAGCATCCCATTTGCTGCTGGAGGCTGCCCCTCTCTGCACACCCTGACCCCTGGATCAGCCATTGCAGGTGAGCCACCCAGGGGAGCGATCCCTCGCCCAGCCCTGCTGTTATCTGCTGCTGCCTCAGGGCTTCCAGCTACACTGTAACCTGACAACCAGCCACCCTGCAGCTCCTGCTACAGCTGCAGAGTTTCTGATACATTTCATTTGCTACTCTGGGATCTGCTCACCTCTGCTGTTCCAGCTTGCTGCTTCCAAGGTCCCTGCTACAGCTCCTTTTACTCTCCAGAGGGGGCACTGGGATCAGCTGCCCCGCGGGTTTGTAAAAGGAAGTGCCTTTTCCATCCCTTCCGCCGGCTGTGCCGCCATTACCCACGTGCAGAGAAATGGCCGAGCTCACGGCACAGCGCCCCCTGCAGGCGCGGAGGAACCATCGCACCCGCCCTGCCCGGCTGGGAGCCACCAGCGCCCCTGCCGGCTGTGAGCGGAACTGCACCGAAGGGGAAAGGGCCCGACAGCCGAGAGACGCTGTGGTTGGGTCTCTGGTTTTTGTTTGTTGCTGCTGCCATTGTTGTTGTTTGTTTGCCTTGTTATCCA
Organism: Corvus moneduloides; assembly: GCF_009650955.1. NCBI lineage: Eukaryota > Metazoa > Chordata > Aves > Passeriformes > Corvidae > Corvus > Corvus moneduloides. The sequence goes on along the minus strand of NC_045477.1, from coordinate 14,693,708 downwards.
TATACATACTTGTAAAGAACTGTTAGTCCTTTTCCTATATCTTTGCCTGAAAACCCCTTAATTTCAAAGTTACAATAATTCGGAGGGAAGTGGGTCACATTTTCCATTCCAAGGGAGGTTCCCACCTTCCTTGGCAGACACCCGTCTTTTAAACCAAGACACTATTGCACTGAAGATGTAGAGCCCACCTATTTCTTTCCCCATTCTAGCTGTCCTCTGGACAGTCCTAAGGAATCAAAAAGGAAACTCTGTAGATCCATGAATCATAAAATCATAGCATGTTAAGGGTTGGAAAGGACTTTAAAGATCATTTAGTCCCAATTTCCCTGCCATGGGCAGGGACACTTCCCTCTAGAGCAGGTTGCCTTATCTAATCTGGCCTTGAACACTGCCAGGGTTTGAGCATACACAACCTCCCTGGGCAACCTGTTCCAGGGAGGAACCCTTACTGTAAAGAATTTCTTCCTAATATCTAACATAAATTTCCTTTCTTTCAATTTGTACCGATTACTCCCTGTCCTGTCACTACGGTTCCTGACAAAGAGTCCCTCTCTAGCTTCTTTGCAGGCCCCATCCAGATAACAGAATGTGCTTTGAGGTCTCCACACAATGTTCTCTTCCCCAGGCTGAAGCGCCCCAATTCTCTCAGCCTGTCTTCATATGGGAGGTTCTCCTTTACCCTCATCAACTTCATGACTTCCTCTGGACTTGCTCCAACATTCCCCTGTCCTTCCTGTGCTGGTGACCTCTGAGCTGGATGCAGCACTGCAGGTGGGGTCTCACCAGAGTAGAGTAGAGGGGCAGAATCCCCTCCCTCCCCTGCTGCCCATGGGGCTTTGGATGGAGCCCAGGATTTGTTTGGCTCTCTGGGCTAAGAGCGCTCACTACCCGCTCATGTTGGGTTTTCATCAACCAACACCTCCAAGTCCTCCTTCTCAGTGTTGCTACAAATCACTCATCCACACAATGTTTTGATGTGTTGGGGGTTGCCCCAGCCCAGGTGTAGGAACTTGCACTTGGCCTTGTTGAACTTCACAAGGTTCCCACCTCCCCAGCATGTCCCACTCCCTCTGGATCCACCTCTTCCCTCCAACATGTGACTGCACCACAGAGCTTGGCGTCATCAGCAACCCTGCTGTCCATGGCACCAACCAAGCTGTTGAACTGAATCAACCCCAGTACTGACCCTGAGGGACCCCACTCATCACTGGCCTCTACACGGACAATGAGCCATTGGCCACAACTCTTTGTGTGAGGTCATCCAGCCAGTGTCTTATGCAGTGAGTGGTCCATCCATCAAATCCATGTCTCTCCAAGTTAGAGACGAGGATGTCATGCAGGACAGTGTCAAATGCTTTGCAGAAGTCCAGGTAGATGATGTCAGTTGCTCTGCCCCCATACACCAACACTGTAGACCCATCTTAGAATGTCGCCAAATTTGTCAGGCATGATTTCCCCTTTGTAAAGCCATGTTGGCTGCTACAAATCACCTCTTTTCCATATGTCTTAGCACAGTTTCCAGGAGAATCTGCTCTGTGAATCTTGCATGGTGCAGAGGTGACACTGGCTGGTTTGTAGTTCCCTGGGTCTGCTGCTTTCATTCCTTTGCTGGCACCCATGTGGAAAACTAATACTGGGTAATAATCAGTGGGTTTAAGTAGGCTTGGCAGCTTTTCAGTAACGTCCTTGATCTGGGCTCCCAGAAGGCAACACACCTCCCTCAAAAGTGGGTCAGGTTGACTGGTGAGTGCCTTAGTACCTCTTAAAATGGGTTCACCCACTACTATAACCCCCTACCTTTTCTTGGTTGAACTAGTTGTAAATTTCTTTATTCATGGAGCAGATCGAGCTGCTCTAGTTAGCTCTGGCTGTTCTGCCAGTATGCCAGGTGTTGCCTTGTTAGCCTGCAGAGATACCAAGCAATTCTGGATGGGGATGTCCACCTGGGAGGGAATGTCTGGCTTTGAAGGAAGCCTCTTCCTTTTATTTGTTCCTTTCCTCTTCCTTTTGTTCATTTTTTTTTTCCCCTCACTAATTCCCAAGCTTCTGTGTTAATGCCATCCCTCCCTTCCATGTGTGCTAGGGGTGAATTTTTGGCCTCTACTCAGTGGGGTGGGGTTCCCTCACCACCAGGGTTTGGAACCAGCTGTCTGTCCTGGAGTAGAGTGCCAGTTTAGCACTATGTGAGTGTAACCAAACTTTGTATTGTACTCCCCTCTACATAATTTCTAATGAACTGTTAATGATGGGTTGTTTGCAGTAGTCGATCAGGGCACACTCGACAGCCCAGGTTACAAGTTGGATGTTAAATGAGGTAAGGGAGAAGAGGCAACCCTGCAAGGATGGGAAGTATTTCTTTTTCTTCACAAATGACTCAGCCCTGATAAATCCCTGTGGGGAAGCACCAGCACAGTCACATCCATGGGTTTTCCTGAGCTCAGGAACCTCTCTGTACAGCTTGATCCAACAGTCACCCCTGCCACTGTGACCTTGTGGAACTGATGATCTTATCCAAGCTTTTACTCATGACCGTCACTTCCTGTAACACTATAGAACAAATCCCAACATCATGTGGAGTTTTTATTTAGAACTGCAATTTCAATAATTGTTAACTTGTAAAAGACTAAAAATAGAATTTAATGTAGATATTTATTTTTATTCTTTATTTTTATTCATTTTTTCATATTCATATTTTCATGCGGTATAGTACTTTTCAGTCAGAAACCTAAAACCGTTAATTTGAAAAACCAGGCACTTGGATTCTTTTATTTGGTTGGTTGATTGGTTTTGAGAATACTTATGATTCAACACTTTCCTCAAGTCCTTGTATAAATGGGTCATCCAGACCTTACATAGAGATGAATGGTGAATTCAATAGAATTTCTAATCTTACCACTCTGTTCAGCTGACTTCATTTGTGTACAAGGTCTTTAGAACCTTAGAAAAGATGGTTGGTATGGAAAAACAGGTACTTTCTTTAAACAAAACTTCATTGCTAACAACTCTACCTACTGTATGAGCAAAAAAAACCCCAAAAGCAAGAACATCCAAGTACTTACTTATGGAACGTTCCCCTAAGATACATTTAAATCACTATCTGCAATTTATTTTCATTTAAAATACTATACTTAATGCTTTAATTTAATTTAATTAGAAATATGAATAATTTTATAAGCAACAACCTCAGAAGAGTTATTTTAAAAATCTCTTTTAAAAAATAAGGGAGAAAGGTGAGAAGTACAAGAAATTACTCATGACATGTGTCCATATATGGATCTTGTACTTGTGATTTTCTAGAATAGTTTTGTCTTTTAGACTCCTGACAAATACTGAACCTTATCAATGGATAGTTAAGTTACAACATTTATGAGAGTACAGCTTTCAGTGAGATCTGTTTGAAGTTTTTGTGACGAATTTTTCAAACATGCCATTTTTAGTAGCTTTTTAAAACTGTTTCATCTTACCTAATATTTTTATCAACACTAAAGAAGCTATCAGTAAAACTCTTTATGTGTTTTTCTTAGTCTTTTATCTTTTTGCTGCTAAGATTTCTTTTATTTTAAATACCCCACCTTTCACTCTTTTTCCTGGATTTTTTAAATGCTATTCAGTATTAACTATTTGGGATGACATTCACTGATTATTAAGTCTCTTTTGAGCTTTAACCACAGTAAAACAAAGGCTCATTAGAGGCCAACATTTAGACTCATTAGCCTATGGGTCTGTGTATCATGAACTCATGAACTGGAGTCTTTTGCCTTGATGGTGTCTCAGTTTGCATTCTGATCCAGCAGATGATGCATTCAGAGAGATAAAGGGATGAAGTTCTCACAAACGCAGTTCCTTACAGCAACAGACACAGCACTGGTTCCCTCCAAAACTTGAAGCGGTCATCATTTGTTGAAACATCTTTAATTCCATCAGTTTTTCCTGTAAAATAATAAACAGTGACTTCAGGGCTCTAGGAAATAAGAAATACAGAGGAAGCTCTCTGCTTTAATGATACAGAACTGGTCGATGCATAAATGACATTTCACATCTCCTCCAGAAGCCATTTAGGAGAATGCTCTTTACTCACTTTTAGCATGTGGCCATGTGTTGGGGTCCCTCCCCCTGCCATGTAGCCTGGGAGATGGGACCTGGGGGGGAGACGTGGGGTTTCCCTGCCCCTGGTCACCTTTGTTTCCCATTGGTTGGTTTGTGTTCCCCGGTGTGGCCAAGGACCCTCGGGTCCTGTGACTGCCGGGTTCCTGGGACAGCCCCAGCCATGCGGCTGGAGAAATAAACATCTCTGAAACATCTACCACGAATCTGTCCATATATACTTCGCTTTCCACGGGACTCCTGGTTTGAAATATACTTGTTGCAGTAATCCCCGCTGCAACAAACTGGTGGAGGAATGCGGGCAAGACACCCATCCCTGAGGAAGATTTGTGAGTAACATAATCACTCTAGACCTCTCTCTTCTCATCTTGGTTTGGATATTCTCTCTGGACTATGGAAGAATCGTGGGAAATGGGGCTCTCTGAGCCACAGAAAAAATTGTATCTAGAAGTAAAAGGAATCCTTGAACAACAAAACAAAAAAGTAGTGCAACCGGGAGATCTAGAACATTTCTTCACCTGGCTTTTCGAAAGGTTCTCCTATATTTCTTGAGACTTACTTTTTGATATTGAACCTCCTGTATCTTGTGAGGGGTGTTTCTGGGACGAGATATGGGATAAAGTATGGGATCAAAGAGGAGCTTTCCGTGCATACCTTATAATCAGGGAAGCTCTTGAGGAGCATTTGTATGGTCCCATTACCCCTAAAGCAGAGGATCACACTAATCCCGTGGCCGAGACCGCGCGGCCGCCATCCCGGGAGCACATGACTGCAGCCGTGCCGGCGGAGGTGCCTGCGCTGGATGCGCCCAGCCTCCTCGGGAGTGCGCGCCTTATCGCGGACCCCATCCCTGTCTCGGGGTCCCCAGCCACGCGGCCGCGAGTGAGGGAGCGACGCCGCAGGTGCCGCGGGTGTCGTGGGCCACGAGCAGCCAGGAACCGGGCATCGGCGTGGCAGGCCGCTCTGAGCGACTGGCTCGGAGAGCCCTGCGGAGGGAGAAGCGGCGGTTTCCACAGCGACACGAGAAGCCGCGCAGCACAGCGCCGAGCCGAAACGGGGCCGCTCTCAAAGCAGCGTGGAGTTTGCGGAGCGGAACCTCTCACAGGGCACGGGGCCAGCGGCGATGGCAACGCGGGGCTGCGCAGAGCCCAGACACGCGCTGGAGCAGCGCCCCTCGGAGAGCGCGGAGCAGCCGCAACGCGGCGGCCCGGCCGAGAAGTCGGAGTTGGCGAGGCGGCGGCCACGCGGGACCAGCAGCCACGACAAACACGCAAGCACATGATAGGAGGAGTTGTAGCCACGAAAGTTCACAGAACTGTGAATGGTACAATGTACAAAACAACTATGGATTTATAACACGAGATGATACAGGGAAGATCTATTCCTCCATAGAACTGCCATTAAAAGGAATAACCCTAAAAATTACCTGCAAAGTGTAGGAGATGGGAAGTTGTACAATTGATATAGTGCAAGGAAAGAAGGGTTTACAAGCAGCGAATGTTACTAGGGCCTGGGGTATTCCAGTCAAAGGCAGCCGTTATCGCACAAAATTATAAACAATATCCATCCCAGCAATTTCCCTACTCACAGCCTACTTTCCCCTTTTACCCTATACCCAATATGAACCCCTTCCTAAGTTTACCCTATCCCCAGTTGTATTCCTAATCCGTTTTTTCACCCATGGCCTTCCCTATACAATTCCATTTCCCTACAATTCCTCTCCATGCCGAGGCGGGGGCTGAAAGAGGGGGAGGAAGAAATTAGAACCCTCTCCTGCCTCAGTTCCCCACAAAGCATGCCCGGAGAGTTTCTGTCTCCCTTCTGTCAGCCCTAAGATGTTCCACAGAATCTGTTTGGACATTTAAGACTCAGGAGGGTGGCTTGTTTTGCCTTTTGAAACTGTTCTTGTTATGTTTATCCAGTTAGTTTCATTCTCCTTTTATTAAAATAAAACGGGTGAGATGTTGGGGTCTCCTCCCCCTGCCATGTAGCCTGGGAGATGGGACCTGGGGGGAGAACATGGGGTTTCCCTGCCCCTGGTCACCTTTGTTTCCCATGGTTGGTTTGTGTTCCCCGGGTGTGGCCAAGGACCCTCGGGTCCCGTGACTTGCCGGGGTTCCTGAGTGACAGCCCAGGCCATGCGGCTGGAGAAATAAACATTCTCTGAAACATCTATCACTGAAATCTATCCATATATACTTCGCTTTCCACGGGACTCCTGGTTTGAAATATACTTGTTGCAGTAATCCCCGCTGCAACAGCCATGAAACATCAAGAGTCACAGAAGATTTAAAGCATACTCATAGGTATAATCTTTTGAGCTCTGGTGGTAACCTAAATATTCACCTCTTCTGACAAATATTTCAAAGATATGTCTAATCAATCAAGCAGCTTTGCTTTGCATTGTATTTCTTTATTTTTCTGCTTCCTGTGGAAGCAGGCTGGACACTGCTATTTTCATGTATAATTCCATCACACTATAGGATCAGTGCAGTCTTCAAACCACAGTCCACACCCATTCAGTCCAGACTGGATGTTCATCTCCCTTGCATATATCTATTATTATTATTATTATTAACCATTATTATGGTTCAATAAGAGAGGACATCCCTTGATTGTAAGAGCCATGAATGTTGTTACCTTGTACCATAAGGAAAAGGGGATTTATAGTATTTATTCCAAAGAAAAAATGAGGATGATAACCCACTTGGGAACTAATTAACATACCACAAGACCTTTTGATGATCTCTGCCCGTGTCCCTCTGTAAAGCATGGTCTTATTACTTGCATACTTCAAAGGAGAATTGAGAATAAAAACAGAACAGTGAAAACTTCAGATGCCAGTATAGAGATGGATTCATAACATGATTATAATAAGCTCTTCAGGCCAAGTTAAGGTATTATATACTTTCAATAGATTTAAAAATGTATAATTTTAAACAGAAACCATTTCAAAGTTTTCTAATTAGATGTGTTTGTTTTCTTTGTTTTTTGTTGTTTTGTATCCCAAAGAAAAAATGGTTGAGATAATGCCTTAATTTATATAAATATATAGATCCCATCTCATTATATAGAGAAAGAAAATTCAATACAGCTCCAGGGCAGAAGACCCCTTACAATTCCTGATTCTGAAGTTATAAAGAGTTTTGGCTTTTTTTGTACCTGTAAGAAGAGCCAGTAAGTTGTTCTGTCAGTAAGGATGAGTCAGTCACAGAATCATAGAATAATTTAAGTTGGAAAAGTCCTTTAAGATCTGAGTCCAACTGTAAACCCAGCACTGTAAATTCTACCACTAAACCATGTCCCTAAGAATCATGTCCACAGGTCTTTTAAATACCTCTGGGGATGGCAACCCAACCACTTTCCTGGGCATGCTGTTCCAGTGCTTGATAAACCTTCCCATGAAGAATTTTTTTTTAATATCCAATCTGAATCCCCTAGTGTAATTTGAAGGCATTTTCTCTTGTCCTTTCACTTGGGAGAGTGGACCAGCCCTCCAACTCACCATAACTTCCCTTCAGATTGTTCTGGAGAACAAGAAGTTTCCCCCGAACCTCCTTGTCTCCAGGATGAGCTTCCCCAGCTCCCTCGGCTGTTCCTCATCAGACTTGTGCTCCAGACCCTTCCCCATTTCCGTTTCCTTCTCTGGACACACTCCAGCCCCTCAATGTCTGTTCCAGTGAGGGGCCCAAAACTGGACACAGGATTTGAGGTGTGGCCTAGCTGGTGCCCAGTTCAAGGGGACAATCACTGTCCTGGTTCTGCTGGCACACTAATGCTGATACAAGCCAGGATGCCACTGGCCTTCTAGGCCACCTGGGCACTGCTGGCTCATGGTTCAGCTGCTGCTGACCAGCTCCCCCAGGTCCTTTTCCCCATGGCAGTTTTCCAGCCACTCTGTCCCAGCCTGTAGCACTGCCTGGTGTTGTTGGCAGGTTGTTGTCCTGGCCCAAGTGCAGGACCCAGCACTTGGCCTTGTTGAACCTCAGACAATTGGCTTTGCCTCATCAATCCAGGCTGTCCAGATCCCTCTGTAGAGCCTTTCTTTCCTCCAACACTCCCATCCAACTTGGTGTTCTCTGAAAACTGACTGAGGGGTTACTCTCAACACTCTTGTGTTGAGATAGTTGATAACATTATTAAACAGGATCAGGCCCAAATACTGAGCCTTGGGGAAGACTACTAGTGAACAGCCACCAACAGGATTTAGCTGCAGCTACCACCACATTTTGGGCCTGGCCATCCAGTTTTTTACCCAGCAAACAGTGCACCTGTCCAAGCCATGAGCAGCCTGTTTCTCTAGGAGAATGCTATGGGAAAAGCAGTCAAAAAGAGATAAGTGATTCAAGGCACACATCTTAAAATACTTTTAGACATGTAATAGTCCAGAACTCCTGTGTGAATGTATTACATTCCAGTAAAACTGCCTATTTAATGAGCTCAGTTCTTCTTAGCTAAAATCATTACAGACCTTTTTGTGCTGCCAAGGTAGCTCAGAGCTGTGTCAACCTGCAACAGAATCAGCCCCAAAATTTTTTCCTATTTTATTATTTGCTACTATAGCTCTTTCAATCTGCAATGGAATCAACCCAAATTATTTTTCTCCATTTAATTATTTCTTATTTTATAATTTAAGATAGTAATAGCTGTGCATGTCACCTGAGAATGGCATGAACAGGATCCAGTTTGGTTTGCACTACTGGGTGAAAGAAAGCTGAACAGAAAGGTAAGGTGTTAACTACTGTCTCCAGATTTTAGACTGCTCCTACTTGACACTTATGACCTAATTCCTTGATGACACTTATGACCTAATTCCCTGATGACACTAATTAAAAGTGAGTGACCAGGAATCTCACTGCAGTCAGAACAGTTGCACACAATAATGGAATGTGCAGTTACTCAAGTGATTTTTGCTATCCAAAATACAAGTTAAGACACTTACCACATACTTTTAAACATCATCCATCTTGATCTGCAGAGAGATGGTCTGCAAGGTTTAAATGTTCCTCTACACACTATTTTTAAGCTGCACATCGATTAAAACAAAACTATGGATTCACCACAATAGTTGCTTATATCTGGAAATAGATCTCATTATATTAATTCAGATATCTGTGTGTTGTCACTTTTAGGAAAAAACAATCTGAAATTGTATTCTGGAATTTTTGTACGAGTTATGTTTTAATTTTTCCTTTTAAAAATAACATCAGGAAGATGGTGGCTTTTTCCTCTTTGGATTTATTCAATGCAGAGTAATTTTGTATTTACAACTTGAGGGAGATCCCAACCATAGAATTATGGAATTGTTTGGGTTGAATGGGACCATAAAGATCATCAAGTTCTAACCCCTCTGCAGTGGGCAAGAATACCTCCCACCAGACCAGGTGGCTCAAAGCCCTGTCCAGCCTAGGCTTGAACACTTCCAGGGATGAATGCACAAGAAGTGCACTGTTCTTGTTCTCCTTGTTCTCCTCTCTTCTACTGACCAGAGTAGAAGTGTCAGTGTCCAAGTCATGTAGATAAGTCAAAGCCTAAGACAATGCCAGCCAATTGTAGAAGACCTTACTGATGAGTATTTTACACAAGTCTGAAAAATGTGTAGGAGAAGCCCTATGCCCATCTTCCTTCAGAGAAGCAAAAAGAAGCCTTTTGATCACATGCACCTTTTCCTAGAGTAGCCTGTTCATATTTAGTAGTGGTTTTCAAAGGAGAGACACGATTGAGCAGCTTCTCGGGACATATACAACCCTGACCATTTACTGGTGGAAGCACATCATGCATGATAGGATTTTCATTACTGTGAGGGTGGTGAGGCACTGGAACAGATTGCCCAGAGATGCTGTGGAAACCCCATTCCTGGAAGTGTTCAAGATCAGGTTGGATGGGGTTTTGAGCAATCAGATCTAAGGGAAGGAGGACTTGAAACCAGATAATTTTTAAAGTCCCTTTCAACCCAAACCAATTCTATGATCATAGGCTTACCCTTTACTTCATTACTTATGTGATTGCCAGTTCCCATTTTTTTCTTATCTGCTTTCAGAGTTTGTATTTCAAGGAGATGCTTGAAAAGGTATCCAGGAACCCACTGCCTTTCAGCCATGAGGGGTTGCTTCCTCTCATTCTCTTCCCAAACCACTTCAAGCCAGTAAATACAAAATTTTGGACCTGCATGTCCTATAATTTCCTAAGCTACTGTGTGTTTCCTGATTCCATTGCCTCTTGCTTATTACTGTTCTGCTCCTTATTACTGTTCTGCTGACTTCTGTACTGAACTTACTCTAAAATGCAGATGGAATGATTCAGGTGTTTTCCAGATAATTAAAAATGGTCAAACTCATTAAAAAAGAAAAACAAAAACCCACCAACTAAAAACAAACAAACAAACAAACCCCAAACCAAAACCCAAAAAACAAACCAGAAAGCCCCAAACCCAAGGAAACAAACAAAAGGACCTAACAAATAAAAAAAACCATCAAAGCAAGGAAAACAAAATCTTAAGTCTTGACACATTTAATGTTCCATCCATCCAAGCATCCTTCTCTTCTGTAACTCCCCAGTGATTTCAGGAAACAGCTACTTTCCCATCTGCTTCTGAAATGCCTACAGATCATCTTTCACACTTTCTTCTCTACTTTCCTATTGTTCAACTGATGTTTTCTTTTCTCTCCTTTTAACAGAGAGCTGGAGGTTAGACTGAAATACACTTTATATTTCATTGTGCTAATAGTCCAACCCACATGCTGTCAAGCAGCAGAGAAGTACTCTGACAAATGTGTCCTTCCAAAATAGAACTGACCCTGAATAAAGCTGCTAATTCCCTTTTTATATACTCAATAAGTCACAATAAAAAGATCAATCAAATGTCATCATTGTGTCATTAAAAAATGAGATACAATATCTTTGAAGTCTGAGGGAAAAAGGAGACTGAGGTGAAAATCACAAACTGTAGCTATAATTTATGGCTTAATTAAACTCTGCATTTATATCCTTATCTGACAACACTTTTTTTTCTCTTAAATTGTCTCAGTGGGAATGAATCACAAGGGGTATGTTTATCCAAATCTCAAGAGGCAGTATCAAATCAGGAAGTGGGAACAGATGTATTGAAGATTTCTAATGTTCTCAATTCCTTCTTTCTCTTTCACCATCTTTGCAAGATGACATCTATCCCAAAGTTGTAGAGAGTTTTGAGAAAATGTCGCGCAAAGAGTCAAATTATTGCACTTTTTTTCTGTAAAATGGAAGAATTATGACATAATTCATCCTGTTTCCTTGTATAATTTGGAATATATGCTTTTGATAGAAAAGTGGTTTTGCCTTACAGAAAGAAAGAGACATCCAAATTATACAACAGTCCAGCATACAGATTTGACACTGCAGCATTGTGCCCCGGCAAAAGTCAAATCCTATACAAATGAATTATCCAATTATGTATATAATTGTAGATTGGAGATATATATATATATATATATATATATATATACATACATATACATAAAGAGAGAGATATTAAGGTTATAACTGGTTTTAAGTCTAATTTTGTCTCTTTCTTGCTCCCAAAACAATGACAAGAAATTGTGCTTTGAATTAAAAAATAGTCTTTTTGCCAATGATTACTTTGTTTTAAGGGCAGACTCACTTAGTTAATGTAGTGAAGAATTGCCTAAATTAATTTTTAGTGGTTTAAAGAATATGAAATGAAAGATGTCTTCATCCCAAATTAAAAAAATTTCTTGTGCTAGGTCAGTTAACATTGGTTTTACATTACTAGAACTTTAGCTTTGCCTGTCTATATATCTTAGCCATTTTTACTCGTATATGTTTTTATTTAGGACTTACCTGTGGAAGACCTTACACAAGTACAAAATATTAATACTGAAATTATGGCAACAAAGCCATAATTAATAAGTTCATGTAGAAATTTAAAAATGTTTGTCCATTCTTTTCTTCACTCTTATTATCGTAGTCAGTACAGCGAGCACTCCATAATCCATGTCCTGCAGAGAAAGGCCTTCTCTTGAGTTAAGAATACTATGTGATTTTTTATCTGGAGAACAAAAAGGAGGTTTGCATGAACTGGCCCATAAAGAGTAATTTTTAATCCAGTTGAAGATGGATCAAGTAGAACGCTGCCATAAATTTACCAAAGCTCTTACTTCCAGAAGGTAACACACAAAAATAACCATTAGCCAAGACATGTTCTAAGCAATGCAGTTCATTGACCATTGTATATTTCTTAGTATTAACCTTATGCTAACATTTTATTTTAATTATTATAAAAAAAAGGAAAATGTCTAAGGATATTGGGTATGAGTTTGATGGATTTGGTATGGATTTTTTGACAGTATACAGAAATTCAGAAAAAATGTGTTGGTTATGTTAAGTATTGGAATGTCTTTATGTTTTGAAATCTGACTTAATTATACTATAGAAATAATAATTAAAAAAAACTTCAGAAAATCTGATATGATTAAATGAAATAGACCATAGGATGGCCTGGGTCAGAAGAGATGTTAAAGATCATCTCCTTCCAACCCCCCTGCCATGGGTGGGAACACCTTCCACCCAAACAGGTTGATCAAACCCCATCCAACCTGGCCTTGAACACATCCAGGGATGAGGTAGCCACAGCTTCTCTGCGAAACCTCATAAGGTGGCCTTTTAGTCACATCTGTAAATAATCTTATACAGCTCTTATACAAACTTTTATAAGATTCTTTTCATTCCTTTTTTCTGGGTTTTGGTTTTGTATTTTAGGAAGAGAAGTAGTGTGAAGCCTAAAGTGGTCATTTTGCAGCTGTGTCATCCAGGCACTACTTCCTGATATCCTCCAGATAACTGGGCTGCCTTCTCATGTGATCATGCTCTTTATTTGCAGGGTGGGGGAAAGGAGCAGATGAGGATATAAAGGAGAAGATTAAGTCATAGGTCTTAAGTTTTTGAAAAGAATTTTCCAGGGGTTGACTGAGGTTATTCACCAAAAGTCTCTCATGTAGTGGTTAAAGAATAGCGAACAAGAATGCTGGAGCTGCGAATGGTATCACAGAAGGGCATTACCTTATAGCAGCTGCTGGGACAAAATCAGGAAAAGAAGGAAATGCCTAAAAAATACGAAAACAGCCAAAGTTCCAAAGCTATTCAGACCTTAAAACAGAGAGACTAATGAAAGCATCGCCAGTAGGTTTCCTTTTGCGTGACCATGGAGCCTCATTGATCTGACATTTCCCTTTCAATTTGCTATAAAAATAACTGAAGGATTGTGTACTTAACCTTGTTTTGGGGCACTGCAGAATGTGTGAGAATTTACTGCATTATTCAAAACACATAAAGGGAGCATCAGGGAATAAAATATTTCAATTTAATTCCATAAACAAAAACCCATGAGAGAAATGTCTTCATTAGAAAGAAGTTAAAAGATTTTATCAAGTTTTGATACGCATAATTGCCTGCAGAAGTTTGTGAAAAGCATCTCAACGCCAACTCAACATTCCTTCAACTGGGAATAGAAAAAAAGAAAAGAAAATAAATTTTCATGAGAGACACCTCCCCAAAACACTTGTCTTTCTTGGCTGGTACTACATCTTAAAAATACAATGTATTCATTAGTACGCTGTTGCCAGCATTTGAAATCTAGCAATTTTTTGTTTGCTTCATTTCTTTTCTCTCTCTGGTCTTCCAAGTAATTTTATCCTGTGTTCTTATTTTTCTCCTTCAAAAGCATTTACGTCTAAATTCCCTTGTTCTTTTAAACTTTTTCAATACCTGCAAAATCCATCTGCTTCAGATGTTTTTCTACTACACTAGAGGGTGAAAATTAAAATAACTTAATGACTCACTGCCTGTAAAATTACTTTCATTTTATCATGAATTTTAGTTCAGTCCCATAGTGAGTACAGATCCAGTGCAAACTTTGTGTTTTCTGCTCTGAATTTGGGATTTCAACTAAATTAAAGCCACCCTCTTAGTCAGAAACTGTGTATTAATCTGCAGGAAGATTCATTTTCAGAACATAATACACTAATGATCACATGGAAAATTCTAGTGCTTGGCAACTCCACCTCACACCTGAAAAATAGATTCAAAATTTGTACAAGGCTTACCGGACTTTTTAAACTAAGTTATGGAAGTGGGGTGTCATGGGTAGAGGTTTTTTGCTATTTCTTTTTTCCTTATATTCATTAAGAGTTTTTTGGTTATTGCATTAGCAGACCTTGGGAATTGACAAATAACTATAAATGCAGGAGATACACAGATTTTGGAACAGACCAGAATAATGCTTTAATTCCATAAGTTTTGTCCATATTTAACTCAAGGAGGCATCAGCTGGATCAATGCATTTGAATAGAAGTAACTTTGTTTACATACAAAGCATCACATTTTGAAGTCACTCATGTTTTATCCTCTTTTTTTAGGTTGTAAATTAAGCTGTATTAAAAAAAAAGACTTATATACAGAGCACTGAACTGCTCCTTCGTAGTAAAGGGTTTACCTTTAGAGTACAGAATATTTTTTTAAAATATGCACTATGTTGAAAGACAAGATGACCAGAGCCTAACAAATTACTCCTTTAGAAACTGAACAAGAGGGTATTATACCATAGAATCAATTTTGGCAATAGGTTGTACAAAGTTCCTCCTTGTTTTGTCCACATCTTTTTGGCAAGATTATTTTAAATGTCTCATATATTAAACTACAAAGAATAAAAAAAAGGCCAAACCAACCAAACAGAAAAAAAACACCCATCCCAGATGTATCTGGGTTTGCAAAGAAGTATCTGAATACATGCTTTTATTTGGAGTAAGATTTTTTTCCTCTCGTACTCGAATTTCATTTCCTGATTCATTCTGCATGAAGTCAATCTATTCATTGCATAAATTGAACATACTGCATAATAAGGCAATGATTGTGTTTGATTATAGATGTTCAGATGAAAATTGTTTAATATTAAAGCACTGCTTTTTATCTGACTTTGCAATAGATATTTTTTGTTTCAATGTACTGTATCTAAAATAACCTTAATAGCCATTTTCATCCTATTTCTTCAGTAAGATGAAGCCAGCTGTACTTTTCAATCTAATGATGCAGGTCTTTATGTGAATCATTAATAAAAATTGTCACTGTTGCAAGGTTTTTTTTTCACCTGGCTTTAGCAAGTGGAGTAGGAGCATTTCCTCAGCTCCTACAGTTTCAGCCAAACAGACTGATACAAATGAAACTGCTCCTGCAAACATCCAAGGAAAATAAGATTAAGGCTTGATTGGGACAGAAAAAAAAAGGAAAATTGCAGCTCCCATACTTACCAAGTTGATAAATTCAACTAATTGACTTCGGTGTCTGTTGAAACTGCTATTCACAGTAGTTATAGCAAATTACAATAAGGGTGGCTACAATCAAGATATATTGACTGAATTTGTATGGAAACCTGAAGGACAAGTAAGAAAAGGTCTGTGTAGCTATGGTAGCCTTTCGTACTGTATGAACATGAATTTATGACATTTAGATTATATAAAGATTTTAGCCTCAACTTCAATTCGAAGAGAATCTTGATTTTTTAGATATGAGTTTCCTTCTGATGAATACAGCTACACAGATTAATAAGAAAAGAAATTGGTGAATATAAGGATTTTGAAAGGGTCTTTTTTCTTACTATGTAGTATCAATAAATAGGGCAGGTACCAAATGGAAAGGAGGAGAGCATTGAATGACATTTCTAGGACTGTGGAGGCAGGTCAAATGCTCTCCTTTGAAGAGTTTTGATGAGAAAACTGCTATTCATTATAATACATAAACAAATAAATAGAAAAGCAAAACAATCAAAACAAAACAACTCCCCCCAACCAAAGTAATAACTTTCTGAATGTCTGTGAGAAGATTTAATTTTTAGTGCAACATTTTGAAGACATAGATCTCTCAGCTAAGATATGGATTCTAAGAAAACATTTTGGTAAGGACAGTAGTAGAAGGAGAGAGGGCAGAAGTTATGAGAGCTGTTACATCCAAAAGAAGTACAATTTTTAACATTAGTACCTAGAAAACACACCTATTAGAACTTTCAAATGTTCTTATTTCACAAGCATCTTCAGAAGTGTACAAGAAGGTCAATGGTAATCCTAAGCAGATGTGCAAATCAAATTTTTTTACTCTGTGGAGCCTTTTGAGATTTGTTCAGTTATTTCCTTATGCTTTTACCATTTTATTATTAATAGAGAGACCTAGTCAGTCAGTCCAGCAAGATCTGGGAATTTCTCCTGCTGATTTTATTGAGTTGGCATTTTTTCATTTGTTGCTATGGTTTCCTTAACATTTTTCACTCTTCTGAAACCCTTTGAGATGCCATTCACAGGGAATTCCTGAATTCTGCTCTAGTCAATGATATTCAAACATGGTCACCAGCACCCACTGTGTCGTTAATACTCCCTTCCTTCATTCAAATGTCTCATTTACAAGATTTTTGATTCTGCTGCAGATGGTTATACTTTCTGCATCTGTGGTGAACAGTTACAGAGAAAAAGTATGCAACCTTGGCATACATCTCTCTTGATATTACACTCTTTAGCAGCTTCACAATCTGTTTGTATTGCTACTTTCTCCCCAAGTACTCATTTTTTTCATTACATGCATATTTCATGTCACCATTAAGCATTCAAAAATATGTATTAATCTGGCATATTGGGTTTCATCAACAGTCTTTTCAAAATCCACAAAACATTGAGATTTTCTTTGAACTTCTAGTGCACGCATATACCATCATTTTGTTTCTCATGCCTAATTCTATGTAGAATCCAAACATACATCTTAATGCTTGTCTCACAGTCTTGATAAATACATGTGAAGAGGAGTTTTAACCACCCTTTTCTTTTAGTAAATTCTGTAATTCAAAGGTTTTTACAGTCTTTGGTGAAGGAATAAAAACCAATTATTTGAATAAGTTTGTATATTTATCTTTCAAAGTTTACTCTGAAGGAGTGAAATTTTTCAAATACTTAATAACATCCTGCCACTATATTCTTTTTTGCTTGGTAGGATCCAGCTTCTTCCTAGATGCCATTTTGTAAATATGAGAGTTTCACATCTATAGCTTTTTGTTCAGATTTATAAGAATCACAAAAATCATTCAGATATCGGCTATTCATGTAATAGCTCTTCATTTCGGAAGTTGCGTGGGCATGAGAGCCCTCATTTATGTCATTAAAGGATGAGTTATAATCAAATAATACTCTCCCCTTGTGCCTAGGCTGCTGTTGGATGCTACAAACTACTGATAATTGATGAAAGTCAGTGTGGACATCAAGACTACAGGCAGCATCAAAGCTACAGGCAGAGGGTCAAAGTCACCTTCTGACATCGATCTCTTCAAATAATGGGCACTATTTTTCTGGAAAAAATGAGCTTGGTGAGGGTGATGGTACTTCACTTTAAATTGATGCATGCTGGATTAACTTTAAATGAAATGATTTGCTGCCAGAGTCTCTGTGTCTCATGACATGAAATGATCATTGTGGTCATTGCTTTATACAGCTTGTGAAACAGTGGTTTGGGTCATGCTTGCAGGTTCCTGGAGTATTTTTTACACTAACTACAGTTTAATATGAGGACAGGCTATCAGGGTATCTGAAATAACAGACTGCTCTTTGGAATGGGACCCAAAACTCATAGTGAGTTTTCATGTTTCACTTTTCCAGTGATGTCAGAGACTGAAATGGTTCATGCTTTAAATGTTGTTATGAAGGAGTTTTGCCCATTGTAGCAAAATCTGAATAAAGAAGCTGTGACCACAGAAGCCCACCCCTCCTTGAAGATGCCTGATTGGAACTTTGGACTGTGACTAAGATAAAGGGGACACTATTGTTCAGTCATCTCAGGCTGAGGGAGAAGAATGCATCCACAAGAAAGCCAAATGCAGCAGCTGTGCTGAGAATCATCCCTGGTTGGGTTTGGGGTGGGGGAGACCACAGCCCAGAGAGGCCAGGTTTGCACAGACTCCCCCCCAGCTGAGGGGGGAGGAGGAGGTTTCGGATGTGTGATGTAACCTCTGGTCAGAGGCAGTGAACACCCATCCTCCCTTACACAAACCAGCCCAGCTGTGGAACTGCCAACCCCACAGGCCACATCCATGGGACATTCACATGGGAGGCAGCTGAGGGGGTGTCATAATCCATCAAAGACCCCCTAAAGTGCCCCCCAGACTCATTCCTGAGACCTTGCACCACAGGACTGCATGTGACGGAGTGATGCAACTAATCCAGACTCTGTTGCAAGAGACAGTGACAAACTTGCCCCACTTCTGAAGGGAGGTACCTGGGTATTCCCACTTGGCCTGAGCCTGAGGAATATTAATCCATTGGATTTTATGTTTTTCAAAAAGAAAAAAGAACCCTCACCACCAAGAAGGCCTGCTGGAGAGGATAAACAGGACACCGGTGGGATCCATGGAGTGGTGCTACTTCCTTTAATCTGTCTTTCTGTCCCCCCACCTTTTTTCTATTTCTTTCTATTCCCTTTTCTCTCTTTCCCTCTCTCTCTCTGTCTCCCTGTCTCTGTCTCTCTCTCATATTCACTATCAAATAAACCCATACCATTGACTTTGGCATATGATCTCACTTGCACCTTAACTCGGGCAAAGGCATTTCTAATAACTTTAAAAACAGGACTGTAACAAGTGAGAATGCTTTTGCTCTGTTCCTTTTATTTTCTGTTAGGCTTGAGCCAAAAAGAATGAACTATTTTCCTAGGCGCAGTCTTAAAGTGAAAACACCAAAATATGGGTGTGAGTATTGTGCAGACTGCACAGTAGCAAGTGTACCTGAACTGTTGCAGCCTAGCAAGCTCAAGCCTCAGAAACAAAACATCTGGACGTGACAGTAACCAGAGGTTAGTCTGCCTCATCAGGCTTTGTGGTCTGCAATGCAGATGTATCCACACTCTTCTTTTCCCCACTGTGAATGTCTCATGTGTTAAAGCTGGATGAGGAAATAGTATTGACACATTCTGGTATGAAAAAGTACAACCAAAAGTTTGCACTCTCTCTGTTTGGTTCCCGTTGCAGCCTTCTGGCTCCATGGTGCAAGATTCTGAAATTTCTGCAGAAAGTCAGCCTGGAATTATTACAGTATTGAGTTTATTTAAAAATAGAAAAACAAAGGTACTCAATTTTATATTTTTTTTTGCTAATATGCTTTATGCTATCCTCAATGGGAAGTGCTACGGAATGTAAGTACTGGTTTTATCTAATTGTACTGTGAAAAAATAGAAGAAAAATTTAGAGGCTCACAAGGCCATAGCTGTTGATTTCGCCTTCTGTGCATGTAGAATGTAAAAAAAAAAAAGTTTTTAGTAGATTAATTTTAATTTTTAAACTATTTTTTTCTCTGTGTACCTTCCATGCTTGCTTTTAGTGCATGCATTAGCAAGAAGGGTCACTGCCGGCTCACTGAAAGCCCAAACTTATAGCCAGTTAAACTATTTGCACTAAATAGATACTGTAGATGTTGTTCAAACGTGTACCAGGACACCATCAAAGCAAAACTAACTCTGAATTGCTCAAAAAATTGCTCAGATGAATGGTCTGTTAAAATATTGGGGCTTGTTATTTGCTACAAATGGTTTTATAGTTTTCATCTGTGTGGCTTTCACTTGGGAGCAAAAGCTCTATTTTTTCACTTCAGGGTAATAAGAACAACTAACCAATTTTTTAAACATCATATGTAAAATTACCTTTGCATGCTTCACCCTCTTCCTTCACGGTAAAGCTACATGGCATGATGACATAGCAGTTGACAATGATGCAGGTGAATGGCCAGGACAATTGTAACAAAGAATATAAGGACTTCTTTAAAGAGGACTAGTGAAAGAGGAAAGGGATACCTGTCCTAGGAACTGCTCTGTGCCAGGGCCAAACAGGTGACAGCAGGACTGAACCAGTTTCTGCCACATCTGCTATTGTTTCCAGTGGGAAAAAAAAGATTCAAAAGTCACTGCAGGTACTAGGAAAATAGAGAAAGCCAGGGAAGAAGTGGGAGAACAGGGGAGAGACAGTGCCAAGTGTTGCAGGTGAGACAGAGTAAATGACAGACCAGAATGGATCTGGATACTGAAGCTTATTTAAGAAAAGGGCAATGAGGGCAATGAGGGCTTTTTACCCTGCATGATTACCTCACACATTCACAGTCACACCCTCCCCGGCAGCTCTGTGCTTCTCAGGTCTCACCATCCCTTCACTGCCAGAGGTCCCACCTGGCCCAGGTCCCTCTGTGCTGTTGCTCATCCTCACCCATCACAGCTGTTTCTTCTCAAGGTCCCCAGGCATCTCTCTTTCTTTGGTCTTCCTACAGCTCCCTGATCTCCAGGATCTTCCCTCACTTCCAGGATCTCTCCTCCAGCAAGATCTTCACCGTTTCAGGATCATGTTCTTTCTAGGACCAGTTTTTATAGGAATACTTTACAGTGCAAGTCCTGTCAAAATCCTCAGTTCTCCTGTTTTCCCCATTTCAAGAGTCTATATATTGAAACACAACACATGATCAGCCTCTTAATTAGTAGTTTTATCTTAATTTTTTTATTAATGTGAGGATTTGGAGCAGGCCACTTTTGTTTAGTCCAGATGCTGACAAAACTTTCAAAGAGCCCATATCTATTGCTGCCAGCAGGTAGTGGACTTGTGCTTGAGAATTCAAGAATTCAGTTTGGGGTATTCACACACACACACAGAGACATTCACACAGACACACACACATATCTAATTTGTTTTTACATCCATGAAAGGAGGTAAAAAAATCATTTTGCTAAGAGGAAACACAATATTTCCAAGAGGTCAAAACATGTTGACAATATATATGCCTGACAATAATAGTAAAAGAAAAAAAATGACATGCTTAAATACACTGTAATGGGTCTTGCCATTTGTCTTGGGGTGACTTTATGATGTGTATCCCATATTGCTGCCCTATGTCCAGAAATTAATTTTTGTGCCTTTTTATGCCTTTAAACTGAGCCTGAGAGGGGGAAGGAAAAACTGAGCAAAACTTTTTCAAAGCAGTTTGCAGCTTGTTTAAGGTCACACAGAGATAGCAACTTTTTTTTCCAGCTGCGGCAGAGGAGCAAGGAAGCACCCGGCTTGCGGCTTTCCAGTCAGCTTTTTGCCAGTTGTTCAGTTTCTTTTTCTCCAGAGAGAGACTGAGAGTTTAACATTTTTTCCTTCCCTGGAATTTCAGATTTTCTCCCTTTTCTACTGGACTGCTTCAATATCAGAACACATCAAGAGGACTTTCCACCAAGTGCAGAGGGCCTGGCCCTGGGCCAAGCCCCAGCTCCGAGGAGACCAAAGGGAGGACTCTAACACTTTCCCAGTTTTTTTCTCCACAGTGAGAGATTTTTATTATTTAGCATTATTTTCCTTTTCCCGTGTTTGTTAAATAAATAGCTTTTATCTCTTTCACTTTCTTTTGAGGAAAATTTATTTTTTCCCAAACCTGGTGGGGGAGGGGTGGTGACCTGCCTTCTCCCAGAGGATATATTTCTAAATTTGGCCAAACTGGTACAGCATTCTACAGCATTATCATTCACTATGCTGGTGCTGACGCAGCATTGCAATTGGGAAATACTTTCAAAACTTTGATCACTGGTGGGAGTGTGCTAGTTTAAAAACTGTATAGTTTTTAGTGGGCTGGAAGAGCTGCTCGAAACTTCTATGTTCAGCACAGAACCAATTGCTGAAGGCTCTGACGATGGGCAGGTTACTAGCCCAGTTAGAGAAGTTGGTAACTCCTCTGTGATAACATATTTAAGAAAAGAAAAACCATGAGAAGTTCTCTTTCTTGCTCTCCTCCAAAGGGTGGCGAGGGGTCCCCGTAGCCTGTTCCCAGAGAAGGCCACCAGGCCCCTTCCTGGCATGGCAGCCGGGACTGTGCTGCTGGGGGCCATCCTGGCACTGTGAACAGCCACGCGGCTGTGACCATGCGGCCGGGACCAGCCCCGGGAATGCCCACACAGCCAGGGTGGCACGGCTGAAATCGCGCGGTTGGGGCAGCGTGGCTGCTGCCACCTTAGCACGGCTCTCAATGAGCTTTACTTGCTTAGCTGCTTTTAACTAGCCGTGCTGCGGACAGAAGGGCAGGGGCGGCAGCAACTTCTCCTTTTCAGTGTCCTGCGTGAAGAAAGTTGCTGAGTGGAGCCGGCGGCCGGCGCAGTGCTGGCGGAGACCACGTGGCCAGCGGTGAGAGGCATGGCGAGCAATTCCCCGATACAAAGCCCGGACTGGATCAACCCTTCAGCGTTGTGGAACTCTGTAATAACTTTTCAATTGATAGAACTTGAGACCAAACAAAACCTGCGAACACCAATTCTCTCCTGAGTCAGAGACAAGGGAAAAGTGAAGACACGTGAGGAGAACCAACATGGTGATACCGAGTTCAGTGATAAAAAGGAGAGGGAGGAGGTGCTCCTGAAGGCATTTTCCCTATTGAAATCCTAGAAGTTGTTTGGAATAATGCTACTAAGTTAGAAAGAAAGCTCCAATCCTGGTGGACCTTGGTAAATTTCACTTATGACCCAATGACTAACATAGCTACTGCCTTTGTGCTTACTATACATAATGCCACAGTTTATGTAATTCATCCTATTGTTGCATTGGGACTAAACTATGAAGGAACAGTTTTTTACCCCTCTGAACACAGAGTATGGGCTCAGATGGTGGAAGGAAAACGGCAAACAGTAAATTTAGAATCTTGCATCACATGGCAACAACAAGGATTTATCTGTGAAAGTAATACGCTCGATGCCAAAGACATATGGCTTGATGTAGAACAAGGCATTTGGTCACTTCGAGGTCCACCCAGACACTACACCAAAAACTGTACTTGTATATATTGGCCAAGGCTGTGTGTGCTTAAGAACTATCTGCACTTTCATGATGGTAGATGACAGTAATATAAATGTAGCTGCCAGGAATCACTCTAATTTTTGTATTTGTAATTTTACCAAGATCGTTGGGTGTGACTTTTCATATTTAGCACCGGTCGTGTCTCATCACTTGATAAGGTCTAACTACACCATATACCATAAATTGCTACCCACACCTATTGGGATGGACCTCACATTAGTAAAGCAATTAGTGAAACATCAGGACCTAACAGAGATTTTAGAAGAAATCCGAAAGAATGGGAAAAAGACCTTAGTCATCATCCATCATGACACACAAGAAATAAGCAGAATCTTGCAAAGAGTAAAACAAGATGCAAGTCATAACTGGTGGGATGTGCTTTTCGGGTGGTCACCTACTGCAACTGGCATTCTGAATACATTATATCACCCCATAATTGTCTTATTAATTTTGTTAAGTGTCTGCCTTGTGTTGTCTATTATGTTGCTTGTTTGGAACTATAGAGTACTAAAGAAGTTATCCGTTTTAACTACTTTGTCAAATACACATGGAAAAGCATTAAGGAATGTGTATTGTAAAAGATTATTAGAAAAAGAATTTATGTATTAGTAAAAGAATTTACTAACTCTATAGAAAAGGGGGGACTGAATCAGAGCAAGAGGGGGAAGCAGAGGTTAAATGATTTGCTAAGACGTTTGTTAAAAGCAGTGCATACACCTTGCTCAACACTTACTGTGCCTACCAAAGCAGGATGAGAAGATAAAAGACTATTGATAAAGGGAAGGAATCTTGAACAAAGATCCTGTTTTCGAACCTAAAACTAACTTAAACCAGCCTTGAAGTTTGGACTTGGGCCAGGGACATAAAGAGCAGGCGCACGGGAGCAAGGTGAAAAGTTCAGAATGAGGAAGACCCTTTACTTCATCTCAGTGACCCCTGCCCATGACCACCAGACAACACTGTGAAAGTGCAACGCAGATGTAAATGACTTTTGGGCTCTTTGTAATATGAGGTGAGGCTAGGCGGGGCTAGGCAATGAATATGTATAGGCGTATTGAGAAATTCAATGAATATGGAACTTGTAACCTGATAAATACCAAGCTGAATGCAGCAGTTGGCATGCATGACTTTGGAGGAACTATCCCCATGTGTCCCAGCGCTGGAATAAACATACCTACTTTACTACCTATTCTAGTAGTGGAGTCTTTTCCGCATATCACTCCAAGCGCCGGAGCTGAGATTCTCCTGCAAGCCATAGTGAGGACTATAATACAACAAACTGTTTCCCTATAATTCATGAGGTGCATGAGCGGGGTGCAGAGATCCATGCACAGCCCGTGAAGAAGAGTACTCACGCTAGAGCGTGTGGACGCTGAAAATCTGTAATCTAGTGAGGAACTTGGACAGAGAGAGAGATGACCCTTGCTTTTAGAGATAGAGGAGGAAAGCCTTCCCTTCCAAATAAGAACAGCTCATCCTTAAAAGACTAAACCCCATGAACTAAAATGACCCACGCTAGGCAGTTGTGGGAAGACTGCTTGGCCCGTGGGAGGGATTTCACATTGCAGCAGGTTCGGGCAGGCTGTTGCTTGCGAGAGTTAAAACCAGGCTAGAAAAGTTTGCAGAGACCTATCTACCATGGGAAGGATCCCACGGCACAGCAGAATAAACTCTTTTCCTTAAACACACTGAAGAAAGACTTTTAAGAAGTGAAATATTGACCAAAACCCCCACATTTTGTTTCCTTGCACTGTCAGTGGAAAGAGGGAGGGACTGGGAAAGAAAGGTGTTCTGAGGATTTGCTTTGGTTCTTATTACCCTTTTTATTTTTAATTCTGTTAATAATAAATCTTCTTTATACTGTTTATGTTTTGAACCTGTTTTGCCTGGAAATGTTTTTCCCCTAATCCTTATCTCAGCTCATGAAGTTTTTGTGTTAATTTCCCCTCTGCTCAGCTATAGCAGAGGAAAATAAGTAAATGGTTTTTCGTGGGCACCTGGCGCTTAGCCAGCTTCAAACCATGACAGGGAGGTTGTGTGGGTAAAGAAAATACAGCAAAAGAGAAGAAAAAGAGCTGGAGAAATTTGGTGAACTCTAGCTCAGAGTGTCAAGTAAGCCCCCTTTATTATCTATCCCACATACCTTTCTCTTAGACATCTGTGTAGACTGCATTTGCAAAAGAGTAAAAATTCTGCAGACTAAAAACTTCAGAAAAAATGCATTAAACAATCTGTCTCTCACTATCAGCTTTGGTCTTTTATAAGCCTTTAAAAACCGAAGTGCCGTTTTTTTCAAGTGGAGTTGTCATTGCTACAGGAGAGTCTCAAAAATCTTTGATATTCCTGGTGTAATAGCCTGACCTTAATAATGAACAGATCCTACCTTTTCATCTGAGTCTCTCAAAAATTTTTATGTCGCTAGTACATTCCCTCCTTGTGCCATGGCAAGATGCCAGACCAAGAATCATGGAATCATAGAACGATTTGGGATGGAAAACACCTTAAAGATAATCTTCTTACACATCCCTGCCATGGGCAAGGACACCATCCACTAGAATAGATTACTCAGAACCACATCCAGCCTGGTCTTGAGGACTTCCAGGGATGCAGCAGCCACAGCTTCTCTGGGCTACCTGTTCCAGTGTCTCACCACCCTCACAGTAAAGAATTTATTCCTAATATCTAGTCTATGTATACCTCTTTTAGTTTAAAACCATTTCCCCTTGCATTACCACTACATACCCCTGTGTAAATTCCGTCTCCAGCTTTCTTGTAGAGGCACTGGAAGAAGCTCTAAGGTCTCCCCAGAGCCTTCTCTTCTCGGAGGTGAACAACCCTTTCAGCCTGTCCTCGTAGGAAAGGTGCTCCAGCTTTTTGATCATTTCACCTCTGAAAGAATTTCAGATTTTCACTAGGTTTTAGTACTTCAAATAACATTTGGAAGTGTGAAAATTGTGAAGAAAAATAAATAATTAGAAGTGTGAACTTTGTATTGTATAGGTTTACTAGTGCTCATGAGCACTAAATTGTCTGTTAGTATCCAGTCAGTGCCATGAGCCCTTTGGTCATAATAGTTCTTTGGTCTGACTATGTTACAGGATTTATTCTTGATTGAAACTCAGATAAAACTTTCTGAGCTTCCTAAAATTATTTTTTATTAGTCCTGGTGCCTTTAGCTCTCTGATTCAGATTTCAGTCTGAGAACTAACTCTTGCCAAGTAAAAAGTAGAGAATGCTCTGCACTTACAGTTTGACACTTCAGAACAAATGGAAATAAAATTATTATCAATCAAAACTAAACCTTTGGTATGTCTGTTCTTCATCACAGACAGACTCAGCTGTCTTCTGACACACACATATGTGTATGAACATGCACATTCTCAAGTTAAAAATAATCTTTAGAGAAAAAAAAATCAGAAATTGCTGGGACAGAGAACTCTATTCATTACATATTTTACTCTTTTGCTTGAATGGCCATTATTTTTGCAATCCACATGAGCAAAAAAGGGCTTGACTGAAATAGGACTTCTACCAGAATGAATGTAGCTGGAGAATCGTATTTTAAAGCTGTATTTTTCGTCTTCATGAAGGGGTGAGAGAACAAAAATAAAATTTAAAAAACCCACAAAAACTGAAGCCTCAATTAAGTAGGACCCATCCATCTTTCATTTCCCTCATACAGGAAATCATCCATTTTCCAGCAATGATCCTTGTCCTTGTAATTTTTTTATGGCTTACCTGTCTTGCCTGTCATTGCACAGTTCTTGTGCTTGGTTTCATTTCTCTTCTTTACCGTGTTTCCACTTGGCTACCACTATGGCATCAAATTCTGTGCTTCTCCTTCCAGTTAAACGTGCATTTGAAAATGTGCACTGTGAAGGTGGACCACAGTACAAATATTCTTAGAACAAGCTGTAACACCTAGAGGGCTTTTAGTCAGAATATTTGCCACTGTCTGTTTATGGGTTTTGCTAAATGGGTGACAATATCAGCATACACTGTAATATTCTTTTATTCTCTCCCTATGACTTTAAGAAGTGTTATTGTAACTGGCATTTTGCTGACACATTCATGAATTTGTCCATTTTTCCTCAGAGTATGCCTTCCTTCCTTCCCTAAGCAAGCATAAACTGCCCTTTTGGAAAAGATCTTATATAAGTTACTCTTAGATTTGCACCTTAATTGTAAATAGTCCTATAAGAACTGCCAATGAAAGAAATGGTGTCTAACAAATAATGTTCTTAGGGTAGAATTTATTGAAAAATTTAATTTGCTTAAAAGGCTGAGATAAAGAGGCAAATACCTTCCCTGTCAGACACAGTTTGTGTGAAAATATTTTTCTGTAGAACTTAGTTTCCCAATTATAGAATAGTAAAAGTAGTTTGATACCCCATAGATATAAATATATATATATATATGAGACCTAGTGGTGATCAAATATGAGAATATCTTTCTGTACCTTCTGATTGAAGTACAAGTTAGTGTTTTCTGGATTGTATCATTAGGATTTTAAAGACATTATAGTCTATTTTCTAAGTACTAGGATAAATTTAAAAAAAAATATGAAAAAAGAAATTTCTATGATGATTGTGGGAAAAGAAAGCTCAAGTGCCCATTTTAGTCACATTTCTATAATGAGGAAAATAGAAATGAAGCTAATATACCAGTAGTATCACTCTAATTCCCTCTTTGCATTACCCTTCAATTCACTTTTAAGCACATATTAAGTTAAAATCTTAATATGTGTATACTTTTGACTAGGGAGACTAGACTCAAGTATTGGGTGCACCTACACTTTCCTTTATGTGTGTGAATTTATAGATCTCAGATTACACTCAAGTAAGACATTTTTGAAATTGTCAGAAGAAATAGCCATGAAAATTTCATTAGCATGCTACTCAAGTCAGCATATGACACCGTGTCTGGCAGGTAAGTCATTTACCATCCTGATTCTATGGCACATTAATCACATTCTTTCCTTTCTACCACAGTTAGTAATATTCAAAGCTGCTAGTACAGGTTTCATAATTATTATGGTTCTGGATAACAGTTAACAAGTGTATACAAGCAAGTCTGGTGATACATAATTAACAAATCTTCACCCACTTAATTAGCTTTCCCTTCACATGCCTTTTGCATAGTGTGCAGCACTATTTTGACTTTTGGGGTATATGTAATTTTTGAGAGTGAAAAGGGTGTGATGTCTCAAAGCTATTTTTACATTACTCATTCAGTAGTAGAAGAAATCTGCGAATGAGTTGTGATTTTCCCAGTTGGATGGTGACTCTGCTCCCTCGCAAGAAGCTGCAGGCACATTGTGAATTGCTGTGGTGTTGTACATGGTCTGCTTTACTTACTGGTGGTCTTCCTGAGCTGGAATTGTGCTGCAGCACCCAGAAATAACCCAGCTCTCTTTATGTGCTGCCTTGCAGAAAAGGTGATGGCTTTAGGGCATAAATTACTTAATACTTGACTTTTCAGATTCAACTCTGCCTCAGATCTAGCCTCTGGAAGCAGTTCCTTCCTCCAAGGAAGCAGTCCTTCTTTCTAACTACTGAATATGCTGGTATCTCTCTCAAGTCCTTTGTTTCCAAGGGCTAGTTATATCATGGAACAATAGGGAGTTTCCTAATGATGTCCTTAGACCAGACACCAGGGAGGCAGCAAACTTCCCTAAGAGGAGGGTCTGTCTGGCATACTGGATGCTCTATTTTGCTCACAAGGGAGCCACACACTATTATAATCTGTCTTTTCTTCCTTGTGGAGGGGATTGTGATATGCAGAGTGGCCTTTTCTGACCTTGACAACAACTCTGGTGTAGATGGATCAACATCCACAGCATCCATTGACTGTCTTTCCACATCCACAGTGTGACACCTGTTGTACCTGGCACATACCAGGTGTGAAGTTTTTGTCACCACAATATAAGAAAGATATTAAGCTATTAGAGATTGTCCAAAGGAGGGCCACAAAGATGGTGAAGGGCCTTGAGGGGAAGTCTTATGAGGAGTGTCTGAGGTCACTTGGTCTGTTCAGCCTGGATAAAAGAAGACTGAGACCGCATTGCAGTTACAACTTGCTTGTGAGGGGAAGAGGAGGGACAGGTAGTGATCTCTTCTTTCTGGTGAACAGTGACAGGACCCAAGGGAAAGGACTGAAGTTATGTGAGGGGAGGTTTAGGCTGGATATCAGGAAAAGGTTCTTCACCCAGGTGGTGGCTGACCACTGGAGCAGGCTCCCAAGAGAATGGTCACAGCACCAGCCTGACAGAGTTCAGGAAGTGTTTGGACAATGGTCTCAGGCACGTGGTGGAATTCTTGGGTTGTCCTGTGCAGGGTCAGGTGTTGGACCTTGAGGATCCTTGTGGGTCCCTTCCAACTCAGTTTATTCTGTGATTTTGTGATTCCTGGCCTATACTGTGGCACCTGGCAAGGCAAGGTAGGCCAAGAGGGGCTTTGCCTGCCACCCTGGGCATAGACTTGCCCTCATCCACAGGTTTCCTTTAAACTGCTTCTACCTGCCTGTTGGGGCAGGATAGAGGAATCCATTGGTCTTTTACTTTCTTCTGGTGGCTGCTCCTGTGTCAGGGAAGGCACAGTTCTTCCAGTCTCTTTTTCTCTTTTTCTTAGACTCCCTAATGCTCTTTAACCTTTCTATTTCCTCAAGCTGAGGAAGTAGAAAGGTAACTTCAGTTGGTCATGCTGTTCCCACCACTGCCATCTATTACCAGAAAAAGGCTCTGGCATACCTTGCAGCCCAAGACATGGATAGATGCATGATTTTGTGGGAGCTCTGTAGCCGTAACAGTCCTGGTGAGTGCATAGCAGGTCACAAACTTTCTGCTGGCTGGATACTACAGCTAAATTGCTTGTGGGAACTCACCTTTTGAGCCTGTAGGGTGACAATGCCCTTCCTGTGCATCCTTCTGCACAAACCACCACATCACACCCTGGATCATGGGCTGCACATTCTCTGCCTGCTCTGGTTGCAGCACTCTCCAGGCTGCTTTTCATAGCTGTGAATATGAAAAAGGGGTGGATTTCTCTTTCTCCTGCTCTCGTTTTCTCTCATTCAGATGTGTTTTGTAAGAATTAGAGATGTTGTTAAATACTAGTCACTGTCAAGGCATGTTTTAATTAACCTGAGTTTAAAAGAAGGCGGCTTTTAAAAATATATATTTATATAACATAATTGAGTTTCCACAAGTATTATAATTATTCATACTTTTGCTTAAATAGAGTGCTTAAATACTTAATTTTGCTTAAATACTTTTGTTTTAAATGGAGTTAAATTGTCAGGATGAGACATTTGCAGCTTCCTTTCTTAATCATTAAACAAACACAAAGAAGTTCTTTCTAAGTTTCATCCCAGTTGCAAAGACTAATAATGTCATCTTTGCAAGAGAGCTGTTCAAATTAATGAATTTTGGATTAAGACAAATATTCTGTTAAAGCCACAAATTACAGTCTTTAGTAAATAAAATGGGTCTTATTTAACAATAATAATCCATGAATAAAGTGATTATAGCAGTTTTGTTTGCCATGTGGTTTTTTTTCAATTACTGATCAACAATTCTTTCAGTTGTTCACATCTCCCTATAACAGATTCCCCATGTGACTCACTCTGTTTTGGAGGACAAGACCTGGACAAAATGACTGGTCTTTTTGAATGACACATTCTCCAGTAGTTTCAATTTTTATAACATTGGCATTGAAGTTTCTTTTAATTTATGCATGTCTTTACCATTACTCTTCAAATCAAAGATTAAGCAGTGATGTGGCAGTCAGATGAATATGTGTTGATTTTATAAGGGGAATATAATGCAGTCAACAAAATAAATTTTTTGATAAATAACTTTCAAAGGCTTTTTTCCTAAGTGCACTTGTACTGATACCTTATCTTCCAGCAATTTTTCAATTTAGTTGCATTTGTTTTGACTGTGTTTACCCCTTTCTCTCTGCTTGCTGCAAATAATGAGAAAATTAGTTCACTGGCATGAATGCTAATGTAAAAATTATTTTACCTGTGTATTGCCAAATATTTGTAGGAATAAACTATAATTCATATACAACATTATTCACAGATGCAATCTCATTATAAGATTTTAGTTCATTAAATAAAATAAATGGATTTTCTCACTGTGTTTAATCAAAGCAGCTGGACTTAAAAAATACAAATGTTTAAAGCTGTACTTTAAAAGCTACTGATCGGGGTTTGTACACACTATTTGTCAGATGACAAGGCAACGGCTCATATGTGAATTGTATACTCAAAGTAGTTTTTTTGGGTCTATTTCATGAAATTCATGCAAGAAGTAAGTGTTTATTTACAGGAAGCATATAAACAGAATTGAACTTGCTAACGTATACTATAACTTCTATTTTGGGTAAGAGTTAAAGAAGGAAACAAGTGCTTACTATCTACATAAAATCTATGGTAGGTCTACAAAGCAGCTTGTTATGCTGTGACATGATAAAAAAAAATTTAAAAAAAATACACAACATATGAAAACATAAGAAATTGATTGTGGCACCATATTTTGCAATCCTGTTATACTGCTAAATTTCCTGAAAACTCTAGCTTTAGAACTGAATTATAAAATGAAAACTCTCATTTATTTAAAGAAAGATTTAGTGGGTTTTGTGGCAAGAATAAAGCTCAGATATTATAAACCCAATAACAGTATTAAATTAAAAAATCCCAAGTTAAATTATTTTTAAAATCTCATTTTCTAAACTTGAAGATAAATATGTCATGGCTTGACAAATTGCCCTTGGTCTGGTCATTTGTTTGAAATATAACCATTACTCAGAAACTTAGTTCAGCTCACTATTTAGGACCTACAAGTATGAATAAAAGCTATTTGTGTTGTTCCTTATGATTAGATCTGATTTTAAGAAAAGATCATTTCATCTTGAAGCCTTTAATCAAAGCATAGGAAAGGTCATTCTTTGCTGTAACCAGTGCAGTGAACGTGTGTCCACATGTGAATTTTAAGGGGATTGCCGTTGGTGTAACAAACTTCAGCACATGAGTGCTGAGCCTGTCTTGATGATTATTGAATTGGATGAGTGGGGCATTTACCTAGTTTGAGATGAAAATACAGAAGTTGTCACAGTAATGACTAACAGAATGCTCACTTTATATGGTGTTAACCATTTTTGTTTCTGTATCGTTCTTTCTATGAGAAGTGGATAAACAGGAGACCAGCAATGAGGTTATATGTAAGTTATTTGTGATGCTAAACACCCACAGAAAGCAGAGGAGGGAGCAGAGATATTTAAATATAACTGGAAATATACAGTTGGCTAAGAAAATTCAACTGTTAGCCAAAATATTGTCCAGGACAGCTGCTGTCCTGAAATAAATCAGGAAAAGATATTAGTTCCAAGTGTCTGCAACTGGATGTGTTTCTGAGTCTGTCAGTTGGTAACAAGCTTTTGCTCAGTCTGTAGGATGAATAGCTTAAGTATTCCTGTGTAACAAATGCTCAATAGTTTGTAATTAATCAGTTGTTTAATTGAATAGCTCACAACAGCATGAAAACCTTTACCCCATAAATTGCAAGGAAGGTGGTGTAAGGTGTAAGAAGCAAGCCTTGAATTTGCAATGGGGACTCACCTGACCCAGCTGCTCTCTGTGGGTACTGCTGCTGTTCAGCTCTAGGAAAACAACTGAACATGGTGAAAGATCACCAAGACTGAGGAAGTTCACGTACAGAGCTGGTTGGATACCTTGAAAGCCAACATGGCAGGTTACGACTCCCAGGAAGGAAAAACTGAGTTGTTTTTCATCCTGTCTAGGTAGAATTTTGGTCTTCAAAGTCAGCTCCAAAAAAAACCCCAAACCAGAAAACAAGTTAGTTACTGCTGCTTAATTCTCAACTCTCACTTGCTGTGAAGCCAGCTCTGCAAGAAGTTATTCTAATTTATTCTAGCTGTTTCCCTTTCCTGAAGGCTGATAATAGCTGATTCAGTAAATTCCAGTGAAACAATATGCTGTCAAACCATGAAGCTTTTCAACTGAAATTCTTCAGGAAATTTGTTTCTTTTAGCAAGACTGTTTCAGGGAAGAGGGGATGTGGGGAGGGGGATGGAAGTCCTGTTTTGACACTTTTGCTTTGAAACTTCCAGAAGGCAGGTGTAATTACTTTGTCTGAAAAATGAGGGTGTGGGCTTTACTTAATCTGAAGCTGTAAAAACCCTTTTTGAATAAATGTAAAGCAAAAGATAGTAAATACTGTCAGCCCCCTCCCCCACAATTATTTCTCGTCATTTTTTCCATCATGAGCACAACAAAATTGTATTAGGTTTGAACACAATTAATTTTTGTCTCATTTTATGAGTCCATTAATTGATATCAAATGATTCTGCAGCTAATGACACCCAAACCGAAGCTTTTTCTGCTGTTCTACCTCTGGTTTGAGTTGACTCTATCTAGATCCCTTTCAAAATCATCCCTTTTTTCAGTGATCTCTGCATTTAAAGAAAAAGCACAGCACAACTGAATGCATGGGAAAGAGACAGATAGTGAGACAATTAAATTGCCCTATAAGTGAAAAAAAAATTAGTTTAATTTAAATGGGAATAGCTATGTCAGGTGTACTGGATGCATTCATGATTTCCCTAGAAATCACTTCTGCCCACTTCTTTTTATCCACACTGCAAAAGAACAAGTATTTTATGATAAACAATAATTTCTTAAAATGTCCTTTTTTCATTAAAAAATGAGGGGGCAGTAGTAAGGAAGGGTAAGTAACGACAATGAAATACATAGCAGATTAATGATGACCTATATAAACTATTGGATATTAACTTAGAAAGAACTTCCAGAATGAATAAGTCAATAAAAAAAACAGCTTACACTTCTGTTTAAAAGACAGAAAAACTTCAGCAGAAATCAAATTAAGCCATTTGAAAGCACACCGTACTGGACAAAATTAAGCAAGAAGGAGGTTCATTGCTGTCTTAATTCCTAATCCTTATTTTCCTCCCACCATCTTCTACCCATCTATCCTCTCTTCCTAGAAGGATTTCCATGTGTAAAATACTTTGCCATTAAAAATAATCTGACGGCATCTTAATCCCAAATATTTTTCATATTATTTTAAAAAATATTATTTCAATTAAAGTTACATGGAAGTCCTCAGTCTGAACAAAGGTTTGTTACAATTTTTGCAGACAAAGTTTTGTTACAATTTTTGCAAAAAGTTTAAAGAGTCAGAGGATAAGTTTAGCTTCTGGTTTAGAAGTGTTGACATCATGAAGTTCCCTAAAGGATTCTGCACTAATCTTCTTATGATGTTTGTTGATGGCATGTTGAAAAGGGTCCTGAGCAGAATCAGATTGTTAGAGTTTTCATGGCTGAAAACCAACAAAAGAAGTTTGGTGTTTGGTTTGGTTTTGAGAGGAAGTGTTGGTGTGGCTTTTTTGTCTTGTTTTCCAAAAAGGTCCTTCCTCTGTTGTTTTAAGCTTCTTTTCTACCACAGCTCTCAATTTTGAGTACATAACAAAGGAATCTGTATTTGTGTTTTAGTAATGATGACATTTTCTCCCTACAGAGCCTGCACTAAGTCAAAGATTGCAGAGCTGCTGGCCCGTGATCTACTTTTGCTAATGATTGTGTACCAAGTATACACACACTCCATGATTTGCAGTGCATTCATTACTAGTTTGATCCTGCTGCTAAGTGGTTTGGCCCAAACATCAGCTTAATAAACAGAGGTCTGGGTCCAGCCATATCCTAATGGAAAGCTAGTAAAGCCACTTGTTTCTGTTGACAGCACAGCACCGGCTATTCTGCCCTTGTGGCAACCTGCCATCTCAGAGTGTCATGATTGATGATGAACTCCCACAGAGCTGAGGAAAAGCCTGAACAGCTTTTGAGGAGATTAAAACAGTCTTTCAAGAAGGAAATAAGCATCTGAATCCAAACAAAAATAAATGTGCATTATGCAGCTGTAATTCCTGTTCTCTTGTGCGGCTGAAACATGTAG
This sequence comes from Corvus moneduloides, assembly GCF_009650955.1. Taxonomy (NCBI): domain Eukaryota; kingdom Metazoa; phylum Chordata; class Aves; order Passeriformes; family Corvidae; genus Corvus; species Corvus moneduloides. The sequence goes on along the minus strand of NC_045477.1, from coordinate 14,658,732 downwards.
ACAATTCAGAGCTATTCCAGTAAGCATTTTGGATTATAACACACATACACACTCCATGGCTATGAGGGACAATCTTTCAGAAGAAGAACCAATATAGTCATAGTCAATATTCAGTGTTCAAAGAACACTCCTACAGCATCAGTTATACTGGAATGGTTTCTGACACATGTCAAAATAGAATGCCTAAAATTGTTTTTTCAAGAGGTGGAAAAAGTGAGTTAAGTTTCCAGGAGGCAGGCCAATGAATGCTTAAAAACCTGTGTTCAGGGAAATCTTTTGCTATTTGATGTTAGTTCCACAACAGGAGAAACTGCTGTTTTGGCCCACGTATTGGTATTGGAGTTCCCAGGGATGGTGGTTGTAGTAATGCTGTCAGAGCCACTGAGAAAAAACTCCAGCAAAGGAAAACAGCCACAACAAACAGAGGAATCTGCATCTGTGATGTCTGTGGCAAAACTGAGCTAGTTTCTTACCCAGGCCACAAAAATACATTCATCCCTGCAGTCTATAGAGATTATAAATTTAGGAGAAATCAATTCATGATTTTAACACCGAATTAATTCAGTATTATCTATTTCCCACATGAGATCCAAGTACTTGAAGGTATGGTTATATTTTATATAACCCAAGGAATTAGCAGATATGTCTAAAACATCCAGTAATTCTATTTTGGACACAACTTTAAGCTATGGTTTTCTCTTCAAATGGAATTTTTGGGATCAGTGGAATGGATTGTGCTTCAGGAAATGTTCACCATTTTGGGGCAATAATGGTATTCTATATCACTATTCAGAGTCTACATGGCTTTTAGAGCACTTAAGTGTCAACATTTACAGAGAGAAAGATTTTCAATCTAAAGTATAATAGAATGGAACTCTGTTATAATCAAAAAGTTCAGAAGTTACCCTCAAAAAGTCCACAAGTTACTTCATGAAAGGCATACACAGTAAACCCAAAAATATCAAACTTCTGTTTGCAAGATAAATAATTTTTAAGAACAGTGATGACCTAAGAGTCATTTGTCAGTATAGTAAATTCTAAGCCCTCACTGAGGCCTCTGCTCTTATTTATCACATTAAATGAGACAGCACTGCTAGTGATGCAGTGTCTGACAGACCTGGCTCCTGTCAGACATGAATACTGCTCTACCCTTTTTTTTAACATGACAGCAAAGTTCCAGCTCTTTACCTCTTTTCAGAGAAGGCTTAAGACTGAACTGAGAATAATACAAATTGTCACCTACCAGCATTTATTCATTAGTGAAATTTCTTTTTAATGAACGTGGTATTTCACTCATTCTTATGGATTATTATTTATTTTCCTAATTATTCATTCCTTATATTCCTATTACATTTACCAGTTTGTACTTAATAATTGTTTACATATCTAATTTAGATCACACTCTTTTGCAAAGCCTTTCTTTGAAATCATAGAACGAATCAGAGAATCATAGAATGACCTGGGTTGGAAGAGATGTTTAACATCATCTAGATCCAAACCCTCTGCCATGGGCAGGGACACCTTTCCTCTAGACCAGGTTGCTCAGAGCCCCATCCAGCCTGGACTTGAACATTTCCAGGGGTGGGGCAGCCACAGATTCTCTGGGAAACCTGTGCCAGGGCCTCATCACCCTCAAAATAAAGAATTTCTTCCTAATATCTAATCTAAATCCTGCTCTCCTTCAGTTTGAAGCCATTCCCCCTTGTCCTGTCACTCCAGGCCCTTGTAAATAGTCTGTCACTATCTTTCCTGTGGGTTTCCTTCAGGTACTGGAAGGTCACAATTAAGTCATCCTGAAGCTTCTCTTCTCCAGGCTGAACAATCCCAATTCTCTCAGCCTTTCCTCATGGCAGAGCTGCTCCACCCCTCTGATCATCTTGGTAGCCTCCTCTGGACTGGCTCCAACAGGTCCCTGTCCTTCCTGTGCTGGGGACACTTGTTTTCTTTGAGTTTCTTTCAGAATTTTCTACAAGTTCACTAATAGTCTAGTAAAATAAATTTTCCAAGAAAAATTATTACTTTGACATAAAATAATTTAATTTCTTTAAAGGCCCAATTGATGTCCCTTTGTAGATTCTCTTGGAATTAAGAGGTATCCATAGAAAAATACACTCCACTGGAATACACTGTTCAGTTTACAGAACTGGGAGGAATCTATCAGCACTGTGTGTCTGGATGTCTAACTAAATATGTCCATTTATTTGGTACAGCCAAAGGAGTGTTAGAAATACGGTAAAGAATAAAAGAGATGCATTGTTGGCACGTAGAAGTTTTATCCAAGCAAGGGAAAAAAACCCCAAACAACAGGACTTACATCCCATATGCACATTAACATCTGTGTATAAGAAGCAGATGTACACACTATATAGTAGAGATGCATATAAGTGTTTATAATTTTGTTTCATGGGGGAAAACCAAGAATAGCTAAAATGCAACTAGATAACTCAGATTTAGCCAAAGGATATAAACCATGTCCTCATGAAATCACGGTTGACAGGAAATAGTAGCATTTAGGTTCTGAAACCTGACATGAACTAAAAAATTTTATCTCCTTGGCAAACTTTAACATTTTCTTCAGGAAAAAAAAACTAGTCATATTCCAGAGTTTCCTAGAGTGAGAGCAAGATGTGTGAAACCTGACTGTAAAGAAGCAAAAGAAGCAAAATGAACTTCAGCAAAAGCATGACAAAGCTGCCAGGTGCTGAACCAAACCGTGAGTTCAGCAGGAAAAAAATTTGAAGCCTTTATCAAAATCACAATTCAAGAAGGCCATATCCTTAGAAATATAAGTTTTATTAATTAAGAAATGCAAAAATTTCTTCAAGCTGTAGTTAGATGTACCAACTGCTGTCTGATATTGAAAATTTCTGAACCAAGAGAAAATAAGAAACAGGACTAGATAGGCACTTGTATTAATGCCTGTATGATATATTTGACAGGAAATTAATCCTGACCCCTGAAAACAGACAATTCCGTAAAGATAAGCCCTTATTAAAAGCATAAGGATATTGGGTTTTTTCTCATCATGGATCCTTGTCTCACAGTCGCATCTGAAGATAATCCTTTCATTTAAGATGACAGTTAAAAAGAGCAGGAGAAGAAACTAGTACAACACACTCAAAATATTTTTGGGATCATACCTAGGTGTTGGGGTTTTAGTTTAGTCTGTTTTTTTTCCTGTTAAAGGAATTTTCTCCCATATGCATGTTGCTAGGGGACAAATAGCTGTACTTAAGAAAGACAAAAGGGGAGTGGGGCGGACCTGGCTACTCCTTTGTCTACACCTGGGTGTGGGGTCAGTTCGCTCTGAGCGTCCGGAGAGAGAAGCTGCAGAGAAAGGAGCTGCTGCTTCTTTCTTTTTGGCCGTTCTTTCTTTCTGCTGGAAGCAACGCCGGGACCCCAAAAGCCGCTTTCCCTGCCCTGCTGGAGACCGGGCTGTGGCTGCCCTGCCCCGCTGCTGCTTCGAGCTTCCGCTACGCTGTAGCCCTGCTCGCCCTGCCTGCCTGGGCCTCCGTGGGGTTCTCCCATCTGGATACATCTCGCCTGCCACCCGGGATTTGTGTCCGTCTCTGCCGTTTCAGCCTGCTGTTCCTGAGAGTCCGGGATCGGCTGCCCAGGGGTTTGTGAAGCCTTTGTCCCATCCCTTCCCGGGATCCCCGGAGCACCGGTGCCGCGTGCTCCCCGAGCTCGCTCCGGAGCGCCCCCTGCAGCCGCGGGGGAACCATCGCACCTGCCCTGCTCACCGGGAGCCGCCAGCGCCCCTGCCGGCTGCGAGCAAAACTGCACCCGAGGGGAAAGGGCCCGACAGCCGAGAAGGCTGGGACTGGGTTTGTGATTGCTGTTACTGCCATAGTTGTTGTTGTTTTGTTTGACTGGTTATATACACATATATATATAGAGTAAAGAACTGTTATTCCTATTTCCCACATCTTTGCCTAAAGGCCCTTGATTTCAAAATATAGTAACTTGGAGGGAAAAGGGGTTATATCTGCCACTTCAAGGGGGGGCCTCTGCCTTCCTTAGCAGACACCTGTCTTTCAAAACCGAGACAGATCTTGGCGCCCAACGTGGGGCCTGAGGGCATTAAGAGATAGAGGTGAAAAAGGAATAACAGTTCCTCGATAACTTTATTTTTGTGTGCTGGATATTGGAACCTTGTTAGGCAGCACTATGTGGTCTAGTTTACCCTGGTTTGGGTGGCATGTGGCCGTGGCTATATTCTTCCCCTTTGCAGCTCCTTACTTGAATATGGGTCCTCTGACTAAGGCTACCATTGCTATTATCCAGCTTGCGTTATGGGTCGAGAAGGTGAGGAATTCATGGGTTTTTAACTTCCTCCGGAATGTGGGCACATGGATAAACAGCTATCACACACTGAGCACATGTTTTTGGGGTTATGTTAACAATGGTACCTTCTGTGAGGAAATGACACCAGGGGAAGTTTTCTCCCAACCCCTCAACCAGTTCTTTGGGCCCACCCCATCAATTTTCGAAGGGTTTAAATTCCCTCTGAATACTAACCATCTGCTGCTGATAGGCCTACTCTATTTAGCATTCAAGGATAAGTTGAGATTGGCTTGGATATCTACCCAGACACCAGCCCCAGAGACTAGAGATCCTGCCCCAGAACCTGACATGGCCCCAGAGAGTAGAGTTCCTACCCCAGAGCCTGATCCTGCCCCAGAGCCTGACATGGCCCCAGAGAGTAGAGTTCCTACCCCAGAACCTGACACGGCCCCAGACACTAGAGATCCTACCCCAGAGCCAGAGCCTGCCACAGCCCCAGACACTAGAGATCCCGCCCCACAGACTCACACCGCCCAACAGTCCACCTCAGAAATGGACTACCCAAACTGGGTGGGGGTACTGGCAAAAGGGATGCAGGAGATGGGCCAAGAGATGGGTCAGGTGCGCCAGGGGATATGCCAGGAGATGGGCCAGGTGCGCAAGGAGATGTGCCAGGAGATGGGCCAGGTGCGCCAGGAGATATGCCAATTGCTAAGGGAATACACCTCCTCAGCTAGTGAAAAACCCTCTCCCTGCCCCAAAGAGGGTGAGTCCGATGGTGCAGCAGTGGAACCCACGGATGTTACAACCGTCCAGGCTTCAGCTGAACCACAAGGACAACCACAGCCAGCAGCAGTCGCCCCTGTGCAAAGGAGGAAGTAGAAGACCAAATCAGTACGACCGGTTAATGATGATGGGCAACCAGGGCCCTCACAACCAGCAGGAGAGCCAGAGCCAGAAGTCATCACTGAGTCCCTGTCGCACGACAGTCTCCGTGCTATGCGAAACGACATTGTGCGAAGGGGGCGTGAGCCTTATACCACCTGGCTGCTTCGGGTTTGGGACCTTATGGGCACAAGTGTGCAACTGGATAGTGGTGAGGCAAGGTATCTGGGATCGTTGACCCAGGACCCAGGTGTGGACCAGATATTTGTGAGGGAGCCAGGGCCTCTCTCTCTCTGGGAGCGGCTCTTAATGAGTGTGAGAGAAAGGTTCATTCACAAAGAAAGAATGCAGGAGTATCATCATAGAATGCAGTGGAAGACACTCGAGCAAGGGATCCAACAGCTAAGAGAGGTGGCAATATTAGAGGTACTCTTTGGGAAGGATGGACAGCATGATAATGACCCCGATAAGGTCAGGTGCACAGGACAGATGATGTGGAACCTGGCAAGGCTAGGGCCATCGCAATACACCACCTTCATTGCAACGATTGATGCTGACAATACCCGAGAAACAGTGGGCTCTGTTGCCAACAGGCTCAGGCATTATGACAGCATGATCAATGGCCCGCTGAAAGCTCATGTCTCTGCTGTGGTCCAGGACCTCAAAGAGGAGATGAAGGAGATGAGGAAGGAAATGAGGGAGGAGATGAGGGAGGAGACGAGGGAGGAGATGAGGAGGGTCAGTGTGGCACCAGTGCGAGTCACAGGCCCCCAAGTCAGAGCCCATCGTCCCCCTGCTAGAGAGAGAGGGTACACCCCACAAGCTGAGCTGTGGTTTTTCCTGTGTGAGCATGGGGAAGACATGAGAAGGTGGGATGGGAAACCCACCTCTGCCCTGGCAGCGCGGGTGCGTGAACTCAAGGAGGGAGGCACTAACCGAGGGGGTTCCGCTAAGGTGAAGGTAGCCTCAGCCTCCCGTGACCGAGCTGCCAGGTATTACAGAAAGGAGGATGATATGTCGGATCCCCTTGAAGGTACCTCGAGCATGTACACCCAGGGAAAGAATGATAACCAGGGCTAGAGGGGCCCTGCCTCTAGCCAGGAAGAGGCACGGGAGAACCGAGTTTTCTGGATGGTGTGGATCCGATGGCCTGGCACATCAGAGCCACAAAAATATGATGCATTGGTTGATACTGGGGCACAGTGTACTTTAATGCCATCGGGACATGTGGGGGCAGAACCTGTATCCATCGCTGGGGTGACTGGGGGATCGCAGCAGTTGACCTTTTTGGAAGCTGAGGTGAGCCTGACTGGGAAGGAGTGGCAAAAGCATCCGATTGTGACCGGCCCAGAGGCCCCGTGTATTCTGGGCATAGACTTCCTCCGGAATGGCTACTACAAAGACCCAAAAGGACTCAGATGGGCATTTGGGATTGCTGCTGTGGAGGCAGAGGGCATTAGGCAATTGAACACCCTGCCTGGACTATCTGAGAATCCTTCTGCAGTTGGGCTCCTGAAAGTGGAAGAGCAACGAGTGCCAATTGCCACCTCGACAGTGCACCGCCGGCAGTATCGGACAAATCGAGATGCTGTGATCCCCATCCACAAGATGATCCGCGAGCTGGAGAGTCAAGGGGTGGTCAGCAAGACCCACTCACCCTTCAACAGCCCCATCTGGCCTGTGCGCAAGTCTGACGGGGAATGGAGATTGACTGTGGACTATCGTGCCCTGAATGAAGTGACTCCACCGTTGAGCGCTGCCGTGCCAGACATGTTGGAGCTCCAGTACGAGCTGGAGTCCAAAGCAGCAAAGTGGTACGCCACTATTGACATTGCCAATGCATTCTTCTCCATTCCTCTGGCAGCAGAGTGCAGGCCTCAGTTTGCCTTCACCTGGAGGGGCGTGCAGTACACCTGGAACCGACTGCCCCAGGGGTGGAAGCACAGTCCCACCATCTGTCATGGACTGATCCAGACTGCACTAGAAAAGGGTGAGGCTCCAGAACATCTGCAGTACATTGATGACATCATTGTGTGGGGGAACACCGCAACCGAAGCGTTTGAGAAAGGAGAGAGAATAATTCAAATTCTCCTGCAAGCTGGTTTTGCCATCAAGAAGAGCAAGGTCAAGGGACCTGCCCGAGAGATCCAGTTCCTGGGAGTAAAGTGGCAAGATGGACGACGTCAGATTCCCATTGAGGTCATCAATAAGATCACAGCAATGTCTCCGCCGACCAACAAGAAGGAAACACAAGCTTTCCTAGGTGCTATAGGTTTCTGGAGGATGCACATTCCCGAGTACAGCCAGATCGTGAGTCCTCTCTACCTGGTTACCCGCAAGAAGAATGATTTCCACTGGGGCCCTGAACAGCAGCAAGCCTTCACCCAGATCAAACAGGAAATTGCTCATGCCGTAGCCCTTGGCCCAGTCAGGACAGGACCAGAGGTGAAGAACGTGCTCTACTCTGCAGCCGGGAACAATGGTCTGTCCTGGAGCCTCTGGCAGAAGGTGCCTGGTGAGACTCGGGGCCGACCACTGGGATTCTGGAGCCGAAGCTACAGAGGATCTGAAGCCAACTACACTCCCACAGAGAAGGAAATCCTGGCAGCTTATGAAGGAGTCCAGGCTGCCTCAGAAGTAATCGGCACAGAGGCACAACTCCTCCTGGCACCCCGACTACCGGTGCTGGGGTGGATGTTCAAAGGAAAGGTTCCCTCCACGCATCACGCCACCGACGCTACTTGGAGCAAATGGATTGCCCTCATCACGCAGCGCGCCCGAATTGGAAACCCAAGTCGCCCTGGGATCTTGGAAATAATTACGAACTGGCCGGAAGGTGAGACTTTTGGGTTATCTTCTGAAGAAGAAGAGGAGCAGGTGACACGTGCCGAAGAAGCCCCACCATATAACGAGCTACCAGAGAGTGAAAGACAATACGCCCTCTTCACTGATGGTTCCTGCCGAATTGTAGGCGCTAGCCGGAAATGGAAAGCCGCTGTATGGAGCCCCACACGACAAGTTGCACAGGCTACTGAAGGAGAAGGTGGATCGAGCCAATTTGCTGAGCTCAAAGCTGTCCAATTAGCTCTGGACATAGCTGAAAGAGAGAAGTGGCCAAAGCTCTACCTCTACACTGATTCATGGATGGTAGCCAATGCTCTGTGAGGTTGGCTGGAAAGGTGGAATAAGGCAAACTGGCAGCGCAGAGGAAAACCAATCTGGGCTGCTGAAGAGTGGAAAGACATTGCCACTCGGGTAGAGAAGCTATCCGTGAAGGTCCGTCATGTAGATGCTCACATCCCCAAGAGCCGGGCTAATGAAGAACATCGTAACAACAAACAGGTAGATCAGGCTGCGAAAATAGAGGTGTCCCAGATAGACTTGGATTGGCAACATAAAGGAGAATTGTTCCTAGCTCGATGGGCCCATGATGCCTCAGGTCATCAGGGCAGAGATGCCACCTATAAGTGGGCACGAGACCGAGGGGTGGATCTAACCATGGACAGTATCTCCCAGGTTATCCATGATTGTGAGACATGCGCTGCGATCAAGCAGGCCAAGCGGGTGAAGCCTCTGTGGTATGGTGGGCGATGGTCCAAATACAGGTATGGGGAGGCCTGGCAGATTGATTACATCACACTGCCTCAAACCCGCCAAGGCAAGCGCTATGTGCTCACAATGGTAGAAGCCACCACTGGATGGCTGGAGACCTACCCTGTGCCTCATGCTACTGCCCGGAACACCATCCTGGGCCTGGAAAAGCAAGTCCTTTGGAGGCATGGCACCCCTGAGAGAATTGAATCTGACAATGGGACTCATTTCAAGAACAGCCTTATAAACACCTGGGCTAGAGAACATGGCATAGAGTGGGTGTACCACATCCCTTACCATGCACCAGCAGCTGGGAAGGTTGAGCGGTGTAATGGACTGCTTAAAACCACCTTGAAGGCACTGGGTGGGGGGACTTTCAAAAACTGGGAGATGCATTTAGCAAGAGCCACCTGGTTAGTTAACACTCGAGGTTCCACCAGCCGAGCAGGCCCTGCCCAATCTGAACCCCTACAAACAACAGACGGGGATAAGGTTCCAGTGGTGCACATGAGAGGTATGCTTGGAAAAACTGTTTGGGTAAAGTCTGCCTTGAGCAAAGACAAACCCATCCATGGGGTTGTTTTTGCTCAGGGACCAGGTTGCACCTGGTGGGTGATGCAAAAGGATGGAGAGACCCGATGCTTACCTCAAGGGGACCTTGTTTTAGGGTGAACTACCCATGGCTCTGTACTTGTATCAGTATCAGCATGTATATTTGTATATAATTTGGGTAATGCATAGATTTATATGGTTAAAAAAAGTTAAGTTTCATGTAACATGTTAGTATGGGAAAAAATTCGGGGTGGATAATGTTGGGGTTTTAGTTTAGTCTGTTTTTTTTCTTGTTAAAGGAATTTTCTCCCATATGCATGTTGCTAGGGGACAAATAGCTGCACTTAAGAAAGACAAAAGGGGAGTGGGGCGGACCTGGCTACTCCTTTGTCTACACCTGGGTGTGGGGGCAGTTCGCTCTGAGCGTCCGGAGAGAGAAGCTGCAGAGAAAGGAGCTGCTGCTTCTTTCTTTTTGGCCGTTCTTTCTTCCTGCTGGAAACAACGCCGGGACCCCAAAAGCCGCTTTCCCTGCCCTGCTGGAGACCGGGCTGTGGCTGCCCTGCTCCGCTGCTGCTTCGAGCTTCCGCTACGCTGTAGCCCTGCTCGCCCTGCCTGCCTGGGCCTCCGTGGGGTTCTCCCATCTGGATACATCTCGCCTGCCACCCGGGATTTGCGTCCGTCTCTGCCGTTTCAGCCTGCTGTTCCTGAGAGTCCGGGATCGGCTGCCCAGGGGTTTGTGAAGCCTTTGTCCCATCCCTTCCCGGGATCCCCGGAGCACCGGTGCCGCGTGCTCCCCGAGCTCGCTCCGGAGCGCCCCCTGCAGCTGCGGGGGAACCATCGCACCTGCCCTGCTCACCGGGAGCCGCCAGCGCCCCTGCCGGCTGCGAGCAAAACTGCACCCGAGGGGAAATAGCCTGACAGCCGAGAAGGCTGGGACTGGGTTTGTGATTGCTGTTACTGCCATAGTTGTTGTTGTTTTGTTTGACTGGTTATATACACATATATATATAGAGTAAAGAACTGTTATTCCTATTTCCCACATCTTTGCCTAAAGGCCCTTGATTTCAAAATATAATAACTTGGAGGGAAAAGGGGTTATATCTGCCACTTCAAGGGGGGGCCTCTGCCTTCCTTAGCAGACACCTGTCTTTCAAAACCGAGACACTAGGATATTAATTTAGCAAAATTTTTGCTTTAAAAGAAAGACATCATAAAACCATATATTCCAACTTTATTCAAGTCTTAGATGATTAGATGTAATACAGGATTAGTTCAATCTTTTCTTCACTTAAGATATGTGTATGTTTCAGTTTTACTTTCCTGTGATGACCAAAGATGAAAAGAAATGGTCAATTTATACTACGTTCCTCTGCTTTTATTTCTGTATTGTCTAGAACTGAACAAATCAAACAGACCTTAATAGCACAGTTTAAAGTCCCATCATCTTTTACATTATATAGAGTCAATTGAAACTATGTTTCTGGAAGCAAAGCAGTAACAATAATAATGAGAATACCAGTAAAATACTTCTCAGCTTACCTTGTTTTATTCATCTTTAATTCATCAGATGAAATATAGTCACAGTATCCTTTAAATATTGCATTTGTTTTCTCAGAACTTCATGTAAACTACCACTATGATGTAACATTGTAACCTGCCACAGGTGTTGAAACTATTTCAAGCATTATTTTACATTACTTAAAAAGTTAGCTTGCCTGTAAAGTGTTTCACGTTCTATTGTCAGCTGTCAAAAACCTTAATCTCAGCCTATACAAAGAACTTTTTGAGTCGCTGAAGGTTTGTTCTGAATTCTCTGTCTTGCTCCTGGGCACAGTCAGGGAAGGACATACATTGAAATAGGTCAACAACAATCCTTCTGACTTTTTATGAACACTCTCAAGATTTTGTAAAGATGTAACTCTTTTTTTTTGCTTCTAGCCTTTGGTTCCAGCCTTGCATAGTTTTTGCTCCCTTTGCTTTTCGCATTGTCTTCAGTACTAGTGTTCATACCTGATTTGTACTTTTTTCTTGAAGTATTTCATTTAGTGAATAAGAATGACCTTGGAAATTAAATTTTCAATTTTAAATTTGCTCATCAAGTGCTCCTCAAAATCACTTTGAGTCTGAGAGACTGGCAGAAGACTTTCAGACTCTATCTAAAGGTGAAAAGGAGCATTGAAGGAGTTCCTGCCACCTGGCAAGTTTAATTTGCATATTTATCACTTGGTTTCAATATCATTTTATAAACTGTTCAACTTTTTTGTATCAGAAGGCTTCCTAAGAGTATTTCTTTATAACCTTCTCTTAGGGATGACAGCGACAATGATATGTAGCTCAATGTGCGTTGGAAGGTTCAGTGGTTCAGTGAGCACCCTTAAGGGAGAAAACGTGCATCAAAAATTCTCCTTTGAGTCACTTTACCACTTTTTTCAGAAGGAGTCCTACTTCTTATAATCATGTACATTTTAAAAGTTTAATTTATGATAGCATAATTTATTAATACTATGGAGAGAAAGTTGGACGTCCTAGTCAAGTGGTCCCTTGGCTGCATTAGATAGTCCAAGATGAAGTGAATATTCCTAAGGGTCTTGCTTAGTCCAACAAGTTATAACCTAGGTTGCTGAAATTTGTTGAATATTTTCAGGGGCCGCTGGAAGTCACAATGTGGATGGGAATTGAGTGCAGTTGTTATCAATGTCAGACACTCACTTTTATTGTAGTGATGCAATGACTAGAAAATGAGTCCTTCATTTAAACTATAGAAAACCCTGGGGGTCCATTGGGAAGAGTGTGGCCAGCCGATTCAGGGAGGTGATCCTGCCCCTCTACTCGGCCCTAGTGAGGCCACATCTGGAGTGCTGTGTCCAGTTCTGGGTTCCACATTTCAAGAAACCCAAGGAGATACTGGAGAGGGCCTACCAGAGGCCACAAAGATGATGAGAAGCCTGGATTATCTGTTTTACAAGGAGAAAATGCAGAAGCTGGGCCTGTTTAGTCTGGGGAAGAGAAGACTGAGAGGGGATCTTATTAATGCATATAAATATCTTAAAGGTGGGTGCGAAGAGGTTGGTGCCAGACTCCTTTCAGGAAGGAAGGAAGGAAGGAAGGAAGGAAGGAAGGAAGGAAGGAAGGAAGGAAATAGCAAAAGAGGTGTGTGGGGGGACAGGGAGAGTGACAGAGATTAAGCAGAAACATGTCACCCTTCTGTGGGTCCCAACAATGTCTTGTTGCTTCCCTCCATCTGGTCTTCTTGGTGGTGAGGGTTCCCTGTCAAAAAGTATAGAATCTGATGGATTCTGATACACGTTTGGGCAGGTGGGAACACACAGGTACCTCCCTGAGGGGGAGGGGCAAGTTTGGCACTGTCCCTTGCAAGACTCTGTATCTGTTGTATCATGTAGTATCACGTGCAGTGCTCTGGTGCAGAGTCTGAGGACCCCTTTGGGGGGGGCCCTTGATGGGCCATGACACCCCCTCTGCCGTCCCATAGATGTGGCCTTCCCGGGGTGGGAGGCCCCACAGCTGGGCCAGTCTGCCCAGCAGATGATGGCATTCACTGCATCTGGCCAGAGGCTATGCCACACACCCAAAACCTCTCCTCCTCCCCGCTTTGGTGTCGGGATCTGTGTGAGCCTGGCAACAGAAAAGCCTGGGGCTGTGGCTTCCACCCCAATGGTGCTGGGCTGGGCCCTGCTGTGGATGCTCTTCCAGATGCTTTGAACAATAGTGTCACTTTTCTTATCTCTATTCCTTGGGTGGTTTAACTCACAGCTCAGGGTTTCAATGAGGAGGCCCATCCAGGGTGGGCTTCGGTGGTACAGCGTCATTATACACCTTTGCTATAATAGGCAAAAGTCCTTTATAAAGATGTTTAAGCCATAAACCATAACATTTCAGTCTCCAACAAGAATGGATGCTCTCCGGAGGTCCCTTCCAATCCCAATCATTCTATGATTCTGTGGAAACACTCAGAATAATACAAGGTTTAGGATTTTACAAATACGTTCAGATAGTGTAAGTTATAAATATTGCGACAATGTTTTGAAAAAAGGATAGGATTTTTTAAAACTGTTAAATCACATTGAAAAACATTTCAAACTATTATACTTTGAATACACACCAGGATAAGAGCTGCCAGTCTATACCAGACAGTTGACTAAAAGGCCAATGCATATAAATGGATCTTTGTGCTAAGGTGAAATTTAACTAATATTTAAAAATGGCAGTAGCTCGGCAAAGACAGAAGTTGTAATGGAAGGCAAAGAGATCTCAAACCTTAAAGCTTTGGAAAAAGCCTATCAGTTTAGTATTTGACATCACTAAGTAAGACAGAATATCAGCATTATGATACCTCTGAAAGAATCCTGAATTTCACAAATTTACATCTGAATTGAACCATGCAGTCTTCCATTTACTTTTTAGTGTTATTTCATGCCTTTGCTGGTGTACTAAGGTGAAAAGTTTACTTACGACTGTGAGGCCTCATACTGAAACTATCAGAAAGGATTACCATTTGAACTGAACAACACAGGTGTACATTTCTCTGATTTTGGAAAAAGTGAAAAAAAAAAAAGGCAAAAAAAAGCCCAGAAAAGCAAAACAAACCCAAACAAACAAAAAACTCCCCCAAAACAGGGGAGAGATACTCCACTGCTGCAATTTCATATTTTTTTTTCCTCAGAATTTAAGTTACAACATCCTTAACTGATATCAGGATACAGAATGGAATTTTAACACTCCAGAAGCTTGGCATCATGGCTCAGGTGAACACAAGAGCTGCTTCCCTGAGTTAGAGGGCACAGCAAGAGCAGGATGTGCCAGGGAGTTGCTACTCTGTGCTGGCACCTCGGAAGTTTGTGGGTGCTGGCAACATTATTGTAGGAAAGTGTGATTAGAATCAGAGGAGCTGAAACAGCTAGCAGGAAAGGGGAGAACCAGGAAGAAATATTTTCTGTTAAATATAACTGCATTTTTATACCTACTCTATGGAATCTTGTGCAGTACAAAATGTCTGCGGGATAGGAAGAACTGCTGATAACTGTGCATATAAATATTCATGTTCATGTGTCAAGGCAGGGACATAATTGTCAGTTAAGTCTACTGGAAAAATCATTAATTTTATTAAACCACAGCTTTGAAAAACTTTTAAAGACAGTACTGGCTTTATACATACTTTTGCTTTAAAAATCAACATTTTTTTGTTTTGCTTCCTCTTGCTCCTTTCCATTTCCTCTCCATTGTCTTTTGCTCCTTCTCCTTCAGTTCAAGAAAAGATTCTGCAGGAAAGATGAGATGATGGTTCCTGTCTTGTGTTTCTTCTAGAGAGTAATTTACGAAGAGCACAATTATACCACTCAGATAAGCACAATCTCATAAGAGCACCACCATGTATCCTTTTTAAAGCATAACGAAGAACCTATAAGTTGTTATTTTGGAAAATAAAGGACATAGGTGAAGCAGTGACCATAATTTAACTAGGTCTAATATTAAAGTCTTTATAAATTAACTTCCAGTATCAAGCACAACAGAACAATAGAACCAAATTAGTACTGATATACTATGCTGCAATTTTGTGCAGTCTATTTACATTTCAATGGAAAACTGGAAATAGGTATTCTGAAGGATGCAATCAGATAAATTGCAAATGCACCCATTTAATGTCTAAGGATTTCCTTTTCACAGCAAATTCTTTTCTGGCTTGAAAATACCACACAAATGAAAAAACACCAGGTTGCTCTGCCAAAGGAGCCTATCAGATATTTCAGAGAGTGGCGATGATCAGTCAAGGATAAAAAGTAACTTTTGTGTACGCACAAAGGAGGGGGATGAGCAAGGGGATTTTCGCCCCTATTACGGGGCTGTGTTTTGGATTCATGCTGAAAACAGAGTCGATATCACAAGGATTTTTTAGCTACTGCTGAGCAGGGCTTCCACAGGGTCAAGACCTTTTCTGCTCCTCACACCACCCCACCAAGGAGTGGGCTGGGGGAGAACAAGAAGCTGGGAGAGGACACAGCCAGGACAGCTGGCTCCAAGTGACTATAGGAATATCCCACAACATACGGCATCGTGCTCAGCTTATAAAGCTGGGGGGAAAAAAAGGGTAGGGGGACATTTGGAGCCATGGTGTTTGTCTTCTCAAGTCACCATTAAGTGTGATGGAGCCCTGCTCTCCTGGGGATGGCTGAACACCTGCTCACCCATGGGAAGTGGTGACTTAATTCCTTGTTTTGCTTTGCTTTCATGCGCACCTTTTGCTTTCCCTATTAAACTGTCTTTATCTCAAGCCACGAGTTTTCTCAGTTTTACTCTTATTCTCTCCTCCATTCCACTGTGGGGGAGTGAGCAAGCAGCTGCGAGGGGTGGCTGGGGTTAAACCACAACATCATATGAGGTACCATAGAAGATTCCAGTCTCTAGGCGCCTCGGTCTTTCACACTAATCAGTCTTTATCCAACTTTTTGTGTTAAACTTGGTTTTTGTCAGCTGAACCAAAACCTCACATATTAAATGTAGTTAGCAAACTACCTGTGACTAAAGAGACCTCCTAGGTCACTGAGCACCACATGGTAATGCTCTAGAAAACCTAAGACACCCTCTTTATTTATGTAGAGTGATTTCATACTTATTGCTGTTTTTAGTAATATGAACATAACTTCCCCATATTGGATGTTTGACAGCAGAGTGGTATGTGTCCCTGCCCTTCATGGCATTTCAACTGAGATGAAAAGCTTGAACATTCATGTGACACACAGAATTATGAGAACAAGCTATCCATTTTATTTTTAGTACAGCATTTATTCATATACAGCTGTACGTAGGTATGTAATTACAGCTGACCCATAAGTTCCAGTTGCTCTGCTATGTCAACTATTTGCAAAGTATCATATATAAATATCTTAATAGCTTACATTTTTTTAGTAAAACATTAATTGATACCATGATTCCAGAGGTTAATATCTTTATTTGATGCTGTCATTGGTACCATGTTTAACAGACTGCAGTAATTTTCTTGCACCTTAAATTAATCTCAATCATATCTTAAAAATCTCAGCTGTTGGAGAAATTATATGAGCTTATGAAAGCTTATGAAAGAGAGGATAAAATTATTTTTTGGTGGGAACCACTACATTTTAAGAGTCATAGAGGAGTTTATTTTGGAAAAAATCTTTGAAGGTAAACTTCTCTTATCTTCTGATTAAGGCAGGGCAGGCTTAAGTGATTACATCTTGCGCCAGGGTTTCTGCCTGGGTCAAGTGACCTTTAGCATGCCAGTGCAGCCAGTGCAACCAGTGCAGTTTGAAAGTCTGGTCATTGGTCCAAGTTCCTGGTCATTGGAACATCATTCATGTTAAGTAGGAAGCCAAACGTAGTCTTCTCCACCTCCTCTCTCCACCATTAGATTGGTTACTTAAAAGTAATAGAAAAAAAAATTAAAATAAAATTAAATACAAAAATATGAAATGAAAAAAAAGTGAAATGAAATACAAAAAATACGAAGCCTCATACTATTTTTTGGTTCCCAGTTTTGGCTCACTCATCTTGTGTATTCTGGGTTAACTACATGCTCCTTTAGGGCCACAAGTTTTAGATTTAAAAAACCCACCAACCTGCTCCGAGCATGAGTTTGGACTACATGACCTCTGGACCTTGTAATTAATATTATTTTCACTCTATACATTTAAGAAAAGTTTCCTTATTTGTATATATATGAACAGAGAACAGAAGGATCTACAGCAAAAAAAGGTACTAATGATGCTATAATTATCTTATTTGAAGGAACACATAAAATTTACAGTGCAAAATGTTTTTCTGCAGCATTTTTGAACTTAAAAAGGCTTTATTATGATAAATTTTTTGCAAATGTAAAATAAAATCTTGGATGTTATAAGATTTTAGGGCATTCCTGTCATGTTTTCTGCCTTGGCGGTAACTCCAAGTTTTGTTATGGGTTTCTTTAATCTACATACCTATTTATTACAGGAGACATTAAGTCCAGTGGTTTTCATTCTTTTCTGATGTGAAGCCACCAATAAGAAACAATAACTCAAATTATTGACATCTCCCAATGAGACTTTGTATGTGATTTGAATAAAGTCCAAATTTTCATGTATGAAAATTGTGTGGATTGGGACATGAAAAGGAAAAGCTCACTTTCACTACAGTGCTAGGCATAGAACAAATCCAAACCTCTTTCCTTTTTGTCTTCCAATCTACTTTTAGGAAATAATACAAGAAATACCATTAACAACATAATTTTCCTCCTAGGCAGAGAGGTTTTCCTCTCCTGTAAGTGTATCTGATTGCTGAAGTGAAAAATGGTGAGCATAGCTCATGTGAGAAAAGAAAAAGAGTGGTAACAGCTGAAGATAGATAGATAGTTCATTTAGAATGGGATTTTTCAGATTTTTTCAGATAACTTATTTTGTCTCCTTTTGGACAGACTTTTCCACTAGATGGATGTGAATAACTTCTGTGTCATTTTTGTTGCTGAGCAACAGCCTGGGAGATATAAAAAGATGAACCTATAAAAGCAAAATTACAGTAGTAGAAGCCAACCCAGAATTTGCGTATTTCTTGTACAGTTCTTAAAAATACAGTATAATTATGTAAATCTTCCTCATTCTTTCGGTTGAAATGTTTGTCAACCAATCAGACTTAAAGTGAGGAAGACAAAATATCCATATGGCATTTTTGTAAGGCATGATTATTTCATCCAGAGTGGAAGGATCTCCCTTATATGGCTCTTTTCCAGCTCTGCCTGCCTGAAGCTGGAAATTATCCTTCAGCTGTTTTCTTCTTGCGGCAGGGATGTATACTACGGCCTGCCAGAGGGAAAGTCCTTCCTCAGACTTGGCATCACATCATGCAAGGCCCAAGATAAGGTATTTGTAAAAATATCCACTCCTCAGAAACATCTTGTGGTATAAGCCTTGAGCTGCATTGGAAACAGCAGCTGATTTGACTCCATTGCCTCTGGGGAGAGGATGTGTCCTACCCTTGCCCACATCACTTGGTCTGCACCAGGTAAATTTATCGTGAAGGAAGATGGCACTTCTAAGAAAGTCTTAGGATGCTGTACTTATTATGGGAATAGGTTGCAGGTATTGAAAGAAAAATTGCTACCCTGGTCAAGCAGAAAACCTGGATCTCTTTCAAGTGATTTATACTGTCTTTTATAGTGACCACCAGCCCCACATTTGAACTGTCTAAAGCCAGACCAGCAGCTGAACACAGCTCTGCAAGATACAGCTCATGAAGACAAGAAGGATGCTTAGCCTTCTTGTCAGCATTTAGCAACAGGTATATCCCTTCTACTGGCAGTGACAGAGAAAGTAACATCAATCTGCCACACTGAACAAGAAATTGGAGAGTGTCCATGAACCGATTTAGAAATGGTGTTAATTTTCTGGAAGTGCTTGTTTCTATTTCTTGGGGTAATTAGCAGAGAGCACTTTCTCTTCTCAAACTTTCTTCCCTCCAGCAAGGTTTGAAAGGCTGCATCAGTCTCATCTTTAGGAGATGTTACCCAGTTTTGTTATAACAGAGTTCCCCTACTAAAAAGTCTTTCACTTTACTGACCTGACTGTTATTAAAACAAAATGTATAATCAGGCACTTCTCCTCCTAGTATCTGAAAAGATTATTTATTCCTGTAATTTTCTATTTGGGATGTTGCTTAGTTGAATTCTCCATATGTAATCCATATAATTTCATTTTCACTGGCAGAAAATGAATTGAAATTCACTAACAGAACACATTTGGGCTAATGTGAAGCTCCCTGTTTTCAGAGTAGGTATATTGGGTAGAATGTTATATTCAGTATATATTTCTTAATGACTTTCATCTTCCTACTATCCTTTAAAACAATGTTAAAAAAACCCCAAAAAAGCAAACCATGGTATTTTACTTTTCCTCCTGCCTCACAGAATGTCTCTTACTGACACAACTGTTTCATGACATTTTAAAAACAGTACCAAGTCACAATAACTAATTTTATACAGTTCCTCTTCTCCAGTCAAGGTATGTCTGCTGCCATTTCAGTCATACCAATACAAATCCATAATCTAGAATGCTTTGTTTCTGCTGAATGGTATTAATATAGACATAGAGAGAGAATCTCTAGAGGATAAAAATGCTGAAGTTCAGACAAAAGTAGAACAGCAAATTTCAACTGCACCTTCTAAAGGAAGTGAAGATTATGTTTTCCAGTCATTGAGCAACTTGATAAAGGACAAACTTTTAATATATTTTACTTGATTGCTACTTAGGCATGCATGCTTTAAAGAAAATATCACCAGGATGGCTAATTTGAACCAGGAGCTGAGGCTGTTTCTGTGACTGAAGACAGCGCACAAAAATGAAAGAGCAAATAAACATGTGAGATATGACTTAGAAATCTGGGTTTGCTTCTTCAGACACCGTGTGCTTGCACTGTAGTATTCTGAAATTAGGAGGGAATGCAGTAGAGTTGGAATTTGAGGTGTAAATTAAAAGTTCGGTACTGTCCTGAAAGATGGCTAAGAAGCCTCAGTGAGCACAGATATTATCCAGTATATAATGCTTTGGGTAATTTTAATTCATCTGGTACAGAGAATTTAAAAAAAGTTGAATCGATTATTTTGATCACTAGCTCACAGTGTTAATTAAATTGACTGCACGTATAATAAACAAAGAGTCCAATGTTCATAAAAATTTTATACCCAAATTTATGGACATTTTGTAATTCAGAGTGCAGATTCACTGCATCAATTGCTACTCAGATGAGGAAATTGCAAAAACTGCCTCATTAGCAAGGTCCTGGTATTGTATATAATGTCTCACTGGTTCTCGCATTTCTTTTCTGGTCTAAATTCTGTACTTTTATTAGGCATGTACAAGACTGCAAGTGGCTGGTCTAACAGTATTGTCATGTGTTCTCTGGGATCCCCTCATTCAATGATAAATACTTCCTGTTAATCAAGAAACAGCATCCAATATCTTGTCTGCTCAAATGCAGGAGATCAACCTTGGAAAACTGTCTGGTAAAAAAACCTGAAAAAAGAAATAGTCACGTGTCATCTTGCTCTTTGCTGTGTGGTGTTTTAAATTGTCCCCAACACAGCCAGTGTGGGCTGAGTGTTACAGCAGATGGCTGGAACACATTAACAAAACACCTGAATCACACAATTATGTAATTTTATAAACTTCACTGGCAGTATGTTTATACTTGAGGAAATAAAACAGACAAATGGGTTCATAGGAGGTGGCACGTCTGTACACTGAGTTTGAGGATTTGACATCAAGCTGTGCTGTATTAACGAAGTATTTTGGCGGCAATCTGAGCAGTCATATGTGATGTGATGCAGAAATGTTATACACTGCATTGTTGATAGTAGGACCTGAAAAACAAGAAGGGAGCAGACTTTGACAATAGCCAAGGTCCAAACCACTTCAGAAATTTGTCAAGTAGTCTTGAAGTGCAAAATTTGGAGAAAGAGACTAGGGACCTCCAGTTTTTAGGAGACAAGTTATCCTTCCCTCTTGCCTTTTATTACTCTGGAATCAATCCTATTCCAGTGAGATCACAGGATAGGATGCAAGCATCCAAACACTCAATTTATCTGGATATAGATCTAATTATGAATCATAATGTTATTCCAACAGTTCAATCCAGTCACTTTAATTTGTGTCACTTTTTCAACCATGTCACTGCTGAGTATTTTTGCCTGTTTTCACTTACTATTATGATACTTACCAAGAATTACAGACTCTGGATTAGATTCTGAGGTAAAAAACCAGATTAACAGATTAACTACTAAAACATCTCACAAGATTCTGGGTGGGATTTTTCTTTAAAAAATGGAGATAAAACAGCATGCAGGATAAATGATATATTGACTGACAGATATGTCCAAAATCAAACAGTAAAACAGCTATTGGATTCTGTTTTAAACTGCAGAGTTTATTCTTTTGCTCTAGAGACTTCGGGTTTTACATAATTTTATCTCCCCTAATATCAATCTAGTTTAAGATAGACTCCAGTAATTTTAGTGGCAAATTCCCTTAGCTTGCAAATATTTTTCAGCGTTTTTGTGTTAGTCCGATTGTAGGGTTGTGCTTAATAAGTGCCATAATAAACTTCAGTCTTTCAGGAAATGTATAAATAGATAAAGGAAATATAACTCACTGAAAAACACATTCTGCTTAATGCAAACAACTGCTTAGTAGGGTCCATTATGAGCTTATTTAAATCATGTATTGCAGAGTAAACCAGAATTTTTTTGTGAGCTAAGTAGAAGTGTCTAATTACTCTTCCTAAGTGAATGCAACAGAACTCCTTGGCATTCTTCAGAGGACTTCCTCTTTCTGCATTTGCATTAAGAGTTGCCATGGGCAGCAGTGTATGTTTGCTACCAGTTGTTAATCATCTTAATTTTTTTTCAGTTTCCTGATAAACGGCAGTTGACTCTATCCAAGCAGTTCTAATCTCAATTGGTTAAAATTTAAGAGCAAGCTACCAGACAGTTTAGAAAAAGCAAATAAAATATACCTTGGTTGTCCTTCTGCTTTACTGCAAATACTTTTGCTGCCTTGTAGTTTCATTGGCCCATTTTCCTAAATAGCTCATGCTGATTGTAATCACTTATCTTAATTTTCCCCATATGTATAGCATAAGAAGTGAAGAACTGAAACTGTAGATGCTCCCCCCGCATTGTTCTATAACAGCTTGTGGAAAGATTGGAAAGCTCCTCAAAAAGGCACGTGAAGT
This sequence comes from Corvus moneduloides, assembly GCF_009650955.1. Classification (NCBI taxonomy): domain Eukaryota; kingdom Metazoa; phylum Chordata; class Aves; order Passeriformes; family Corvidae; genus Corvus; species Corvus moneduloides. The sequence goes on along the minus strand of NC_045477.1, from coordinate 14,636,667 downwards.
CTGTGCAGAGTCAGTCTCTCTCTCCCCCATCTTCTCCCCCTTACACATGCACATGATATTATTCATATATGTGTATATAGACACTGCAGTTTATTTTATATGCCCATCAAAAAGTAAATGTTCAGATAATATAAGCTAGCCCTTAAATGCCATTAACAAATCTATTTTTATAACTGAAGTCCATTGGTTCTAATGACCTTAATGTTTTACACTGTCTGAAGTACTGTCCATCATTTAAGCAATGAATTTATAAGAAAAGAGAAATCAAATTTTTTCATGGAACTTCAAAATTCCATAAGAACATGTAGTTTTCTGAATAAATGTTTTTCACAGTATCTTAAAACAGATGCTCTTTTTCAGCTTGTTTTTATTTAATAAGGAAAAAAAAGACATAATGATTCTCACAATTTTTACTTTTCTTTTTTAATTACTTGTGCTTTACCTTTTCCAACTAATGTTGGAGAATAACAAAAAAAATCCAAAACCCGCAACTGCTAGACAAAGGGATCTTCAAAGAATGCAAATAGAAGGAAGGGGAGAAAAAGACTCACACCAGTCTTTTGGGGAAGTATTGTTCCAAAATTGCACTTCAAAAATAAAACCTCTTTCAAAAAAGATGTTTTTTCACTTTTGCAACCTCAAAAATCTTCCATCCTCAACCAACAGTACTTAACATGTTCACAAAAATCAGTACTGTGTGATGAGAAGTTCTGAGTATATTATTTTTCATCCGTTTCAGTGCTGCACTATACTGAGCACTTTATTTTTACTTTAAAAAGTCTTTAAAGAGTATGCTTAAATATAAGTTTCTGGTTTCAATTCCAGTAATGAAGTGGTACTCATTGCTGTGATAGTAGGGTTTACTGCTGCACACAAATGGCGTGATGACAGCAAACACTTCACTGCCAGAACTGAAATAAGCAACACTTCTTTATGCACTTAAATTTAAATTCATGCTTTAGTCAGAAAGCCCAGTGCCTGGGGATCATCCTTTGGTCCCCTGTACTTGCTACCTGCACAAAATAAACCTGGAGCTCTCCAGCACAGCACTGCCATTGCTGGTAATGTGCCATAAGCACTGTACTGAGTTTCCAAGGCCTCAGGTCTGGGGTGTATCCATTGTCCCTGATATTAACTTTTCTTGACCTCTGCCTGAAGCTTCATTTTTCTTGGTATAGCTGTGACAGCAGTTTCTTTAACTGACCAGGTGTCCATGGCTATATCTCATTACTTTTGTTTATATTTCTGTGATACAAGCAAAGTTTAAAATAGAGAGCAGCAAGAAGCAGTTACCCTGCACAGAAGAAGATATTTATGACAAACCAGATGCAGTGTAGAGAAAGATGGCCCTGGTGTAACAGCAGAGGCTTTGTCAGGTGGAGCCTAGAATGCTGCTTAGAAGAGTACAGTCATGGGAAATGGGATGGAGGGTGGTCCTAGAAGCTGAACACAGCCCACCCCTCATCCCTCACTGAAATGAAGGCCTGCACAAAATGGGGTTTAGGAGTGACAAGGGCAACCCAGAAATAGTTTTTAATATATAGAACTGCAGACCAGTGAAGGAGCAGAAAGGTATAAAGTATGTTATCAAGCACCTGAAAAATAACCCAAAGTGAATCCTAGACCGAGGAAGAAATAGTGATCAACTTGAGCATCATAATCCTGCCAGAAAAGGATGCTGAAAACTCCGCACACGCCACCTCTCAGCACAGCATGAGCCCTCCTGACCTTAGGACACAGAGGAGCAGTGGCAGAGTGAGCATAGCTCCAGTAGGAGTGAAAACTAAGACATGTATATAAAAGTTTTATCTGCATTGATTTGCTTTTTTTTTTTTTTCTTTGCTGTAGCAATTACATTAGACTCATAATCCTTGATTTACACTAATAATATTTCAGTCATACTAACAATAAATTCTTGGCCTAATGTGCATATTTTTATATATATAATATATGCCTTTCTCTTTGCATATAAACAAGATTTTCAACATAATAACGATGAAGAATTGGATTGCTTGTAAGAATTCTTGGTATTACAAGAACAAAAATTAGTGCTTTGCTGGACTGAAGGCAGCACATTTAATGAAGCAGAATTCTTTCTTTAGAAGATAAATAACCTCAGGACGATGTCAGCAAGCAAAATTCTTATTGATCTGATATTTAACACTTAAAAGAAGCAACACTTCCAGACCAAATTTGAGTTACACACTTTTGCTGAACAATTTGTTGATCCAGACTATTTGGTGAGCTATGATTGACTACCAAATTAATTACATTAGGGCAGAAGATGCTGATATAGGGTTTACAGGGACAACCTTTAATATTTTTTAAAATATTTTTTAACTTTGTAAGACAGGGCTCTAGCTAAGCCTTTCTCCCAGAGAGGAACAGCTATATATCCGGTGTATTGGATCCTGAAGATGGTTTATCTCCTGCCTAGATGCTCCTGAGTGACTGGCTGTTCTGGTTTGGCCAAATTTAGAAATATATCCTCTGAGAGAAGGCAGGTCACCACCCCTCCCCCACCAGGTTCGGGGAAAATAAATTTTCCTCAAAGGAAAGTGAAAGAGATAAAAGCTATTTATTTAACAAACACTCGGGAAAAGGAAAATAATGCTAAATAATAAAATCTCTCGCCATGGAGAAAAAACCTGGGGAAAGTGTTAGAGTCCTCCCTCCTCGAAGCTGGGGCTTGGCCCAGGGCCAGGCCCTCTGTGCCCAGTGGAAAGTCCTCCCAATGTGCTCTAATGTTAAAGCAATCAAGCAGTCCAGTAGAAAAGGGAGAAAATCTGAAATTCCAGGGAAGGAAAAATTCAACTCTCAGTCTGTCTCTGGACAAAAAGCAGCTGAACCACTGGCCAAAAAACTGACTTGGGAAACAGCAAGCCGGGTGCTTCCTCCCTCCCCTGCCGCAGCTGGGCAAAAGTTGCTATCTCTGTGTGACCTTGAACAAGCTGCAAACTGCTTTGAAAAAGTTTTGCTCAGTTTTTCCTTCCCCCTCTCAGGCTCAATTTAGAGGCATAGAAAGGCACAAAAATTAATTTCTGGGCATAGGGCAGCGATACGGGATACACATCATAATGTCACCTCAAGACACTGGCTTCTCTACTTACCCTGTCAAAATATTCCCAACCATCAAACTATTTCATTCTGATATCTGTAATAGTCTTAAGTTCTTCCATCCTCCTTAAAAGCCTGCAAAACACCCATCTCTTGCTTCTTCAAATGTGCGAAATATCTGTATTTGTTAAGCCTTTGATACAACATCACCATAATTCTCTTACAGGTTGTAAGTCATATTTTCCACTGGTTTTTACTTTTTGCATGTTTTTTTTGTCCGCCTCTCTTGCCTCATGAATTTATTCTATTCTCTCTTCATTGCATTATTTTTTCTGATCTTCAGGATAAAAATTTTCCTACTTTACACCTTTGATTAGTCCTGCTTTTTTTTTTTTTTTGTTTTGGCAGCGGTCTACAGCTCTGGATTTGTCAGTGCAGCTTTTCTTTCCTGTTCCATCATGTTCTTAAAAATTCACCATGTTCAGACAGACTCATTCTGAAGTGTTATTTCAGAAAAATATGGCATAATTTCTACCTAAGCATTTTCTTGACTTACCAATTATCAAGGCAGATCAAATTAACGGTCCATGAAATCACAGATTCATAGAATCGTTTAGGTTGGAAAAGAACTTTAAGAACTTTAAGACCATTAACCCAGCACTGCCAAGTCCAGCACTAAACCATGACCTTCACTGCCACATCTGCACATTTTTTAAATACCTCCTGAGATGGTGACTCCATCACTCCCCTGGACAACCCCTTCCTTGAAAACGCCTTCCATGAAGAGCTTTTTCCAAACGTCAAATCTGAATCTCCCCTGGCACAACTTGAGACCATTTCCTCTCATCCTGTCACTTGTTAATTGAGAGAAGGGCCTGACTGCCACCTGGCTACAACTTCGGACATTCCCTCTCAGCCTCCTATTCTCCAGGCTGAACACTCCTGTCTCCCTCAGCTACTCCTCACTGAACTTGTGCTCCAGACCCTTCCCCAGTTCCATTTCCTTCTCTGGACACACTCCAGCCCCTCAATGTCTTTGTTGCAGTGAGGGCCCCAGAACTGGACACAGGAGTTGAAGTGTCACCTCACTGGTGCCTAGCACAGGGGGACAATCACTGCCCTGGTCCTGCTGCCACACTAACACTAATACATTGGCCTTTCTGGCCACCTGGGCATGTACTGGCTCATGTTCAGCTGCTGTCAACCATAACCCCCAGGTTCTTTTCCTCTGGGCAGCTTTCCAACCACTCTGCCCCCAGTCTGTAGCACTGCAGGGGGTTGTTGTGACCTAAGGGCAGGACCTGGCACTTGGCCTTGTTGAACCTCAGACAACTGGCCTCAACCCACTGACCCAGGCTGTCCTGATCCCTCTGCAGAGCCAGTATTTGATATACTCAGACAGCAAGTAAAGGAGATTATCTTCTGTGGCTATGTACATACATGTCTTGGGGTGACTTTATGATGTGTACCCCCTATCGCTACTCTATGCCCAGAAATTAACTTTGTGCCCTTCTGTGCCTTCAAACTGAGCCTGAGAGGGGGGAGAGGAAAAAAAACCGAGCAAACTTTTCAAAACAGTTGTTCAAGGACACAGACACACACTCCTCTGCATCCTGCTGTGGCAAGAAGAGCGGAGGAAGCATCCTTCTTGCTTTTCAGCCAGCTTTCAGCTCCTTTTCTCCGGAGGGAGACGGAGAGTTGAACTTTGTTTTCCTGAGACTTCAGTTTTTCCCTTCTTCTCTTCTGGACAGTTTCACCATCAGAACACACCGGGAGAATTTGCCACCGAGGCCCCGGAGGTGGGCCCACACCGACCCAGCTCTGAGGAGGAAGAGAGAGACCACACCTATAGAAGAACTCTGAAATCTTCCCAGGTTTCTCTCCACAGTGAGAGGTTTTATTACTTAGCATTATTATCCTTTTCCTGTGTGTTTGTTAAAGAAATAGTTTTTTAATATTTTTCACTTTCCTCCGAGGAAATTTTTTTCCCCCGAACCTGGTGGGGGAGGGATGGTTGTAACCTGCCTTCTATCAGAGGATATTTTCCTCCAAATTTGTCCAAACCAGCACAATACATAACTTACTAAAGTCTATAGCATGCTGTTCTTTCCTTGCACCCCTGAATTTTAATAAACCTTAGACTGGTCTCTCAGAGACTGAAATGTAATGGTTTATGGCTTTAACATCTTCATGAAGGACTTCTGCCTGTTATAGCAGGAGTGTATAACCAAAGCTGCAGAGAAGACCACCACACCCTGAATAGGGCCCTAAAGCCCTGGACTGCACTTTGATGGAGATAAGATAAAGTGACTCACGTCTGGGCTGGGGGAAGAATACATTCACAGAGGGATCAAGCTTAGCACCTTCAGGGTGGAGACCGCAGCCCAGGGGCTATCAGCTGCCAGGCTCGAACAGACCCTCACACCAATGGGTGGGGGGAGGAGAGGTTTTGGGTGTGTGGTAAAAAGCCTCTGCTCAAAGGCAATGAACGCCCATCCTCTGCTGTGCAGACCAGCTCAGCTGTAGGGCCCTTGACCCCAGGAAAAGCTGCATCCATGTGAAGGACAGCAGAGGGGATGTCATGGCCTATCAAAGGCCCCTCACAAAGGGGTCCCCAGAACCAGCACCAGAGCACTGCAACACGATGCAACAGATCCACAGTGTTGCAAGGGACAGTGTCAAACTTGCCCTCCCCAGGGGAGGGATGTGGATGTTCCCACCTGGCCCAAACATATTAATCCATGGGGTTCTCTACTTCTGGGTGCAGGGCTGCAGGGGACCCTCACCACCAAGAAGAAAAGATGAAGAGAATCAATGAGATGCCATTGGGACCCTCAGAAGGGTGGTATGTTTCTACCTAACCCCTGTCACTCGCTGTCTTTTCCCACATCTTTTTCTATTCCTTCCTTCCTCCCTAGGACATCTGTTAATAGGAAACAACACAGTATCCTATTCTTGTGGTCTTGCCTGCTCAGTGAGTCCCATTTTTCCCAGTTCTTGTCTTTGATCAAATGGGCGTGTGGGAGAAACTGTACTCCTGAAAATGAGTTCTAGTATTGCTCTTAAAACACTTGGAGAATATGTGAATCCCCAGCTGACATGAAGATGGGACACAGCTCAATTTTTCCTGCTGTTCCCCTCGCAAATTAATATTTTATAGAGGATATTTTAAGTAAAGCAAAACTCCAGTTATGACGGAGATTATAACATTGTGGTTGAGTTTTTTAATAAAAAATGAAGGACAGTATAAGTTACATAACTTGTATTTCTTCCCAACTTACTCAATTCACAAAACAGATTTTTAAAACATATTATGTAAATTAAATGTTCATCTAATGTTTATAAATACTACTCCTAGAATTATTACTTCGGATTTAATTACTGAAAATTCAAATATTAACAGGAATGTGTTAATCTGGGCTTACCTTAAAGACCTATGACTTCAAACTCTCAGACTTTTGAAACCTATTGCAGGAACTTCTGTACTGTTGGTTCTGTAGAAGCTCTTCTCCATGGGGTTTAAAGCATAAGATAATCAGAACAAGAGGAAAGAGGAACTTATAATGCAAACCTTCTTAAGAGCTAGCGAACATCTACTTATTTGTGACAGAACAAAGGCTCCCAGAGGTAACTACATTTTTGCATAAATTCTGCAGTCTAAGGACTTCCAGAGTCTGCAGCGTCTCTGACAGCAAGCTTTCAGGATTTTTTCTGCACACAAAAGCCACAGCTTTTTTCTTGGTTTTGGCATGCACTTTGTTAGAGTTAGGGGGGGGGAAGAGGGTTTCTAGATTTAGAAGGCAGAAGATATTTTTAGTCCATGTAAAAGTCTTAATCTCTTCCAAATTTGTATGTTTGGACAACTTCAGGGAACCACTTTATTCCTGCACATTCACTTACACTGCTGTACCTTTGCAAAATTGTGAAAAGACTACAATAACTTTTTTCTACCCCAAGATATCAATCTCAGCAACAGAAAAAGTCTCCCACAGAGCAGATAGCTTGGACACTTAGTAAGATGGTTACATGTTTTTTAAAATTCCTTCCACATCAATGGAAATCTTGATGATGGTGTCCTGTTCCTCTGTAAGGGGATTTAGGGCGGATTCTTCTTCATGGATTTCTAGAATGAAATAAAGCGCAAGCATGGACAATATAATATCTGAGAACTGTTTATGGATAAAGAAAGAGTATGGTCCCGACTGGAGGAGGATAGAAAAGAGAGCAAAGAGGGAAAAAGAGAGATGGAGAGAGGAACAGAAGACAGGAACAGCGTTACCGCGAGAACCCCGGCGCGCCCTGTTAGCACCAGGTCGGCAGAGAGAGCGTGTGTGCTGCAAGCTGCGGAGAGCCTGCGCGGCTCCCGGGGCGGGCTGGGCGTGATTTCCAAACAGCAGCAGGCTGCATGTCTCCCCTGTCGGCGAACGACAGCTGCGGGCTGGCTGCTGGGTGCAGGCAGTGGTGACGAGCTGCCTGGGGAAGAGGCGAAGCAGGGTGGAGGAACAGGTGCGAACAGGAAAGTCAGGCAGGGAAGAGGCAGCACCGCAGGAAGAAAAAGGCGGGGGGCGGGGGGAGATGGTGCCCGGCTGACTCTCTGGGAGAGCCCCTGCTCCTAAAACCACAAAATCCACGGTAAAATTGTGGCGCAGTTAACTGCTTTTATGTGCTAAGACTCCTCCCATAGCTGGATTTCCCCGGCATTTTTTTCCCAGGCGCCCAGGGGTCTGCCCTGCTGGCAAGAAGGGCGTCGCTTCCAGCCCGATCGTCGAAGACTTCTCTGCCCTGACTGGCTGTCACGCCAAGTCGCCCCAGAGGCAGAACTCCCCTCCATTCTCTAAAGGGGTTGTCCCTTAGAGACTGTATGTCAGCGGTCTCCGCCCCCCCCCAGGTGTCCGAGCTGCCCCCTGCACGTGGCACGTGTTGAGGCTCCCCGCACATGTACAGCCCCAACAGTAATTTTCCATCCCGTGTCAGAAAATGGATTTATAGCATAAAACCTGGACAATGTTGAGGCATAAATAAAAATTAAATTGGTTCCTCACAGATGGTGGGGAGGGATGTGTAATTTTTATTTTTATGCAAAAGATCACATCATTTTCTTTGAAGTGAAAAGCTGCTAAGATTAACCATGACGGTAAAGGTCCTGTTAATGATGAAAGATGCAAGGTAGTACCCTGTTAGGACATTTCACCATTTGAGACTCATTTGGAGTTTAAGCAGTGAACAAACTAAGCTAATTTTACAACTGTGGACTTTGCCTTGGATGTGGATTTGGGAGAAACAGGCTTGGAGAACTACATGGGTTGACTCTGGAGTTGGTAGTTCTGGTGCTTCTGGCCAGAATCACTGGGATTGCAAAACAGCACCTGCCATAAGAAGAAATGTGATCTACTGCCAATTAAATGAATGAATGAAACATGCCATTCAAAGCTAACTTGCTATAAACCAAAAATAACATAGCTGAATTCTCTTCCTCTCTCTCCTCTCATGCCATCATATTATCAACACCTAATTACCTCTAAATAGAGAGACTGTATTCTCCCAAAAAGCTGACACATTAAATGTTCAAGTTTTATCTGTTATTTCTATTACAGCTGTTTTGTTTGGTTTTTTCGTGCCAGTAATAGGTTCTGTGAATTTGTCAAGGAGTGTTTTCCTTATTGGAGATTCTATCACTTTTGCTTACAAAGGACAACCTGCCATTTTCTCAAAGAACTGAAACTTGGACAATATGGTTTTTTTCTTACAGATTTTCTCAGCAAGAATGGATTTTTGAAGAGAACATGGTATAAATAAAGAGAATCACATTTATCACTTGTTTTAGATAAAGTTAGATAGTAACCAAAACCCAACTTCCCAATCATACAAGAACTTTGAAAGGAAAACAAAGCTGTATTTATTGTCTTGCTTCAGGTTTTTTGCCCATCTGCACAAAAGATACAAGTGCTGTGTGGGCAAATGTTAATGATTTCACCTGACTGTGCAGATAGTTCAAATGCCACTAAAAGACACCTTGAGAGATTGTCCTCCATCAAAAATCAGAGTCTTTTCCTGCCTTTCCCCAGATGTAACTAACTAAAGCACAGAACGAATGTATATATAGAGAGATTAATATTACTATTGATCTCTTTCCATAATAATTGGAAAGAATAATTAATATCTGATAGGGGAGTAACATTTTTTTCAATGAATGCTGGCCATCAAAATTAGATACCTGGTCTAAACTAGTCTTGGCTTTTCCTGTAGCCAGTGGAAAAATAAATTTCGTCCTGAATCCTTTGTCAAAGAGAGGTGAAGTAATTTTCCAGTAAAGGTCCCTACTGTACCCTGGGTAAATAGAGTCTAAATAGGTAATCTGGTGTCAACATGTCTATTTTAGGTGACTATAAACTGAAATGGCTGTAATGTAACTGGTAATGTTAAAGATATACTGAGAAAAATTAATTGAAGGAAAAAAACTACATTTAGTGAAAAAATGTAATTTTCAGTCAATAAAGCAAATACAAGAGAAAGATTTTGGAGTTGCAGAATTATTGACCTGTGAGAGATCATCAAATCTGTCTAGGGCAGGATAACTTAGATGGTTAATCTTATTGCCAGGGTCATTTTCTACTTCGTTGTTAAGATTTCTATGGGTAAAGATGTGCAAATACTATATTTACAGCTCTTTCTTTCAGAAAAAGTTTAAGTTTTTAGACATCTGTAAGATGTAGACATTATGTTAATTCTCATTTCTTTTGTAGTCATTTCTTTTGACCAGAACATCTAATGAAGGACTTATTTAATTGGTGATCAACCACTCTTTTTTCTTACTTTTGCAATATCTTAGCTTGAAGCTTGGCATGCAGTGTCAGAGACTGAAAATAGTTCATGCTTCAAACATCGATATAAAGTTTTTTCTCATTATAAAGAAGCTACAACCAAAGATGCCTCCCTGAATGGTGGCACTTTGAACTGGAAGTCAAACTGCTGATTAGATAAAGAGAAACCCGTTGTTCAGTCATGCCTGGTTGAGTTTGGTTGGGGGGAGAGCGCAGCTTACAGAAGCCAGGTTTACACAGACCACCCCAACCAATCGAGGCGGGGGGAGGGGGAGGGAGGAGGTTTCAGGTTCACGGAGTAACCTCTGGTCAGAGGCACTGAACAGCCATCCTCCATTACATAAACCGGCCCGGCTGTGGAACTCCCAACCCCACAGGCCACAGCCACGGCACTTTCACGTGAGAGGCTTTGCAGCACAGGACTGTGCTGATGCAACAGATCCAGAGTCGGCGGTGAGAGACTGCCCCCCTCCCCCAGGGGGACATGCCTGGACATTGCTACCTGGCTCGAGGGTATATAAACCCATCCGATTCTGTGCTTTCTGGGGGGACCTTCACCACCAAGAACACCAGCTGGAGAGGATCAGCGGAACATGGTGGGGATCCACGGAGTGGTGATATTTCCCTTATTCTGTCCCTGTCACTCTTTCTGTCCCCCGCCAACTATTTTCTACTTCTTTCTTTCTCTCTCTCTCTCTCTCTCTAATATTTACCATCAAATAAAACCCATACCATTGTCACTGGCATATGGTCTCGTTTGCACCTTAATTCAGGCAGAGGCATTTCTAAGAACCTTAAAAAGGAATTGTAACAGTGTTCTAATACACAGACTCCCAGGAGCTTTCTTCTGGTACCCAGTGTCCGCAGGGCACAGGGGAAGAGGGGAAAAAGGGTGCTTGTGTGTTGGGGAGGTTTGGTAAGAAAGTTTCACAGGTATGTAGGCTTGGCAGAAAGATCTGTGAATGTAGAAACTGGGGATGAGGTAGAAATGGAAGCAAGTTTTGATATCAAGTAAAAGATGTTTTACTCAAACAGTGATCGATGAGTAACTGAGAAGGCAAAGGTTGGAGATGAGTTGGAAGGAGATTTTTAGGAGTAGGACAAAGGTATGTGACTACAAACAAAGACATGTTTTTCACCAAGTAAAAGTCTCAAGAAGAGCATAAGTAAATAGAAAACATGTCTTTACCAAAAAGAGAGATATGGCAGGCAAAAAAGAAATGTTGAAGTAGGAAGAAAAAGAGAGATCTGAGAATTTTCCATTGTAAGCTTAAATTGTAACTTACTTACTCTTGTGATTGGATAATAATGACTATAATATGGTGATGGTAGTAGTTATGATAGGCTATAGGCAAATGTAAAGGAATTGTGTATGGTGTTTATTGGTTGTTATGTATTAAAATACTCTGCAAAGAAAAGTATATAATGCTTTGTAACTTGAACAGAAAGCGGCTTCAGGTATGCCTACAGCTGGAGCTGGCAGCTGTAGGGCTGGCTCTGGATACCCACTGCCTGAAATGCTGTAACTTTACCTATGCAACAAACAGCTTTCAAGAGAGCCGCCTGAAGTCCAGACATCCTTCGTGAAACTTTCTCCTATACTTGTGCTCAGCAAGTTGCCCGGGCGTGCAGTGTGGAAGGGGAAATGGCCAGAAGCTCCCTGGCCTTTGGTGGTTCTGCTGAAGCCTTAACGCTGCCGACAGAGCGGCTGGGCAGGGGCCGGAGCTGCGGGGACGGCTGCGAGACCGGTGCCTGGAGATGGCCGCAACTCCTGTCCCAGGCAGGAACCGCCGTCTGTGTCCTCCTGCCCGTGCGTTGCTGGCTGGACTGCTGAGGGCTCCGAGGTGCCTCTCGATCCGGCCCCTCTGGAGCTCCGTTGGGGCTGGGGCGCTGCCGGGCCGGGCTGGGGGAGAGCCTGAGGGGCCGGGCTGGTGGGAAGGCCTGAGGAACCGGGTGTCAAAGGCCATAAGCAGCCCCCAGGCAGCCGCCTCGTTCCTGCCACCCGGCTGTTCCGGCACTTCCCTGATGCGTCTGTCTCCCAGGCCTGCGGCAGAAGCCCTCGAGGCCGGGCCTCAGCAAGAGGTGGGGAACACCCCAAGGTGCCCAGGCTGGGCCGGCTGGGGACAAGGAGGGCAGGGGGGCCATGCCGGGGCACGGCCACTGGCCGCTGCCAATAAGGGGCAGCGGGCAGAGGCAGGGCTGGCGGCCAGCCCGGGCCCCCGCGGCTGCCCAGGCCACGGTGCTGTGACCGAGGCCCCCCTGACACAGAGCTCGGGGCCCGCACAGCTGCTGCCTCCACGGGGAGGCCGGCGATGTCTCCTCGAGCAGGGCTGCCGAGTCGCTGCTGCCAAAGCGGCTCTGGACGCCGCAGAAACAGCACCAGAGCGTGCACAGGAACAGCAGCAGCCCGAACGCCTGCTCAACAAAGCATCCGCACCAGCCGGGATGCCAAACGGGGGGATACTGTGGGCACAACTGCACGTGGCTGGGCAAAAGGCTCCAGCAGAATTGGCCACAATGGCTTTCTCTTGCCTTGCCAGCCTCACAGCGACGCTCGGCAGCTTCGGCTGCAGCCCGTGCCCTTGACTGACTTCAGTGGCTATGCTTGAGGGTGTTGTAAATGAGGCTGAGACTTTTTGGAAAGAAAAGCCAACTCCTTTATTTATTAACAACTGAGAGCGGGAACCCAGGATAAGCCCAGGCTCCATGAGACAAGCCAGAGTAAACCAACACTCAAAAAAGGACAGTGCGACCCACTGGGTGCTCCCTTGGACCCCAAGTTCCGCAGGAGGACCCCGGATAAAGACCCAGGTCCGTTCTTATACCCTCTGTCCGTTCACAATTGGTGGATTTTGGATCCTTCTTCTGATTGGCTCACTTCCAGGGCTTCTATTGGTCTTTATCAAGATGCATTTTTGTCCAATCATTTCCCAAGGGCGTTGAATGATTGGATAATCCTTTATCCACTAGAGGTCCAAGATGTTGACATCACCTGCATGAGGTGATTTCCTAGCCCATCACGTCATCACGTCCCCAATTGCGTCTCCACCTGGTGCTCACACTCTGATATTACACCTGGGCAGTCTTGCAATATCCTCAGTTAACATGCCCGTTTGTTCAACTATCAACTCCCCTCTTTTATATCTCATCCAAACAGTAACAATCAACACCCAGAAACCGATTCATTTATTCCAAGGGCAGACTCGCCTTCCACAGACAGGCGTCCCAAGGCAGCCGCATTGGTGCCATCGTGAGAGAGAGACTCTGATGGGACACAAGCCCTGTGCTGCAGCTGCTGTCCCTCTCCTCCATGCAGGCCCCTTAAAGACACATGCATGAGATTCCAAAGTAAGCTTGGACTTGCTTGGAGCAATAGAAGAAGCAGCCGGCACTGAAGAAAAGCAGGGAGTGGTGGCAGACGTCCAGGGGGGGCGGGAAGCGCTTTGGTGTCTGCTGAGGAGACGGCCCAGTTCCCAAGCTCAGGCTTTACTGCTAGAGGATCCTGCTTTGCTCTTGCTGGAGCTGGAGGCCATTCCCTACCAATGCATGGCAACTTGATCCATTGTTCCTGGATCAGGTCTGCTGGACCTGTGGCAACAAGTGTGTCCTGTGTCCCTGTGACAGCAGAAAAGGGCAGGACATGTCTGCTTCCAGCGCCTGTCTTGGCTGCTCCTTCAGGGTGCTGGCACCATCATCAGAGACACCCAACAGCGTCTCCTCCCTGAGCTATCCCTATCCTCTGCACTTCCCCAGGTGTCTCCCTTGACGTTCCCTGGGGAACCTCCCTGCTTGTGGCCGTCCATTGCCGTGCTCAGCAAGGACGCAGTTGTGTTTGGACGTGAGCTGCCACAGCCAGACATGCAGCAAGTGGAGCGTAGACTATCAGAGGCTGGGCCGATTCTTTTTTTCCAGAACGCAAGAAAGACAGAAAGGCACAAGGAAACGTCACAGTGTCTCTCTAGAATCTCTTTGTCCTGTGAAACTCAGCAGCTGAAGCTCTTCTGGTGCTCCTGCTAATCTCCTCCACGAAAACATTCATTCCAGGAAGGAGCAACATCTCCTGTCAGATACCAATCTGTTGCCCCCAGTCACTCCAGCTGCTCCTGCCAACAGCCCCCTGCAGGAAGGAGCACAGACCCCAGTGCGCGTTGGCTTTGGCTGCCCATGGGCATAGAAGCCCTCTGGGGCAGGAGACGGGCGCCAGTGCTGCCAGAGCTCGAGGGGTGGCAGGTCTGCTTCGGCAGGGACTCTACCACACCTGCTGATTGCAGCGTTCCCCGGGGCCCAGGGGTCAGAGCAGCATTCGTGCCCTGGCCCACACGTTCCCTGTCTGCATCACAGCCCCGGGCTTAGGATGGCCACCGGCCGGGACGTGTCCCAAGGAGGCCGTGCCAGCTTCTATGGAAGGCCCCGTGCCCTTCCCGCCGCGGCTGCGTCGGCAGCCGTGGGGGCTCCTGGTGCTGCCCCGAGCCCGCAGAGCAGGGGAGCGTTTGCTTATGGTTGGAGCCGTTGCTTAAGTTCCTGTCGGGCTGTCTTAGACACTCAGGGCAAGGGATTCCTTCCAAGCTGGGCCACTTGGGGCGGGCTGGGGGCGGCCCAGGGCAGGTGGCATTGTGTGCAAGGGCCCTTTGTGACACGGTGCAGCACGGTCACCGTGGGTGTCCCAGGGCCCTTTGTGACACGTGCTGCTGACATAGGTGCTGGCGGCGACGCGGCCACGCCACAGTGCTCGGAGCACGCGACGGGACAGGACGGGACAGAGCGGTGCCGCACAGCCCACTCGTTCCTTGCCGACCCAGAGCTTTTCTGAGGCATTACTCCTGCAGTGCCCTCGAGGCCAGACTGCAGGACTTGGTGACTCGGAGCTTTTCCGAGGCGTCTCCCTTTCCTGCGGCTGCTGCCCTCGAGGACAGACCGTGGGATTTGGTGACCTGAATCATTTACGAGGAGTCTCCTGTCATTGTGGCGGAGCCCTCTGAGACCAGAGTGCAGGACTTGCTCTCCTGCAGCCTCCCTGAGGCTTCTCTGTCGCAGGTGCCTTCAAGGCACAACTGCACGACCTGCTGACCCGGAACCTTCCCAGGCATCTCTCCTGCAAGTAGCCATACATCTACTCAGTGTCATGGAGCAGAGGCCCCTGACCGTGCCCAAGCAGGCCTTGGGGGAGGAAGAAGGCCCTGGAGCTGCCCCAGCACAGCAGCCTGCAGAGCTGGAGCAGTTCCAGCAGCCGCAGGAGGGTGAGTGGCAGAGCTGGGCCCCAGGGCTGGTGCCTGCAGCCAGCAAGGCCCCATCCCACCCCATCCCATCCCATCCCATCCCATCCCATCCCATCCCATCCCATCCCATCCCATCCCCTGGGAATATGCCCATGGACAGGAGGGAAGAGGGGCCAGGGCAGACCCCCCCGCAGCGGCCGTGCCCCATGCCCCGGCCCAGGCCTGGGCTGTGTTCTCCGGCCTCTCCCGCAGCCCATCAGCTCTGGCCGCGCTCGCTCTTTGCCAGATGCAGCCGTGGACCGGACACAAGAGCAGGGCCCCGCCCGTGGCCGCTTCCGCAGAACAGCGCAGGTACCTGCAGCCATCCCCACCCGGGCTGGGCCTGCTGTCGCTGCTCAGCCGAGCACCGCGCTGGCAGCACCCCATGGAACATCCCTCCCTTCTTTGCCCTTCTCCTGCAGATGATTTGCAAATTCATCAGGAGAATTCGGGCGGAAGAGAGCAGCGCCACGGGCACTGGGGTCAGAGCATACCCTCACATCTTCAAAACCAAGACCAGTGCCGCCCTGCTGGATATGCTTGTGGAGGAGGGCGTTTCCAGCCCAAAGCAAGTAAGCAGCCTGTGGCCATGGCTGGAGCCCCCCCAGGAATCGCTTGGCCACCCAAGCCACGCCCGCTGGTCACTTTAAGCCTTTGAGGCCATCACAGTGTGCTGGGAAGGGAAGCGCTTCTCTGCAGAAGCTGGGGACATTAGTCCCTCTGGCAGCTTTCCAACTCTCCCCGTGCCTTCTCCAGGTGCCCGCCGTGGTGAGGTACATCCACCAGTGGCTCCTGTCCAATGAGTATCCTGAGTACAGACTGTCCAGGACCCTTCTGGATCTGACTGAGGCCTACCCCACTGATGTGGTGATGACTATCCTGCGTGTGGCCCCATCATGTGACAGGTATGGGGCCCACCTGCCCAGAGGGCCCAGGGCTCACCAGCCCATCGCCCTGTGGAGCCCGTCCCAGGTGTCTGACAAACGCAGAGTTCCAGGGCCCTCTGGCTCCTCCATTTCCCAGCCCTGGCATGTCAGCCCCCAAGCCTGCTGCCATGCTCCCTCCCTGCCCCTCAGGGGCCCGTCCTCACAGCGGTGGGCTGCCTGGGTGCTGCCTGTGAGGGGCACTGGGCAGAGGCAGGGCTGGCAGCCAGCTCAGGTCCCCGCTGCTGCCCAGGCCACGGTGCTGTGGCCGAGATCCCCCCTGAGACGGAGCTCTGACCCCACAGAGCTGCCACGGCCATGTGGAAGACGCTCATGTGCTCAGTCAGGACTTCAAAGACAGTCATGCCGCTACTCCTCGATGTGCTGGAGAGCTGGCCAGAGCACAGCACGCGCACCTCCGACGGGGACGACACAGACGTCTTTGCCCTGGCTGTGAGTTTCTGGAACCGGCCCTTGCTCGCCCCCGGGTCGCCGCTCCAGCAGTTCTCCATCCTCCTTCCCCCACTGCATCTGCCTGCCTCAGGCGCTGGGCTGAAACTGGGGCTAGGGGCAGGTTCAGGGGCACCAGGCCCGGTGCTCCCCCCTGCATCTCCCCTGGCCTCTCCCTCCCACGCTCGGGCCCTGCCACATGGACACCTCGGCAGTGAGCGCTGTCTCGGCGTGGTCTGTCCTCTGCAGGCAACTCTGGTGATGTGGAAGATCCTCCAGGTGCCCTGTGTGCCACACGTAGTGACAGTCTATTTGCCCCGCCTCTTTGTGCATCTGCTCTTCCAAGTGTTCTTCAGCACAGTGGAGATGCCAGAGAAGGTCGAGAACTTGTGGAGAGCATGCCAGGAGCAACATGGCCTTGCCACCGACCCCAACAGGTGCTCCATGCCAGTCCTCCTGTCCCTCCCATGTCCCCAGGGCAGGAGCCAGTGCTCCCAGCGTGACCTGGGCTTTGCTCTGCACACAGGTTTGCAGTGCAGACCCTGAAGGACCTGCTCTGCCGACTCTACTATGAGGACGTGGTGGTGGCCGTGGAACACAAGCGTGGCTGGGACATGCTGCTGAGTGCTGACACCCACCACCACGCAGTGGGTCTGCTGGCCAGGTGAGGCCCTCTCCTCCCCAGCTGCCCTTGGCATCTCTGCCCTGTGTCCCGGGTGCCCCACACAGTCCCCATGGTCATGGGTCAGAGGGCCTTGTCACCGAGGGACGGCCGGCCGGCCAAGGACACTGGAAAAGGCCGGGAGAGGAGGGTCCCCAAGAGCAGCCGCCTCCCAAAAGACCCAGGTCCCCTTGCAGGGTGGCGGGGAAAGACCAGACCTGTGTGAGTCTGTCCTGGCAGAGGTTTGCCCCCCCGGCTCACGGTCTTGCTTCCTTTCTCCTCCTGCCAGGGAGATGTCCCGGGCCTCCAAACTCGTGCGTTTCCGGATCGTTTGCCACCTGTTCAGGCTGCTCAGTGGGGAGGAGCCACGCCAGGATCTGCCTGCCCTGGCGTTCCTTGTGGAGGTGAGCCCGATGGCCAGCGCAGCCTCGCGGAGCTGCCTGCCAGCTCTCTGCCCTCTCGTAGCCGCAGCTGCCCGGGACGGTGCCCGCGCCCTGTGCTGCTGCCTGGGCCCAGCGCTGCACGCTCGCGGGCTCGTGCCGGCCGGCTCCCCCGTCACTCCCCTGTGCCTTTCAGGTCCTCTCAGATCCCCCTTTCCAGCGTTGGCTGGACTGGAGTAGATGCGGTGACAGCGTCCTGGAGATCATGTCCAAGAACCTGCGGAGCGAGTGCAGGGAGAGGCGTCGCCTGGCGCTCAGAGGCCTTGTGGTGCTCAGCAAGCATCCCTCGATGGTGAGAAGGGGGCAGCGGCTGAAGCTGCGCTGGCAGCGTGGGGCTGGGGAACGCAGTCGCTTGGGCTTGGCTGGGCTTCGGGCACTGAGGCAGCTGCTCCCAGCTCTCCTGCCTCCCGGTTCAGCTGCCCGAGTGCTTCGGGACAGGCCTTTGGCCTCTGGGCCCTGCAGCAGCAGGGTGGGGTTGCACAGCCTTGTGTTCCGCACAGACCAAAGGAATGTGGAGCCTGACCGAAAGCCTCGTGGAGCTCCTGCAGGAAGATGACAGCAACGTGGTTGGGATGACCGTCGTCATCCTCAGCTACTTGTTCCTGTACAGTGGTGCCCCGATACCCAGCCCCATCGCCCTGCAGCTGGCTGAGGCCCTCCTGCCACTCTTTGACAACGTAAGGCTCCGTGCCCCCAGCCACGGCCACTGGGTGCTGCCTGGACACTTTGTGCCCTGTGCATTTTCAGGCCCGTGCCCAGGTGGGCCTGGAGCGGCCGATGCGGAGGTCTGTCTTTCTTCCTTTCATACAGGATGATAGCCAGGTGCGGCTGCGCTCCATGTTCGTCTTCCAAGAGATGATGGGTTTATTAGCGGAAGAGGGAAAAAAGGCCCTGAAGTCACACGTGCGCCAGAGCCTGCTCCCACTCTCCTTCCACTGCCATGATGAGGACTGGCACGTGGCCAATGTGAGGACTCGTGGGCTGCCGGGGTTCCCCTGGGAGGGGGCTCGGCCGCCTCCTGCCCTGGCGCCGCATGGGCTGCAGCATCCTCCTGGCCTCGGCACAAGGACACGGGTCCTGTGCCCTGGGCTGTGGTGCCATCTCCCGCTCTCTGCTGCTCTCCAGGCCTCCCGTGAAACGCTGCGTTGTGCGGCCAGCTTCCTGAAAAGGAGAGATCTCGAACGCATGCTGGACGTGGATCAGACATGGAGGTTCGGCGAGGGCCTGGTAAGGACGGCCTGGAAGCCCAAGTCGCAGCCTGGAGAAGCCCCCTGACTGCGGTGCTCCGTGTGTGGGGCTGGCAGCTGTGCCCCCCCGCCCAGTGCTGCAGCCAGGGGCTCCAGCCTGCGCCCCACACGCTGCTCCCATCCCTGGGCCGCGCGGGCTCTTCTCCAGGCTCCTGTGGCCCCGAGCCGGGTTCCCACGGAGCCCCGGCCCCGCTGGGCTGTGGGGCGGGGGGGCTCCGCGGCTCCCCGGGCAGCGCCCGGCCCTCGGCCCCCTCCAGAGCCCGGCGCCAGCGGCGCTGGCCGGGCCTCAGGGCAGTGCGGGCAGGGGAGGCCAGGGCGGGCCGCAGGCAGCGCCCGGCCAAGGGGCTGAGCCCGCGCCAACCCTTCCCTCCTGGCGCTCTCTCCAGCTGGCAGAGGACAGGAGCCGAGCGGCCGAGCACTCGCGGCGGGCCCTGCCGTACCTGCGGAGCCCACAGGAGTCCCTGCGACAGGCGGCCATCAGGTTCATTGGTGAGCCACGAGCCCGGGGCCCCTCCCCTCCCCGCCCCGCCGCAGCGCGGCCCCAGCCCCGGCTGCTGCCCCGGCAGCGGGATCCGGGCCAGGGGCCGTGGAGCCCCGCCTGCCCTCGGGGCTGCCACCGCCCTCTCGCAGCCGTGCCCTCGGGCGTCGGGATGCGGCGAGGGCCCGGGCTGAGCCCTGCCGGGGCGAGGAGAGCGTGCGGCCGCAGGGCTGGCAGCGCCGCTGAGAGGGAGCTGTGCCGCTGGGGCCGTGACAGGCTCTGTGTTCCCAGGCATCGCCGGGCGGCACCTGAGGGGCCAGCAGGAAGAGCTCCAGCTCGTCTGCGAGGGTGAGTGAGTGCAGCCGGCTGTCAGCGGGGGCTGGCGGGGGGGAGCTGCAATCCCTGCCCCGGCTGCGGAGGGCTCTGCTCCCTGCGCGGACGAGCGGCGGCGTGGGCAGAGCACAGAGAGGTTTCAGGGGCGCGTGCGGGATTTGTGGCCAGCACCTTCGGATGTCCAGGGGCCTTCGATCCCGTTGGTCCCTGCTCCCTCTTGGCCATGGCCAGAGCAGGCTGGGATGGCCCTGGCAGGGGGGGTCTCCTCGGGTCCCCGCAGATGCGGAGTCTGACCGTGCCTCTGTTCCTCTCTCTTGCAGCCCTTGAAGACGCGTCCCGTGACATCAGCCCTGCCGTTTCCAGCCTGGCGCGTCAAACAGCCTACGTCCTGCGGGCCCTGGAGAGAGCTCCGCGCTCCATCTTCCAGGTGCTGCGAGATGGACTCCGCAGGGCATGCAGGACACGGCCTCGTCTGTCGGGCCGTGGCTAGCTGCAGTGCTGCAGCTCTGCAGCGACCTGATCTGGGAGGCTCTCTCTGCTGGGGCCACCTGAGCCAGCGGGCATTTTTCTTTCAGATGGTTCTTTTCTTCTTTTGGTTTTTCCTTAATATGTAAATATAGAATGTGTTTGTCTGAGACTGAACCATCGATATAAAGTTTTTTTTCTCATTATGAAGAAGCTACAACTAAAGATGCCTCCCTGAATGGTGGCACTTTGAACTGAAAGTCAAACTGCTGATTAGATAAAGGGAAACCCGTTGTTCAGTCATGCCTGGTTGAGTTTGGTTGGGGGGAGAGCGCAGCTTGCAGAAGCCAGGTTTACACAGACCACCCCAACCAATCGAGGCGGGGGGAGGGGGAGGGAGGAGGTTTCAGGTTCACGGAGTAACCTCTGGTCAGAGGCACTGAACAGCCATCCTCCATTACATAAACCGGCCCGGCTGTGGAACTCCCAACCCCACAGGCCACAGCCACGGCACTTTCACGTGAGAGGCTTTGCAGCACAGGACTGCGCGTGATGCAACAGATCCAGAGTCGGCAGTGAGAGACTGCCCCCCTCCCCCAGGGGGACATGCCTGGACATTGCTACCTGGCTCGAGGGTATATAAACCCATCCGATTCTGTGCTTTCTGGGGGGACCTTCACCACCAAGAACACCAGCTGGAGAGGATCAGCGGAACATGGTGGGGATCCACGGAGTGGTGATATTTCCCTTATTCTGTTCCTGTCACTCTTTCTGTCCCCCGCCAACTATTTTCTACTTCTCTCTCTCTCTCTCTCTAATATTTACCATCAAATAAAACCCATGCTATTGTCACTGGCATATGGTCTCGTTTGCACCTTAATTCGGGCAGAGGCATTTCTAAGAACCTTAATAATCAGATCTTAACACTCAGTCAGGAAGTCCAGAAATGTGTAGGACACATTTCTATGAGTTGTTTATTCACAGCCATTCCAATTATTGTTCCTCTCTTCAGTGTTTGACCATTTTGGTCCTCTATTGGTCACTAACTACACTAGATCAGTCTCAGGACATCAAAGTGTTCTTGATTCACTTTCAGCTTGAGATTCAATGGTGCATCTTGATGTCTTTACTGAATAGCTGCTTACAAAGTTCTGCATTGCCACATGAATTTGCCTGAGTGGCAGCACCTTGCCTTTCCTCTGTTAGAGCCTCATACATCTTTCATGTCATATATCATCCATTTTTCAAGATCATTTTGAGTCCCAAATTCCCTCTCCTTTATATGAGCAATCTCTTTCAAAGTGATGTAATTTGTGATTTGAATAAGCAGATTTCTTCATTCCGATTGTTAATAAAAATGTTGAAAACAGCAGAAGTCTGATCCTGCTTGATAACCTTTCATTGTTAATAGCAAAGCACTGAGAGGTGCTCAGATTTCCAATAAGTTCACAGCCCACTATATTATTTTCAGCTAGACTGTGCTTCCTCAGTTGCACATAAGAATGTCACGTGTCAAAAGCCTTACTAGCATGGAAAAATGACATTTTCAGCTTCTTTTCTATTCCCAAATCTTATTGCCATATCAGGGAAGGAAATTAAATTGGTCTGACAGAGCTTTTTTCTTGACAAATCCACGTTAGCTTCTCCAAACCTCTTAAAAGACATTTTTTCCACTTGGTCGTTCAGCTTCCAGTTTCTTAACTGGAACTGAAATTGTTGTGAGACCTTTGTTGTTTTCTAGTTACCATAGAGCTTTGGGGACAAAAAAGTGCTTATTTTTAAACGTAAATTTATATTGACATATTTTTTCTAGGCTTTTTAGGAGTTAGAAAAAGAATATGTAATCAGACTTTATATCTGTTAGTGATTTATTTGATTACTGTCTACAATGTACAGATGGTAGAACTTTAAAACAACATATTTGGATGTGTTTTTTTACTATTTTAATGTTTTTTTACACTTAGCATTATCAATAAATGTAACATATCTCTGAATATGTGATTATAGTATGGGATATTCTGATATAAACAATATGAGTAAAAATGTTTATTTCAGTGAATTTGAGTCCTAGAGCAAACCCATACATTTTCCATGGGTTGTTATCATTTCATTTAGTTGCCAGTGAAGAAATAGTGATGATTTCATTAAAAAGAAATCATAATAAAAGGCCAGAAAGAAATTATAAATGATGGCTCATTCTAATTTGATAAAGTTATCTGCTTTTGAGATGGTTTTTTGAAAATGCTGCTGAGAAACATGACCATTTAATTAATAAATGGCCTTTATTTATAAAATAAAGATGATTAATCTTTATTTATAAAATGAATGTAAGATGTATTTTTCTTTTTGTTCATGCTGCACTGAATAGCTAGATGTTATTATAGCCTTCTGCTTCTGGGAAGGTCAATGTACCACACACTATGTAATCATACAGCTCACACTGGGCAAACTCAATGTCTCATGGAAAAATAAATCCATAATATTCAATAATCAGAGGGGAAAAAAAGCCCTGAGAGCAAGGCATCTGAGATTAATTTTATTTGCAGTTTGCAACAAGTCATGCTGAAATATAGAAGAGATTCAAGAAACTACTACAAAATGAAATTATGTGCTAAGGGGGCTTTTCTCTTGTCTTTTGTTGAACATCTGTGGCAGTAATTTTCTAGTTTTACTGAAAAGTTTACCTGTGTATTTCAGGAAGGTGAGAAAATTTTCCTTAAACAGATGCCTTGGTCATTTGTGAGTGTGTTTAGACAAAGCAGTCAGGTGGACTCTGTTTTGGAGTGTGAACCAGTTCATCAAGAGGCAGACAGGCCTACTCCTACTGTGCCTATTGGTTGTCTAAGGGTTGGCAAGTGACTTATTTTTACGGGTCACTTTGTTCATGCTGCCTTTGAGAATAAGATTGGAACACAAGAATAGTCCAAAGATCCATCTGGTATTGTTTTCTCCTACTGACAGTAGTCAAGATTAGAGGTCTAGGGAAGAGCGAAAAACCATGGTGATGCTTTCCCAAACCCTCCTTTAACTGCCAATAATTTATCGCTCAAAGCTTTACTCTTCTCTCTGCCCATAGATATCAGAAAGCATGGTCCTTGTTTCACAGTCACTTCCAGAAGTCCCGGTGAAGGCAAAAGCACAACACTGGGCTTCTATGTCATTCTTGTCCTTACCCGTACGTGAACAGCTTTTAATTCCATTAATCAGTTCCACAAGTTCTTCGTAACCCCACTTTTTCACATGATGTCATCCCACCTATTAACAGTGCCTAAGATGGATTTTGGATTTACAGATTTATCTTCTCTCCATGTCTGAAGGCTACCTGCAGGAAAGTTCTCTTCCTGGATTTCTAGTCACTGGTAGAATTGCAAATATGGAGTGCTGGGATGCCAATAAATTGTAGTGAACCACATTTTTTACAGATTGCATCTTTGTTCATTAGGAAGTTGGACTGGTGCTCACACAGTCCCTGATATCCTTCTTGCCGATAGACCTTTAATTTTTAGATAACACTGTAGCGTTAATCATTCCTGTCTCCCTATACTTTAATCTCTGGGGCTTTATTTTCTACCAGATGTAATTTGAACAATTCAACTCTTCAAGCATGACCAAACAGGTTGACAAAAAGCTAGGGAGGTAAGATAAATTTCACAGCACATTGTCAGAGTACCTTTGAGATTATTTTGACAAACTGTGGGCTAAATATGAAAACACATTTCAATCATCATTATTAAAATTTTTACAGTATGGGAAGACATTGGCTGCCCTGCACTTTTCCATAGCCCTTTTTTCTTTGTAATTTTTGAGGCTACTTAATGTAGCAAAGTGATTCAGTGGAGTTCCAATACATATTCCCAGCTGATGATCTTCTGAGAAGAAAGACGTCAAGGTATGAAAAGCCTCTTAACATTTAACAAAAATTTGTAATACAGAATTTTGTTTTTCAAAGTGACTTTGCTATTAACAACTTACACTTAACTCCAACTGCACGTGCATATAGGAAGAGGGGTTTTTTTACCAAAATGCACAATATGACTGCAGGTTTTTTTTTTTAAATGGCAGCAGATTACAACATGTATTTTTGCTTGCTATACATTTGGGAAGCAATGTGACAAAATCAAGGAGCTGGTATTGATTAAGGGCAATTAGCTCTGGAAGAATCAGTTATATAACATTTTTAAAAGTCAGCTTTAAGCTAACAGTGGCTAGAAGGTGAGAACAATATAACTACAGTATAAATACTCAAATCTGATTTTCATCTCAGCTATTAATAAAGCCTTTAAAATTCATTTCTCATTGATTACATTATCTTCTTTTTATAATCCAATTTGATGGCAGCTTTAGGACTTTTAGACATGAATACATGACATTTGAGTGTCAGGTAAATGCCAATTAAATCAATCTTCTGTCTTTCCTATTAAAAATGTCTGTTGCTGGCTATTTTTAGGCCTAATATTCAGTCAATAAAACATAAAGATGCAACAGATATAAACATTGTTGTAAACACAAAGCATTCCAGTTATAAAAATCAAGACCCTTGAATAAAATTAATAATAATTTTAAAAATAACATTACTTTAGGATAATTAATAAAACAAAACCCTGCATTTCTTCTGCTTTTCAGATTCATTGGAAGAATTGGACTTAATTTTTAAAGTATCTTTCTTTCTAATCTTGAGGACTAGAAATATCTATGAGTAGTTTTTTGTGTAATCAAATAACTAGAACACCTAGGTACAAATTAAGAGAAGTAGACTGTAAAAAGCAAACGATAACCACAAAAAATAATTGGAGAATTGGCCACTGGCATTGATGAATAAGCAGATTGTAAAATCTACGTCTCACTTGCCCGATTTGGATTTATAGGAAGTAGAGTTCTTTACATTTATGAGCTGCTTGGATGGAGCTGGAAAAAATTTTATAAGACTTTTAATTTTTTTTTTGAGAAAACAAGTGCTGAAACTGATCTCCTCACTTACTTTACAGTGATGCTCTTCCTTTAAATATTAATCTTCCAGATTTATCTTAACTTTCTGAGGTTCTATCCAGCTCCAAGCTCAAAGTGGGCAGTGATACATAGAAAAATGGGTTTGTATTAGTTTTCTGTGTTTCTGAATTTCGAGTTCTTTTACTCAGAGTTTGAATTAAGATGCAGGAGACGCCAGGCTTTTCTTCTAATTGATGTTTATTATTTTCTTATCTGTAATACAGCTGCACAGTGTGTGCCTCCTAGTTGGCAGGGTGGAAAAATGGCCATGAGTCTAACTTGCAAGGCTTTTTAAAGTCTAAATTAACTAATTATGAAATAACAAGTAATATGTTTTTACTTACAATCGAATTACTAACTTTTCATGTCCTGCAGTGCGGAACTTTTGACCCAATGACAGAGCACCCAGATTTGTGAAGAAGGAGAAAAGATGAAGAACAAATCCACACCCCAAATCCTCTATATTGTAACCTATTATTACCCATATCCCCTAAACCTAATTTTCTACATCTCTACATATTCCACCCAGTGACATAACTTTTAATTACCCAGCAACAACCTCAGTGTTATCACACAATTTAGGAAGCTTTTCCCAGGGTTTTGGATCTAGTACAGTGTACTTCTGAGGATCTCCGCTTCTCAGCACTGACAGGCTGAAATTCTCAGAACCCAGGGTTCCAACAGGTTTGAAATTAATCCTTTGATATAAACAGAAGGTGGAAGTATGGACAGGTAACACCGGAGGAATGCTGAGACTGAGCATTCAGGCAGGGGATTAGGAAGGACAAAGCCCAGATGGAACTGAATCTATCAAAGAATGTCTAAGACAAGAAGAATGGGTTTTATAAGTCTGCAAGTGATAAAAGGAAGACCAGGAACATGTGAGTGCACAGCTGAGGCAGGAGACCTGGTTACACAGAGCATGGCAAAGGCTGAGGTATTGAATATATTGAATACCTTCTTCACATTAGTCCTCACCAGCAAGACCAGACTTCAGGGATCTAGACCTCAGAAACCACAGGGAAAGTCTGGAGCAAGAAATATGTGTCCTTGGTGGAAGAGGATCAGGTTACAAACACTTAAGCAAATTACAAATACATCAATCCAAGCAGCCTGATGGGATGAGTGCTGAGGGAGCTGGTTGATGTCCTTAAGAGGCCATTATTGTCCTCTTGGACATTCCAGTCTTGGAATGTCCAAGAGGATGGACATTCCAATCTTGGAATGATCATGGCAACTGGGAGAGGTTCCTAAGAATGGAGGAAAGGAAGTGTTACTCCTAACTTCTGAAAAGGCAGAAAGGACGGCTTGGAACTGTAGAGAGTTCAGCCTGACCTCAAAGCCTGGGAAAATAATGGATCAACTAACCCTGAGAACCATTTCTAGACATGTGAAATACAAGTCCAACTGGAGTAGCCAACATGGATTCACCAAGAGGAAGTCATTCTTTACCAATCTTACGACCTTCAACAATAAATTGACTGTGCCATTAGATGAAGGGAGAGCTGTGGATGACTTTGGTAAGAGTTTTATATTTTCGCTCTTAACATCCTCATAGAGAAGCTGGCCAAGTATGAGCTGGATGAGCAGACAGTGGAGGTACTTTGGAAACTGTCTGAATGGGCAGATCCAGAGGATGGCATGAAGTCCAGTCAGGGGGCAGTAACCAGATGTGTATCCCAGTTGTCCATGCTAGGTCAGATCCTGTTTAACGTTTTCGGTAATGATCTGGATGATGTGGCGGAATTTACCCATAGCAACTTTGCTGATAAGGCAAAACTGAGAGGAGTGGCTGATACATCAGAAAGTCATGCTGCCACTGAGAGGAACCTTGAGAAGCTGGAGAAATAGGGTGAGAGGAACCTCATGGAGTTCTACACAGGGGTATTGCAAACCCTGTGCAGTAATATATGCTGGGGGCCACCCAGGCAGGAAACAGCTCTACAGAAAAAGCCTGGCAGGGCTGCTGGACATCAGGATGAACACGAGCCATGAACCTGAGCTTAAGGCAAAGAAAGCAGATGGTATCCTGGGCTGCACTGGGAGCAGTGTTTCTGGCAGGTGGAGGGAGGGGATCCTTCTCCTGTACTCGGGACTGCTGAGTTCATACTTGGCGTATGTCCTGGGTTGCAGTGTATTCTATTACCATCCTCATGAGGTGTTGGAATCAGGTGGGGCAGTGTTTCCTTGCCTCCTCCCCCCAGACTATCTTGCTGTTAATGGCCCATCATTGTCCTGCCGCATGACTCAGAGATAACTCCCTCCGGACTATCTTCTGTTAATGAGCCTAATCAACACTTGGCCTCATGACTCGTTACCCCATTGTGAGATGCTCCACCCAGAGGGAGGAACCAAGCATCCCATCGTGGATATAATCTGAGGCTGAACACCAGAGACACCGGCTTCCCACTGGATTTCCAGAGGACAGGAGCTACACAGCCACCACTGGACTTTCTGAGGAAGAGCAGACTCTTTTACTACAGGATCACTGCTTCAGAGGACTGCAGCCACCATCCTACCAGACTGCTACCACCACTCTGCCTAACAGGGACTCAGGTTGTACCTTGACTCTGTCAGTTTGAACCAGTGTTTTCTTTTACTTTTTTTTTCCTTTTCTTTAATTTCCATTAAATTGTTATTCTGACTTCTTGCCTCCCACTGGTTTGTTTTCAAACTAGTACAGCGTACTGTATGTATTCCAAGTGTGTTGCCATACTTGTGAGTTCTGGACTCCTCAACACAAGAAAGCCATGGAGCTTCTGGGCAGAGTTCAGTGAAGGGCCAGTAAAATGGTAAGGGAACCTGGAGCGTCTCTTCTATGAAGAAAGGCTGACAACTGTACAATCTCAGGGGGGATCTTATCAATTAATTTAAATACATGAAAAGTGGGCCTGGATGTACCAAGGTTTTTTACGTTAGTGTCTAGTGACAGGACAAGAGGTGATAAACAGAAGCTGAAACACAGGAACTGTAGGAATAGAGGGGTTTTTTTTTTACTTTGAGGTTGACTGAATATTGGAGATGATTTTTGAGGGAGATTGAGGAGTATTGGAGATATTCAGAAAGTATTTGGACATAGTCCTGGACAACCTGCTCTAGATGAAGCTTTTAAAGCAAGAGGATTGGAACAGATGATCTCCAGAGCTCTCTTTAAACTTCAACCATTTTGTGATTCTGTGACTAACATGCAGATAATTAGAGTGAGGAAAACCAGCATCTCCCTTGTGTGTTATGAAATAGGCAGAATAAAAGCTGGATGTTGCCTTTCCTGACAAGATGGAGAAATGGGACACTGAAGAAATTACTCAGGTAGTTTCTGGGTCTGCTCTCCCTGTACATGGCAATTAACATCTGGAAGCATGTAAGTCATATACTTTGTCTCTCAGCCCTAATGCTGACTCTACCCAAGGGTTGCTGTCCGAAATTCTTGTCCAAGAGATACAGCCTTGCGAGCAGTCAGAGCAGGTTTTTAGTCTCTATCTCTATACACTACTGTTATTATAATTAAACCATATGTACTACAGCAGTACCAAAGCACCTGTCAGGTCTGAATTGTCATCATTCTAAGTAATATGAGTGCAGACCTATAGACAACCCCCAGAGTAAACAGTTTACAAATTGCACAGCATGGCTGTAAAATTTATGCCTGCAAACAGTAGTATACCTTTCCCCCTTCCTCTTCACAAAGAATAATGAAGTTTTCAAATGTAAGCAGAGAAAAATAAATAATTTAGCTCTCTGGCTCACAGAAATTAAAGCATTTAAAACTACATCACTCAGTATTTCATGTACACCTCTATGCTTTCTGAATGAATATTGAATTTCATGTTATCCTGGATTCTAATACATACAGCACTTCGTTTGTGAATTTATGACTACCTGAGTTTTCCCCATACTAACCAAGACAAACTATCTTTTATGAATGGGTGAAATGCTCAGTTCTGACTCCCTCAGCTGCAAGGTTCAAGAAATCTCATTTGAGCACAGACAGAAACCTGATTCAATAAAATCAAGAAGAAATTATATTGAGGGCTTTTGTGGAAAAACTGTAAAGGTCATATCTTCAAAATTTGAGAGAGCAACTCTGTCTTGCAATTTGGCATCGATCCCCTGAATCACAGAGATCTATTTATTTTCCAAACAGCAAATTATATGGGCTAAAAGAAATAATATAGTTTTTAATTTTTTTAAATTTTTATTTCAATGCCACTCCTCTCATAACATTTAAGGCTAAAGAAGGCTTTTCACTGTGAAAAATCTACTCAATTCTGGAGTGATGTAACAAAATTGCATCTTGAACTGCATTTGAAGTTGAGTCAAATAAATTCAAAAGAGATGAGCACTGATTTCTGTGGAAACTGGTGCAAGCATATTGTCCTTACCTAGAAAATATTACTCAGAATATTCAGAATATGCATAATTTTCTTTTTCCAAGCCTAAATGCCAGTGTTTCCCATAAAATAATGTAATGCATGAAGAAACCTTGCTTTTTTCTTGCAAAGTCTTGTCACTATTGGTAAATAGTGCTTGAGAATTCACATCAAGATCTATTGTATTAGGAACTAGATTTAACTTCTTCAATATTTTGGGTCACAGGTGGACATTTAGGATTTGGATTTTCATTTTTTCCACTGACTTCTCTTCATGCTTGTATCATTCCCGTGGGGAAAACAAATCAAATAGTCTGTTTTCAATTCTCCTGCCAGGAGCTAATCAAGGAATTAGAAACCTGGCTTGTGAATGTTGTCAGCCATGATCTCCATTCTCACTCTTAATTACAAAATTAATGTACCACAAAAGTCATTAGAATAAAATTTAGGTTACTATAAGTAGATAAGTTACTATAGAACTGCTTTTATTTCATTAAACAAAACAAAATAAACAAATAGAAAACTGCAACAAAGCAAAGAAATTTCGGGAAACAGAGTGAAAATAAATTTTTTGTGAAAAACCATACAGAGATTCAATTATACATATGACTTAACAGTGTCAGTCATGAACAATAATTCTTTTCATTGTTAAAATGAAGTCAGGAGGTTACTTTTAAACAGATTTATCAGTGACTCAATGAAAGAGCTGCAGTAGAAGCTGGGTGTTTGAAACACTATTTTATATTTTTGTCCTCCTGAAGTTGCAATTTCCTGACTGATGGTGAAAATATGGGCTTCGACATGAACATTTGAATATACAAGAAAACTTTTCTCTGTGTATGTGATGCCTAACTTCATGTAAGACAGACAGCATATCACATATGAGAAAAAGATAACTTTCCATTTCTCCCATCAGATTTTAATAATATCACAAAGTTCAATACTATTAGAACTAAATCCACATACAATTCAATCTGTGCTGAACTCTAAACCTGTAGACTAATGATACTTTATTGATGCTGAAACTGCCACCCAAAGTTCTGCTTTTGATCTTGCCTCTGTAATTCTTACTGTCTTTTAATTTCCGTCAGAGCTGGGGAGGGTTCAGGCTGGCTTGCATGGCTAGAGGTTTATCCCAATTTACATAAATGATTGTGTGGATTTGACCTCCATGTCTTGTAGGAGCATGATGTACTGATCAGTTGATAGTGAGTTCCAGGAATGATAAAGCAGAAGTAAAACAATTTTCCTGGAATAATAAAAATTTTTGTTTTAACATCTGGCCAGATTATATGCATACAGATTATCTTCTAGGACTGAAGACACCTCAGTCCAGCCTCTACTACACTGATGGTTTAATAAAAAGGGGAAAGTATCAGAGCAGCAAGATAAACCTTTCTGTATAGACCCTTAATTGAATGTTCCTATAATGCATTCCCAACTGCCTCTCCTGCACATTGTAAACATCACAGATTTTCATGACTGTATCATGTCAAGCTCCAACCTGGAACTGTCTTCATAAGAACTCTATGATAAATGGGAATTATTCACTGTGGAATTACTGGCAAATGTGCAGTGGAGGCAACAGCAGAGAATTACTGGCCTCAAAGTAAAGGCCAGGAAATGATAGATATTCTCTTGGATCTTTTATGTAGTATTCTTCCTATCCAGTGCATTCTCTGAAATACCTTAGCTAGCACCAATGCTGTGGATTTTTACAGGTCTTTTTTTTTTTTTTTTTGCATTCACATAAGGATTGAAAATATTTTTAGAGACTTTTCAATTCTCTTGAGCCAACACTTATACATTGCAATGTTTAGGTAAATTAGGAAGCAAGCAACCTCTGATATGACTTCACTGTCTTCTATCCCTTGTGTTAGATAGTGTTGCAAATACATTGCATTTTTGTTCATATGGGTATTTGTATAAGCTGAGCTGAATGCCTGGCAACTGCAAGGAGTGGTAACATAGTCCACCTGGAGAAGTGAAATCAACTGTTTGACTCCTGGTGAATGAAGTTAAGCACCTGAATAAGAGTTTGTAAGACTGAGACTCAATACAAAAAACAGTGTTGAAGTGCAAATTATGGACATTGGTTTCATGTGAAACTCTTCTAAAGGAAAGGTAATTTAAGTTTCATAACTTTCCTTAACATTCTAAAAAAATAATAAATGTTGTGTTTCTCAGCAAAGTTTGTTGTATAATTTATCAATCAGGAGAATAAGTGATGTCTGAAAGAGACAACTGACATTTAAACTCATTATGCTATTTACTTACAGGACTCACAGGATTATGTACTATACTTTGTGGGTCATAAATATTGTCTCAGCATAATCACCAAATAAAAATTTAAATTATGTCCTAAAGCCTAGTATTCTTAGGAAGAACAGTTTTCATTACTGTTATAGGAAAAGCATGACAATTCTTTTATTTTATAACATTCCTTAAAGGAAAGAAAACAGATAAATCAGGTGTTCCTAAATTCTGGGATAGGCACTAGGAGTTATATGTGTGCTACTAAAAATTGGTATTCACAAAGGCCACTTTATGGAGCATCCCGCTTCACTCTTGTGCTCCAGCCTTGTGTTTGTGCTCATCTTTAGACTTTTTTATCTTCTGCGATGCTCGTTTCAATCAAAGTCAATCCCAGTCATCTGTAATTACATCATTTCCTTCCTTGTTCATCACCAGACTTTTACAAAAGCTGCTGTGGAACAGCAGAGCTCCAGTCATACTAATCTGTTGATTATCCAGAGCGGCAATATCCCAGGCATTGTCTGTCTCTCATTGTAATCACACCTGATTTTTCTATACTAAACATAGGGTGAACCAGGAAGAAAAGTTAAGCCTGGATTTTGCTACATATACAAAGATGACGTAACTGAGGAAGACTCCTGCACACACACAGACAAAAACCACACAGATGTGTTTACATGTGTATGTATTTAGAAAGGACAGTGAAACTACGGCAGTATTTCACACTGAATTTATGTCCAACAAACAGAAGCATAGAATGGTTTGGATTTAAAGGGATCTTAAAGATCATCTAGTTCCAACCCCTTGCCATGAGCAGGGACATCTTCCACTAGACCAGGTTGCTCAGAGCCCCATCCAACCAGGCCTTGAACACTTCCACAACTTCTCCAGGTAACCTGTGCCAAGTCCCCACCACCCTCGCATTAAAGAATTTCTTTCTAATATCTAATCTAAACCTACTCTCTTTAATTTGAAGCAATGTTTCAATAAACTAGTCCCTTGAAGAGACCTTTTCTTGTACATTCCTTGCAAACTCCAAATGTTTTGTAAAAGTCTAAAGTTTATCCCAAGCTATATTTGATATTTTATGCTTAGTTGTTTCTTTCCACACAAACTGAATCATTTCTGTGTTAGACACGAACTGATGGCCAGATTCAAATGAACTATAAGCACAATTATATTGCCTTTATTTAGACTGTACATAAAAGGAAAGATTTTGGTTTTCAATTCCCATTGCAGCAATACTTATTACCAAAGGTGGAGGTGAGTGTTTATCTTGATAATTATGTTGTTTGTTGGCTTCATTGTAAAAGTCATCCACTAATAAGGGTGAGGTAGGAAGCTGCATGAAGCTTTGAGGAATGAAAAAACTGAGGCTTTCTGAATTTTCTCCACCTTAGTCTAGCAATGCTGAAAATTTACATACCTCTCCTTTTCATTTCTTTAGCAACAGATTTTTAAAATTGATCGAAACAGCTAAGGTTTCAACTGTTAATGTTTAATAGCCTTAGATCATTGGATTTTCTTTTCAATGACATCTTAAAATTATTTAGGTTGAAAAAGACCTTTAAAATCATCAAGTCCAACTGTAAACCTAACACTTCCAAATCCACCACTAAACCATGTCCCTAAATGACCCGTCTATGCATCTTTTAAATCTCTCCAGGGATTTAAAGTCTACCCCTTCCCTGGGAAGACTGTTGAAATGTTTGACAACCCCTTGGGTGAAGAAATTTTTGCTAATGTACAATCTAAACCACTTATCTTTTTAATTCATTCTTCAAACTTTAGTGGTAACAATGCTAATGGTTAGACATCACTGCAGCTTTGCCTACTTTAATCATTATCCTCTGAGAAACTATTAACTGCTGACCCCAGTATTGCTTTGGAGATGCAGAAACGAAGTCCAGTGATTTGTCCAGGGCCTATGGTAAGCCTCTCATATGAACTTCATTGTCAAATAACCTCATTTAACTTTATCTTTCTAGGTATTTCTTCCTAGCCCACATTATTTCCAGATGAATTTATTTACAATAAAATGCAATGAGTTGAATTATTATGTCATTCCTTAGCTATTCTGTTTCACATAGCTGTGAATCACAGAGATGTAGATAAATCTTACCTTCATCATTACTTTTCAAAACTCCTAATTAATATATCCACTTGCTATTATTTCCTACAGTGATAATGGTTTCTGAATGCAGCAGCACAGCATGAGATTATGCAGCCAACCAGTACAATTTAAGTGTCCTGCTAGCAAGAAAACAAAGCTTGTCACCACTATAGAGAAGACTTATATTTACAAGCCTTCCATTTGTGACACCTTATTTTGGAGAAAAATAGCTACTCAGAATCACATCTATATTAAGCAGTAAGTTGAAAAACCTAAATTGCTAACAGTTTGGAGTGCTGGTTTTGACAGGAAGCTAAGGAGGCTCAGGGCTGATGAGAAATATGGAATTGAATTGGAGATAAAGCTGTAAAATTATCCAGAAAACCACTCAGTCACCACATTTCACTCATTGCAGGAGGATCTACCCCATCAGTGTTGCTAGATCTTTCAATTTTACTGTCTCTTCCATTATATTTTGAATCTTCTCAAATCAACTGGGACTTCTGTTATTACATCAGAATCTCTGGTTTTGTACCTTCATTCAACTAAAAAAAAAAAAAACAGAAAAAAAGAAATGTATACAAAAATGCCCATAAAGATGTGAACAGTGATGGGACTATTTCAAAGATGTAAGACTTCTCCTTAGGCTGGATACAAAACATCACATGTCAATTTGGCCCTATTGGTACTGTCATGCTTGTGTTTCAACATAAGAATTCAATTTGTGAGAAGAGCTCTGGAATTGATCCTGTAATAACAAAAGATAAAAATATAGGTGAATTTATAATAAAGTTGTTATTGTAATGCAGGGTATGAGGCAAAGAGACCTTTTAATCTAGTGCATACTACAGATGGGTAGAAACTTTTTTTTAATACTTTTAATCACTGACAGTGTTGTTGCATAAAGAAAGGTGAAGCTGGATAATCTGACCTTTTCCTCCCTTTAGTGTTGTGGCAATTGACATGACTTTTATATTATGATGTAAAGTCTATGTTTGGTTTATACTTCAATGTTCATTATGTATCTTCTGCATTAGTATTTTAAATTCAATTGAGTATTAAGGAATTTGGAATCTCCTTTCACTTACCCTGTTTTCACTGGTTTGGATCTAGGATTTTTCAGTGCAGATTTCTGTCTTGGGTAACAATTATTGAAATAGCAAGCCTGTGCAATTCTATTGAGGTGTGTTTTTTGGTATTTCCATAAAATAAGTAACCACATAAACTAACATATTCCAAACGTTTGACTGCAGCATATTCTTGTGATATTTGTTGCCCTCAAAGAAGTCTCAGTCAAAGCAATATTGTATATCAATGTGTAGTTGGCAAACACACATTATTTTCTCCCTATATTCTGATGAGCCCTTTGGGCACATTTTGCTTCGTCAGTGACTATATTCAATTCAAGGTCTTAATATTTTGTTGCTAAAAACAGGAGATGAAAAGGTACTGTAAAAAAAACTCCGCACAGCTGCTACTACTTCATTAGAGGCTCTACATAAATCTCTTTTAGATCAAGGATCATTGACCTGATAAAGTGCAATAGAGTTGATTGCACTTGCTTTCCATGTCGATGTCATGAAGGTACATTAATTAAGTAAATGCATTAAAGCTGCATTTCTCTGTTGAAGGGGATATGGTTAGTATGAGCCTCACAAAATTAAACTATTCATATTATTGTTAGGATTAAGACCGCCTGAATCAGGAGGTCATTACTTTGAATGACACAGCTGAAGGTGTTCTGCTCATGAGGGTACAGATCACGGGAGAAAAAAGCGGGAGCCGTGCAGCTGGATGTCTGGCTCTGAATTAATGGGTCAGAAATAGGCCAATGTGGAGCACATCATGAAGGCACACATTTGTTCTGGTTGTTGCTCATTCTGTTAAAGTTTGTTTCTTTCATTCATGTTCTTCAGATTTGGTTATTGCTGAGATTCCAGCCCACTCTCCTAACAGAAGCCACTGCAGTAAACTTCTGCCCAGAGAAAGTTTTACCTCTCCAAAACTGAACTTGAAGTTAGGACCATGACCAATCCAATATCTGTGATTAGTCCCACTAATGAGTGAGCTTGCTGATAGGACTTCTGAGGTGATTTAAAATTTGCTTTGAGTCAGACATAGCAAGCAGAGTGATTTTCAGGGAGACTTAAATACTTTGACTATAGAACAAGGGTAATATAAGGCTAAATTGTAAACAACAGTACTTAAAGAAGGTGATGAAGTACTTTTTTCGAGATTAATACTAGACCAAAACATAATTACAAAGCAAACTAAAATAAGAGTTTAAAATGTAGTTCAAATAAAATCCTATATTCTTCATTTCTGTTCCATTAATTCCCCATCCAATGCTCTGTTAGCAAATTAATTTTGGCATAATTGTAAAGAATAATTACATTAAAGATGTTTAGAAAAATGAAAGTTAGTTTTAGGGAGAGGAACCCTTAAATTTAAGCAAAAAGCAGAATAATGCAGCTGGAGTAAAAGGTTAATGCACTTAGGACAGGCACATTAAAGTGGTCTACATGTCAAAACAGGGCTGAAAGAGCAAATAGTAAATATATTGTTACTAAAAAAAATAAAAGATACTGAGTAAGTGCAAAGCTTTTTTCCTGTCTACTTAAAGGATCTCAGTCCTTTAGGTATGAACGCAATTAAATTTACCTAAAAGTAATAACTCTTGTTGTTAAAGGTTCATTTCTAGCAAAAGCAAAGGTCATACCAAGCACGTAGAGCAGTTGTAGTTGTGAGTCTGGCTGGAAATAGTCTAGTTTAGCTTACTGCACAAAAAAACCAATGTATAATTGTTTTTAGTAAGTAATATTTTGGAGTGAATATAACAATAGCATATATAATTGCAGTTTTTCTTTTAAAATGTAGCATAGAGTTCTAATATCCAAACCTGATTATGGTCTCTGTAAAATACATCTCAGATACAAAAAGGGACAGAGATTTTGGTCAGCTATAGATAGGGGAGATTCATGGTAAGAGATAATTCCCATGATAATTCACAAAAGGAAACAATAACTCAGCTAAAGCAGGTAAGAATGTAGGGCCTTCAGACATGAATATAGGCACTGAGGAAACAATTACAACAGATGCAGAGTCCAGTCCAAGTAGCCTTATAAACATGAATTTTGTGGAATAAAAATCTGCATTTTATTAAGTGTTGGGAAGAGAGTAAATACCAGCAGCAATGTTTTGCTTTGCATGAATATTTTAAATTAAAAATCTACCTTGGCCTTTTCAATGAAAAGAGCATGCAGAACAAGTGATCACTATATAGAAACTATGTTGTTAAACATGAGAAATAATTGCAGTACCCATTATTTAAATAACATTCAAGTGTTGTGAGTAGTATCCGAAATGAAGTGAGAGGACAAATAGGAGATTTGGGGTCAAAGACTGATGGAGAACATCTCTCTTTCATTATTAATATAAAATAATATTCATTATTTTGCCATAATTTAGACCATTATTAGTGATACCCAGCTTTATGTAGATTTCTACTATTAGTGCACCTAATTGCCTTTCTTTTGGGATGAAGTGTATTATTTATTCAATGTATTCCAATGTATTCTTAAAAAGCCCCAATTAAAACCATTTTTCAAATATAAGATTAAAGTAAAACTAGAAGGTAATTTCTCTTTGGGTTTCAATGTCTTTATTTTATAATAAATATCTTTTTATTGTGTTAAAAAAAAGAGTATGAGAAAGGGTAAGAGAAGATGCTGGTAATGAAAAGAGGGTCTTCACAACATAATTCAGTGTCCAGTGAAGACAGTAGGATTGCAGACAATAAAATAAATTTTTCTTGTTTATAAATATATGTCTTAGTGGTCATTCATATTCCTTTAATTGCTTTATTTATTTTTCTTAATAGTAATGTGTTCAGATACCTGTCTATTCTTTACTAACAAGTTAAAGCACATGACGGTTTACAGTCTCAGAAAGATTGAGATATTATTTATTAATATTTCCTTGTCTTTTAAAATATTTTTGAACTATAATACAAGTTTCTGGAGTATTTAACTTCCAAGATGGCTTTTCATTATGTCGACGTGGTGGAACTTCATTTGTTCTTTAAGAACTTCTCTTTACTTTTGTCTAATTAACTTGATTTATTCTTGCAGCATTCAAGCAAACTTCTTAAGCCCTTTGTTATTGAAAAAAGAAAGCAACTTT
Source organism: Corvus moneduloides (assembly GCF_009650955.1). Classification (NCBI taxonomy): domain Eukaryota; kingdom Metazoa; phylum Chordata; class Aves; order Passeriformes; family Corvidae; genus Corvus; species Corvus moneduloides. The sequence goes on along the minus strand of NC_045477.1, from coordinate 14,598,630 downwards.
TTCTTTCCTTTTTTTTTTTCCCTGCATTAAAATGCTGTGAATATCTTGCTGCTCTGGAAAAGCTTCTCTTGAAGCCATGAAAGAAACTCTTCAGGCTTGAAAGACTAACATTCACAGCTATTGTGCCTGCTCTGTCAAAGCAATATCTCAATGGTGCAAAAACTTCCATCTGCATCAGAAATCCATTAGTCAGTGAACTTTGATGGCAGAGTGAGCATAATGGCTGGATGAGCTTCTCTACTACTTTTCCTGTTTTCTTTACTTCCTATTATACATATGATGGCTAAAAATATTGACAAAGCATGAATGTGCACTTTATAGAGTATATCCTCTAAAATTTTGGACCAAATTAACACACAAGGCTAAAGGTTATGATACATTATTAATGGCAACTGCAATGAAAAGATATTAAAAAATATTAAGGGTTCCTCCCCCCCAACCCTGAGCACAATGATGACTCAAGCTCCCCTGGAACTCCTCGTGCTTGATTCCTTAGTGCTATGATGAGTAATCTTCATCATCTATAGGACTGGAAAAATTTTCCTCTTCAATGCAGAAGGAAGCAAACTGATTTGTCTTCTTAGGATGCCTCTTCTTCCTCTTGAACTGCATAGGACAGAGGGAACAGCAAAGTGATTTTTGGAAAACATCATGGAAACTGGAAAACATCAGTGCAAAATTAAAGTAGTTAGCATCTAAAACCTTTTAGTTAAGATTCCATACTTTGCTGCTAATGATTGTGCATCAGGAATAGTTCGTTGTTCATAAAGGAATGCTTTGACAGATGACAGATGACATAAATATCAAACTTCAAATGGTGAGTGGACTGGAGGCAGAGAAAGGGTCAAGTAGATTTCTTCCTTGCATTTCCACTTAAGAGCTGTATTCCAGGGACTGTCACAAAAAAAAAGAGAACCAACAAAACCAACCAACCAAACAAAAAAACCCAACAAACAAAAAAAAAGAGGAATAAAGAAAACGGCAAGATTTTAATTTTGTCCACAATGCTCCATTTTTATTTCTTTTAAAACCTCCACAAACTGTCTCAATCCCTCTAAAATCCTCATAGTCTTGAAAACCTTTAAATTAATTGCTTCCTATTTTCTTTTCATACAAACATCAAATTATTTTTAAAATTGCTAAAAATATATGACGTTCACCATTGCTACTGAAAATATCTTTGTACAAAGAAATGCAGTAGGAAAGTGACATTAAGTTCCATTAATATAAGCAAAGATAAATAGATGAGGTTTCACTCCCTGGTCCCTTTCACCTATGGATTGTTGTTGTTTACAGGTGCAATGACAGATGGTTATGATGAACAAATATAAAGTATAATTCAGTCATTATCTTTTCATGTCAATGTTTTTTTGTGGTTTGTATCAGTTACATTATTAGCACAGTAGTTCCAGCTGCTTTAAAAAAATAGAATTATTATGTATTTTACATAATTTAGCTCTTCACATAATATATAAATATATACTTTCTAAAAGCATATATGGCAAGTGGCAAGTCATGTCTGTTTTGGACAAACAGAACTCTCCAGACTACTAGAAGTGTACCATGGAAGTGTAGTTGACTGGATTTTATGCCACTTGCAACATCAAGGGAAACAAAGCATGCAGTACTTTGCCACTGCATCAACCTAATTCTAGGAGACACACATTATATGGTTAAATATTTGAATGCTGGAAAAGTGTAGAAATAATAGCTACACATGCAGGTCATTTTATTCAGGAGCTGTCACAAGAAGGACTGACATTTCATAGACACTAGAGTGAAGAGACCAAGTACTGATCCATAAAATTAGAGCAAATGAATTGAAATTGATGGACCCCAAAAGATTCAGTACTTCTGCCTTAACTCTTTCCAATGACTTTTGGCTTAGAAAGTGCATTGACTTAATACCCACTGTAAGTATGGCTGGATTTAAATTTAATCATTCTATCCATTTCATAGTTTTCATGCTGTCAAATTCTGTTAGACAGTATAACTGATGATAAATCTAAACCATTCCTTTCTTGCTTTCAGAGATGCCCTCAATGTCAATGGTTATGTACAAGCAGAAGTGACAAGACTGAGGTGTGCAAGGTTATCTTTTAGACTACTTAAGAAACTGAAAACTTCCCATGAGACATACTTGAGATGAAATCTCCAGCACTCAAATTAGTTACTCCCATTCCCTTACCTCATAAAATTCTAACATTAACAGGTAAATAATAAGTCAAAAAAATGAGCAATGGAGCTGGGGAAGGATCTGGAGCACAAGTCTGATGAGGAGCAGCCAAGGGAGCTACAGTTGTTTAACCTGGAGAAAAGGATGCTCAGGAAGGACCTGCTCACTCTCTACAACTGCCTGAAAGGAGGGTGGAGGAGGTGGGGGTCAGGCTCTTCTCCATGTAACAAGCAATAGGACAAGAAGAAATGGGACATTAGGAAAAATTTCTTCACTAAAGGGCTATCAAGCACTGGAACAGGTTACCCATGGAAGTGGTTGAGTCAGCATCTTTGGAGGAGTTTAAAGGCCATGTGTTGCGGCTTGTAGGTACATGGTTTAGAAGTGGGCTTGGCAGTGCTGGGGGAGTGGTTAGACTCAGTAATTGTAAAGGTCTTTTCCAACCTAATGGTTCTATGACATATGCAGCAGATACCAGTGTGTATATATATGTATATATTTGCTTTATGAAACTGTGCTGTGCTTTGGGTCAAACTAAAGGTCAGCATGGTGTGGAAAGGTTCATTCTTAAGTCTAGCAGGCATTTAATTATACTGAAGCAATTCTAAGTGAAACATTTACTTCAGGAAATTGACAAAATGAAGTGCCTTTTGTTTTTATCCCAGTGCAACAACTTAGTGAAGATGTTTCATTGAAACTTAACATATCCTTCTTAAACTGTATCTGCATTTTTCATGGAAACTAGGCTTTCCAAAATATTTGCTAAGCACTACTCTAAAAGACGTGACAACCTCTCATATGTTGGATTGAATTACTCTTCATGTATATGTCCTTGGACGAAAAATTATATGAGCAAGGCCAAAATAGAGTTATGACTTCTTTCTTTTAGACTAACCAGGTAAAAAAATGACAGTGCATAATTATTTTTTATCTTTCTTTTCATTTTAAACAAGTAAATGAGATAGAGTCAGGGAAAATAAGTTTTTCACTATCTTGTCTGTCCTCTGAGATTCAGAGTAAAAATCTAGATGTCTGGATTTAGTGCTTCAGTGCACATAAATTACCTTAAATAAGTGGGATGTCAGAGATTACACGAGTATGTAATGGGTGACAGAGTGTGCCGGTTTGGTCAAATTTAGAAATATAAACTCTGAGAGAAGGCACAACCACCAGGTTCGGGAAAAATAAATTTTCCTCAAAGGAAAGTGAAAGAGGTAGAAACTATTTATTTAACAAGCACACAGGAAAAGGATAGTAATGCTAAATAATAAAACCTCTCACTCTGCTGAGAGAAACCTGGGAAAATTCAGACTCCTTCCATAGATCTCTCTCCCCCCTCCTTGGAGCTGGGATGGGGTGGTGGGCCCACCTCCAGGGCCAAGGCCTCAGTGGAAAGTCCTCCCAATGTATTCTGATGTTGAAACAGTTCAGCAGAGAGAAAAGGGAATAAAACGAAGTCCTAGGAAAACCAAAAGTTCAACTCTCCGAAGGAAAAGTGTTGGGGTCCCTCCCCCCTGCCATGGAGCCCTGGGAGAGGGGCCCTGGGGGGGAGACACGGGGTTTCCCTGCCTCTGCTCAGCTTCATTCCCCATTGGTTGGTTTGGGTTCCCTGATAACGCAAGGACCCTCGGGTCCCGTGACTGCAGAGTTCCTGAGCTGAGCCCCAGCCATGCGGCTGAGAAATAAACATCTCTGAAACATCTACCAAGAATCTGTCCATATATACTTCGCTTTCCACGGGACTCCTGGTTGAAATATGCTTGTTGCAGTAATCCCTGCTGCGACAAAAAGAAGCTGGGTGGAACAAAAAAAAACTGCTGAAAGCTGGCTGGAAAAAAAGCAAGCCGGGTGCTTCCCTTCCTCCCGCTCCCCTGCCGCAGCTGAAAAAAAAAAGTCTCTATCTCTGTGTGACCTTGAACAAGCTGCAAACTGCTTTGAAAAAGTTTTGCTCAGTTTTTCCTTCCCCCTCTCAGGCTCAGTTTAAAGGCATAGAAAGGCACAAAAATTAATTTCTGGGCATAGGGCAGCGATATGGGATACACATCATAAAGTCACCCCAAGACACAGAGGACAAAATTTTCTCTACTTCAATCACATAAATAAATACACAATATGTGCCAAATACTTTATTACTTATTGCTTTTCTTAATATCGAACCTTTTTCATACATTGAGAAAGTCTAACAGTTTTCAGCATTAATGTTAATTTTAAATAATAAACTTGATACATGCTACATAAGCAGTCTTAAAATATGGAGTTTTCCACTCTTCTGTGTCACCATCCCATGCCTGTTTTCTTCGCTTTTCAGCCAGTGCACAATTCCAATAAATGCTTCCTAGTCTCTCTTGAAACTTGAAAATATGTTTACTCCCTCCTCATTCAAATAAACTTGCAATTTGAATGGAATCTTATGAATATACAATCTGAAAAATGTGACATTAAATGATTCATTTTTTACAAAACTTATGGCATGTACCATGTTGCTAACTGGTTAACTCAGTTAAAATTGAATTTACAAGTGAAATACTGAAACTACAGTAAATTTGAAAGTGAGATTTTCTTGTTAACTATGTAAGAACTTCAGACATACTTTTCCCATCTTCAACTGAAACTAGGAAGTATATCTTCAGAGGATCACTAATAACTTGGAAAGGAACTGGAAAGATCATCTGGTCCACCTTTTTGTGGGAAAAGGAGCTTAGGTGAGATTTCCCAACATCCTCTCCAATTACATCTTGAAAAGTCCAGTTATGGGGACTCTGATGCTTTCCTGGGCAGGTTGTTCCAGGAAGCATCTGATTTTATAGTAAAAAATTACTTTCTTATGTTGAGATAAAACCCCTCCCAGTGCAACTTGTAGTCATTGCCACTTGTCTTCTCCATGTGGTCCTTGTAAAACTGCCACCCTTTAACTCCTAGCTGTTGGGAGGAAAGGGTTAAAACCAGAAGATTTGACAAGGAGAGTATAGTTTCCCTCAAAGTGACCTTACAGCTGGGAATGCTAAGAATGTCAGTGTGGGAAAAGTCCATGTATTATGTGAGTGTTGTTCATTCTCTGCCTTTTTGAGAAGTAGAATTCCTGTGTAGAGATAACACCCTCTCACAGACCTGCTTGGGCTGCCTGCTGGGAGACAGAGATCAGAAAAGCACAGCCTTGAGATAAACTTCCTGGGGACAAAGCCCTTTGATATACTGGGGCAGGCAGGGCCCCCCCACCCTACTGCCCAGTGGGATGAGCTGAGCCTAATGGAGCCTGTGTTCCTATGTGTCTGTGCTGCCCAGCATCATTAGTGAGGTAATTAAATAAATCTACTCTTTGCATTTCTCTGTGGCTTATTGGTCACCCTAGTTACTGTAAGTGGAGATTCACACACCAACCTAGTATGATGAGGTGCCCCCTTGAGTCTTCTTTTCTTCAGGGAGAAAAGACCTACATCCTTCAGTCTTTTCTTACAGAGTAAGTTGCCCAGTCCTTTGATCATCTTCGTGGTCTTCCTTTGGATCCTCTCTAATCCAAATTAAATTATTACTATTGGTTAAAGTAAGTTTTCTAAACATATAAAGCTGAATACAAAATAAGGAAGAAAAACCTATTTTTCTGAGGAAAAAAATGTCCATTTTATTTTAATTAAACTTAAAGTGGGATATCTTATAAAGAATTTAATGAACTGGGAAAAATATTTTCTAGTGGAATTGGGAAATTTGCAAATGTTACTAAATTGTTTCTAAAATGTTTCTTTTCCAATTTTAAAATTTTTTTAAAAAGTGTATTTTAAAATACTTATTAGATCTCATTTATAATAAGAAAAACTCCAACTAAAACAGAACTACAAATTCATATAAGTGACTGAGAGGAAAATGAAAATTACTATTCCTTTTCACATTAAAAGCAATAAATGCACTGAAAGATAAATTGATTGTGCAGTGTCCCATGAGAAGTCTGAGAGAAGCAAGAATTGAACCTGCATTTTAGTCTATGACCTTAGCTGTAAAATTATGGAGTCTTGAAACTATATAATTATTAATACAAATGACAAGTTAATTACAGCTATAGTCTCCTCACGACAGTCATCCTTTTGTGTCTCCATTGAGAAGGAAAATACTAGTTGAGTCTGTCTGAGAATGTCATTCACTTTTATGGACTGTTATTTCCTCCATGTCTTTTAAATCTAATTGTCAAACAGCTCAGTTTCCTTTGTTGAGAACCTCAAAAGCAGTTTGAATGACACTATCAAGGGCAGCAGCAGCAGTTTAGCTGTTGGAGTCTATACTGTGCTGCACACTCATGACTGAAGACTAGAAAGGGTCAACAAAGTGTATTCTCTTTCATATAAACCCAACTTGGATTTTACAGGTTGTTTCTTCTCATTTCAGATACAGAAAACACAATTACACAATGACAGCTAATTGCTACATATAGTTTTGCTTTTAGCTGAGCTTGTTTAACAGAGCACTGTGGATTACTTTGGGTAGAATGACCACAAGGTTAAAAAAAAGATATAGCCAGTATTGCAGCGCATCTAAAGAACACATTACAGATCACCATGAACAATAGGAAGTGACAAGAACAAGTACATATTTCTGTAACTTTCCTGATGGCTGACTCCAGCTGTTCTTTCTCTAGTGTGTATAAGGTTCTGTATGTATTATAGACATGAAAAGCACATTTAGCAGTAAGAGAACAATAGCTGACATTGCTAGGCTGTGCAGAAATGGCTCAATATTATAGAATTCAAAAGAGTAAGAGTATTAGATGGTTAGGTCAGGATGTAACCACTACTCACTGCCTTACAGCTTCTGATTTATTGTTCTCCATGTTTATCACCCTTCCAACAGGATGGTCATCTTGGAGAAAAGGCATCACAGAGGTCTCATGTGCCTGAGTGATGCTGGAGTCTATCACTCAGTTTCTTCCTTAAGTTGAGGAGAAAAGTTGTGTCTTCTGAATTGCTTCTGAAAGTACTTTATGAATTAGCTGCAGAAGAACTTAAAGGAGAACACAATTAGAACTGAAAGAGGTTGTACTGAAGAAAATGGAATTGGAAAGTCTACTATTCAGAAGATGAAGAGAAATATGGACACAAATGCTGGGGGGGCTGTCTGAAGTTCTCAATGTGTTCTCAAGTGAAGTTCTCAAGTGTCTCAATGGAAAACAAAAGCTGTCTACATTAACTGCCTGAAACATTAACCGTGAAATCCCATTCATTTGCTTTCAGTCACGGTTTGGGCTTGGTCTTTGTATCACACACTAGTCGAGAGTTTTAACACTTATTACAAATGTTTGTTCTATTATGGTCAATGTTTTGACTATATTGTTTGTGATTTAGTGGCAGTACTAGTTATATCTCATGGGAAAGAGTTTGCAGAAAGCAGTTTTTGAAAGAAACTTTCCTTGCTAAGGAAACATTTTTGTATCAGCTTCTATGTCTGTGGCTTCATGTGTACAGTATTATAAACACAGTCTTATACTTAAGATATTTTTCAGAAGCCAATTTCATTTATCTCCTGAATTTGTCAAACAGGGTTTTAGGAAGATTCATCTTCGTATCTTTAAACAAAAACTAAAATATATATAATGCTCCATTTTGCATTTGTTATTCAGGCAATAATTAGTTATCAGAATGAATACTAAAGGATACAGAAAATAGTGAGAAAAGGGGAACAGCAGGATGGTTGTTTATTATTATTCCCATGTCTATTTATACTTAAGTTTGTTTTCCCATTTTGCATAAAATGTGCCTTTGTTGGAGATTAAGAACCTGATCTGTAATTCTTTTTTCATTTGTTTCTGAGATTCTTTCCAAAACATGCAGAAAATACACCATAAAGAAAAGTGGACTTGATAGTTTTTAATATCTGTACTCTTCTCCTCACTCTGGTTTAAATAGTATTGTTCTGCCTGTTTAAGTCTCTCAGTAAGATTTAAGAGGAAATCATAACAACTAAAGCACCTTATTTCCATAGGTGTTTGGATTCATTACAGCCAAACATGGACATGCATTATTACATCCATAAACACATTGGAATTGGTCAAGAATTTACCCAACTAACACACAATGCATGTGAGTGTTAACACAGCAATTAATGTAGGAATTCCTGGAAGCACAATATTGCATCCTCTAGCATCAATTTCATATTCCAGATAAATGAAATCTACCTTTATAAACTGACCATCTTATGTGATATGTAACTATAATTATTTAAGCCTAAATATTTTAAATATGTTACCAATCAAATTTAAATTCTTTGCCAAAATCTTATCCAATAATTGGGGGCAGAGAGGATGGTTTATGGCTTTGTTTTTTTATTTAGAAGCTAGTTTTTATTTTTTCATTTTAAGGGAAAGGGTAGGCTTATATTCATATTTATTTTACTATGTCATTGACCAGAGACTAACATCATTCTCATTTTGCATTGAATTTTTTGTTAGTATTTTAAAAAATTGCATAGCAGTCATATAAGATCTTATTACATCAGACACTACATACATAGCTCACCTTACTGATGTAGGCAGATGACTGAAATAAACATTTCTATCTGCTAGGATAACTTGTCATAATTAAAAATGTTACTTAACTTCTTAAAAACCTATATGACCCATTTCCTTTTCCCCAGGTGCCTTTGAAGTGGTTTGTTGGGTTTTGGTTCTTTTTGCATATGGTACTATCTATCAAGCAATAATACAAGTTATCAGCTGAAGATTAAATTCTAAAATAAATCTTAAGAGATTTTTTTTAAAAAGCAGTCCCCTAGTCTTTCTTCATGTTCCTTAGCTTTTCCCTTCCTTTTTAATTTGCAATATAGATATTTTGATCAGAGCAAACCAACACCTCTGAAGGAAAAATCTCTTAATCACTGACTTATAGCCTCATAAAAATAGTATTAATAAAAGGTAAAGTCTGACATTTTGAAAATATTTTAGTTTTGAAACCTTTGATCAATGTAACTGAAATCTTTCTGATCTATAGATCAACCTACAGACAGACACAAGTATCTACAATTTTGTTTGCTTGCTCTTGAATAAAAAGTATTAGAAGAGCTGTTCTTCTTTGTCACCAAAAAAAGTGACTTTTGAACTTTCCTGGCCTGTTGTTTAATGGCAATCAGTTTGATTACAACGAATGTTACTAAATCCAGTTAAGGTCATATAACAGAGTATAATGTAAAAGGGTATTTCTGCTATTTTGTTTGATTCAACACACACTTTTTACCATAAGAGATTATGCTTTTAGAGAAATAGAGTGAAAAAATAGTATCAAAGGGAGGAATTTAGAAAATCAAATTTAAAGAACTAGATACAGATTTTCTTATGCATGGAAAATATGTAGATTTATTCTTTTATTTTAAAAGACCTATGAAATGTATCTGAAAAAAATAAAGACTCTGTTGAGTGGAAAACAGTTTATAAAATATTTCAGAATGAATGCTGTGGGTTTTTATCTTTCTCTAGCCATTGCAGAAGTCTGCTTCCACACATGCCTGCATGTGACATCACCGTGGCATTTCACAGCTGGCATTTCTTAGCCACCTTAGGCCTATATAGGAGCCAGATTTTCTGTAATAAGCATGAACTCATCTGAACAATTTAACCTAGGAATGCACTTAATACTTGGGGTAGAGATTTAATGTTTCACAAAATTTTTTGTTGGTTTCTTCAAAAAAGTGGAAACAGAAATCTCCCACATCTTTTCATAGAACTGACTCAGTAATTCCAAAACTCAGCCATAAGAGACTGAGGTGCATGCCCATCTCCTTGCTGTAGAGGAATAAAAACTCATGGGTTTCTTAAGTTACAACATATTACAGTCACTAGTCATTTGCTCTCCATTGATGGATAAAGAATGCCCTTTATATGATGAGATGTGTGACTGACCTAAACTAGATGAAAAGTGTGTTTCAAAGAATCACAGAATCATAGACTGGCCTGGCTTGGAAGGGGTCTTAAAGATCACATAGTTCCATCTCCCTGCCATGGGCAAGGACACCTTGCACTGGACCAAGTTGCTCAGAGCCCCCTCCAACCTGGCCTTGAACACTTCCAGGGATGGGGCATCCACAGCTTCTCTGGGCAACCTGTACCAGGGCCTCAGCACACTCACAGTAAAGAAGCTTTTCCAATATGTAAGTTAAACCTGCTCTCCTACTGTTTGAAGCCATTCCCCTTGTCTTGTCACTCCAAGCTCTGTAAATAATCTCTCTCCATCTTTCTTGGAGGCTCCCTTCAGGTACTTGAAGTCCACAATTAGGTCACCTTGAAGCTTTCTCTTCTCCAGGCTGAGCAATCCCAATTCTCTCAGTCTTAAACAAGATTCTGTATGCAAGCACTGAAGGTTTGGCCAAATTCTCATCTTGGCATGCTGGATTGTTACCGTTGGCAGTATAATGTAAAATGCAGCAATAGTTTTTGGAGCAAAAGCCTGAACTAAAAACTGGTGTCTGCCATGTGGTTTCCTACACAACTTCCCAAGAGAATGTGTTAATATTAGGCTTCTGTGAGAAAGCTGGATACAGTAACTAAACATAATTTTTTTTCTTCTTTTCCTCTTCATTATCCATTTTATAATGAAAGGCATTTTCCAGTTATATACTTTTAAAACCCAACAAACCAGCCACCCAACCTGAGGAGCTGGGCTATTATACTGGAGGAAAAAACCTGCATACATAGGAGTACAGCTGAAGGCTGTCGATACTATGGTGATGTATTTTTTACTGGTTTTCGCTGCTGGTTTTTTTCATTGCATTGAATGCTTTACAACAGGATGCATTTTCACCTTACCTTCTGCATTAAAGTGTTCTCATTGGAACAAATTTGAATCTTTACCTCATAAGACACAACTTTGTCTTCTGGTCATAATTCAAGATCATTGCTACTTCTACTGAGTAGATATCCAATAATTGTATTTCTGCACTTCAAACATCTCAGTTGAATATAATATGACTATAAATAGCAATATTTTAAGTTATCTATTGTCCTTAGGGACTAGAAAAAATCTAATGTAATAGTAATTGTTTTAATTTGAAGTAAATTTTATTAAACTCTAAAATTGGTTACAATTGAAAATTTTGTACAGACAACCAGAGCAGTCTTGCTAAATATTGCAAGTAATAATTCTATATGGCACATTTCTTAAAAGTCTTTTAGCTGTCTCTTGGAGGTATGGGAAACTTTAGCAGTGCAAGAGGAGAATAAATTAAACAACATGCAGTAGCTTTATGCCAAGGGGTTTAGATTCACCAGTGTTTTGAAATGACCTAGAAAGATGACTGAAAAACAGAAGGAACTGGAATTGTTAAGACGAATATTATACAGGAATATTCAATCTATTCAAAAATACAAAATAACTGCTTTTATCCTTTTATCTAAGATAAAACAACTTTAAGGCAAGATTTACAGTCAGACAATAATTTTTTCAGTGAAGACCTCTCTGCTGTATCTGACATTCCTGTCATTATATTGTGTCAATGTTATGTGACATAACAACAATTAGTCTTTTCTCCCCGCTATTAAAATATGTCAGTTTGAAATTAAGCAAGAATTTTTCTTCACTCTTGGGTAGTTCATCATCTGAGCTAAATCAGTTCAGTATATTTGCCAACTATGTAAAATCACTGATATAATGATGGTCTTCCAGTAATCTGAGAATTATTGCAACCAAGTGGAAGAGTAGGAACTGAAAATCTGAATAGCCAAAAAGGAAAAGCAGGGGAAAATAGTGAAAACAAAGAAATATGTACCCTAAGGTCCATCAAACATGTAGCATTGCCCTTGTTGCCCCAGACAATTAGGAAAAATAATAAAATGTGGGGTCTTACCTGAAGAAACCAAATGCTAAGAATAATTTAAAGGAAAAAATTTTAAACTAGGAATTTACTCTTCATTGCAATTCTGAAAGAGAATAATTAGGAAAGAAAATATAATTAAAGGTCAAAAAAACCCCAGATCTAAAGTATCTTGAATTGGTAAGTAGAGGAGAGAATGGAAGAAGAAGACTCTGAGTTCAAAAGGCTGACATTTCCAGATAAGTCCCTTTTGGAACATGGACCTCTCCTTTCCTTTTCTTTCTTTGCCCCTTAACATAATCTGTGTGTAGGGAAGCAAGGAATTTGGGAAATGGAAAGAAGGAGGGGCAGAGGATGGAGGGATAGAACAGAATCTTAGAAATGCATTAAAGAAACTGTTGACTTAGAGGTTTCCAGAGTAAAGGATTAAAAAAACCAAAGCAGATCATTAAGTTTCTACACTGGTATTGTGAAGTAAAATATTTCCTTTAGATTTTTTTATTATTTTTTATTTATTGGCTCCATATAGGTATGCTTTCATGAACTCTTCATCCTTTAACATCATTAAGTGACTTTAAAGGGAAAGTTCTGAATGTTTAAGCTATTACATTCCTTATTTTGAGGGCAGACAGTATATGTATCAGTTCTTGTATATTTTATACTATTGCTTATCTAAGTTAGTCTTTTCTTCTCTGTGAGGCCTCTTGCTATCAATTATTTTCATGATGATCTATTATTCATTTGTATGAATTCATAAGTTACTCTTGTATTCATCAAAGATGTTAGACCAGCTGTTCAACTGCACCATTCTTCCTCTGCCTGCCTCCTTTTTCTACCTTTATGGTGGTTATATTTATGCAATGTCCTACAAGGGATTTTTGAAGCTCAAAAATGTGATTGATATACGATAGTGTTTTGCTTGAAGGTGCCAGTCACCTTGAAACAAAATCATTCATGACCTATTATGCATTTGAAGACTCAGATGGCACTTCTTCCTTTGTTTGTTTTCTTTATGTACACTGGGATGAGTAGAATCAGCTGGTAGAGACTTTTTTGTTTGATAAAACTAATGCAACAGTTGGAGCCATTGACCAAATCTCCTTCAATAAACTGGAATTTTACAGTTTATCAGATGGTTCAATTTTTAAATCTACCGGTTACATATAAAAGCAGCTTGTAAAACCTCTCAGTTAACAACTGATCTTAAAACAGATTAGGATGCCTCTGTTTCCTGAAGACACTCATCAGAACACAGAATCAGACAATCATCAAACAGCAGAAAACCACATACACCCCACTTGTTTTTCACTAGGAAAAATGTAATTCTTGTTATTTCAAATAAATACAAAGAAACAACTACTATAAAAACATCAGAAAGGGAAAAATGCCATCTAAAACTTCAAATGCATAAAAGGTCATGAATGATTTTGTTTCAAAGTGACTGGCACCTTCAAAGTAAAAACCTATCATGTATCACTACAGTACTTTTCTTGGGGGCTGGGAGGGGGGAAGGAGGCATTAAACTGCTTCTGTTTCCATGAAAAGGATGCCTAATTTGATTTTTGCAGTGACATCCTTATAAGCATAGGGAAATTTAACATGGTAGTTTATTGATGGCACACCTGCTCATTTTGAAATTGTTCTGTGAATTGCAACAACATGAACTGACATAATACCATGCTGATCATTTAATTTTGTGAAGTAATACAGCTCTGCCTAGTTGTATGCAATCTGTTCCTTTCACTTTTCTTGTAATACTGGGAGATAGAAGAGATTTCTGAATGAAGATTCATGATTCTCTTCCTCCCCAGGTATTGTCTTTATCCATGTTCAGACCATTACAAAGTAAGTCAATGACAGTGATGACATATCTGGAATTTTTAGATGAAAACGTTTACAGTCTATCTGTTTAAAAATTTATGTCAATCACTATTTTTGCACAATGCTGTTATTTTAAAGGCATTAAAACTTGGGGGGAGTCCGCACTTTTTTTCTTAGTTTTTTTTCTCTTTGTTTTCCTTATTTTATTTTCTGAACAAGAAGAAATTATTAACAACACAAAGCACATCTGAAAATTCATGAGATATATTTATTATACCCTTATACATTGACCATTATATCTGCCTCAGCCTTTTCACATACAGAGTTGCTGCCTCTGCATTTTTTACAAGAATGGCAGAAAATAAGCCTAGCCAAAGAAGACAGAATACTTCTGGGAAAAAAAATACAGTTTCTAAGAATGTTTATTTGCAGGTACTGGGAAAATTACATGCTTTTAGTGAGCTACTTGGAGTAATGACTGCTCAGAGTTCAGAGTAAATTTTACTAGATGAAACACCTACTTTAACAGACAGGTTTTACCAAAATGGTTTATAAAAAGATGGATCAAATGTGCTGTGAGTTAGAGTAGGAAGAAGAGGTACTAGTGTATGTACATATTGCAGTTCTAATGCAATACACTGGCACAAAGAGGTCAGTACCCAGTGAAAACAGAAAATTCACAACAGAAGTCCAGGAACAGCTGAGGCATGTGGGATGGGAGAAGTGGATGTATACAGACAGTACCAGAGCCCCGGGTGGGTACTCCAGAAAACAAATGCTTTTAAAAGATTTCCGTTTCCCCTGTGATGTTTAGGGGAAAAGATTATTATTTGCTAAATCTTTTGAATCTTTCTTTTTCTCCTGTGTTTTCTTTAGTGGTGTTATATTAGACAAGCTACTCTTGACTGCTTGAAGAAAAAAAGTCAGGCAACCCTTGAGTCTAAGGTTCCTTTTGAAGACCATCCTTCATCTAAGACATCTTGAACTCAGATTCCAGTATCTTGAGAAAGGGGATGGCCTACAGCCATTTACTCCAGCACTGTCTCTATCTGGTCGAGGGTTGGATTCAGTGACATAACTTTTTCTAATCAGAGTTGACCTTAAAAAAAAAATAATTAACAATAAACCAGTGTTTGAACAGAAATTCCTAAATGTTAGTTCATGGAAGACTACAGCAAATACTAATCTGTTTCATATCTCAATGCAAAAATTAATAAATTTGCCCTTTTTCTTTTTGGTGGTGATTTTCATATATTCTGCCAAAATACTTCCATACGGGTCAAAATTTTTTGGCATTTGTGGTGCCAGGTTTTTATGTGTCTTTCTGATAAAAATAGATGGCCCTCTACTGTCTTTGTCATTTATTTTTTTTTCTGTTTGATGGATGATTCTTGTTAGTTAATTTTGATGGGCCCCAGAAAGTCACTTAGAGACATTGCTATGAATCAACCACTGGAAGAGTTTGGTTCACTTTGTCTTCTGATCTCTGAGTCCAACATTTCAGTCCCCCCTACAATTCAAATTATGTCTCACCTAGCATTCCTAGTATTTGCATTTTTCCTGCAGTTCTCTTTTTTAGGACCTCATAATCTTCTACACCAATTCCATAATTACATTTTGTGGTGAAAATAAACAAGCTGGACTCTTGCTCATAGCTATATAATCTCTCACAGTAATACCTCAGTGTTTTGTATGGCTTCTGCATGCTGCAGAGAACATTTCCAAACACTTTTATGCAGAGGTGCATAAAAAACACCAATATCCTTCCACTGTTTGATTATTCTCCAGTATTTTACGTCCTGATAAGAGTATCAGATATTGCACAAATATGTAGTTTGGCATGAATTCCAGGGATGAAGCAAGTACTCTCTTCATGGAACTAATCTGTCTACCTGTTAGGAGTTGTGTAAGATTGATACAGAGAAAGCCAAAAGCAGCAGAAAAAGTGAAGAAGAAGTGCTGAGGGAGCAAGGTTGGGGAGAACTGCATGATTCCCATGAGCCTGGCGTGATGTCAAAACTACTAAGCAGTAAAGACTCTGTAGGAGATTGGACCACCCACAATGTATCAGTGAAAGCTGTCAGGCACACAAAAAAGACATAGGAAGACAGGACATGATGAGAGCATGCTGAGACAGTCTGCTTTTTCCAGAAGCAGTAAGGGAATGAAAATACAGCAGCCAAGGCAAAGTCACAGAAACCATGCAAGGAAATACTGAAATGAAGAATTATACATGAGAAATATAAAGAAACATTATTATTCAGAGAGAAATATATTGGGAGATTATTCTTTGGTCTCTCTGTTATTTACCCTAGATACAGTAATATATATATATTATATATATTGTATAGTCCTTTGTTCTGTAGCTTCCATGTCAATAAAAAATTTACACTATTAAAGGTTTCCATGAGGAATTCTCACAAATGGCAGATGCAGCATAACAGATCACATTAGGTTTACAAGAAACAGAGATTCAGCATTGTACTAGTTTGAAAACAAACCAGTGGGAGATCACAAGTCAGAATTATAGTTTAATAGGAAAATTAAAATAAATGCAATACTACAAGAGCACTGACAGAGTCAGGATACAACCTGACACCCTGTTGGTCAGGGTGCTGGTAGCAGTCCAGATGAAGTGGTTCTGTTGATGCAGTGATCCTGCAAAAGGGTTTGGTCTTTACCTGAAGGTCCCGTGGTAGCTCTTGTCCTCTGGGAATCCAGTAGGTAGGGCTGCCCTGTGGTGTTCCAAACCCCAGATTATATCCAGGTGGGAATGCTTGGCTCCTCCCCCTGGGCAGAGCATCTCACAATGGGATGATGCAATTCTATGGGTCATGCTGTGGGTCCTTGATTGCCCATTAAACAGAGATCGCCCCTGGAGGGAGTTATCAAGGATGAGCCATGGCAGGAGATAATGAACACTGCCCACCTGCTTTAACAGCTTGTGAAGATGATAACAGAATACATGTTTTTGGTTACATGTTACATAGTAACCTAGGACAAGCATTGAAGTACCTTACAATTGGATTATCTCAAACTGAATCTGATGGCACAACTCTGGAATTTCAAAGGAAAAGTCCTAACGGAAAACCACCTAATAGCAGATGTCAACTGAACAAATGCCAACTGAATCCTAGCTGTCAGCTCAGTCCTCAGTTTTCATTAATATTTTTAGTATTTTAATAAGATTTAGATGTGTTTTCAATGGAAAATGGCAGACTATTCCACCTCAGTGCTCACCCTAGTCCCAGAAAAATATCTTACAGTTCTCCACCAGTTGATCCAAGTGTTTGAACGTCTCAAGAAGCAACACTTTAGAAATATCTTGTCCATAATGGACTGAGTGGAAAATTCCTAGGTGTCTATGTGTTTTTCACTAACAAAATGAAGCAAATCATAATTTTGAAACATTCTGCATCTACTCACATTTTTGGTACTGCTGGGAAGTTTTAATTCTGCAGCATTCTGCACCGGTTCAGCCCCCAAGAGCTGCTTGGGTTGAAAGGGCCTTCAAGAGGCCTTCAAGTCCAACATCCTGCATAAAGCAGAGCCAGATAATAAACCAGGCTGCTCAGAGCTTGAAAAGATGGGCTTGCACAACTTCTCTGGGCAGCCAGCTCAAATGCTTCACTGCACTCAGGGTGGAACATTTTTCTTGTATCCAGTGAGAATGACCCCTGTTTCAATTTGTTCTCATGTTCTTTTGTCCTTCCACCAAACATCACTGTAAAGAGTCTTCCTGGGTCTCCTTGGTACTCTTGAGGGAGGCAGGCAGCTGTCGGACTTCCTGAAGTTCTCTTTTCTCCAGGCTCAGTGAGTCTCAGAGCCCCAGCCTCTCCCCATAGGGCCAGTGCTCTAGCCTCTAACATGTAGGGGGCCTTGCATTTGTTCCCATTTGTGAATGCCTTTCTTGTACAGTTGAGCCAGGACTTGAAGGATGCAGGGTGCTGGGTAGACAGGGATAATCCCTCCCCTCAATTTCCCAGGACAGAACTGAGTATCTTGTGTGGATCACGCTTGGCTTGCTGTTAGCCCAGACCCCCAGAGCCTTTTCATCAGAGCTGCTGCCCACTGAGGGTCTAAACCCTTATTTACTAAAAAAAATATTATTATTATTATTATTATTCCTTCCCAGCTAGATAACTTTTAATTTTTCTGTATTGAATTTCCCAAAATTCGCTCCTTTAGTCTGTCTAGGTCCAAGGGACATAGCATTTTGGAAACATCCTTACAAACCACACTTGCACAATGAAACAACAATGCATATTAGAAGTCATTTTGCAAAACACAGCATTGCCAAAACCCTGAGCTCCTTCAGAGCTTGGTGTTTTACCTGAAATGCAAATTCAGAAGAACTTATGCAGCTTTTGAACATGCAAAGGCTCCTCTCAGAGACTGAGGAGCAAAACCAGTTCTTTTAAAATATCCTAGAGATAGTTTTATAATTTGGAGGAGGAATCGAGTAGGTCTGTGATTTCTGAGTATTTGAAATAACAATGCAGGCTTTGGTTTACGCCGAAGCATGCTTGTATCAGTGAGGTTTTATTCAAGCTCACAAAGTACACAGCTGGCAAAAACAATATCTGAAAGAGTCTCTTATCTCTCTTAGGAAAGACAGAACTGTGCAGAAAGCAAGAGGTGTGCCAAACAACACTGATTCCTGAATCAAATTGTATCATCATTATTGTCTCTTCTAGACTTTATTAGCAATGTTTTAATAGATTTTCTTATGCTGCTGCTGTTAAACACTCCTGCAATCTGAAGTGTGAGCATATGGCCAGAAGACGTTTACTCAGCAAAGAGATAACAATGACACTTTGTGCTCTGAGAATTTGGTTGAATACTCACAGTTAACTCACAGCTGCTCTGCTTTTCATTTAAGTAGAAAAATTACAAATCAAAATTAGTTTGACCAACAAATGGGTGTGATGATTATTTTATTTTCTGTCCACTGCTCAAGTCTGATCCCTGAAAAAAGGGAAGTGTCTAGGATGCTTACGGGTTATATACATATTTGCTGTTTCTTAAACTGAACTAAAGCTTGTCTCATTAAGAGATCCACACCCCTGCAAACACAAACAACTTTTAATCTGACTTTTAATATATGAAATGGAGCACAAAATCTGAAAGATCTAAGTTGGTAAATTCAAAGGTTCGATGCTGCAAAAAGCACGTTTCTGACTGTGCAGAGCATGTATCTATGTCACTGCCTCTCTCAGTGTCTCTTCCGTGCTCTCTCTCTCTTTTATCATCACACACGCAGACATAGTTTTTTCTAGAAAAGATGTGCCTTACACAACAAATAGCAGCCACACTGTTTGGAAACCAATCTGCAGAACATTTTATTGATATTTTCAGCACAACTAGCTCTGCTGATTTTACTAGGACTACTTGCGGCAATAAAATACGCGTGGGAGTATTCTCAAGGCTCTGTTTTACTTCAGCACTTGGATCCTTCAGCAAAGAAACAGAAGCAGGTGAGAATGTGTTTCAGCGTGCTTGGAAGCCACTTGGGGGCGCTGACATCTCTACAGCTCTCTTTTAAGAAAAATTATTTTCTGGAGAAGTTTATGTGTTAGGAGAGAGGAAAGGAAAGATTTAGTTGGCATCTGTAAATACACAGCACATTGAAAAGAGGCCAGAAATAAAACACTGGCCCTACTCTGCTCCTTTTATAGATCAGTGCTGACTCAATACAATTATACTCACCCTATAGCGGCATAAAATGAAACTCATTGAGTCTCAGGACTTTACCTCTAACTTCATAATAATTTTTGTCTTTGTACAATCCCAACATTTCTCCTTGGTTAATCACTGCAGCAGGAGATCTAACCTGTCTATAAAATAACTGGAGCCTGAAAAGCTTTTTTGACTCCAAACTTCATGTTCATTCCGAACATTTTAGAAATAAATGTTTTAGAATTTGCTAAAGAAATTTAGATCCTAACATGTTCCTATTTCTTTTGTTTTCAATTGGTCAATTAATGGGAAAGGAAAAGTGACCTTACAGTCTTCAGTTCTTTTAATGTCCAGGTATTGGCTGAATATCTTATGCATTTCAATAAATTTCCACTCTGGACAAAATGAGGAAGCAGAAAAAAAAAAGATTGTTTGTAGCTCTGTGGAGTTATTTTTCCTCTTTAAATGTAATTCTCTCAATGAACCTTGAACACAAATAAACTACTAGATAACAGTAATGTGAATGTGACTTAAAACATGAAAAGAAATTATTTTGTGACTTCTTGGTAGTCTCATTAAACTAAAATTATTTCAGTAGGATATTGTACAGCACATTTATCCACAACTCCCAAAACAATTTTGCTTAATTATTCATTCAATAACTGTGTATGTTTTTAACAGCATTTAAAAAAGCACTTTCACCTTGTAATGTTCCAAATTTTTTTACATAAAAGAAGAGGAGAAAAGAACGTTTTTTTAAATTTTTAAAACAAATAATCTGTATCACTATATACAAAAGGGTATCACAACATAGAAAAATGTATTACCACAGTTAGGGGAAGATTTTTAAAGACAGGAAAATTCTTCCAGAAATAACTTGTTTGTTCATATATTCTTATATTCACTTTCAGAAAATATACTGGAGACTAAGTTTTCAGAAAATAATATTTTTGTTAGATGTATTTTAAATTAGTATTACATGCAAGGGGAGCAAATATTAGGCTAATATACTTTTTATTTCATACAGGATAAATGATTCAATCGGTTAAATTATTGCAGAAATGTGTCCACTCAAAACTAGAAAACATATCTTGATTTTCAAAAGCGGGTATCTGTCAGTGGACTACAAAACACCTGCAGTCTAATGCCCTTCAGCCATTTCAGATTGAGCACCTCTCCTATTAAGGAAGGCTGAGAGTATTGGGATTGTTTGGCTTTGGGGTGACCTAATTGTGTCCTCCCAGCACCTGAAGGGAGCTGACAAGAAAGACGGCAAGAGACTTTTTACGAGGGCCTGGAGTGACAGGACAAAGGAGAACAGCTTCAAAATGACAGAGTATGTTTAGATTAGATATGAGGAAGAAATTCTTTCCTGTGAGGGTGGTGAGGCCTTGGCACAGGCTGACCAGAGAAGGTGTGGCTGGCCCATCCCTGGAAGTGTTCAAGGCCAGGCTGGATGGAGCGCTGAGCAACCTGGTCTAGTGAAATGTGTCTCTACTCATGGCAGGGATGTTGAAACTACATGATCTTTTAGGTCCCTTCCAACACAAACATGATTCTGTGTTTGTAGAATGGGGAAAATAGAGGTACTTCCTGGCAAAAAACCACTGTCAATCACATTTTTATCCTCATGAGGAAGAAACTTTTGATTTCAATATTCTGTTAAAATCCCATTTGGTTTGTGACTATAGCAGAATGCTCTCTTTGTGACTAGTCATTTCTGCATTTCAACATATATTAAATTAATAGTGATTTCATGGTAATTGCTACTTTTCCTGTAGATGTATGGCTTCATCAGCATTTTATTGTTATTGTCAATTTTGACAAGCATGAATTTAGAAGCTACAGTAAAGGTAAAATTATAGTAAGAAATGCTAAAGAGATTTTAAATGCTCATATTTAGACCCAACTTTTTTTTCTCTCCCTGGGAAAAGCTTTCATAGTTCATCATTAAACCTAGTGGATCAATTTTTGCTCTAAGTGTACAGTAAATATAAAATCAAAGTGTTAGCAAAATTTTTTTTACCCAGTTTTATTACAAATAAAAGTGAAATACTTGCTTCTGCTCCTCCATGTATGAAAAATGGATATAAATACACAAGTACAAATACAAAAGTGTTTGTAAAGCATGCATACATGCACACATACATATAAAAATGTTTACTTGTGTCTATCTTATCATTCTAAAATTATATGTTCCCTCTCCTAATTGGGTCCTAATTCATTATATGTGGAAAATAAGCATCCACTTTTGTAGACAGTGCTATTAATAAAATATGCAAATTGTAGTAGAGGTGTCTGTTGCAATTTATAAAATTCTGCAGTAGAAAAATATCTATACACAGGGGGACAAGCTGAATTTCCATTTATCTTATTTTTACTAATTGAAATATTTCTGAAACAATGGCTTTCCGGATAGTAGCTACAGTTAAGATAGCCTTCTCTCCTGGGAAATAGCAGTACTACTAACTAACAGGTTTTCAAAAACCAGACTGTTGATGGAGAGCTGCAAGAGCAGAAAAAGGTTGCTAGGTACCTGCACTCAGAAGACCTGAATGTTTTATTCTTTGCGAAAGAATATATTGCAAAGATTTCAAGCACTGGCAACTTTCCCTGCTAAGAAATTTATTCTTCAATGACTGGAAAACATTAATTTAAATCTTTTTAATGAACTAATGGGTAATGTAAAACACCTTATACTTTAGCAAAATCATTTTTTAATCAAAGAGTGTAAGTTTAATTAGCTAATATTTGAGCTACACTTTGTACATCAAAAGCTGATCATTAGTATTACCACAGATGAATCCCAGCTAAACAGATAGAATTTAAATATTTATTGCAGTTTTCGCTCTCTCTTTTTTTTTTTTTTTTTTTGGTCATCATGGCACCTTTTGCTGGTGTATTTTAGCCTAGCTTCTTCCCAAGGCAAGGTCCATTACAAGTTCCATACCCATGTGTTTATATACCAATAGAAATATTTACTTCTATATTACAGCATTGAAATTTTGTGTACATGTACACCTGGTACCAAATGGTAGAACTGTTTTTATACCTTTACATCATAGAGAGATCTAAAGAGCACATAAGTTTGTAAAATGGGCTATTTTCCAGGTTTGAAAAGCAATCTCATATGAATGAGATGTAGGTTCATGTTCTTTGTTAAAGCTGCATCTTGAAATAGCAGCCTGTACTGGAAACCTTTCTTGTGCGTTCATCCGTGCTCTCCTGGAACCTTCATGTGGGATGGTGTGCCAGAAACTCCCTCCATTTTGCAAAGGACTCTGGTTCATCAGCATTTATACAGCTGTTGCAAAATTATACAGTGAGAGAAGCAGGATTTCAGCGGGTGAGACAGAACGTAGGAATCCATTGACCAAAAAGGCCCTATGTGGTGCTGGAAGTCAGACAGTGAAAATACAGATTTTTGGCAAAAGCTGATGACCAGCATGTGAAAATAGTCTAGTTCAAGCATGAGTATGTTTTTTCTTTTTTTTTCCCTCTCTAGACTAAGAAGAGGGAAAATTTAGCAAAGAGGATATGCGAACAGGGCACATTACAATGATGTTACCCTCCATTACAGTCTGTCCAGCACTTGGATAATGAGCAGCAGTTCACCACAAATTGTGCTGGTGAGTAATTCACCTCAATTAGCGCCATTCTGTGGTAA
Organism: Corvus moneduloides; assembly: GCF_009650955.1. Taxonomy (NCBI): domain Eukaryota; kingdom Metazoa; phylum Chordata; class Aves; order Passeriformes; family Corvidae; genus Corvus; species Corvus moneduloides. The sequence continues at coordinate 14,575,507 of NC_045477.1, read as the reverse complement.
TCACCAGAAAGCCTTTAATTAGCTTATTTTTACTACTCTAAAACCACAAATTAATCGGCCACCATTGCATGGCTTTATCTCATTATCCTGTGGGGGTGGGAAGCCTAAGAACAAGTTAACTGATGGCAGCCTTGCACATGGAGAACAGAAACACGGTCTCTTGATGGTTAGGTGTGTCCCCAAAGCAGGGCAGTGTGTTCCTCGAGCAATTTCCCTTACTTCTACAATAGCCTATATGTGAAGGAAATCACAGGTTTAAATTTACTCTCGTTCTATGAGAGACATATTGAAACATTTATTGAACTGTCAAGGAGTCGTGTTAAGGCAGATGAGACACTCAACAAGGAACCTTGTAGACCCGATAATAATTTCTAGAACGCAATAAATATATTTATTTTCTTCATGATGACTGTTCTACTCCTCTGAGATACCGAGCACCCTCCATCTCCACAGAAGTAAATGAAATGTAAATGTGCCCCTCAATGTTAATTCATCCCCTTGTGTTTGCTCTAGGCTTGATGCAGGCTTTTTTCAGCTCTAACTAGACTAGAATAATAATTGTCATCATCCTGTTATCCCTGTGCTATAAATTAAGAAAACCTCTCCTGGCAGTGGAGAAGCTCTGCAGCTTTCAGCATATAAAGAGGAAAATGAATTGAAAGAGACCAAAGACGCAGAACTCTTGTCAAATGTGTCTGAATTGATACAAGTTGTGAACTACAGCTGCTAATCCAATGAACCAGATGGTATCAATTGTCAAACCAGGTGCAGGAAACGGGGTTGTTATCTCTCCTGCAAATCAATTAGATCAGCATGAAAAATTTGTAAATGAACTTCCCACCAAACAAATTTTACCCAAAACTGTCTCAGGTGTTCAGCTGAGTCATGAATGATTGGTCCTTTTGCAAGTGGCAGCTGCCATTTAAAGCTCTTTATTTCTTTTATGAATAAACCTACCAGAATTTAATTTTCAGCTCTAATGCATCATTGGAAGCTGATTGATCCATGCTTCCTTTTACTGATCCATGCTAATTGGAAGTGTCAGAAAGCATGAAGTATGCCATGGAACTATCACCAGTTTTTGCCACGCAATATTTCAGTAGGCCTTATATGTCCCAGTACACAAGTAAATAAGTTTCTATTTCACTTAGGAGAAAGCCAATCCCAAAATGTTGTTTCTAAAAGAAAGGGCAATATTGGTTAATCATATTTTGGCTAACACTTTAATATTCTTTGTAATGAAATCTGATCTGCCTTTTTTTTCAAAACAGTACTCAATATGCAGTGGGTTTTGTAAGAGACTATGAATAATGGTGGGCTGCTGGAGCTGGCATGAGGCTGTTTAGTGGAGATATTTGGGATGATTCCAGGGTAGTGGTGAGAAGGGAACAGATGCATTAGATTAAAGTGATTCCCCCTTTTTTTTCTGAATTCTGACAGGACGAAGTAGAAGATTTTTAATGGAAATGGCCAAGAATACCCATAAATAGCTTTCCCCTCAAGGGACCATCTTATTAGATATGATCTGTAAATGGTTTTCTAGTCAAACACATAACAGTACTCTTGAATACTTTATACACGTTAGCTATCCATACACATTTAATACATTAATCATATGTATATCTATATATCTACATTAGTTACATTAAAATATTCTTTTTACTTATATCTTCATTAGTTTTTCAGCTAAAAGAAAACATCGAAACAGACTCATGTTGCACTCTGAGCTGGAATTAAAATGCATGTGAGTGATTCATAATCAAACAAACTCTCTCTCTGTAAGCACGTCTAGAAAACAGAATGTAAACAGGAGAAGGAGAAATGCACTGAGAGGGTTTTCTCTATATTTAAATGCTCTTACACCAAATGGACTACCACTGGGTTGGACTGAAGCAGAGTTCTTCCATTAAACTTGCATTCTCTATCTGAAAGTTAATTAAGAGCATTAAAAAGGTTTAGCAATCAGAATAAACATGTGCAAAGCAAGATGGTTCCCCAAAGAGGAAAAAAAAAATCAGGAAATCAGAAAATCAGATATGAAGACATAGCATATACCTCACAATACATGTTGCATGATAATGAGCAGGGGGAAAAAACACCAGTGAAGTTGAACCGTCTAAGACGATTATATTACAATTTCTTGCACTCATAAAGGTTCCATAGCCAGAATCCTGTTCTGGTTTTTAGGTCTCTGCTTGTCACACATCCCAGAATGCAAAAGATTTCAACTAAATAAGCCTGAGCCAAACACTTATAATTTTTAAAATTTCATGCTGCTTAAAGCCTAGATTAATGTATGATTCTTAAATGCTCTGCATGCATTATCCCAAGAAACTAGAAGTAGTTTGCTGTTACAGGGATATGTGGGATCAGATATTATCAGAAAAAAAAATCAAACTCCAAAAAATTGCAAATCACATCACTTAGACATGTAGAGGCAAATACTTCACTAAATATGAGATGAGAAAAATTTAACCTTTATATTTTCCATAGGGGTATTTATGTAGAACTTATAAGACAGTAACAAGTATAAAGGAGAAAATAAAGTACCAAAGTGTAATTTTCAAGGATTTGTTTTACTGGATAGTTCAGTGTATAAATGACAGTATATAATAACTGCTGTGTAAATTGAATGAAGCAAATATGGCTGTATTTTAACATGGAGACCATAACCAAAAGAACAGGAGCATGATATTCAATCATACTTTGAACCTTTTGGTTAGGAAAATTTTTAATTATTATCTAAGGTCTGAGCAGATGCACACACATTTATTTTTCTATTATAACAGCACTAAGTGTGCATATGATTTTATCATGTTTCAATCTCACTAAAAAACCAAAGAAACTTAAAAAATTATATTTCTGCTATAAAGATGCTTATTGTACCTCAATACATTTATAATCTTGTGTCAATTTCAATAAAACCTCTGGAAGCTTCGAGTGTTTTACACAAAAAGAAATGTTGCATCTGTTTTATGAATGAGTTATTACTTAAAATACCAACATGGTGAAGGAAATTAAGCAAGGATTATATGCTGATAAGTGTGTATGAGGAAAGAAATACAATTTTTACTACTTTCATATAATAAACTGTCACTGATTGGATCTTTAGATTCCTCTTGATTAAAGGCAATATTCAAAATATTTATAAGGAAGGGAGTACTACAGCTAACAAAGGCTTCATGAACATTAATAAGGTCAGGAACTGAAAGCCCATTCCCTCATTGCTGATGGTACACCAAAAAACATTATCTGGATAAAAGAGAATATATGATATGTATTAATCTATTGTGAAGTTTTGTGGTGATGCATCCCCTCCCTCTCCAGGCCCAAATGATGCTATGATGATTTTTTGCCTTTTCTTTTATACTCCTGTTATACCTTTTTACAACTTCTGTATTCTTAGTGCTTCTTGCCTACATTCTTGGACTTGTTTGTCAAGCTGAGAGACTAAACATGTTAGAAGCTTCGTAGGTAGGGGTTAGTGTGCCCCAGACCCCAAAGTCCTCTCCAGAACACATTCTGTAAACTAAGATAGAACCATCCAGGAGAAGGTTCCTTGGAGAGGGGGGGCTCATTCGAGCCCTCATTGGGGAATCTTTGATAGATATGCTCATTAGTAAGACCTGTAATGTCATATCAGAACTTTTGGGGGTGTGCATTGCGGTGTGCATTGAGGTGTATTCAACCTGGACATGTGCACCTAAGGATCCTTAAAATAAACACCAAAGTAAAATCCCTTTTTCCCTTCTAACCGTGTTTGACTCTTGATTCTAAGACCAGGAAAAGGCATCACCTTCTCCAGCAGCATTCCCAGTGCTGGAGTTCAGAGAGGTTGGGCAATGAGCACTTGGCCATGGGGCTCCTGGGAAACCCAACTCAGAACAAAGCCCAGGCATGTCCTGAGACCTGGGCTTCACAGACCAACTACTTTGTGACTTTTCTTCTAGGAAATTTTCATTATTTTTTACAATCCCTGCTCCTTGCAGGACTAGCTAAAACTAAACCACATGAGTAAGAGCATTGTTCACTCACTCCTTGAACTCTGAAAGAAAGTTTTACTTCCTTACATCTGTGAATGTAAAAAGTTCCTCTCAGTCCCAGTTTAAGTGTCCATATAATGTTGAAGTCAAGAAAAAGCAAGGAATATGCATTGTATTGACAAGAATTTGTGTTGGTTCTGGGATGGAATGGAGAAGAGGGAAAATATATCCCTCTTTTATTCTCTCAAGACAAAGCTAACACGGAACAGTTTCTTCCCATGTCAAACTCATAACTTGAGCTGATTACTCAATGCAGTAATTTAGTGACTGAATAATTGGAACCGACTGATTTATTGATTCAATTTTAAATGTGCCCATTATTTGATCATTGTACTGTTTATATTTAATTAGCTAATAAAACGGTAGCATATTAGCTTAGAAATATGTCTCATTAAGTGAATACTTGCTTGCTTATGCTTTTCTTTTATAAAATCCATAATTGGCTCATAGAACTGATTTATTTTCTTGAGTTGCAATATGCGCCACGAACTTTCAGACCACAAATAATTGTGGATAAGCATCTTCAGAATAGTTGGCTCTCTTCCCATCTAAATTCATAAACAGAGACTGAGGAGAGTATTCCCACTTAAGTATCTTTGCCCTAATGTTGAATCCAAAGCAGAATTGGGTTTACCCAATGGGTAAAATGGAAAAAAAATGAGAGAGGGAGGAGAGAAGGGGGGAAAAGGGGAGATGGGGAGAGGGACGGAGGAAAGGAATGCCTCAAGGTAGCCAAGTGCTTCGTGGGGTTTAAATGGTCAGTGCTAGAAAGGGAAATGAACTACCAGGCACTTTAGAATCAGCCCCCCACGTAGGGTAGTGTGATGTTCCATAAAGAATGGAACACATCTCAGCCATTAAAACACAACCCTGAAAGAAGGAGAAGAACTAACTTGAATTTTAGATAATAGCCTGATTGTGCAGAATGTGGTAAACTTGAGAACCTCTGCATCAGTTCACTCTCTTCCTATTCCTGATGGAAATTTCCTTTCTAGCAGCCTGCATGGTGCTGCATTTCAGATTTGTGGCGGAAACAGCAATGATAACACACCAGTGTCCCAACTATTTCTGATTAGTGCTTGCACAGCTTTTGTACATCCTGCCAGCTACAACCAATCTTTAATAGCATAATTGCCACGTAGACGTTTCCCTCAGTTAAGGACAGTGACCCTAATTCACCATCAATATAAATCACTGCCTCTCTAACCAAGTCAGGACTTCCGCAGTGGTGTAAATCAGATGCCATCTCAGCCCATGAATCAAATATTTTAGAAATCATTACTTATTTCATATCTGTTCATAATTTTCTTGGAAAACTACATTTAGAAGAAAATCACAGTATCAGAAATTGAATTGCCACTATGTTCTCCTGTTACAGCAGAGAGTACACTTCTATTTTGAGATTATTAATTGGAAACATTATATACATTATTGTAACTATGTAGAGAAAAAATTAGTAAAAAATGCCCCCCACACATTTTTAATAAGTTACTGGAGATATTAATTGCTAATATATAGTCTGGGTATAGAAGTCAAAGCTGAAATTAACACCTAAAAGATATGTTTCGTTGGAGGATTCTCCATAGGAAAAGCACAAATACAAAAGGTTAAGTTCAAGTTCCTTGAAACATCTGCTGTTATCCAAATGTCCATTTAATTAGTACAAACTAAAAGATGAAATTATTATTGTAATATTTACAATAAAATTAACAAGAGAAAATAGTTACACATGCAGCTAGAGAAAATTATTATGCTTGCAGTGATTTCGATAGTTTAAAAACTATTACCATGAAAGATTTAATTTAATTAAAAAGTAAACAGTACCAACAAGTTTTCTTAGACTATTAATGAGAATAAATCACTTTCCATAAAGTATCAGTGAGTGAGCCACAGTCTCTTTCTTCTACTGACAACTGTACAAATCCTGAAACAAAGCATGACAGAAGAAAAATATATAAAACAAGGGAATGCAATTGAGCAGCAATGTGACCCTCTCTTGTAGCTGAAGGAGTATCTCTTTGCTGTTCTGCTGCAATACTGGTTTGGGTTTGTTTTTTGGTTTTGTTTTTAATTTTATAGCATCTTTCTGCTGAGTTCCTCAGATGTGAGTTGCTGGAGTGAGAATGGAAACAGTACTGCTCCACTGACTCTTGGTGAGTTTACCCTTTCTGTACTGAGTAGACTCACATTTGAAAATAATTACTTGTCTCCTTCATATTGGTTGGAATCAGTGACCTTGGCAGTGGATGGAAGTCACAGTTGCTTGATCTAGTCTTTTCTGCTGGCTGGACAAAGGAGGGAGTTTTGTATCACAAAATGTTCCCAGTGCTGTAGACTGTCAGAGTAAAGAAAAGGCTAAAGGTGTTACAAGCAACATGAACATACACATTTCTGGCAGCTTCAAATTTCTCTGTGAGCCACTCTCAAAAATAAACCAAACCCCCCAAACAAATGAAAAGTCAGATTAGGTGCTTCAGATATTTTTGACTCATTTATTTATATTTTTTAAGAAGTCTAACTTTGAATGTCTGGAGATACTTTTGCCTAAGTGGATAGTTACTTATTCAAATCAACCCATAAATCTTGTACATGTGAGACAAGCAAAATGCATTTCTTGACAAATTCTACACACAGTTTAAGTTTTAATATTTCAATTTTTTCTTGTGGAATGATGGTTCATTTATGAAACAGTTTTGTTTAAAAACATAAATAAGTGAATTCATTTTTTCTCTTAAATTCTTAAGAGAACAAGTCACAGTGAATTACTGATTCTTTTTTGTACTTTTGGATGGTCTGTACACTGATTTCAAGTTTGCTGACAAAATTGTTTTTTCAGTTTTATAGAGTAGGATGGAGGAATCTTTCTTCTTTGTTATCCGTAGATAGATTATGAATATCTCATTGGCTCTATCTGTGATCTGAAGTTTCAAACTCGCATTTAGTAACTGTCAATCAGGAGTTTTTACAACATTAACTCTCATTTTTATTGGAAGTCACAGCAGTTCCTTCTGGGGCTTCAAGATTTGCAATATGTCTAAGAGCTCACCTCCCACTGGAGTCGATGAGTACGTAATACCTGACATGAGTACCACATACCTGACAGTGGGAAGGAGAGTGAAGAGAAACAGACTAGAGGTCCCATTTGTTAGAAATTATAGGATTATATTTATAGGTATCTGTGTAAAGACCTGCTGCATAAGAATTCTTCATGCTTTCAAAATCTAACCCACCTCTACCTCCTGGCCATTAACACGTAGCTTTTAACTTCTCCTAACCAGAAGTTTTCAATGCTTTCTAAAAAAATTCCTAGATCACAACCACAGTCTAACTCAATTTTCAATCCTCTTTTCTCCTTCATTCCTCAAATTTCTAATTAAACCTCATCAGATTTTCTGAATCCCCTCTGGGGATTCTGCCATCACCCTCTGCAAGCATCCTGTAGGTTGCTCTGTCTGAGACCTCTCCTTGGACTTCCCTGAAGACACACACTCCTCCTGTTTTCAGGTAAAGTTCGGAAACTCAGGTGTAGATGACACTCACCAAAAATCTGTTCACGATGGTCTTATCAATATGAATGACACTGAATAATTACTGAAGATGTTGCTTTTCTTTCCCTCCATTTTTAAAAAAATTTTTCTGCACCATCTGACCACCATAGAATTTATTTAGAGACACAGTTTAAATTCATTATTTTTTTCATTCAGTATTTTTGAACTTCAAATCTGTGGTCATATTTCTGAAATGTGAATTTAATCTTTGCCAAATTATATCCTTACAGTAGAAGCTCTTACAATCAGCTTCATAAATATTATATCTCCAGTGGACCAAGTAGTGTTTGTCCCACAGAAAGCGTGTTATAGCTCCAGTCATCTCTCTAGGCTGCTGGCTGGGCCCTCAAGCTCATGTTGGACAAGATGTACATGATTACTGGTCAAGACATGGGAAATTGCTTTATCTGACAGGTAATAGTGTGGGAAGCTGGCAGAAGCTATAGACAGTGTTGAAAAGGAAGGCAGGTTTCATAGTTGGTTACATAGGGAGTTGTGAGTCCATCTGTGCCAAGATTCACAGGTATTCAGGGAGGAGTCTTAGGTATGTTCAGGGGACTAAAGCCTTGTAAGACCAACAGATCCTAAATGTCATTTATCCCATATAAGGCTGAGATTTGACTACAGGCACCAAAACTAGAAGCACAGGGGAAAACATAACTGGGCAGGTTGTCTGGGAAGAGACTGGCAGGAGGAAAGGAAGTACAAGAGCATCAAAAAGCATCAGAGCACAAGAAAATGGGTAAGTTACCCAAAAAACCTACACAGGGCAGTGCTAGGAAGCCCAGCATGTGGTCACCACATGTGCAGCACAATAAAGCACATCCATAGTTCTGACCTTAACACAAAACACAAATCTTCTTCCTTGACCAGAAGGAAGTCAACAAGGGAACACCTGGATGGAAGAAGGATGGAAAATTCTGGTATTGCCACATTAGAACCCACCCACTCATCCATAGCAAAATGTGTTGGATATGTTAATCTCACCAGTCTGGACCTGAGCCATGTCTCCATTATATGTAGAAAATACATATATGAGTACATATTCTGGATTGTCTTGAAGAGTATGTACACTATCTTTGAGCACATTTTCTATCATTTCTGTGCCAAGACTATGATAACTGGTTTTGGGTGGCCCTCGTTCCAACTGCATTCTATACCCCATGTGAATTATAGTACTTTAGGTGTGACTATCTTGCCTGCAGAGGGAAGTCCTTGCCACATAAATATTATGAAGTTAAATAATCCTTAACTTGTATCTTATCAGTATGTTAATGCTGAGAGTGAATTGCATAAATGCAATGTCGATTCAGGGTAACGTGCATAGGCAAATGTTTAGCAATACCCTGTACCTCTAATGTTTATTAAGAAGTCAAGAAAGCTTCATAAGAATAAGCTTTTAATTCTGAAGTCCTGGCTAAATTTCAGCTTATGTAATTACACTCTGCCTGCTTCATTTTCCCTTGCATTTTTGATTAGATTCAGCATTCTTTTGCTTTTGTCCTGAGCCGTTTTACAATGTGGCTGTGCTCTATTAACCACTGCAGCATGATACACCACAAATGTACTGCAGAGCTGGCTGAAACAATTTCTTTCTATACAGCTTGTAATGTAAAAGAGTTTAGAGGCATTCCATGAAGAATAATTCTCTACAAACATAGGGACACTTAACATGAAATCAGTGTAGCAAGGGGGAAAGGTTGGCCAGCTCCTCTGGTCTTGAGCCAGATAGGCACTTCAGCACATGGAAGATTCTTTTGGCTTCATCTCCCATGTGTAAGTATTTTGCTAGATTGCGTTCAAAAAGAGGGAAATTTTGTCTTATCTCCAATCAGAAAATGCTGGTGAGGATTCTGTACAGTCTTTGACACTAATCTTTCATTTGGAACTGATTTCCACAGTTTCTTCTCTCTCCATTCAAGACATGAACGTTTCCTGCAGCAACCACACAGCTTTTCAGGGAAAGAAGAAGTAGGCAATAAAGCAGATTACTGTATGTTCTCAAGGGGAAAAGGATATCGTTAACTTTCACCTCACAATTGCCTTTATGCCAAAATCAAAATGTACCTCATCACTGAAACAAACAAAAAAATAAAAACCATGGTAACCTTCAGTTGTAATAACCTGTTGTTGCTATAGAAGGAGATTTGAGAGCTATGTGGCTGATATGCACATCCCTTTTCATAGCTAATGTTATTAAATCAGATACTGAGACTAAATTATTGGAATTATACATTATCTTTGCCATCTTCTGTAAGTGCCAGTTATTACAAGTACCTTTGTATAATGATACTTTACTACAATAATTCTAGCACATATCACTTCTTACTATAGTGCTTGGACTTCTGAATTCCTTTTACAATATATACTAGATTAGAAAGACAGACCCAGATCCCTACTAAACTCTGTTTCTTTCCTCTTCATGATCTAGTAATGTACTGACAACTTAAAAGAATTGTGAAAATAAGACTGTTATTTAGGGAGTTGATTAACCAAAAAAATCATACACCCAAGAGGAACTTATTCCTAAGGCACAGAACCTCCCATTTTTAATGAACATGAAGATGTTCTCCAAAGGTATGGAAAGAAATGATATGGTACAAACGATACAAAAGCTGAGTGCTCCTCTACATATATGTGTTTACCTCCTGCCTTCTGTACAGAGAAAAGGCACATTACTTTTAAAACAACACTTCTAGGGAACCTATATGAAATTAATTTACAAACACTAAAAATTTATTCTCTTAATCAGAAAGGAAAATCTCATTTTTATTACAAGCAGCACACAATTAGCTATAAAGACTGAAAAAATACAACTATTCTTTAAATAAAATACTATAAGGTGTTCTGGTGTGATGGTCATTTTAAGGCATTTACACCAAAGGCTGAAAAACTAGAACTGACTGAAATATTTTTTGAAATAATGTCTTTTCAGAGAAATGCAGGGATTGATAACATAAAACATTCAACAGGTTTTCATTGATTTTGCTTCACTGTTTGCTAGGCAACTGCGTCATTTAGTAGCTCCAGTACTGATAGCACAGGTTCTGAAAAACAACATTATAATCAATCGACTTCTGTAATGATGTGGTGGGGCATAGGAGCCACACAATAGCAGACATGGTGTTAATGGAGTCAAATGGTTTTCCGAGCCCTCGAGGCTGAGCCTAGGTATGAACAAGCAATCAAATTAAGAATTAAAAGCATGGAGTTTCCTTTAAAAGACAATGGGATTACTCTTTAGAGAAACTGGCTCCTGAGAAAGGGTGTGGGAAAAGAAACTTTCTCTGAATCCCTGTTTCATAATAAATACATGGCTGCATTAAAATAAAATATTTAGTTGAAACTGGCATTTTATCTTCTAGTAAAAAATGGGATGACAAATTTCTGGTCTCATAATTTAAAGAAGAGATACTAAGAATGACTCCAAATTGGGGGGTAATATCAGTAGAATGGTGTATTTGGAAGTAGTGTTAGACGGTGTTAATTTTACTATCCACTGTGCTATCTGTGATATTCTCATGCATTTCCATGCAATTTTTAAAGGTGAGTTTCTACCTGTAGGAGAAAGTTACTTAATTGTGTAACCGCATTTTGCTTACACAGTTTTCCTTTATCAACTTCCAATGGTCCTTTGTATTGTTCTAAAGGAATGCTTTTGTGAGGAGAAACAGAGAAAGTTGCTTCTAAAACTGAGAGATGATGCTCATTCTAACAATGAAGAATCACTACAGACCCTGAAGATGCCTGGAAAATCTTGGGTCAGAAACAGAAACTCATCTCAGTGTACCTGCTGACACCACATGGACCTACGCACAATTCAGAGACCATTCTAACCAACCCAATCACAGTGTAAATGGAAACTATGAAACAACTAGCTCTAGCCTAACCTCCCCTTGGCTGAGACAGATATTAGTTGCTCATTTGTCATCTTGACTGTGCTGTGCTTCCAGTCTTACAGTGATTTTTAAATTATGTTTTATGGTTGTGATTATAAAATACTTCTTGCACAATAAAGAATAATTATTATAAGTATTGTTATCTATGCTTATCTCTTACATCACTAAGACATAGATTTTTTCATTTTAAGAGAGAAATTTTCTTTAAAAAAGCCAAATACTGTATACATGGCAAAAGTTTCAGTCCTAGAGATCTCACTCTCTTAAGTGCCAAGCAAAAAAAGTTTACATTTCCATTCTAGCAAACAATGTACAATAATTTAAAAGAGAGACAATCCATCCTACTCTAGATATTACTAAGCTAAATACTAATATTTTCCATGCACAGCACTCAGTTAAAAAAAGAATTGTAGTAAAATACAAATATCACAATTCAGACTTTTAACTCTAATTCAAAGACACAAAGCTCTCCTTATGTTGCATTAAACCGTTGCTATGAAGATTTTCTATTTCCTTGTTAGTAATACTGCAACTAAGTCAATATTTTTGTTCTTTTATTAATAGATCTCAGACCAAAAGAAAAAAATCAGAAACTCAACAGTAAACCACTAAAAAGGGTGATGGTGAAAACAAAAATTAAAATCACAAGTTTTTTAATCAGTTTGGCCTTATTTGAAAGCTTGTGTCCAGGTTCTCAAATGGAAAATCACTTTTTGAAGGCAGCTATTAGGTTTATCATTCTTTTACAATTACAAGTTTTGAGTGTATAAAAAACCCCAAATCGAAACAAAAAGTAACCTTTTCTGTAACTTGGGTGTAACAACCTTGTAAAAACATAATAGAAAATTACACAAGTTTTGGGGTTTTTTGTTTTTGTTTTTGTTTTTGTTTTTGTTTTTTGTTTGTTTGTTTTGGTTGTTTTTTTTGTGTGGGTTTGGTTTGGTATTTTTGGGGGGTAGTGGTTGTTTGTGTATTTTTTAATTCACCCTAGAAAAAAATGTAAATGACTCAGAAATGAAAGCATATTACAAGTATTTACATCTTAACTTCATCTATTTTAGCTCTTTAAACAAGTTAAAGGTCTGTCTCATGAGTTTTATATATATATATAGATATATATAGATAGATAGATAGATATATCTTTATGAACTAGAAAACATATTTTATACACATGATGGATGTTTTCCAGCTTACCTCCATTTTCAGTATGGCACCTGATCACCATCTCTGCTTCAGAGCATTAATTTGTCTGAAAACCTGGTGGCAGTCAAGCTGTGACCACTGAAGTGCTGAGATGCTGTGGTTCACAGTGAGAAGCATCTATGCTTTGAGTGTAATCCCAATGGTGAAACATCTTAATTAAAATATAAGATTTGGATACTGCTAAGTGATAATTGCTGTGTTTCTAAATAGACAAGAAAGTCATGGACAGTTTAAAATTTTTTTTTTTTTTGCTGTTGTTGACTGAAAAATCCCTGCAGTTTATCCTATTTGTTATCCTTCAAAGGAACATAACTATACTTTTGAAATACATTAAAAATGTGCAGTGCAGAAATACAATCAAGGAATGCCCTGCAGCACACACTGCATTACAGAATACAAAAACCTGGGGAAAACTTCCCTCTTTTTTCTTTTTCTTTTTTTTCTCTTAGTGTTAATACTCTTGAAGAACTTAATTGAGATTTCTTACATCTAAACTTCACAAACATAGGGATTTTTCACAGGGAAGCACAAATTATTAGGTGGCAGCCAAGAGAATGGTGGTCTATATTGTCCAAATGTATAATAACATTTATATTTCATTTGTTGGTAGGACCCCTGAGTAATTTTTAATTTTAAATTCTCAGGTAGCTTAAAACTGTGAAATCTAACAGGTGGCAATGTGTAAGACAGATCATGGCTATGTGCAAGTAAACTCAAATATACTATAGAAGGATACTATAAAATGCATGCTTAATGTTTTATCAAATAATTGACAAAAATTTAGTTGTTACTTTCTTAAGTCCTAAATACATTCATCTCAGTGTATGTAAGAAAAATAAATAAATATCTAGTACTCAGAATATATCCATTAGATTTTTTTTTTCTAAATATGAATGAGTGGCTACCCAGCATGTGATTTCTCTCTGCAGTTTGTTGCACTTATCAGCTATTTCTCTTGTACTTTGCCAATCTCATTTTTACACTAGGTTTTTCTTCAGCAAAGGCCAGGATTGTGGATAGAAGTCTTTCTATTTATTAGAAAGGTATAAGGTTTCTGACAAAAATGGAATGATGATACTTCCAGTTAAATGGGAAAGAGTACATATAAACACAAGGGAAATCCCCGTCAAAGAAGTTTTACCATAGACCCTGAATAAGACAGGTTTACTTGTGCTTTGTTTCTCTGCTCAGAAGAAAGTTCAGGATATGATTTTTTCCATAAAATCTGAAATATGGAGTCTAAATAAATGAAATAAATAGTGAAAAAGTCAGATAGCAAGAGGTAAAATGTTGACAATTCTTAAATGCAATGGATTTCTTATTTATATTTTATTCCACTTGACCCTTAGCAGAACCAGTTCTCCCCTTCCACACATATTTTTAATGCCCTTCCATATTAATTGTACTTACAATGGTACAGCTGGAAAGCTTGTTAGAGAAAACTTAATGGACTTGAAGGCTTATAGCAAAAGAACCAACATCCATGAACATACACTTCATAATCATATATTCTGTTACAAATTTAATTCCAGCCGAGAGAACATGAAGTCCAGCAATTTAGTCGGCTAATGGAAAGAGCCCTATGCTTTCTGACATTGTTTGCAATGTACCATACCATCTACCAGCTACACTCACCAATTATTAATACCCCTAAATTAGATAATGCACATTAGTGCATAGTTCTTTAGCAGGTGTGGTGTAGCACTTAACATTTCTCTCAGTACTGCCTCAGACTACAAGAAGAAGACATTCTTCAAAGCACCACTGTATTCTTTAAAACAGTAAAACTTCTCCAGCAGGAATTGGAAAAATCTTTTCAATGTATATTATTACTGATTTTTTGATTACTTGGATATTTTATACCTATATTCTGAAATATTACTTTGCAGGTGTTATTTTCCTTAGATTAACTGTTTGCTTTCAAAAAATCAATGAGATAGTTTTAATATCAATGTTTTGTACATGTTTCTTCACTGTTACTACATCCATGAAACTCCACATGGATTTCCATTTTATGCTATGAAGGTCAACAAAAGATAAATGGAGACTCACTCCTTAGATGCAAGATTCAAAGTATTGAATCTGTCTCAGTCTGCTGCTGGTTTCTGTGAATTACAAAGATAAATTCCTCCACTTACATTGTTTGTTTTCATACGTGGTGCAAGCTAGAAAACATTCTTGCACGCATTCAAAAATCCTTATGAACAGTTACCAGATAAGTAGAAATATCGTTCATTAATGATGATCAAAATGACAAACAAGATCACTTTCTCCCTATCCAGTGAGATACAGTTACACATCACTAAGAGAAATGCTATTGTATATGAAAAAATATTTCTTAAGAGAATATAACTGCTTTTTCCTGACCTTTTTTGTTCAAAATAAAATGTACGGCTTCTAAAAGATGGACTTGCAAAGTGGTTTAAGTAGACTTTGGAAAGGTTTAAATATATCCTAACCAAAACCAATTAAATTATTCTTATTATTCTTCTGCAAAATGAATCTGCTAAATTAAACTTCCAGGAAGTTTTAATTATTTTTAACATGTTTTTATACAAAGTATTAAGAAGGTAAGTAGGGAGAGAAATATACAAATACCCGAACTAGAAACTTCCCAAAATTTTTCAGTCTTATCTGACCTTGGTATTCCTTGTCCTGCTGATCAGAAGGACTAGTCAATCTTCATTTTGACAAATAGACTGACAAATTGTTTCTATAGCAAAGACTAATACCTAAAATTGATTGCATTGTCACTATAAACCACTGCCATCCTGACGTTTCCTCATATCCAGAGGCATACTTCAAGTGTTTATTTTGCAATAAAAGACCCTTTAAAGCACTGTACAATCTATGAGCAATGATGCTTCTTAGACTCTACAAAGAAAAGTAATCTCTTCAATGTTTGATTCTGTGAAATCATACAAAAGAAAAACGGGAGGGAAATTGTTAAATACACAAATTCAATAAGGAATCTTTATTTCACAAATATATTTAGCATCTTCTCAATCACAGATACAATTGAAATTGTAGCCTTTTCCTTAATCTTGCCTAAATCCTATTGTAATAATTTAGAGGCTAAGATTATTAGCCCCCCCCAAACTGTTCTGAGATCACTGAGAGGACTGCAGAAGTTTACATAGTAGCAAAACAATGTGGTCAAAAGAGGTAGTGATATAGTGACACAAAGAGGGTGAGGGACAATGGGGTGGAGAAGAAATCTGAGCATCCATACTGGATGTTTTTGCAGGTGGTGTGGCTGTTCTTTAGTCTATTCATTAGTAGGATGCTTAAATACACAAATGTAGTCCATATAAGATGCAGATTTTGAACAAAAATTATAGAATTCCCACATAACATCTATATTTCTGAATTTTTTGCTCTCGAAAGGGATTATTAAGGTCCATTTGAACTGGGATGTGGGCCTACATAGTTTCAAGCATATTGGCACTAGAGAAGCAGAGTAATTGCTGTATGGTTTGCAGTGCAATTGCAATACATCTCAGCTATCAAAAGGCAAAAAAGTTTTCATTCCTTTAACAAATGCCAATTGTATTTGACTTGCTATACCAAATTTCTGTCAGCTATACCCACATAATACTATTGTGACTGGTGTTTTTTGGAACCAGCAGGGTCACACAAAAAAATCTAGTGAACAGTACCAAACAGAACAAGTTCATAAAAATCATAATCTCTTCTCAATTCATGAATTGAGAAAGATATATTCACTGAGTATAAAAGATGACTGACGTTCATTCAGTGGGTCCCTTGGAACCTTAATGTCCCTATGATTGAAAAGTACAACCTTGACTGAAGGAAATGTATGTTTTAGCTCTTGAAACTTTAAAAGCTATCAGCAGGAGAAAGCTGGAAAGCTTTTATAAAACCCTATTTCTTCATCGAGAATACATTGTTTGTTATCTTAATGGTATCTATGAAACACTGTGAATCACTATCTATCCCTATTAAATCTACTTTCATATTTCTTCTCTCTCCTGCTCTCTCAACTCCATTTGGAGAAGTTGATGAGGCTGAATAAAGACTGTAATAACAGGATTTAATGGGTATAGTATCTGTAGGTAGACAAGGTCATAAGTGTTGGGTAAGTAGCAGCAAAGGAAAGAATCATGGTCTTAAACAAATCAAAACCTTTCACAAAGCTATGGTTAGGTAATATCCTCAGAAACGAATTCACTTCCTTCTTGGGTGAAATTCTTTGTTTATAAAGAAAAATATTGGATTGTTAGTTCTGTAATCTTTTTCCTTTAATTGTTCATTGTTTATATTGCTTAGATGTCAAATCTTTATTAAGGCACAGATTAACAAGACCAGCTCTGCAACTAATTTTCAGTGGTTACAGAGGAATTTAAGACTCTAAATCCTTTGGCAAATCTGTGATTTTATAGAATCACAGGATAATTTGGCTTGGATAAAGGTCATCCAGTCCTATACTCCTGCAGTGAGCAGGGACATCTTCAAACTAGATCAGGTTGCTCAGAGCCCCACCCAACCTGGCCTTGAATGTTTTCAGGCATGGGGCATCTACCGCCTCTCTGGGTATCCCACTCCAGTGTTCCACCATCCTCATTGCAAAAAACTTTTTCCTTATATCTAGTCTAAATCAGCCATCTTTTAGCTTAAAACCATTACCCCTCGTCCTATACAACAGGCTCTGCTAAAGAGTTTAAACTGTGGCTAAACAATCTTCCCACAGGAGAGTGCAGTGCAGTGTCAAAGTTATTTCATGGATGGTATCAGTTGTAAGCAGTGTTGTCAACTTGGCATGTGACATTAAGTTTGTTTTAATACATGGGTTTGAGTATTTTCTATTTTAGGGGATTCAATAATCATCACTTTTTCTGAGAAATAAATTTCTAGTAAATGTTTGTACTTTTTAATTTCTTACCCTGTCATGTGGAAATATCAATACAACTTAGAATCCATTGAGTCCAAGAATGAAGCTCATATATTTGGTCAAGTTATTTTGTTGATAGTGATACTAAAACAATAATAATAAATTGCCGAATTACAAATATATCAATTTTAGTATATAGCCATTTTTTGTTTCCTGCTCTTCCTTTCTTCCTCCCTCAAAAAAGTCAAAAACATTAATCTTCATTTCTTCCTGTAAAGCCTTGAACCAATGATGTTTCTTGAGCCAGACTGTTCTTTCTCTTCTCTGCTACATTACTTCATCCACTTCTATCTCCCTTCCACCCTCATTGATTGTTGCATCCTCCTTTCCCTCTCCTGGCTCTTCCCCAAACCTTTTCCATCCCCTCCTGATTTCCCCTCCTCTTTTGGCTGAGGTTGTTGTGCTCCTAACTTCTGACACATTCAGTTTTGTTTCCGTGTACCTCAAAACTGTAATAAAAAAGGCATGTACTTGGTCAATATACACTTAACTCAAAAGTTTGTAATATTCAGCATTGGCTGTGCAAGTAAGAGTTCAGTGAAACCCCATTAATACCTTGGACTATTTAGCCCATCTTAGTAGTAAGAGTCACCAACACAAGGACTAAAGTGAGCCAATATTAGAATAAAATCAAAAATAAGAATTACAGCCAAATAATAGATAGATTTAAGGGAGAAGAGATTAAGTGAAGGGAAAAGAATTATGCTTGATATAAGCATCAATAAGAAGGGATCAAACAAAACATTTGAATCATAACCTCCTAATAAAACATTCACTTCATTTTGAGTGTGTACTTTGCAAACATATAATATCCTACTTGCCATTGCTTTTTGGTTGATTAATTCTCTCCAGGTGTAAGTCAAACACTTTCACTTGCATGCTTCAATACCCATATTCATCAGTCAAGGCATTACATAATTTTTTTCCCTAACATTTTCAGCTACCAAGAGCTGGACTGAATATATGGGTATACAACAGAGGATATTTGGTATCCTCCAAATCTGTTTATTACAGTAACTAGAGATAATACAGTAGCAGTGCATAATAATAATGAACCAGATCCTTTGCTGGCCTAGTGATTTCATGAGCAAGGTTGATTGCTGGCTGATGTTCTGGTTCTATATTTAATTAGTGACTCACTCACTCCTAGTGAAGACATCAACTTGCTGCACAAACAAATAAAAAGAGGAGCTGTATTTCCAATGTATTAAGGAACAAGCAAGACTACCTCCATTCTTTCCCTGTGTGTTTGAATTTTCTGGCAGGACAGTTAGCCAAAAAAATGGTGTGCCCTCATGACACCTGGGTGAAATAAATAGGAAATCTGGATCATGAGTTTAAAAATTCTTTTATTTAGTTGGGGGGTTTGATTGTTTACTTTTTAGTTTTGCTTTTTTTTTCCTTCCAGATACATGATTTTATTCCTCTGACAAGACACTTCTATATCCTGGTCAATTCAGAAAAAAAGGAAATATTTCATATTCTTGCATGGACACTGCAGAAGGGATTTTTTCCCCTTTGTGCTTTATTTCCCCTGAGTGCAACACTACAGTCTGCTAACTTCCCAACTGCCACAAGTGTTTCATGTACAATCCAATAAACTTCCTAAGGTCCTTAAATTTCTGAGCACTCCAAATGCTGAGGTTAAACTAACTCCCACTTGCACTATTCATGACTATTTCATTATAAATCAGAAAATTTCACAATAAACTTCAATCAGCCACAACACTCCAAATGTTTCTGGGGTTTAGAATGAAAAACAAACTGAGGTACACACTGTGTATTTTGATCTCATATGTTTCACCATGAATGATTTAAAAAATTAAATGCTGTCACTTTTGAAATAAAGATGGATAGTCTTCTTTTCATAATATTGACAGTGATTTCTTATCTCTACCTATTATTACTGTCAATATATTGAACAGTTAATCAGATTATTTCCTTCATCAGCATGAATATTTAAATTCTAAGTAGAGCAGATTTCTTTTTCAGCTGAGGACTGAAATATATTAATTATGTGAGACAGAGAAAAAGGAACTCAAAAAACGACATAGGATCCATTATTTTAGGTTTTTATCCGTAAGACCAGTCATAGGTGTACTTCTCATTGTGAAAAAACAAATATAACTTCATTTCATTTAAAAATATATTTTTATGTATTCTTTTCTGTAAGAACAGGGGAGCCATGCTCATAAAAAATGATAATACCTTAAAAAAAAAGTTCTAATATAGAATACATCAAGATCAGAGGAAGAAACCCTTTACAAGATACCTTTCAAAGGAGTCAAGTAGCCTGCTTTGCAATGATGAACCAGCCATAGAACTCATCAGAAGACTGAAGTTATTAAGAAAACTGAGATGCCACCAAATTACTTGACAGCAAGATAAGACAAAAGGGAAAAGACTGTACTTTTTAAATATTAGGTAGTTTTTATTTTTAATAATTTGTGAAAAGTTAGCCACGGAAGTCACAAATTATACATTAAGAGTTTTGAAAGTGTTCTGTTTTGTTTTTTTTTTAATCATTATTCAGCAGTGTACAATGTCTTGAGACAAAGAAAAGAAAGTAGATATACTTAAGCAGCTTCTAGGAACACTAAGTGAGAGTGTCAGAAACATGGAAAGGTGATAATTTTGAATATATTGGGAAAATGAAGGAGTTTATATTCACATAAATAGCTCTAGGCTTTATATAAGTAAACTTTACCTGTATATGCCTAATAAAATACATTTTTGATAAAGACTTCTAAACCTTTACACAATTTCTATCAGAAATATCAAAAGAGATATCATGAATGGCTCTGCCCAAATGATCCCTGTTAAATAAATCTACTACCACACCTCTAAACTGAAGCCTATACAACAGCCTATCATTCTATGATAGACAAACAGTATATGCTGCTTTAATCACACAAAAATAGTAGCAGCAAGCTAATTTTGCACAGTTTTGTCTTTGAGTTCCTTTTTTCTTCAGCTCATGAGTCTTTCAATCATTAAGGCTTTTCATAAACAGATTTGGTGCACATGATGATATATAATATTCATATACATGAGATATCTAATATACAGCAGTTTAATAAGTGCAGTGAATGTAGATCTATGCTGCCATAAAAAAGAAGGCAGGAACTATTGGGGAAATTACAAGGTAATCCACCCTAGCCAGTGTCCAGAGTTAAACATACCTGTTTCTTTCTTCTTGCCTTGTAAGGGAATGCCTGTCTTTAAGGTTATGCAGTCAGAAAAACACAAGTCAGGATAAAAGATGCCATTTATAGCCCTGCTTTATTACCGCAGGCCTGGTTCCTACGGTATATCACCGTGTCCCGCAGCCGTAGGGAGGAGGAGGAGAAGAAGATCCAGCAGGCAGGAATTGTGCAGCAAGATTGATTCATTTAATTATTTTACAAACTCTTTTATAGACTTTTTTCTTCATAGTCTAATTGGACAAAGGACCAGCCACCCCTTGGGGGTGATTGGCCAAAATCCTAAAACATCCATTATCAAAATATTTTCTACTATACCATAAACAAGGACTTTCCAAGGTTGCAGGTGGCTTGGTTGTTTACATTCCCTGCTACCTCTTCTGTGAGAGAGAAAAGTCTCTCACGGACTTAGAAAAATAACAAGAAGATCCTCACTAACAGCATTTTTGTACCTACACTGCTTGACAACTGATGGGTTCTTATGGTGTTTAATTTAATCTCTTCTGCTTCTGAATAGACTAATATGGGGATCCTAGAGAAAACAGAGCTTGTCAGAGCAGAACTTTCCACATCTTCAGGGAACTAGCATTGAACTAGTACCTCTTATTTAAAGCCTCTTCAAAACCACACACACCTATCTGTTTTCCCTGATTTGAATACTGTCAGCCTCTACTATATGTCACCAGATGACTGACATCTAGTAGTGCTTTCAGTTGCTTTATTAAAAGATTAATTTGGGGTTTTTTTGAAATCGCTATTGAAAACATCGCTGGACAACAATTGACTCACGCCTGAGCTATTCATTGGCTCACTTTGGTGCAGAAACCAGAGAGCTGAAAGGGGTCTATGTGTGCTGGGCTCTCACTGGGACTCTGAGGCAGGATGTTTATCAGATTTCTGCATCTAAACGCATAGATTATATAGATTTCCTAATCTGGTTAGGGCCAGTGGACTTCATGTCAGGAGTTTCAAGAAAAAAATTATTTTGTTTGTTATGCGCTTCCAAAACCATATTTAAGGTGATTTATTTCAATAATGTGTGGTCACTAATAATTTTACTTTCTTATATCTTTCCTGTCCTATCTTATCCTTGCACAACTTTTTTAAAACTCTCAAAAGTTTAATTATAAAAGTAAAACATTCTAACAATTTAATTAAAGACAGACGAAGTCTGGAAAAAGTTTTCAAAAACATACAACTGTTCTCTTTTTTTTCTATCATACAAATTTTATCAGAATAAAATGCATACCATACAGAGAACATACTTTCCTCACATAACAGAGCATATCCGCTACAGAATTTTTTTCTACATTCTCATCAAGTCGTGTTATTTCTGACATTTCAAAACTATAAAACTAACAGAAATAGCAGCTACTAACAAAGATCATTCTGTGGTCCTTCCTTAGATTTATTTTATTATCCTCAGTGGTTCAGTAGAGTAAGGCTTCTTTATTCTGTTGCTAAAAAAGGCAAAAGAATAATTTTCAGCTTCTGTAATATCTCACTAAAGAGGCTACTTTCCTTTGCCTTACACTGTTCCCCTCTTCACCACAGATTTTTCTCAGGGGAACAACCAGATCTAGTGGGTAGAAATTCTTTCCTGTGGGGGTGGTGAGGCCCTGGCACAGGTTGCCCAGAGAAGCTGTGGCCGCCCCATCCCTGGAAGTGTTCAAGGCCGGGTTGGATGGGGCTCTGAGCAACCTGGTCTAGTGGAAGGTGTCCCTGCCCATGGCAGGGGCTTTGGAATGAGAAGATCGTCAAGATCCCTTACAATCCAAGCCTGTCTATGATTCTGTGATCACCTTCCTCTTCTGTGGGACTCAGTTGTATGTACCAAGATTAAACAGCTCTAAAGTCCTAGGGGAGTGGTTCCAGGCTCTTGAGGGGTTTAGATACTGTGTCAATGAAATATTCTCTTCAATGAAGGGCAAATGAAAGGTGTAAGGAGGACTACTCCCACATGAGAATTTCAAAAGCTGTCTTCTCTTAGGAACAAAGCTTAGCCTTCCCATGAAGATGTATATGGAATGAAATGTTTTAAAACAATATCATCCATTACAAACATTGCACTTATATTAATTTGTCAGATAATATGGATGGAAGAGATTCAGTAAACTTCATCCTTTACAAATATTTCCTTGCACAGGAACTTCATTATAATTACAATTATGTTTTTTGAATAAGAGCTTCAGGATTTGGCTACTGCATAGTTGTTTCTATTAAGGAACCATATTTTAAAGCTGTTTTTCAATCAACCCTTCATTCAGTGCTTCAATTTCATGCCTAAATTACAAGCAAATGAGTAATCCCAGGGAAGCTAGAGGCATTCTAAAGATGTTTCAGATTAAGTATCTGTATAAACAACTCACTCACTGAAACCCCAGAGGTGAAATATAAAGAGTTACTTCAGAGGTTTTCAGATACCTATATGTGATTCAGAGAAATCATGAAGGCCTGCCAGTGTCCCACCTGATCAAGCATCTTCCCAAGGCAGTGATAGATAGAGTGAATTCCTTTCCAATTACATTTATTGAAGATATGGCCATTAGCATTCACACAGCTTATTTATAAAAGAGCATTATTTAACCCAGTGTTAAATGTGAGAAAATAGCAGCAGTGCTAATGTATTACATTTATATGTTTTTACAGCAACTGTGGTGGTTTTGTTATTCCTTGTGCCCCATCCAGGGCTCACAGACATTGTTCAGAATTTATTCACACCATCCAATAAGCAATTGCTCTGGAACTGACTGCTCAGGAGACTTGTCTGCCCACAGGAAATCCCAGGCACCTCCCAAAGCGGGAGAGTAATGACAGTGAAAATGAAATAGTCCAGCAATGATACAGAACAGGAAGACATAGTCAATGGTGAGAACATGAGTGTTCATCCTGAATTCAAAACAAAGTCAGAGTAAATTTTAGTTTCAGAAACCCTAAGCTTCATACTGGTCATTTTCTTTATTTCTGGCTTGAGAAGATAAATTTAGAGTAAATTGACAAAATAAATTTAGGTCGACTTTTTGATTTATATAAATAAGGACTGTGAATTCCCACAGAAGATGGATATCAGTGATGTTTTGGTTTGTTGATTTTTTTTTAAAATCCAGACCAATCTAACAGCCCTCACAATGATCTGATTCCAATTCAAATCAGAACAACAAGAATGAAATGGCTAAACAAATTCTCAATGTCTATTTGCCATGGTGTATATAACCAACATGCATATATACTAAAGCTACATCTATTAATGTATATAGCCTTTATATACAGAAAAACCCCAGTTCATTAGTGATTGCATTTCAACTGACTACTTAAGAGAAATTATAATATAAGATTTACTGTATACTACTTTATGCATACTATGATGTGTAAAGTGAGATAGACAATTCAGCTTTCTGCAGGTTGATTCACTTTACGTGCTTCTCTAGTAAAATCAAAATATCAGCATAATGTTATTTATCTTAGTGGTAAGGGGTTTTCTCTACTTTAAAGAATTTTATTTATCCTGCCTTTGTTCCTAAGATATCTCTAATAACATCTCAACATCCTTTAACATTAGGAAGTGTAAACATTAAACAAAGTACTTTAGGTAGTAACAAAGTATAGGTGAGCAGACGGTGTGCATAACACTGCATTAAGGCTAACTGGTGTTTTCAAAGCAGTAGATTATTAGAAATGCATATATAAATGTAATTCTGTCAGAAGAAAAAAAAAATCAGCATATTCAAAGCAAATTTTCACCTTTATAAAAAAATAACTTCTAAAGATAAAAGTTGTAACCATATCCATCTTATCCTGAAAGTGACTTCTGGTGACTTCTTTTAATAGAATTTATGAGTATATTTACACAAAAGCTCTGTTCACATAAATATTTTAAAATGAAAGAAAAGAATATGCCTTATGTCTGGAAATGTATTTGTTCTCTCATCATTTCTATTCATAAGTAAACAACCCCACAGGAGCAGTGTCTCTAGAAAACAGGAGAATGGCCTAAGGACATGCAGTTAATACAAACTGAAGAGTGACTGTGCAATCTTGGACTCAAAGAATGGTTTGAGTTGGAAGGGACCTTTAAGTTCATCTTGTTTCCAACCCCCCTGACATGGCAGGGACACCTTCCACTAACCAGGTTGCTCAGAGGTCCATCCAACATATATTTACACATGAGCATAATGAAGGGGAAAAAACAAAATTCTGAATTAATTCAACATACCTATTTGGTATGTGTTATCTATGAGTTTTATTCAATACTGAAATTGTATTTATGCTCATCTCACATCCATTATGGAAAAAATTATATTATTGCCACAGAGTAGGTATTTTATCTTCGATATTAATGGGAAAGAGATCAGATTGATGTTGAATAATATGGGATTGAAGGTCTTAACTCTTCTGATCATGTGTGCAAAAATATGAAAATGTATTGGTGTTGGCACTGGGTTGTGGGATGCCGTTAAAGCCTGAAGTTTAACACATAAGTCTCCCAAAATTTTCAGATTTTCAGCCAAAAGAAAACTTTAACATTGCACTCAGTATTTGAAAACCTAAATATTAAAAAGAAAAGCTCTTCAGAATGATTAAAAAGAAACAATTTTCTTTCATCTTAAATATAAAAGCGTTGTTTTGATGGCCATAAGAATAAAGGGAGTGAGAAATGCCTTAAAGAATGCCTTTATAATATGATTGTCATATTCAAGATGTCCAAAAAAATTGACCATAGCCTTTCTTACTGAAGGAAGTTAATGTTTATCCCTACTTTTGATGGCATCAGATTTCCTGTCAATTATAATTTTTTACTGCTCAAAAGGAATCAGGCTTAGAAATGGCAGTGCAATTAATTTAACATCCCTCTTAAAAATCCATTAAAGGCTATATTTGTACTAAGCTGCTAAATAATTATTTATGAAGCTGTCTCTGTTCAGTTGAATATAATGAATATATTTTCCATCAAAAAAAATGAATAACTGAGCATTCTTGATCAAATGGGAAAAACCTGAGGGATCAAATGGAACTCACCCTCTCTATGCAGTTTCATAGTGAGTCTGGTGAAATTCAAGGGCAAACACACTTGTAGTACAGAGAGATGCAGCAGAATAGTTCCACAGTGTATTCACTGCACTCCTATCCCCCAGGAATTCTTCCTTGGAAATGGTAAAATTGTTTATAATACTGGACCATACAGGGCCAGAACAAATTAACAACTTACTACCCAGCTACTATTCCCTAGTCTCCAAATTTTACTACAGGAACTGCGAATGAATTGGATTTTTTTCTGTTAGAGACTATAAGAACATACTGTTGTTCTCCAACACCTTACAGGTTCTCTATTTATTCCAGAGACTGATGGTATCCCCTGGAAGAAAATAAATCAGTAATTTATCAAACAAATATCAAGCAAAAAGCACTCTCAGAAATGTTTCCTTTTTTTTTCCTTACCAGCACATCAGCAAGTTTCTAGAGCAGACCCAGAAGTTCCTCCATGAGATCTAAAAAAGTAGAACTGAAATAGATTTTCTGTCATCTCACCTACACAAATCACACCCTCTACCCCCTTATTACAAAAATTATCATCCTTTACATAAGTGGGTCAAGCCTAACTTTAAAAGTGTTCTGTTACAGGAAATTCTCATAAAATCTCACTACTTTGATGGTTACAAAGCTGTCCTCAGATGTACTCATTTCCACCTCAATTTAATTAATTTAATTTTCCTCTCTTTTCTTGTGTTAATAATGTCTTTTAATAAAGCTTGTGTTCCCTCATCTCACCCTCCCCTTACTCAATATATAACACACATAGAACATCTTTCCCTCTTTTTGCTACAAGGTACATTTTCCAACCATAAAAAGGATCTCTTCTGGTTATTTCTTTTACTGTGTCTGTTCCAGTCTAAAATAGCCTTTTTAGGGAAAGAACTAGCTTTTCAGAATTGCAAAAATGCTTTTACATGGTCTTGTAAAGTGGTCAATTTGTCTTAATTTCTTCCACTCTTTGAAAGCTCAAAAATCTCTCCTGAAGTTTTGTGTATTATTATGGTCAGACAAAAATGTCTTTAATTCTTTCCTACTGGTCATTATGGCCCTGTGCAGATTTGTTTTAAAATATAAGATTTACTGTATCATTGCTTTAATAATTCAGCACCAAGTTTTTTCAAATCTTAGAGCTTCAAAGTGAAAACCTCAAACCTCAGTGTCTACCTCAGCTGAAATATAAAATCACAGAATCATTTAGGTTGGATAAGACCTCCAAGATCATCAAGTCCAACATTGTCAACCAGAGCATGGCACTGAGTGCCACCTCCAATTATTTCCTGACCACTTCCAGGGATGGTGACTCCATGATCTCCTTGGGCAGCCCCTTCCTATGCTTGACAACCCTTTTAGTGAAAAAAAACCTTCCTGATGTCCAACCTGAACTTCAGTAAGGTCACCCCTGAGCCTCCTTTTCTCCAGGCTAAACATCCCCAACTACTCATACAACACTCTCTAGACTCTTCACTAGCTTCATTGCCTAGTGAATTAGTTTTTACCTCCACAGGGTTGGAGGGGTTTCTTTGTCTTTCCTATTACTTTCCTTGTATTCAGAATCCGTGCATTTGCATCTTAGCATCCCTGGGTGCCTTGTAGTGATTTCTGACGTACTAGCTTCAAAACCTTCCGAAGTTCCCAAAGTGACTATTCCATGAGAAATGTATCCTCAAAAATCAAAACAGCAGTAAATACTCCATTTACTGTTTTTCAAACTGATTTGGAAAGCAGGTTCTAAACATGTGCAAAGCACCACGCCAGTATGGAATCACAGAATGACCTGAATTGGAAGGGACCTAAAAGATCATTTAGTCCCAGCCTACCTGCCATAGGGACACCTCCCACCAGACCAGGTTGCTCAGAGCCCCAGCCAACCTGGCCGTGAACACTTCCAGGGATGGGGCAGCCACAGCTTCTCTGGGCAACCTGAGCCAGGGCCTCACCACCCCCACAGGAAAGAATCTTTTCTCCTAATATACAATCTAAGCCTACTCTCTTGTCAGTTTGAAGCCATCTCCCCTTGTCCTGTCTCTCCATGCCCTTGTAATTAATCTCTCTGCATCCAACTTTCTCATAGGCTCCTTTCAGGTATGCAACATAAATTCATCAGGATAAAATCCACCATTATTTACCAGTTTAATCTCCATACAGTCATGTGCATATGGATGAGATCAGCCACTCATTAGCTTGAAAATGGTATCTAAGCTGATGACAGCATTAAGATTACATGTTCATTAGTTAGTAAGAACTTCAACTTTACTGTCATCCAAATTATTTTAAGTAGCTTGAAATGTATCTAGACAAAGTTAGAAGCATTTCCTCCTCTTTACTGAATGCACACATGTAAAAAGCATTATTGACCAATATAATTGCCTAGGATTTGGAAAAAGCATAATACTGTAAGTAGAAAGCAATACTATAATAATAAAGTAAATCAAATTTCCAAAAAAATTAGAAAGCAAAATCTGAATAAGAGAAAACAGCAATCAGGAAACCTAAAAGCAGACAGAGAGAATATGAAATGCATGTAGCTACAGTTTCAGAAGTTCATAATTCACCAAGCATTTCCTGATAAGATGAAGGTGCCTCTTATGCCGGTGGAGATGAGTATCCAGAAATGTCACACTGGGGAAAAATTTGGAGAATAAAAACAATGTGTCAGCTGTCTTTGAGTCTCAATTGTCTACACTGCAATCTCATTTTAAGCAATTCTCAGCCATAATAGTACATCAACGTAGTTTTTGTCAACATGAGTCACTTCCATTGCATTTTTATCATTACTGGGGGTTTTTTTATTATTAATTCAACTTAAAATTCACCTAGTTTATTGACCAAAACAGTTCTATGATATAATTCAAGCATTTTCCCTCAGGAAAAATATCATGTTCTTTCTTTTGAACTTTTCTAAGTGAAGGTTAATATAAAAATATATTTATGAAATAACAGAAAGCAAGTTAAATGCTAAAAGCAGTCTCATAACTTTGAGTCTCAGTTATGCCTCTGCCCTAACAGTGTCCTCAAATGAAAAGTTCGAGGTTATAGAGTATGTGACTCTCTGCAAAATCAATGATGTACAGTGAAATATGGAGCTAAAACAATTAAACATATGTTTTAAAAATGTCACTGATTCTACTGGTCGTTTCATAACATGCAATGATTCATCTTAAAATAAAAAAAAATTACATATCATGTTTCTGAGTTTGAAAATAGGTCTGAACTTCATCAAAGGAGACAAATACAGTGGGAAAACACATAATTTAATGGCTATTTTATATGGCACATCTCTAAATTCCAGGAAGAATGGAAAAATGCACATTTCTTGTGCTGGTTAAAAAAAAAAATGCATATTTTTTTACATCTGCACCATAACAAAAATATTGTCATTAAAAAAAATATTATTGAGAGAAAACAAAAGGAAATAAAATAAAAAAAAGAAGGGAAAGGGAAGGGAAGGGAAGGGAAGGGAAGGGAAGGGAAGGGAAGGGAAGGCAAATTCCAGATAAAACTTTTGTTTGTGTGAACCAAAGAAAAAAAAAAATATTATTTTTCAGGTTTTTATTCTCTTTTGCCCACTGCTCTTGAAAGAACATAAAAGAAGGAAGGGAAAGTGAGAAATATAAGTATGTTTTCCCTTAAAAGAAAGTTTCTGTCTGTCAGACAGCCATTTAATTACAGTCACTGTCAATAACAATATAAATTATGTATACTTATTAACTATTCCAAGTATAATGTGAAATATTTATCCAATAGCTTGGTATAATTTTTTAAAATCTTTTTAGGGCTATGTAAAACAATGTAATTTTCCCCTTTTGATGTATTATTACAGGTTTGCATAGGAATTCATACGGAAAATGTTACCCATTCCACAAATTAAAATGCAGATCTCTTCAAATGTTAAGGGCTATTCTTTGTGGGCTGCATTTTCAGGGAGTTAAATGGTGCTGACAGAGGGCTGACATGAAGCAGTAAACACATTCTAAGAGATTACGTATAATACTGTGGATATGTTTGTTCATTAGAAAATAGGCATGGATTTGTTTAGTACCTTATTCATAGGAAGATGTTTAGCTATTATTTAGTCTTTGGATATCATTAACACTGATTATAAATGCTTAGTTCTTGTATTTCTGAATATAAACTACAGTGACTCATAAGCTACCTGTGCATCCTTCTTTCCATTGGCCACTCGGAATTAGCTTTTCTTTAGGTACAAGCTCAGATTGACATGATGCAATTTTTACATAAACTACTGTGGATGGTGGAATAGATTTTTAAAGCAAGTAATATTTGAGGAATAAATGTTTATTGACTATATGGATATTTTTATATTTTTAATATTTTGCTATTTTTAGCATTACTTTGAATATAGAATGACTGCACAATGTAGCTTAGAAGTCCTTCAGAGACTTGGCAAGCAAAACCAGTCAGACAGCCCCATCACTCCTGACCTGGGCCCATTGAAGACAGAATATATAAAGAAAACAACTGACAGCATTCTAATGTTCAAAAATTAAAGGCTTTGTTCTTGGAAATATGCTACAATGGATTCACCCAGGTACTCATAATGTATTCTTTAACACTAGAAGATGCTAATCACAATGAAATAAATAGACTGAAGAAAACAAACAGTAATAAAAATCTGTGTGAAACTAAAAAATGCTTGACCTATGTTGAGCATTTCAGTACTACCCTGAGGGAGAAAAAGAAGTGTTAGTGGAAACACAGAAAATGAGATACACATGCAAAATTTAGAGTTTTACCAATTCATGTGGATGGGACAAAAAAAAAAAGGGGTAGTACAGAAACAATTCAAACAGATGTGTCCTATTTATGGTGTACACTGTCCTCCATCCCATATCAACAGAATTAGGCTATGAAAAAAGAGTTAATTTTAAATAATTTTTTTAAAAAAAAATATTCCTGACTCTTCTCACTGAGTTGTGCATGAACAGAACTGGGCCAGTGATTTTTTATGCACAATGGCTGAGAGCCTGAGATCCTTTGAAGTGCTGAATGATCTTCCTTTAACTCAAAATGAGAGAGTAGAGAGAGCCTGTTGTGTGGTCAGTTTCTGGCTGACTCAGGCTTTTGTTACAAAACTTTCATACCTTTCTAGGTGTCCCAAAGTACCTAATGAAATTTTGAAAAGGCTCTCTACCTGAGTTCATACATTTTATGATCATTAGGGAAAATTTTGTCTTTAATACATAATGATTCTGAAACAGATTTAATTTCGGAATTTAAAAGGCCACTTCAAAAGGATGAGATATGATTAGCTGTTTAAACTGTTGTTAAGAAAATTGCTAAAGTAGTTCTAGGGTGAAAAGCTGGGTCTTTTCCACCCGTTAAAGAAATTATTTTATCCAATATCAAAGTTGCTGTTTGGTGTAGAAAATGGAAATAAAGGTTTAAGAATTTTAATGCAACTAGTTTGGCAAAGCCTGTATAGTCCATAAATTCTACCTGAAAGTTAACACTGCCTGCCTACAAAATCTTAAATCTATTTCTTCTCCACATCATGCACTCTGCTTTTTTAAAATTGTTGTTTTTGCAAATGTCACGATCAGAAGAAAAAAACTGGATAGGAGCAGAAGGATTTTTATGCCTTAACTGCTGCAGAACCTTCAACTTTTAAATAAGGATTTTATTTTTTTAGAAAAAATTCCAGCTCATTAGTCTATGGTTCTCCAAAATATACAGTGTTAAGGTTCAAAATAGAAAACATTATTATTTTTAAAGGTTAAATGTGTCAAAATGGCTCCTACTATAAAAAAATGCACAGGAAAGCAACAAAAGCATAAGGAAACAGTGGTAACAGCAACAGAGAGAGAAGCCTGCAATAGGTAAGGAGATAACGAAGGGTAACATCGTACTGGATACAGGCAGATTGTTAAGAGATCAATGGCCCAGGGGCCTGAACAGTTGACAAGGAGATTTTCATCACTGTTTCTGGGTTCAGGATCTCACTCATGACTTTTTTTTTTGTCTATTAATGTTTTGACAGCATGTTGCAGAATGAGAAAATAGGAGAGAACCTGAGCAAGCAGAGATGCCCCAGCTTTGGTCTCATGCAGCTCCATGCAGTACTTTTGGGGAGCTGGCAGCAGGGGAATGGCTTTGTGGCACTTCAGAGCCAGTGTAGGGAAGGTTTTCAGATGCTCAAGGCAGCATCTCACAGGGCCCCATTGTCCTTGAGACAGCACAGCCTGTCAGGAGCACAGAGAAGCCACAGGGTTGGGAATGCAAACTTGTGTCAAGAATAAACTATTCTAAAATTAAAACAATTATGTAGAAACATAACCTTTCGTGAAACTCATAATACTAGTTTTTTTAATGCTATTTTCAGAGAGATAACTTACTAAAGAACACAAATATGTGTTCTAAACTGCCTAATTGTCTGTACACTTGGTGGAGCACTCACTGAGACAGGTAATATTAAAAAGATATCTTTACTATCTAGCTATAAACCCAGTATTCTAGCCATTAGACTAGAATTGCTTAATTCTAATTGTTTATTTGATGTATATCTGATTTATCCCTCCTTTGTTATTGATTAATCTTCACCATTTATTTCCTAGCCAGTTCTCCCTCCCAACCCACAGATAAAAGTTTCTAGGAAACTTAGCTTTTCACAGAGTTAAAACCTGTAAGTAAAAATCCTGTAATAGAAAAAAATCAAACAAAAAATTCAGCACTGGTGAAATATGTGGCTATAAATGTCATTACACCATGTCTAATATGAACATTGCTTGGTGTCTGCATGCTAATCTCAAGATTAATTTTGTTATATAGTACAAACCCACTGCAATTCAAAGACTTTGCTTTACCTCTTAAAGCTCTGCTGCTAAAATATACATGGGCTAGTGAAAAGGAGACCACGGTTTCCTTTGCATGGTATATGATTGAGTGACATCCCTACAATTTCACCTTGTTTAAAAAAGAGAATCAACTAAATGTTCCTGACGAAAGTGGTATGTTCTTTGTTTCTGTCTCTCTATATGTGTAGGGTTATGTGTGGACATTGTACAATCACAGAACCACAGAATGGGTTGGAAGGGACCTTAAACATCATCTATTTCCAGCCCACTGCCATAGGCAGGGACACTTTCCACTAGACCTGGTTGCTCAGAGCTCCATCCAACCTGACCTTAAACACTGTATATCTTTCTGTGGTTGCGTCCCTGTGTTTATGTATGGGATTGATCTTTAAAATTCCTCAAATGCATGTAACAACCTTATTATTAAGAAACAGATCTAAGAATCTCAATGTCCATCAAGTTATTTTGCCAGTAACTTGCTTAAAGAAAAAACAAAGGGTGCAGTCATTAGTTATTAAACAAATAGAGCACGAGTAGACCACAAAAAAAAAATCCAAGTACTCCTCTTACAAACATAAGAACCTTTGCAAAATCAAGGAGGTCACCTATTGTGAATTAATTGTCATGGAAACAGCTGGGAGGCCAGAGGTCTGATTTTAGTACATAAACCACACCAATATGACAGCTTAAGTATACTTTTAGAATGTCATATATTTAATTTCCTAGTAAGTACATTTAATTGCCAAGCTTCAACAAAGTGCTTTCAGTAATTTCTTTTCAGAGAAATATTTGCATTTGTGTTTGAAAGCAACTGTACTGAATGAAGCACAGACTTTGGATTTTCAAGACTTCTTTTTTCTGAAGTAATGAGCCTGATACATTCAGTCGTGGACCATTTCTCACCCAGACTTCCCCCTTGCCCCTCCTCCTAGGGAAAGGGTGCAGTCTGCCCCTATAGCCCCCGTATTCCTGAGGCTGTTTATCCCACAGGGACTGCCTTCTGCACCCAGCTCAGGCCCAGCACAGCCCAGCCACCCTCATAAAATTCTGGAAAGTGAGTTTCAAATTAAACTCTGACCAGATCCAAAGTGTTACTCCATTTGGTGAATAATTGTTTGGCATTCACCTCATCTACTATCTTCATGATTCTACAAACCTGAGACTATGCCCTCAGCCTTCTCCTCTCAGAGCAAAGATCTTTCAGTCCCACATCGTAAAACTGCTCCATCCTTTTGATCACAGTCTTTGCTCTTATACTTTCCTGTACCTTCTCTCTACCTTCACAAACCCCTGAGAGCAGAACTGTAAGTAGTTCTCAAGATGTGAATTTTCATGGCATGAAATCACAGATAAATTCAAAGAAAACTTCACTGAGAGCTGGGTATTTTTTGGTTTTTGGTTTGATTTTGATTTTGTCTTTTTACACAATAAGAGCAAACAAATAATGCCACAGCTAATTCAGTTTGAAACAAACCAAGTATTGTACAAATCAATAAGAAAAAAAGGCTGTAAATTACTGAGTCCTAAGTCCAATTTCAATAGTAGCTCCAAAGTAAGCATCCAGCTGAAATGGCTATGAATTTATCTTAAGGTATGTGGTTTCCCAGCACAGTGAAATGGCCCCATTAACACTGTGGTGACATATGGAGAACTGGAGAATATTGGCAACTGTAACTACACCTACATATTTTCCCAAGCAGAGGGATGGAGCATCTGGGCTCCTGGGGAAGTGGTTAAACTGCTTCTCAATTCAACTGGCATTTTCACAAATGCCTGAGCAATTGTCTCAATATGTGCAAAACCAGATACCCTTAGGAAAACACTAGATTACTCTCTACCTGAATGTCTTGGTTTGAGACAAATTTTAGGAGGAAAACGTGTCCTCTGAGAGAAGGCAGGTTTCAGCAGCCCCTCCCCCTCCAGGTTTGGGAAAAAAAGTCCTTGGAAGAAAGTGAAAAAATATTTATATAACAAGCAAAGTGCACGCAGGCATGGAAAAAAAAATGAATAATGTTAAATGATGAAACCTCTCGCCATGGAGAAAACCTGGGAAGATTTTCAACGTCCTTTTTGGGTGTGGCTCTCTCCTCTCCAGAGATGGGGTCTGGCGTGGGCCCCTCTGAGCCACGGTGTAGCGCCTCCTGGTGATGTTCTGGTGTTGCTGAACAGCCCAGAAGATAAGAAGAAGCCGCTGAAGTCCCAGGAAACTCAGTGCTCCAGCTACAAACAAGAAGCTAGCTAAAATGCAAGAGAATGCCACTATCTTCCCCACTGCAGAAGCCGAGAGCTGAGAAGCGAGCAAGCAAGTTATCTGTATTTTTGAACACAGCACCAAAGGAATTCCACCGCCTTCCTCACCTGACCTCTTGGGTCTGCCTTAAAGACACAGAAAGGCACAGGATTCATGTCTGGGCATAGAGCAGGTGGATAGGGGATACGGCATCATAAAGTCACCCCAAGACACTGAATATGGTTCTAACTCATAGTAGAGGTGCAGCCGCTCACTTGCATCTGTAAGGAAGATCAGGATGCTGGTTGCACAAAATACCCAAGACACAAACAAGACGCAAAGGTCTCTGCCAGAGAAACGCTTTTCTTAGCTAGAGGTTCAAACTCTATACTTGCTGTCATACTGCAATTTCTGCATAATCTGCTTCTTTTGAGGTTTCACAGGTTACCAGGGTATGTAGATAATGAGACAGCTTTAGGGAGTGATTCCTTAGACTGTGGGGCTCTTTAGTTTCAGCTTGTATCTCTTACTCATCAAAGCTCTCTGCACGCTTTCACTCTAGTGTTCTGTGAATTTTTTTGAGTGCTGTCTTTGCAGAGTGTTTTAGGAATGCAAAGGGAATTATTCTACACAGATTTCTAAAAACGGATGTGTTGAACCAGTAAATGTTGCCCCAGTTCCACATAAATTAATTAGTTGGCTAACACAGTTTTCTAGACTTACCTCTTTGCCTCAAATACCTTAAGATTCTTTTGCTTCATCAAGGTCTTCAATTTTAATTCTGTCTGCACAGGTGACATTAACAAGACCAGAAATCATGGCAGCCAAGCTCATTATCACAGATGATTCA
The DNA here is from genome assembly GCF_009650955.1 of Corvus moneduloides. Lineage (NCBI taxonomy): Eukaryota > Metazoa > Chordata > Aves > Passeriformes > Corvidae > Corvus > Corvus moneduloides. Next base: position 14,539,776 of record NC_045477.1, on the reverse strand, counting down.
TTGTTTTCATTCTTTACATTCTCCTTTTTTACAGCTTCATAAATAGCTCATTGTCTTTTATGTGAGTCTGTATTTAAATGCTCACTTCAGTAATGCCTGTTTCAATAAGACGATGACTTTTCAGGGAGAGCTCTGAATACAGAGGACAACAACACAGCAAAAAAACCCATTTCTAATAACTCCAGGGATTCAATATTCTTGATTGCCTGGGTGTAAAAAGTAATCATAAAACACCTGTTGCCAGACACCAAAATGAATAAGTACAATATTCCTTGTACTGGTATTTTATTACTAGATTCTTTCTTGGGATAGCCCTTCAACATCTTTCTACCAGTATCAGCACAGACTTGATTAAGTTCGAGGCTGCCTGTCCTGGAGCAGTTGATGGTTGAGGATACAGCTGGGCAATTGTATTTTTCTAACATTTTAATAACCAGGCTTGCAATTAGATTACATTTGGCCTTTAGGAACATTCACTGAGAAATGTCTTTGGGGTATCTGTTGTACAGACTTATAGGAAAAAAGTTGCCTTTTTATGCTTACCCGGTTGTGTAGGCAAGAATACTGCACTGCTTTTCAATGACCATTAAGATGTGACAGGATATTCTGCGGAAAATAAATCAACTAAATAAATGCAAACCTGAGGGAGAGAAATGTTGCTGAAGAGTTTTGTGTCACATAGTGTCTTACATTTTATTTTTACTAATTATTGCCTATACCTGTCAGAACAAGAAGCAGGGGCAGCCAAATAGGACAGGTTTAAATGATGAAAGACTCTACACAGAAACTGAAGGATGCAAGTACCCTTGATTTCTTAGCTTATATCGGAAAACTGTTTCAAGATGGAATCACAGTTATTCAGAAAATGAGCTACATGATGAAATCTTTCATTCTGCATTGAAATTCATGTAACAGAACAGCATTTCTGCACAGAAAACTAGCAAATTATGCTCTGTTTGATTGCCTCTTTTTTTCCACATTTCGGGAAAAAAAACAGTAGAAGAAAGAATGAAGTCCAATCATATCTTCAGTTCTTTGTGAGGATTGATATAACATTATCTAAGATATTTTTTAAGAGTTAAACAATATGCAGAGAACTAAAAAAATTCTAAAACTCTCATAACAGGGCTGGGGAGTAGAGAACCAGAGAGCTACAGTGGGAGGAAATGACTGGAAACTTATTGAAGTTTATAACAAATTAAACTTTTTCATGGCAATGAATAGTTCTTCAATTTGTCTTCATCCAGCTCTTGTAAAAGGACATTCTTTAAGAAATCCCAACAACTTTTAGCTTGTAGCCTCACAAGGTGTTGTTGAACAGAACAATTGGAAATTATCTTTGACAGAGCACTTATATGTGTAACTCAGATTTATTCCCTTGACTTTATTATACTCCTGATCCTGATCATCCTCATTTTGTTAGGCACTGAAAGAACACCAGAAAGAAACCTACAAAATGGAGAAAGAGCTTCCCCAGAAGTATAAGATTTTTAATTGGAAGACAAGGTGTATTGGCTGGATCTACCATCCCAGTGAAGGTGTATTGGCTGGATCTACCATCCCAGTGAAAGACACAAAGAGATAGTAAAGCAATAATCTTTCATCACACCCATGGATATGACTTTTCCCCCCTATGGTCTGCTCGTGCATTGGCTACTGAAGCAGATCATGACATGAGGTTTGACACAGCACTCCTCAGAGAATTTGTCAAGAAGCTTCTGCAATGTGAGCTGTCTATTTGTCAGCCTTTCCCCCTCCTCTCCTCATCAAGTGTTCATTTTTCAGAGTAGTGATGATAGATGTAAAGAGGGAGAATATACGGGGAATGTCATGTTGCTGTCACTAACGCTGGGCATCATGTCATGCCTGAGAGAATTGTGCTACGAGCAAAATGTGCACTGAGGTTTTTGCATGGTTGTAAGCTTGTTTTTTTAATAAAAATCATCAATCCTGTTAAAAAAAAATATTATGTGAAATAGGACGGTATACAGAACTTCCTGACTTATATCAATATTCCAGATATGGGTCAGATGAGGAGTATTAACTGGAATGAAATACAAAATGATGATATACTCTATCTCGTAATGCATGAAACACTAGGGTAGAAAATGAATTTATTGACTAGGAGCTATAGAACAAGCACAGGAAAATATTTTTCATGGAGTGTACACCTTAATTGTCTAATTCATTGTTCCAGATTCTTGCAGCTCAAAAGCACCGGAGTAAATTAATTGAATAAAAAAATACACATCAAAACCTAACTCCTACCCAGGTTTAGGACAGCCAGAAGATTGCTGAAGACAAAAAAAAGTTAAGGAGGACAGAGTCTGAGGGATGGGCTTTCATTATCAGTTTAGAATATTGTCTCCAACTTTCTACAAGCAAGCGCTAAGAAGACAAACACACAGTGTTCAAGTGTACAGTGATTAAATTGGTGTCACACGTTTGTTATCAGTACTATTCCTAGTATATCAAATTACATATTGAAGCCACACAAATGCATTTCCAATTATTACATTTTGGGTATTTTTTATTCATTAAAGGGATTAATAATTATCATCTTGATTCCAGCAAAAGACAACAAGGACTTTAAGTTCAGTTTGGCTGTTGTAATACATAACAGTGTAAAACAAAGTTTAAAGCTAAAATTCTTTTTTGAATTATTCTACAGATATCAATGACAACAGAAATAATGACAAAAATAATGAATATTAAAATTGGAGATGTTATTTCACTTTCTCCATTGTCTTGCTGACCTTAGAAGCAGACTTTGCCAGGTGTGGATGGAGGCTAACTTTTACTGATTGCCTGGGCATCCAAGGGCTATGGATGCTCCAGAATATTTCTTTTCTTTCATAGCAGTTGTATGTTGAGGAATTCACCAAATGCAGATTTCCATTTTGGACAGCTGCACGAATTTTGGAAATACTAATTTGGCTGTATCCAGTATAGATACTTGTTAAAGCATGGAGCTCTTTAAGTTACCTAGATCATGGTTTTTCAATTTGTGGCTGTGGTTTAAAAGGATGAAACTATCCTGTTCTTTTCTTTGTTGAAGTATAGTAGATTTTAATAATCTAATTTGTTAGATTGTTAAAAGAAAGCAAGAAAACATTCTGACTGTTTCCTAGTTGCAACATGAGGTTACATTATAGAGAAAGCTATAGGGAAAACTTCCAAGAACAGCATATTTCCCCCACAGGAACATCAGTCATGTTTTCAGCTCCTCCCATGGATGTTGTCAAAAATCGTAGCAAGATGAAATCTGATGTGCTACCCTGAAATTCCTGGGTGATTCCTTTTAGCTTGTTCATTGCTTTATTTCTGAACAGTAAAAGAAGGCTGCACAAATGTTATTTATTTAATGTACTTTTTATTTCTTCTTTCATTTTATCAGAATAGCCCCTGCTAACCTAAAACTGAATGCAATGATTATCAGTGGGCTGCTAAGTAGTAACTAAAATATGTTGCTGTTGTTTACCTCACTCTCCAACATTTCTTCTACCTGTACAGTAGTTTTAGGTTAAACCTTCCTCATGTTTCTATAGAACCTACAACAAGGGCCAATCTTAGAAATTTATTCCTGGCATATAGGAAGAGCTTGCATAAAATGTACCCAGCAAAAGGAAGATATTTTCACTTTTATCCGTGTTCTAAAGTACGGACACTGTAACATCAGCCACTATACAATTTTTAAAAATTAAATTATTGAAAGAAACACATTTTTATTTGCAAAGAGAATCCTTATCCTGATGGTACTTCAGGTTTTGCATTTCATTTTAAACACAGGTAAAAGAGACAGAAAGCAGAATAATGAAACAGCACTAATTCTCAATGCTACATGGATAGATCACTAGCTATCTGCACACATAATCTGTTTTTAATTCAGCCCTGCAACATGCACTCATGTTATTCTTTGTAAGAAAGCCAGTCAAGCCAGCCATTGAAGAGGAAAAATTGTATACCTATTTATAAGACTAAGACTTGCAACTGTTTACTAAAAACAAACACTATGCAATCATGTTGGAAAATGGTTAGAGGACCAGGGACATGGATTATTGATAAAGGGTACAAATTAATAACAGAACTGCAAGCAAAGGCCTGCATGAGAAAAAGCCTCCATGAGAAAATGCCTGCGTGAGAAACAGGCCTGAGAACCAAAAGGGAGTTTTTAGGAGGTACAGTGCTGTGCTGATAAAGATGTGCTGACCATGAGAAGGGAGGAAGATCTTTGATCTCTCAAGACAAAACATAAATAATAGAAGCTTGCCAAATGTAGTCTTTTATCTAACCCAATTATGTAGAAGTAAGAATGCGCTTTTGTAAGTTTAAACTAATTAAAGAACTGATAAGCTTGTACTTTCACACTATATAAGTGCCTCTGTATTGCTAATAAACGAAGCTTGCATTATCAATCACATTGATTGTCTGCATGTCTTCCCCCGCCGGAAAGTCAGCATAATCATATCTCAGATGTTAGTCAGTAGTTCTGTCATCTATGCAATAATTCTTCACATTTATTGTATTCCCTTTTTCTGCACATTTAAATGCTCTTGCATTGGATTACTATAAATTAGGGGGATTGTTAATAGCACACTTTGCTTCTTCCTATTCCTATACCTGACTGACCACAAACAATAAGAATATTACTTTTTCTGTGTGTCTGAAATTATTGCCAAAAATCACACTGAAAGCAAGTGCCAGTATTGTGCTGGTACTTTCAATACTGCTTGATGCAGAGACCTCGACGGAATTGACTTTTCCATATAGTTACATTTGTTATCAGTATATATTCCATTTATGTATTTGAATATATGGTCTTTTTTTTGTTTATAGTTCTTTAGTCAAACTTACCATGGGAACAAGCCATTTGCAAAGGGTACAAAGTCAACTACCTTCTTTCCCAGGAATCATTTATGTAGTCCATTTCCTAAGGCAGATTCCTGAGGCAATAAAGGCAATAATGATTTACTTTCAACACAGATACTGTATATTTGACATATACAATAATCTAGATACTACAAAGCCATTTATCAATGACATAATACTTTCGTATTACTTGCTCTGGATTGTTTTGTTCAATAAAATTCTGTTTAATAATTATAAATAGCTAATCTAAAAGTAAACAAATAACTGGAATGGGTGTACTGCCATATGCATTCTTCATACAGCATCGGCAGTCAATCTACAACAACTGTGTTGTCATTTAATTGCTTTTATGCTTAGAAAATACTAATGTGTGAAAATTCCATATCTGAAATATGCACTCCTAAGAATAAGCTCTATGTCAGAAGTTGCTTCATTTATAATTTTCAGCTAACAGCTAGTTAGAAAAAAGTTCCCATTTATTTCTACATGGTTACAGTTAATGACTTCTGAAAACAAATCACGAAGTTCAAGGCTTAAAATAGATGTGTTTTCCCCTAAAGGACACCAAGGATTTTTAATATTTCTGGATTTGATATTTTCTGTTGAAAATGTAAATGAAATACTGACTCAAAACTCAGCTCTGAGAGAAAAATGGCAGCAGCAGATCTTCAAAAATGCCTGACTGTGCAGTGCATTTGTCACTATATATATTTGCATATAGAATTGGCTTTATCTATTTATCTATATATCAGTTGCATTAGGCTGATCTCATGATAATTAAGCCTGAGAACTGGACTTTTACACTTTGCCAATGTAGGTAAAAAGACTAAAGACTGGTGCATTAGGGTACACTGAATTTAGCCCCTTTACTTTACATCTCTCCCCTCCTTCACATTAAGAAAAAATGTCACATAAGTTTCTTGGGTTATGTTTTGCCACTGATTCTATTTGCTGGTTGTGTAGCTTTAAGGACATTTTTTATTTTATAAAGGCTTCAACACACACAAATACACCATAATTTAAGAATCCCTGTAGGGGAAAAAAAACCCCTGGAGCTCCCTATCATTCCAGAAAGGCCGATAGAAGTATGGGATTTGAAAAACTCCTTGTTAGGTGCCTTCCATCTAATCTGTTTGGTCTGGAGTCCTTCACGCCTCTAAAACTGAATCAACAGCAACTTCTCTGGCATGGATGGCTTTCCTGCTGTTTTGTTCTCCTAGCACAACTCCAGGAGACAACTGCCCTAGTGCCCTTCTCCTGGGAAGATCTAAGTTTGTACGCTTTCTTTGAGACAACCTTGTCCCTCTTACCCTTGTAGAATGTATTTTTAATGGTTTAACGACACTGTTCTATAAAATACCTTCTACTCCTAATACTAAATCTCCAAATCTTACTGTAACTTTTATGGAGATTTTCAATTGAAACAAAGTATTGAAAATCTATATGTCTGCAGGCTTTTAAACTGTGGCAAGTACTGATACGTTCTGCGGTACACAGAGCTTTGTTTTCATTTTACAAGCCAACCACATATGAGCCATTGACTAAATGTTGGGGGTTTTTATTTACATTCCATATGTAATAGAACTTTTTTTGATCATATAGTTGTACTATTTCTAAACACATTATTTCTTAGAACACATAGTTCAAGTATATTTAGAGGAAAAGAGAGAGGTATATACATTGAAGGATGGCATGGCAAAAGTTTGATTTTTTTAGACTGTACCTTTTGAGTCCAAATATGATGAAGATAACAAGGAAAAGATTAAAGAGGAAATTGTGCCAGCAGTCTGGGGGAGGGATTGATGAGAATCTGGACTGTTCTCTCCTGGAAAAATTACATGAATAAAGCCTTTTTAATTCTACAACTATTTGAGTCTAGTGAGTGATAGGAAAAATGCCTAGGAACAGTCAAGAAAAAATGTAAACACTTAGATTGAGTTCACTGCTATGTCTTCAGTTAAGAAGGGAGATAACTAATACCTAAGGAAATTCATTGCATGCCACTATGAAGGACTAGAAAAACTGAGGGATTGTTATTTAGAATTCTTTCCTAACACATTTTGTACGTTTTGAACCATGCTGTCCTATGTGCTTCATTTGTGGTGTAGAAAAGCTCATATAAATTAGAATCTGAATACTGAATCTAGATGCAACTACAGACTATGATCCCCAATTATTGGACAGAAGCAAAAGTCCTTACTTATGGGGAAAATACTGCATTTATGCCTATGATTCCACTCCAAAACGAGATGGACACAGCTGTGCAGCTGGAGCAGAAGTGAAACTAGAGAGCTGTTCTGGAGGGTATTCTTGGATACACATTCTGCATGTTACTTCTCTTTTGCTCAAACGGAGAATGATTATGTGCCAATTTGGCTCATGCTTCTTCCTCTTCTCTTTTAGCTTGAGTGTTTTGGCCATTCTGGTGGATAGATATAGCTAGGATTATCCACTCTCCACCTCTGCTGGCAACATTGTTTCCTTCAAATGGAATATTTATGTCTATTGCTCTTTATCTTAATTTTGAATAATATAGCGTTAACCTTTATACCTACACACATAAAAAAATATCCAAAAGCACTTTTTTTTCAGTTTTTTTAAACTGAAGAAACCAAAATTTCCTAGCAGGAGTGCAGATACTAGCTTTCTTATCTTCTCCTGAGTAAAACAAAAGCAAAATAAAAGGAAAGAAGGATTATCATGTAGTGTATCACAGGCAAATTCTGTGTGATTATAAGATAGAATACCATGGCATTAGGATTGACATAGCCTGCTAATGACACATTTTCTGATAGTTATGGTTTCCAAATATATTTCTAACTTTTTAGGTGGTGGTAGAGACATTTAATAAGCTTTTTCAATTACTATAATTTAGCACAATCAGGAAGGAAATTAAAAACACAGATGCCCCATCCCTGGAAGTGTTCAAGACCAGGCTGGATGGAGCTTTGAGCAATCTGGTCTAGTGGAAGGTATTCCTGCCCATGGCAGGAGGGTTGGAAATGGATGATCTTTAAGGTCCCTTCCAACCAGCCCATTCTGATTCTATAGCCTATTGGGTACTAAAGAATGACAATTATCTGTTGCCCAAGATTTTGTAATTCATAAGAAATAAATTGCATCATAATCTGTACTTGTTGCAGTGCTAGGTTTGGTTTAGCAAGCTGCAGCCTTCCCAGAGAGCACAGCGGGGCTGCTTAGGGCAGGGCAGACATTCTGCCACCCCATAGTCCTTTTGGACTTCCCTGAGCTCCTGCTCTTGCTAGCTGGGCTCTACAACACAGTGATGGCAAAGGAGACGAGAAGGGTCTCTCCATCGGGAACTTTTATTGTTTCATGTTGTTCAGGTGGTTCCCAGAGGCAGAGAGACCTCGTGATCCGGGTGCAGGGGGGTTTTGTCAGGGACTCAGGGGCGGTACTTGGACGGAATTGGGGTACAGGAACCAATAGGGAGAGCCTGAGGGAGTGGCCAGGACTAAGGGCAGGGGAAAGTGGGGGAGGACGACAATGTGAAAGGCATTTAATAAATGAATCAGTGGGAAATACGGCACCACATGTACTAATAACAGACATGTAGAAGCGACATAGCAATGGCCAAGTCACATATTTGACACAATGTTCTTAGTGGTTATTTGAGAGGTTTATTGCCATGGCACTTCAGTTGTTTTTTAAAACTAATTGAATAATTTCTCTTGATGTTAAACACTCTATAGCCCCAAGTTTTAGGCTTCGCTGTGCATTTATTGAAACTGTAGGACAAAAGAAGTTTGCCATTAATGACAAGCTAAAGTTAAAAGTACATGAGTTAGACAAGCCCCAGTTTCAACTTACAAACATGGACAGCAGTAAGCTACTGACTGCAGGATCCTGGAGGTCATTGCTCTAGAACCTGGACAAAACCAGACCAGAATTAGCATGACTTTTTATGAGTTATTTCCTTGGGATTTGTTTTACATCACTTTCCATTTTTTTTCTGGCATGATTTAAATTAGAAATTTAATCATAGTTTATATTTTGATGTTTGGCTTCTCCAATATGTAAAATATATACATTTATTATATTCTTCCTTGTACCTTATATCGATATTGCAAGAAAGATTTGAAATATGTATGTTGAATAGCAGAAATTCTTGCAGCCTGAGGAAAAAGAGGTCAATGAAATTATCCTACAGACCTGCCTACAAAACCCTACCATAATGAAGTGTTTGTCCATATAGATAAAAATATGTGCTATTTGACTGAAAAGCCTGGTCTAGAAAGAATGAAAGAGAGAATATGCCTAGAGCTTTATCCAGTACTTTATACACTAAAACTCTCCAAGGGACAGATTTATGACTTGAAAAGAGAGTAACTAATGGTTTTCCAGATATTTTCCTTCATATACCCAGTAAGATGCGATAACTTGATTACATTTCTACGATATACACCTCCATATTAAAACATATACTCTATATTATTACTGCACCCTGGAAAACCAAAACAGAGTTACAAGGAAGCAAAAAGTAGAAATTTTTCTTGTGAGTAGCGAGGAACAATATTTTCAGAAAGAAGATCCTGTCAAATATCATGCTTGTTTCATGCAGCCTTTGAAGGATCTGGCCCACTAAGTTTTAAAAAATGTGGCTCAGTATGGATTTGGTAACTGAATTACCCAGGTTTAGAAATGGTCTGTCACTTCAAAACATTTTTTGTCTGAAGAAAAGAAATACTTTGCAAAATAGCTCTTTGTTGATAACTTTAAGGGACACAACTCTGTATCACTTGAATTTGGAACATCTTTGGAAGAATAACCTTGTGTACATAAAGATTAGAAAAGTTTTATAATAAAAAAACAAAAGCTAAAAGAAACCCATGGCAAAATGGCAGTGGCAAGGGGCAGGAGTCAGACATCATGACTTGATAAGTTTGTATCGGCCATCAGAAAAGATTTTTAACAGTGGAACTGATTATGCAGGGGTGAGGAGCCTCCATCCATGGACGCTGTCAAGGTTCACTAGACAAAGCTATAGCTGACCTGATCTAGGTTTGGATAGATCACCTCCACAGCGCTCAGTCAACTTTTCTATAACTCTACTGCTACTACATTTATGATAATTTTTGGTGTTTCCTACATAGCTGTGTACTGCTTACTGTATTTACTTTCCTTTTAGAGGCAATGGGAATAAATGGCTCTTCAAAATAAGGTCACAGAATACTCTGAGTTGGATGGGAACCACAAGGCTCATCAAGTCCAACCCTAAAGTGAATGGCTCATTTGTGGATTGAACCTACAACCTTGGCGTTATTAACGCTACACTCTAACTGAGCTAATCTCAGATCTGCCTAATTTCTTTCAGCTGTTTAATTTAAGAAGGGTTGAACTGTACACTAGACTATACTGACTGCAAGCAGGTTGAGAACTTAGGAGCTGATGGCATGTGTACGAAACTTATTCAGTGATTGCTTCAGGTAAATTCCATAAGCAGTCTGAAAGGGGATGGATCTTAGCAGCTGTTCTTTATGAGTTTCACTCTAATTCTGCTTTAATGTTAACAGTAACAGCAACACAATATAGAAATAATATGTCTCAAGAAAATGAAAATTTTATTGCTTTTGCTGTTGCCCAGCAGTTGTGTTTCCTACAAACTTTTGAGAAATTCCAGCTCGAGAGATGAAATAAGAAGTACCCCTTTAGCCCATTGGCTTTGTCTTTAGTATCCTAAACTATATGCATACCTTGATGTGGGTTTCATCTCTATTTCTCTATACCCAAATTGCAAAAACTAACCTGCTAGATTTGAAAAGTAAGAAAACAAAAAACTTACCCGGTCCTCAGCAAAGATAGTAGAACAGCATTAATGACTGTTGTTTTTTAGCAAGTAGAAGTATTAAAGGGACTCAACAAAGAACTTTAAAATAATAAATCCCCCCAACCTTTAACTGAAATATGTTTACCTGTTTTACTATCTCACTGGCACTCATTTAATTTAGCTTTGCTCCAAGGTGCTTATTCTAGATCAGGTTGAATTGAATTGCCTTGATTTATTGTTTGATTTTCAGAAGCCTGTTGCTTATGTAGAAGCTTTAAAGGCATGTTGATGACAATGTGCTGCAAGTTAGGTATTTGAATGAGCTAACAGATTGCACTTCAGAGGCAGGTTTTCTAGAATATGCGTACACAGCTATGGAACCAAAAGAAACAATTATGGATATAGCTGGTCACCAGAAAGCATGGTAGGTCACTTATGTCCGCAAATGAAGGGCACTGAAATGAAAAAATATGACTGAAAAATTAAGAAAAATTAAAGGTATTTGGATACTGAGTCTTCTAGAAGAATAAATGGCATCTTACCATAGGAACTTAGTTAAAGATAATGAATCTGAAGCTGATGGAACTCTGCTGCTGAAGGGGACAGATTCTGAACCGATACAGCTTAGTTGTGCCTGTCAATATTTAGTTGTTTATTTTTACTACTACTAATAGCAAAGGACTGATGGATTCTTCATGCCCATGTCTTCAGACCATGACAATCATCTGCAAATACTGTCACAATTAGTTGAGATTATAGTGGTTTTAATTGTATATTATTTTCCAGTGAGCTTGCTATCCTAAACTTTAATGATCAGGTTGTGCTGGATTATTTAATCAGTAGTAAATTTAGGCACCATGGCATGTTCGGAATACTACTAATCTTTACATTATTTTGCTTGGAATACCATACTTGCAGAATGCACTTCTTTAGTTTATCTGTGTTCACCTTCCCTTGTCCTCCTTTGCACAAATAAGAGCTAAATAATTACAGAAACGAGTTAATTTATTTGTGAAAGATAACATCTCTGTTCTCATTGGGATTTGAGGCAGACTGAGTTAATGAGACATGCGCTTCAGCCTTGTTTTTCTCCACTGCTTCTAAATGGTATCTATTATAGATCTGTTTTCTTCCTTGCGTTTTTAGCAGTCGCTCACGTTTGACATATCTTTTAAATTACACCACTTGTCTTTGGAATCCTCCATGTTGCTGTTCCTTTGGAAGCTTCATTAATTTTCAAAGTCCTATTTTAACAAGATTCTTGTTTTTAAAAGAATTAGCTGCATGAGTAATTGATCCAACTAACATTCATTCCTGCACTCCCTGACATGCTTCTGTTACTGACAGGCTACATTATATAGCTGTATTTTTTTACTTGCTTCATGTTTTCTTCACCTACTTAAAATATATGTCCTCTAGTCTTTGTAGTGCTCACTCTGATGTAAGAGAATTTGATACAATTTCTTATTTTAAATGATCAGGTAAGAGACTGAAAGTTAGTACCGCGCACAGAGAAGATGAATTCCTTGGATAATGAACTAGTCTGGATTAAAACATATTTACTGTCTTTCTTCACTAACCTGCATTTTGTGCCAAAAATGTCTTAACCAAAGAATGAGAAACAAAATCTCTAGGAACTGCAAGGGAAGATTGGATTGAGTCCTGAAAAAAATCTCTCAGAATATAAGTACATTTTATAGCTGCAGTAGGTGTTCACAAGATGTCTTTCATAACTACTAAACCACACATTTTTTTAGATTTCTTTGTATTTGATAATGTTGAGTTTAACCACTCTTTGAAAGCTGTGTTCTTTAGGGAAAAAAAATGAACTTTCTAAATAACTATACAGTTCCCAATTATCCAAGATTTAGGTACAACTTATTAGGATAATGGGAGTGCTATGAGGTAAAAGACACAAAACTGTGAAGACTCACTTAGCAAACAGTGCTGCTGGCTAAAATTAACATTAAAAAAACCTGTTTTGCTTATTTTGTTATATTTCATCTTTGTGCCTCTTCACAGTTCCTGATTCCTGATGGTACAGCAACAAAAGGATTGAAGGCAGAACTGAAGATCAGTTTGTTTTTACAAATGTAATAATTCTCACAAGGAAATCTAATCCCTATTCCGTTACAAAGATGAACTCAAATGTATATACTTGCATAGATATTTAAGTCACTTTACTCATGTCAGCAGCATTTACATGTATAGAGATGACTGTCATGAATGTGGCCCACATACAAATGATTCAAAAGGCTTATCAAGAGAGTTAGATTTTAGGTACATCTTTAAGCATTTTTCCTCTGAGCTCTTACAGTTTAGTAGTCTCTGTTTTGAAGAAATCTGTTAATTCTCCTGTCTCACAAGACTTTTGTGGAAAACCTGTGCTCTAAACAGAATATATTGCCAGTTAGTAAGTGTAGAAGAACATTGCAACATGTACACAGGAGGAAAAAAAGTCCTTTTTCTTTTCCTCTTATTTTATACGGCGCCTGTATGACTAATGTTAGTCAAAGTACCCAGGGTTACCCAAAACAGGGATCAAGAAATAAACAATCAGATCTTTTTCCACTGACAGAATCAATTTCCCATTTACTTTCTGGAAAACTAATTTTCTTCTACAAATTGCCTTTCAACAACTACCTTGGCCCACTAGGATTTCTTCTGAGGCCTGTTTTTACATGGTTTTAACTCTGTTCCCCCTGTTCTCTGTTTGGGATTTCTGCCAGGCATCACAAGCTAACAGCCAAATGGATCAGAATTTCATAAAGATGGAAAGCAATACTTTGTGCAAGCACAGATACGTGGCTTTAATATACAGAGATATTTTTTAATCTCTTTTTGCTAGACATTACTTCACTGGTCTTCTGGGGAATCTGGCAGCTCATTTGGGAATGCTCACTTGTGTTGTAGCTAAAAGAGCTTTCAGGAGGCTGAAGTACCAAGATCTGTTTCACTGCACAAATAAATACTTCAAAGGTGAGGGCTATCAGGAGACAATTGTTCTGATACAGAATTAAGGATTGACAAGACAATTATGAATGTCTACCCTCATTTTCTGCAGTCTACAGGATGTTGATTTTCATCCGTGCCTTATGAAGTTTGTGTCAGGTTGTGCTAAGTTGTAGGAACGTTTTATGTCTTGATCTCAGGATATCAAACATATATAGACTTTTCCAGCAGTTGATATCTTCAAGGCTCTGAATTTTTTTTTTTCTGGTTGGTTGGTTGGTTTGGTTTAGTTTTATTTCCTTCCTGTATTTAAATGCACCTCACTGTAACTTCTGAAAAATGACTCAATGTTTTTCTCTGGAAGATATTCTGGTACTCAGACCAAGTCACTTCTCAGCAAACACTCTTGTGAAGTAAGCTGATTTGTCTTGTCTAGTTAATTACACTTTTCCATTGTATAAACAAGTGTATGTAAAAAATTTTATGGCAATATCACAATAAGAACTGATAATTATATATATATTAAGGTCACTGTTTTCAGAAATAATTTCCAGAAATATTGATTTCTATAATGTGCTCTTGTTTTATAAGGATAGTCCTCATATCTTGTTTACAGGTGTATTAATTTTCATTTTATGTAAAATCCTACATCATCTGACAATATTTTCACATTGAAAATGGTTTCATGAAAGCTGTCACTTATTAATATCTAATTTAATAAACATGGCTTCTACTGATACATTTTTCTTTACACATCAGTTCAGGAATATTTATCAATCAGGGAATGAGATTCTTTTATTCTTTCCAACTAGGCAAATATATACTCATTCCTTACTTCATTAGTAACCCCTAAAATGTAAGGATTCACTAGAACAGCTTTCTGCTTCGACAGCCCATTAGAAGTATCACTATGAAGTATTCTAGGTGCCTGATTTTCAAAAACAGCTCCTAGTGTAGTGAGCCATTCTTTTATAAGTGTTTTCAGGTTCCTGATGGTGAAAACATGAATTTACTTGTTTTTTCAAACTTCTTCAATACCTTTGGTTCCTCTTGTTTTAATTTTTTTATCAATCTAGATTTAAGTAAGATAAACCTGCTTAAATGCTATCTATTCACATGGTTTGAAAAGGATCTATTTATCTCCACTTGGATTGAGTCCATCATTCTGATTTCTACTTTTCTAATAACTCAGTGGATAGCATGCCTTTGGAAAGACCCCCCCAGAAGGAAATGTCATTTTCCTATCATTCTATTTCTGGATGCGGCTTCATATATATGACTTCATATGAAAAATAACAAAACTATTTTGAAAATTTACACACTATAACATCTAAAATTAACTGTATTTTCAGTAAAGTGGTTTTTTTCAGCACTTTTAAATCCAATGAAAAAAAAAATACAGAAAAAGATATAGTTCCTCTTGAAATAAGTGAAGTATTAATATCAAACTGTGAACTATTATGAGTCTTTGTGGTGTATCTGTGCATATACGGCTAAAATATGTGAAATTACTATATAATTTTTTCAATGTTCTAAGTGTTTATATTAAACTGTGTTTAATTACAATTGCTCAAAAAACTCAGAAGCCCTCCTACTTGCATATCATAAAGCATTTTTCTTACATCTTGTCTGATGTGCTTTTTGTGTTATAAAGGGAGCATGAAAACAGATTTGCTCAGGGCTTATGGAGTTGTCCCAGTTGCAATAGTCTATATTGCTACCCTAGTATTTTTGCCACAGTTTTCCAGTTTTGTAACAATACTTGGAAAGAAAGAAGAGTACATTTTCCATGACAAGATAGTTGGAGAAATCATCTGCCATAATTTTGAATCTTGTTAAGTCAACAAAGTTTTGAAAAGCCTGCAAGTGAAATGTTGCTGATAAAATTTATACCTTGGTTTCCTAGTGCTGCCAAGGGTAACCAATCACCAGTCACGTGTTGGAGGATGAGAGCAGTGTCCTCCTGGTGATTCGTTAAATCTCGATATCCACGGACAAAAGACCCTCTACTAATTAAAGTTAGAAAGTGGTATGTTTATTCAGGCACCAGAGGGCGGCATGGGAGTAGCCTCCTAAAGATGTGCCAGCGAAGCACAAGGTTCTTCATTCTCTATTTATTACACAAAGTTTTACATCTTCTACATATGTATGACCCCAGCACCTCCCATCCTCCGCTTCGTATTAAAATGAGATCATTAGTCTTTCACGCATGCACAGTTTCTCTCTTGAACTGGGTCAGTGGTCTCGAATTGGGACAGTGGTCCTGAAAGATGAAGTCAGGAATGTCTTCCTCACAGTGACCTTTTTACCTTCTTGCTGTTGGCAGGCCTTCATGACCTCTTGGCACAGCCCAAGATCTCCTACTTTTGATTAATTATTATGAAACCCAGGTGCTGTTCTTAGTTCTATTGGTTTCAATTAGTTTCAATTTGTTTTGATGACAGTTCATTTATTCTGTTTTCTCCTACAAACAAAACTTAAAACAAAATATAATGGCAAATAATACATCATTTAGCCCTAGCTTAGGCATCTACTAATCATTATCTTTTTTTTCTCTACTCTACAGCTTAATTAATACAAATTTCTTCTAACTCTTAGCTAAAATTTTAACCTTTTAGAACCTTGACTCGCCGGCACCTGTGCTATCCCAGCTGCTGTCTCCCACCCTGGAGCAGACCCCATTCCTCCTCTTCCCTGTTAGTTTTTGTTTAGTGACATACTGTTGCTGTCATCTGTATTAATGAAGTTGAACACAAAAACAAGTGCAAAATGCCTTGTGCTACAACCAAATGTATTTCAGTGTGCAGAATAGGATTTCTTCATCTATTATAATAAAAATACCTAAAAACTACATAGAATATTCTATTATTTTGCAATCATAAACATTTTGAAACAAACTAAACAAGAACAAACATAATACTCTATATTCTTTGTAGTTAATATTTTTCTTTGCAATTCTCAATGTTTTCCTGCTAAATTAATTGAAAAAAATATAATATTTATTTTGCAGGAAAACTTATACTTCTAAAAGCCTGTGCATTGCACCTAACTCAACCCAAATTTAATGCACACAGCAGGTGTATCATTGTTAAGTAGACTTTCTGCCATTTAAACTGAGCCCACTGCAGTGGAGAGCAGTGACTTTGTGAGGTAGCGAGGACAGTCAAAAGATCAGTAAAAGCAGTCAGAGAAAATTATGCATGTTCTAGAGTGACAGCAGCCAAGGACTGTGTGGATCCTCTTCATTTCAAAACAATGTAGTTAGAGGGGACTTAATCCTGAATAGTTTTATTTGCTGTCATTTGCAAGAAAATGAGTAGGTTGAAAGCTTTTTGTTAATCATCTATAACTATAGCCTTTGAAAACAAATAATGTTAAATATGTCTTGTTTAAATGATTCTACTACCTCTGTTCTCATTGCAAATATTATTTATGGAAATGACCCAGTGCTCCCTTGTACTAGTGTGCCGGTTTGGACAAATTTGGAAATATATCCTCTGAGAGAAGGCAGGTTACAACCATCCCTCCCCTCCACCAGGTTCAGGAAAAAATGAAGTTTCCTCGAAGAAAAGTGAAAGAGATAAAAACTATTTATTTAACAAACACACATAAAAAGGATAATAATACTAAATAATAGAACCTCTTGCTGTGGAGAGAAAAACCTGGGAAAATTTCAGAAAATTTCAGAATCCTTCCATAGGTAGCCTCTGTCCTCCTCCTCGGAGCTGGGATGGGGTGGGGCCGTCACCTCCAGGGCCTCCAGTTTGGTGGGAAAAGTTCCGATGTGTTCTGATGTTGAAATAGTCCAAAAAAGAAGAAGGAAAAAAAAAACCTCGAAGTCCCAGGAAAACAAAGTTCAACTCTGTCTCTCTCCGGAGAAAAAGGGCCGAAAGCTGGCTGAGGAGGCAAACAAGCTGCTTCCTCCGCTCCTCACACCGACAGAACACAGAGTGGAGTCTGTATCTCTGTGTGTCCTTGAAACATGAAAACAAACTACAAACTGCTTTGAAAGTTTTTTCTCTTCCCCCCCCTCAGGCCCAGTTTAAGGGCATAGAAAGGCGCAAAATTAATTTCTGGGCATAGAACAGCGATATGGGATACAACATCATTAAGTCACCCCAAGACAACTAGTTTGAAAACAAAGCAGTGGGAGTCACCAAGTCAGAATAACAATTTAACAGGGAAATTAAAAAAAAAAATAAAGGCAGAAAACACTGGGTTAAACTGACAGAGTCAGGATACAACCTGACACCCTGTTAGTCAGGGTGGCAGTAGCAGTCCAAGAAGATGGTGGCTACAGTCCTCCTGAAGTGATGGATGTGATTCTGTTGAAGCGGTGATCCTGTAGAGGGGTCTGCTCTTCCTTGGAAGGTCCAGTGGTGGCTATGTAGCTCCTGTCCTTTGGAAATCCAGTGGAAAGGTTGTCTCTGGTGTTCGGACTCTCAGATTATATCCAGGATGGAATGCTTGGTTCCTCCCTCTTGGTGGAGCATCTCCCAATGGGATGATGAGTCATGAGGCAAGGCGTTGATGGGCTCATTAACAGAAGATACTCTGGAGGGAGTTATCTCTGAGTCACGGGGCATGGCATTGACAGAGAGATAGTCTGGGGGGAGGAGGCAAGGAAACGCTGCCCCACCTGGTTTCAACAGCTCATGAGGATGGTAATGGAATACACTGCAACCCAGGACATCCCTAAATTCTGTTTTAACAGACTCCGCTTGCTCACTAGTTCAAGATGATATTTTTCTTACAGCACTTCTACAAATAGATTTTTTTTGCCTTTTAATCTGCTATTTCTATGTTCTCTCTTGTTTTCCATATCCACTCATGGATCTGCTGCTTTTCTCCTGCTCAGAACTTCCATGCATTTCACTTCTGATCTCAGGCTCAAAAACATTTTTAAATACCATACCCAGAACTATACTGCCCCTACAGTTTCTCTTCCTCTACAGCTAGCAAATAACAGTTTACATTTTTTTATCTCTGAATAAATCAGTTTATACTCTGCATTCTGGAATTTACATTCAAAACAGGGAGAGCTAATTTTGGAGAGCTGGAAAAAATGGAAGAACTCTTGAGTGATCCAAGTCACATTAGACACTGAACTATTTCTGAAATACTCCAGATTTAGGGAAGCTCAAAGATGCTGAAATGAATCTTCATCTCCGTTGCCCATGCTCTCTCGAGAAAAGCAGCAAAAAACCTCACTCAAAAGCACACATCTTTTCTGAACAGAATAGGAAGTGCTATGAATAAAAATACTTGTTACAGAGATGGACTTGAAGCCTACAGCATGGAAAGAATATTTCATCTATACATTTTATAACACAAAAGCAAGGACAGAAATCCTACCCTGAAAGCAATAGCAAAACTCACGTTTTACTTTAATAGCCAGGTTTTTACACTAAAGACTTTTAAGGAGGAAAGAATGATGTGTTTAGGTTCTCTTTTGGGGGCACTGTAAAAACTCTTCCAGTAATTTCTCAGCAACATTTTTAACTTAAGTCCTCGCTGCAAGATTAACATTTGAATCTGAGAAGGCAGGGGGTTGTTTATTTTGCATTTGAATTAGTAAGTTTTGCATTTTGTCTTTTAAAGACCTGCATTCTGAGGAGCTTCACATGCACTTAGCATTTCAAGGTAAAAACTGTGGTTCTGACTAATTTCTGACAACAGAGTGGCTCTACTCTCACTTCAGCATCAGGCTCTTCTGGGGTCCATGCCTTCAGCTTCATATTTATCTGCATGGAGGAAGCTGGTGAGTATTTCAATGAGTCATCTTCTGCTTAAGGACCAGGAAAGATGCAGATGCAGTTCTTGAAATATTTTTCTTTCCTTAGCTCCTGCAGCTCTGTGGTGGGTGTTATCTGTTGCTGTCACAGACGCATAAGAACATGAATGTCAAGATGCTGAGAGCAGGACATCTGTAGAAAAAACATACTTGGTCAAAAAAGTTATCTCAGTTATGCAGCCACATAGACCATGAAGCCATTTTCTCTAATCTTTTTCTTATTCCTAGCACATGAGTTGCAGAATAAAGCCAAGACGTTTATCAGCATGCTGTCATTTTATGCTCTTTATTCTTAAGGTCCATTAAAATTGAAATACTATAAGAAGAAGAGTAATATAACTGCACTGGAGTTCTGTCCTAGGAAAGAGACACCAGGCAGGCACTGTTAAAAAGCAATGCCTTCACCCAGTGAGGCACACCAGCACACATCAAGGGGGATGAATGAGAACTGGCATCCTATATAAACAACATTTCTCCCTTTATGTTTCTGAGAATTTTCTCCACGTCTGCACCATGCACAGAGACAGTTTTCACCACTCTATCATTTGTGTTTATTTCTTTTTATGTTCTCTCTATATAACTTAAAATTCTATACCTGATGCATTGTCTTTCAAATAACCTTCTTTGAATAAGAGTCTGACAGCTTTCTTGTTAAATGTTTATCTGCTTGGCTGAACTTTGTCATCTACTTACTAGCCAGTAGAAGTTTTCTTTTATTGTTCATTTAATGAACAGAGATGACAAACATAATTTTAAATTGCTGTGCTATTCACTGTATCTTGAGAAGTACAAAATTAAGACTTGAGAATAAAAGAAAAGCTTGACAAAAGAATAAACAATCCATACTTTTGCCATTTTTGCTATAATTATTCAAATTAATTGACTTGGTCTTTTAATTGAATTAATTCAGGGTTGTTATTTTTCTTTCATGGAGAACAAAGAACATTTGTTCCATGGTTATTTACTAATGCAATACACTATAAACACACGCAGGGAAAAATGGCATTGAAATAGCACTGTGTAGTACTTTATAAGTAAAATCCATCTGAATTAGACACCTTGGAAAGTTGTATTGTTAATACTTGTGTATCA
Source organism: Corvus moneduloides (assembly GCF_009650955.1). Taxonomy (NCBI): domain Eukaryota; kingdom Metazoa; phylum Chordata; class Aves; order Passeriformes; family Corvidae; genus Corvus; species Corvus moneduloides. Next base: position 14,519,281 of record NC_045477.1, on the reverse strand, counting down.
TAATTTCGTCAAGAAGCAACTGAGAAGTTAACGTAAAAATGCTCCAAGTTATTGAAATGCACAACACAAAACCAAACCTAAGTGAAGGAGACACCTGAAACCTATAGTAAACCAATCTTTTTTGTGAAGTCAATGAGCTGCTCCAATTACACTCTTTCCCAGTATGCTTATATATGTTGCTTATTGTTCTATATTTTCTTCATATTAACCAAAACTCCAGAAAAACAAGAGTAGAACTTTGCTTCAACAGCTTGAACAACCCTGAAGCTTAAATAGAATAATGCTTAAGGTTAAATAGAATAATGCTCCCATTTTAAATTTTCAGAATAATCTGTTTTCTTTGTGGAAAGCTTGTATGAGGAGGGTCAGTCTGTATCATGTATCTGCACAGAATACTTTTTAGAAAAGAAAGCCAAAAGCTGATATTTATATATTTTATTTTTAGATCTTGAGAACTTAATTGTACAATCACATAAAACGTGGTAAATGTGTCACTGAGGAGGTAATTCAGGGAAAGGAAGCACTGAGTCAAATCCATTTCACTACCAATAAACTAGCAAAATAGGCCACTAAAAAACTGGGTTTATGTGCAGATGAAAAGTGACACAGAGAAGGACGAACCTGCATGGAGATGGGATGTATCCTTTAGTGTGTCAATATCCTTTAGTGTGTCAGTGGTTCTACCCTCCTGCCCATCTACATTTTTTCTGTCCTTTCCAGTGGAATGCAAGGGGATGGAAGGATGGGAAACAACTCCATACTTAGCTGTCTCTTCTCCCATGGTTAGTAGAACATGCTTGGGAACTTGGAGGCTTTGAGCTGCTCTAAGATGTCCTTTTTCCCCCTGGTTAGGAGCAACCTAAGACAAGTTAATGAGTTCTGCATCAATCCTGAATTAATTGTAATTGTGGATACCACAGTTAAGACCTCTGTCCCTCAACCAACTTAAATAAAAAAGCAAATATCTATATGTATTTCATTTATATGAAAGATATGAAATATATGAATTGCATTTATATTGAAAACATATTAATTTATATGAAATTTATATTAAATATATTCATATTAATATCTTTCATATTTATAGGCAAATATGTGATTCTCATGAGATGTGTGTATTGGAGTGCAAATATTCACCTCTGTGAAATGTTGCCACTTAGGGCAATTTCATTTAGTTTGTCTCTGCACAGGTAAAACATTGGTAATAATATTCATTATAATTAGCCTTATCTTCCTTGAATATTGCTGTTGGTGTGTAGGGAAAAACATTCTTAAAAGCTGACATTCAGAGACTTCCTTTCTGGTTTTCATTGCCTTTTTAATTAACCATTATTTAAGTCTCTAAATATTTTATTAGGAAGAAATTAAAATTAAAAAAAGCTGCATGTTATTTTTAAAACTACTTCCAGATCAAAAGAGTTGACCAGAGATGTCTCTTTAGCTCTGAGGGTTACCTCAAGGCCACCAATATGAAAGAATATCTTTCAGTGATTTGAGTCCAAATTAATCTCCCCTGAATTAGTCAGCCAAAAGACAGATAGATGGTTCCCAAAATTAGCCAGCTGCCTTTGAGCAGCAAAGAAACACCCCAAGGCCAGGTATATAATTTCCCCATTATGTCCCATACAGTGGTACTTGGAATATTAGACAATCATCCTGAATGACCCATCTCCCTTTTATCTTGACCTGGGCAGCTGGAGAACCTGAAGGTTGCAAATTGCTCTCGTGCCAGGGCCACAAGATGCTCTTTTCCTGCCCATCCATGCTTTTTTTATAGCACTTCAAACCTTTGTCCCAAATATCACAGCTCTCTTTGCAAGGAGAATTGTTTATTTTCTAATTGGAGGAATGGAAAAGGATTGGTCATTTAAGTGCAGACAGAAAGGAATGACATGTAGTGAGCTATTTCCCAGACCTAGGAAATCATGCTCCTAAACACACTTCTTTCACAGTTACTCTTTTCACTCCTGATTTTGCATCAAGAGGCAACAGTACCACATTGGATGCTAAGAGTATTATACTATTAAATGGTTATCTTGTGTGTTTGCTACATGAAAAGTAATGAAGGGATGGTTCCTCAGAACGGGTAAAGCTATTGGGAGGTTACAAGATCAGCAGCACCCTGCAGCTGCCTGGGTTCTGAGGCAGCAGTCACATGCTGACACTCCTCAGATCCACCATTTCAACCTGAGACAGGAAAGATCACAAGTCTTGCGAACTTTCTCAGCAACGTGACAGTTGATGTTATGAATGTTCCATTCCTCCATTTATGAGGAAGATATAACTCATGCCTTGGTAACTTTCAACTGCTTTCAAGCACCTAGACAAATTCAGCTATGGTAACAAACAGCAACTCACCCTTGGGAAGGGTCTCACGTCCCATGACAAGGAACATCAATCTGAACATCAGACTAGAGAAACTCTATTCCAGCAAAACAGAGTAAAACATTCAAATATGTACTGATCCAGAATTTCCCTAGGTAGGGTAATGCATACTTTCCTACTTCTGAGAAGGCATCTGTCCCTTATCCTTTTTGCCAACAGAGTCTGCCTGACAGAATGGCATGGATGAGACCTCTAGGAATCCCAACCAGAGAAGGCCAAATGCAGCTACTGTTTCACTCCCCTTTGGGATGGATAAAACACAGTTCTGAAATAAAAACGAGCAGTTTTTCTCCTTATCCTTTCTTGTCTGTCCTCTATACAGTTGGACATCCTTCCAGTGAGATGAAAACTGAGTCCCCCAGCATTTCTATCCAAACATGTTCCTCTGCCTATCATCAACTGCATGCTCTGCCTAAACCAGATCTCTACATAAATTTACTAGAAGAAAACTCTTTCCTCCACCCGCATAACTTTTAAAAATTTGTCTAAACCACATCAACTCTTCAAACCATTGGTATAAGATCACTGCTTAAAGCAAGCTTTGAGAAAAAGTCCCCACATTCTTTCATTTAGAATTTTGTTGGGTTTTTTCTATCACTCCCCAGTTTACTACCTGACCCCAGGTAATCTGAGAGGCTTGCTAGTCAGTAGGAAAAGTATAAAAACTGTGGAAATTCAGAAACTTCTGTATATCTATGAAGAGATTAATATGTGGGATGGTTCTTCCAATGGTTCCAGTAAGTGTGCATCTGACTTCAAGTCCTGTAGCTACCTGATATCACAGGGGTAGTTGGGGTGGAATGCTTTGTATGGAGTTTTTAAAGTTTTTATCAAAATTTTTGTATGAACTGAAAGGAAACAATTACCTTGCAAGAGCAAGACAGTGTTGAAGCCCAGGAAGTATAACTAAAATGTGCCCAACCTTTCAAAAGGTCTGTTGTGGGTAGAAGACAAATATTAATGACCTTAAAAATGGATGTAGAAAGAGTTGTCTGTTGTGGAAATACTTTGTGGAAACTGCCTAGTTAAAAAACAAAACAAAACCAAACCAAAAAAACCCCAACAAAACAAAAAACCGACCCAAAACCAACTAAATTCTTTTTTTTCTGTGAAACAGCTGTGCTTCATAGTGAATATCTCCATGGACATTCATTATAGTGGTGGATATTCTCTGACTGCTGCTGGTTGTACATCAATTATCCTAAAAACCTAATTTCCATCTTTCTTTACATACTTCATTAAGACTAGGATAGGCCCTGCGTAGTCCTGTTTGTAGAAGTTTTGGTCCGGCTGCCAAGAAAAAAACATTGCTGGATGCTCTCAAGAAAGGAGATAGTTTTGAGAGAAGAGGATGTGAACTGAAAAAGATGTGCCTGAGCACATCTCAGAAATGCCAAAAGATCAAGGATGCCAACCAAGCACATGCTATTTCTCCCGGTATTTTAAAGTCTGGGGCCTGACAAAACTCGATGCTCTTTTCATAACCACATGGCATAAATGTGATAGCCAGACAAAAGACACCTGCTCCCTGAAAAAGACAGGGATTGATTTCTTTCAAAAGTCACTGCCCCCAGAAATATGAGTTTGTTCTACGTTTCATATTTTTTTATTGTTGTCAAATGGAACCAGAGAATGTCAATCTCCTGAAGGATAAAATGGGATTAAGATACTGCTGTTCTCCATCAGATAAAGGATTTGGGATTACAGTGAAAGTTAAATGAGCCCAAAGTCCAGCTTTTATTTGTATCATATACCTGGAAATTAATTAAGTGAGGAAAAATGGCATTAAAATTCATTAAAAAATAAAAAAACCCCATGGCCTTCTTATGATGAGATTGGTGAAAGTGACAAACAGACAGAAAATAACACCTGTTAGAATTGCAAATCTTGCATCACCAGTCACATTACTGTGACCAACACGGTATTGCTATAGTCCTGAATTCTGAACAGCAAAACATCAGCATGACATTGCCTGATCTGGGAGGCCATATAAAGATAAAATAAAATTTCAGGCTAAACTATAGCAATACAAATTAAAATGTATTGTCCTCTTTCATACTGGAAGGCAATAAAGCATGACTATAAGTGGCATTTGTGAGAAAAAAGAGGTACTCTAATTTGAAATGAATGGGAGCAAGAAGAATTACTGCAACTTATTATAATCTCCATTTTATAAAATAAAAGTGTGGTATTAATTCTTATATGTTAATTTACTGACAATATTAAAACTGCAGAACCAGTGTACCCATGTTTCTGTCACAGTAGAAAAACATCACTATTTTTATAACTTCTCTGAGTGACATGCTTAGAATGGAGCATATGTTAATTATCATGTTATCAAGCAAACGTTAATCAGCATACGATTATTGAATGGAACTCCATCTGCATCAGTCTTGCAGCCATTTTGTCTGTGAAGAAATGTTCTTTAGGACATGGCTGGGAAATGTTTGTAAAGCAGAGTCCATAGATTTTTAAAAACCAGTTATTAACCCACTATATTTTTAAGAGTACCTTTTCTGGTTTGTTTTTTCTTTTCTGTATACATATGAAGCAGTATTTGCAGAAAACCGAATGATGCAAGACATGCTACTTTCCAGTTTTATGGTACATTGCTCCTCTCCAGATTTTCTGCCCACAGTGTTTCCTATTAAAACCCTCCATCTCTAGTGGAAAATGTAGAAGGCAAATGCCCATTAAAATTTTGCCGCCTGCTCTGTCAAGTAGAGTAATTTAATTGCATCAAGTGACTATCTAACAGATGCACTAAAATCATAAAGCTCCAGTAGACCCTCCATATATAAATACATTTTACACAAACATCTACGTTGTATATCACACACCCATAATAAAATGGACTGTACATGTCTTTGCAAGATTTCTACACTAGAACACATATTTTGCCATTTTGCACTAAATGAGATTACACCAACGTTTGGACATTATTCAACCTTCTGGAATTTAAATAATTTTTTGTTGTTGCTTTTTACTTCATGATATTTTACCACTAGAGAGTCCACTGTTTTCTTTTACTACTTAACAGGAGTTAATATCAAAGAAATATTCAATAAATGCTCTTTTCTGAAAGAACTGAAATGAACAGAAAAGATACACGTCTTGTGCAACAGTGAATATTTTCGCATTTCTTATGTGTACAATATTCAACAAGAAAACAAGAACTGCCCACATAATGTATAACTAATCTACTGCTTCTACACTTCTGTTAGTTCACTACGTGCTGCATATCTTGGCTTACTTTTAATTTTACACTGATAATTTTACATCATTGCAGCATGAGGTCTATAACCTGTTTGCTCTAGCAGACCAGTCTTCCATGCTGAAGGTGTAGCTGACTCCCATTCTTTCAAAACCAGGTGCCTGAATCCCACCTTACTGACAGTGCAAGAGCAAAGCTAGGTACCCATAGGACATTTTCTACATAAAAGAGATGTGAGTCTTAAAGTTCCAGTCAGGGAATGACAGTATCACTCTCATGGTTAAAATTCAAAATAGTTCTTAAAATATGCACTTTGTTGGTAGTTATGATCAAATCTATGTAGTATTATAATTAACATAACAAGCGTTGGAAATTTAAAAACACTGAGAAGAGGAAAATATAAAGAGCAAAATCTGCCTTGTACCAATATTTAATCAAAATCAATATGTCCACATCAATTTTTACCAGTGCAGATTTGACCTTCTGTTAACATCAAGATACTACGTCTTAACGAGTGCTGAGTGGGACCCTGCCCTTCACACTTCTAAGGAGATAATCTCTATCCAGGTTGTACCACCGTATGGATGGAGCTGTGTAAGCATTGACACATAATTAATTGTAAGTGATGATTTTAGCCTTCTAACAGTCTTCTGTAAAGCCAAGCAAAATAATGTCAGTCAGTGAAGTGCAATTTTTCTTTCATTTTTAAACCAAAGCCATTGTTTGTAAAACAAAATTTGCATGCATCACAGCAGTGGAGAGAAG